>NC_139555.1:123713687-124313687 GCF_965112155.1 Podarcis liolepis
TGGGAAAGGCACATTATTGAAGGGTGGGCACATATATTTTTAAAGGAAACTACTATTTTTGAGGCTCGCTGACCTCCCGCAAAAGCAAAAAATTGACCTTTTCCTGTTAGGCAGAGATCATAAGACGACCTGGATGGACGCCAGATTCTGTGTACAGATCTGTGGGCGCAGACCATCCTCCGACCCAAACTAGTTAGTTAAGAAAACCCCCAAACTCGGTTCCCGGAGTCATCTCTCTGCCCTAGCTTATCTTAAAGTTTTAAGCTTCTATATGCTTATCAAATTTTTAAATTTTAGATTTACAGTGGTGCCCCGTAAGACGAATGCCTCGCAAGACGGAAAGAGTTTTCCGTTTTGGAGGTGCTTCGCAAAACGAATCTCCTATGGGCTTGCTTCGCAAGACAAAAACGTCTTGCGAGTTCCTGCGGGTTTTTCCCCCTTCCCCCCCTTTTTCTAAGCCGCTAAGCCGCTTATCAGCTGATCCGATAAGCTGATAAGCCGCTAAAAGCCGCTAAAAGCGCTAATCCTCTAATCCGTCAATGGGCTTGCTTCACAAGACAAAAAAACCGCTAGACGAAGAGAATCACACAACGGATTTTTTCTTCTTGCGAGGCACCACTGTATTCTTGTACATTGTTTTAAATGTTTGTTTTCCTTCTGGGATTGTACCCCCAAGTGTGTTTTATAAGCTGGTCTCCGACCATAATAAATTATCTATCTATCTATCTATCTATCTATCTATCTATCTACTATTCATTTACAGAGTTATAATCTGCGGTTTTGTAAAACTATATCAAGGTGGTTGGTAGAAGGACATAGCAAGAGTTTGCAGGATGATGTCAATGGCCCATTTAGTCCAACATCCTGTTCTCACGGTGGATGCCTGTGGGAGAACCACGGACAGGATCCAAGCATAAGAGCTCTCTCCGCTCCTGTGGCTTCAGACAACTGGTACCCAGAAGCATCCCTGCCTCTGGCCATAAAGGAAGATAACAGCAATCCTGGCTGTTGGCATTGACTGCCCTCTCGTCCTCTGAATTTTTCTCATCTTTTTTAAAGCCGAGAAGGACTTTTGTGTTTTTTCTCTCTCTCCCCAATCTTCCAACATTCCACGAGTTCTTGCATTAGGAGAGACAGAGGAAAAGCCTTCCTGTGTCCCGCTTTCTCTGTGGGGTTTCATAAGCTTCCTGCAGCCTCTTACTTGCCTTTTTCTCTGAACGGAAACGTCCCAATTACGCCGCAACCTTTCTGCGCAGGGTTCTGCTCACCAGAGGACCGTATTCTTTCATCCCTGCCAGTCGTGTGTCTGCTGAACTGCAGAGCCTAGCAAAAGCCAAGGGGGGAGGACATGCCAAACAGCCCCTGCGATTGCCAACAGCTGGAACAGGCAGGCCTGGAGATGGCCCCCTGCCTGCAAACCCTGGAGAGGCGCTGCCAGCCAGTGTGGGCAGCACTGGACTAGACAGACGAATTGCCTGATTCAATATAAGGCGGAGCAGTTGCATGAAGTCCCGCTGTCAATCCCAGGCATCTCCAGGGAGAGAGACCCCCCCCTGCCTGCCTGCCTGCCACCTGGGGAGGACCGCTGCCGGCCTGTGCAGACAGTATTGGGCTAGACTCCGACTGCTTCTGCTTCTGGTCTGGAGTGGGAGGAATATCCTGAGTGGGGGAGGGGGGGAAGAGGAGTGGGGGCTCCTTTGCTCTGCAGCGAGGAGCAAAGAAAGACCCCCCCTCCAAAAATATGGGTGCTCGGTAGGAATTTCCAATTCCGGCCACCCCCCCTCCCCGCCCTTATACCGGAAATCATTCCCCTTCCTTCCCTAGCCTTTGTCCTCCATTCCTCGGCTCCCCCCCTTTCCCCAAGCCCCCTTTCTTTGCCCTGGGGGGCTTCCCCTGCCCCCCAAATGCCCTTTGCACTCACCGGGCGCTCTCGGGGAATGGGGCGGGGCTAGCGCAGCCACGCGTGGGAAAATCCGACGCTCCTTTCCCACGCGGGGGCCGGGCCGGAAGCGAAAGTGTTTTTTCCAAGGCGTACGCACCCCCCACCCCTGCTCGCCCCGGCTGCTGCCTGTCTAGGAAGCCCGCCTTTCTCCCTTTAACCCTGAGATGCTAAGCGAGGGTGTTTATATATAGCTTAGCATCTCAGGGTTATATATATATGTGTACTGTATACATTCTTTAAAAAGGCAGAGCTCAATTCCCCACGCGTTAAAGCCATAACTTGCATTTCTAGAGGGGTATTCCTGGAGGAGAAAAATGCACTTTCCCTCCCACTCCGCACTCCACAGCACACAGTTAAAACTTCTTCATTTTTTTTTTTATAAAATTTTTTATTGGTTTTTCACAATTTATATAAACACAAACAATACACAATACAAACAAACACATAAACAAACATGTATAATTTCAAATCCTTTTTTCTTAAACCTTACTTCAGTTAAAACTTCTTCATGCCGCACAGCGGGGGTCCTTTTACCTTTTTTTACCTTAAACTGTGGAACTCACTGCCACAGGAAGCAGCTTGGATAGCTTTGAAAAGAGGGTCCGACAAATCCATGGGGGAGAGAGCTACCGGTGGCTGCTAGCTGAAATGGATCAACATAGAAGGAAACAGCTATGGTTTTGAATGTCGGGGGGCGGGGGGCGCACAAGACACTCTTCTGGGGTTTCCACCAACTGGCCTTAGAAAGCATTGCAACTCCCCTGGATCCCTTTTTATAAAAATTGGTGCTCTAGTTATCTCCTGCTTGGACTACTGCAATGCGCTCTACGTGGGGCTACCTTTGAAGGTGACCCGGAAACTACAATTACAGATAGGTAGCCGTGTTGGTCTGCCATAGTCAAAATAAAAAAATTCCTTCCAGTAGCACCTTAAAGACCAACTAAGTTAGTTCTTGGTATGAGCTTTCGTGTGCATGCACACTTCTTCAGATACACACTACAATTAATCCAGAATGCAGCAGCCAGACTGGTGACTGGGAGTGGCTGCTGGGACCACATAACACCAGTCCTGAGAGATCTGCATTGGCTCCCAGTACGTTTCCAAGCACAATTCAAAGTGTTGGTGCTGACCTTTAAAGCCCTAAACGGCCTCGGTCCTGTATACCTGAAGGAGCGTCTCCACCCCCATCGTTCTGCCCGGACACTGAGGTCCAGCGCCGAGGGCCTTCTGGCGGTTCCCTCCCTGCGAGAAGCCAAGTTACAGGGAACCAGGCAGAGGGCCTTCTCGGTGGTGGCGCCCTCCCTGTGGAACGCCCTCCCACCAGATGTCAAAGAGAAAAACAACTACCTGACATTCAGAAGACATCTTAAGGCAGCCCTGTTCAGGGAAGTTTTTAATGCGTGACAGTTTAGTGTATTTTTGGTCTCTGTGGAAGCTGCCCAGAGTGGCTGGGAAACCCAGCCAGATAGGTGGGGTACAAATAATTATTTATTATTATTATTACTACTACTACTACTACTACTACTACTACTACTACTACATCGACTACTTCCAGTCCACGAATGTGTGGGCTAGACCTGAGGGAAAAGTTGCATATTAAGAAGTGCAATTTCCCACAACGACACTGCGAGGTGGATTACCATGGATAGGCAAACTAAGGCCCGGGGACTGGATCCGGCCCAATCGCCTTCTAAATCTGGCCTGCGGGCAGTCCAGGAATCAGCGTGTTTTTACATGAGTAGAATGTGTCCTTTTATTTAAAAGGCATCTCTGGGTTATTTGTGGGGCATAGGAATTCGTTCATTTCCCCCCTCCAAAATATAGTCCGGCCCCCCACAAGGTCTGAGGGACAGTGGACCAGCCCCCTGCTGAAAAAGTTTGCTGACCCCTGGATTAGGCAGAGAGCCATAGCGACAGGCCCAGAATCACCAAATGAACTTCATGGCAGAGTGGAGATTTGAACCCTGGTTTCCCAGGTCTTAGACCATCAGGCTAACCACTACACCACACTGCCTCTTTCTAGCTGAGTGCCTGTTACTGAACTTTGTAGAGAGAATCGACCCCCTTCACTTTCTATTCTGCTCCAGACATTGGGGGGCGAGCAAGGGGGGAAGCTTCTCTCCCCCCCCCCAATCCAAGTAAATAAATAAAAATACTTAAGTAGAAATTGTAAAAAGTTTTTGACAGGTTTTTCTGAGCATGGGGTGAAAAGAAAGTAATTTAGAACAGCTGTTGTTGTGACATTTCATTCCGAATCTGCTAGAGTTGACAGAGCCAGGAACCATCTTATGTTTGCGATGGCAAGTTGTTTTAAACTGTTTTCAGATTGTGTTTCAATGTTGTAACCCATCCTGGGACCTTAGGGTGAAGCATGGACACAGCCAGGGTTATTTATTTTCTCAACAACAGTTATTTTAAATTCCTGTGTTTTTCTGTGTATAAGAGTAGGTTTTTTAACAAAAAAATTAGGTTTGAAATTGAGGCTCATCTTATACACAGGTAGTGCTGAGGGGTGTTTTCTTAATTTAGATAAAGGTAAAGGGATCCCTGACTATTAGGTCCAGTCATGACCGACTCTGGGGTTGCAGCGCTCATCTCGCTTTATTGGCCGAGGTAGCAGGGGTACAGCTTCCGGGTCATGTGGCCAGCAGGACTAAGCCGCTTCTGGCGAACCAGAGCAGCGCACGGAAACGCTGTTTACCTTCCCACCGGAGCGGGACCTATTTATCTACTTGCACTTTTTGGGGTGCTTTCGAACTGCTAGGTTGGCAGGAGTAGGGACCGAGCAACAGGAGCTCACTCCATCGTGGGGATTTGAACCACCGACCTCCTGATCGGCAAGCCCAAGAGGCTCAGTGGTTTAGACCACAGTGCCACCAGCATCCTTTCTTAATTTGGAGTCCCCCCAAATCTTATACATGGAAAAATGCGGTACTTTCTTTTGACCCCAAGTGCTCAGACAAAAAAAACCCTGTCAAAATTTTCAGTCATTTGAAACCTAAGAAGTTAAATTTAAAAGAGAGAAACTTTTTCAACACTTCCTTCTCAATTTCCAATGCAGTTTTTCTGTGCATGCTCAGTAAGCAAAGCCCATGTCATCGTTGACCTTAGCCGGGTCTTTACACTCTGCTAGGTCCTGAATGACTGCTCTGCGGTACAATTGGCACATGGCCAGTTAGACCCACTGCTGTAGTATCCTAAATTCTGGCGTTCTGCAGAGAACGCCCCACACATTTCAACGAAGGATGAAACAATATGTTACTTGCATTCCCTGTTTAGGGAAGCTTTAAATCTTTAATGCTGTATTGTTTTTAACACTCGATTGGGAGCCGCCCAGAGTGGCTGGGGAAACTCAGCCAGATGGGCAGGGTATAAATAATAAATTATATTATTACTTGTTTAGTTGTTTAGTCATGTCCGACTCTTCGTGACCCCATGGACTCCAGGCACTCCTGTCTTCCACTGCCTCCCGCAGTTTGGTCAGACTCATGTTTGTGGCTTCGAGAACACTTTCCAACCATCTCTGTCGTCCCCTTCTCCATCTTTCCCAACATCAGGGTCTTTTCCAGGGAGTCTTCTCTTCTCATTTGCCTCCTTTCTGTGCTCAGGCTGATTATGTTGTTTTTCACCCCCGTGTTCCTTTCCTTCTTACAGTGCTGCCCAAGTTTGAAGTTTTGGTGAAGGCACCCAAGGAGATAACATTTGTGGCTGAGGAACTCGAAGTGACCGTCTGTGGCCTGTAAGTGAGAGCAGCCTGGGCTTCTCTCCCAGAGATGTGGGACCACGTGAATTGAGAACTTGGGTGATGTTGCTAGCACCAGCTAACCTCTCCTCCAATCCCCTTCACCAGCCTTGGCCGCACCACCCTAGCTCCGATGGAATGATTGCCATGTTGTTGTTTAGTCATGTCCGACTCTTCGTGACCCCATGGACCAGAGCACGCCAGGCCCTCCTGTCTTCCACTGCCTCCCGCAGTTTGGTCAGACTCATGTTTGTGGCTTCGAGAACACTATCCAACCATCTTGTCCTCTGTCGTCCCCTTCTCCATCTTTCCCAACATCAGGGTCTTTTCCAGGGAGTCTTCTCTTCTCATGAGGTGGCCAAAGTATTGGAGCCTCAGCTTCACGATCTGTCCTTCCAGTGAGCACTCAGGGCTGATTTCCTTAAGAATGGATATGTTTGATCTTCTTGCAGTCCATGGGACTCTCAAGGGTCTCCTCCAGCACCATAGTTCAAAAGCATCAATTCTTCAGCGACCAGCCTTCTTTATGGTCCAGCTCTCACTTCCATACATCACTACTGGGAAAACCATAGCTTTAACTATACGGACCTTTGTTGGCAAGGTGATGTCTCTACTTTTTATAACCTAGATGCTGTCTAGGTTTGTCATTGCTTTTCTCCCAAGAAGCAGGCGTCTTTTATACGTGTAATAAAAGCAAGCACTGCCTTTTTCTAGGGAAATTCTCGCCAGGGAGGGAGATCGTGGTATGTCAGTGAGCATTTCAATTTCAAATATTCTGATTATTTCTACTTTTAGTTAAGTATTTTTATTTATTGACATGATTTTTTTTTAGGGGGGGAAAGCTGCCCCCCCCAGCTACACCCATAGGGTGAAGGGTGGATAATATACAGTCCACTTCCCTATTCTCACTGTGACTGAGCAGAGTGAGACACAAAGCTACAAGGCCTTGCAAAGAGAGGGAAGGCAGGCTGGGCAAATGATTACACTCTTTCCTCACAAGAACCCGAATCAAAAAGTGCCCCATTCATATTTGCTTACCCTTTTGTTCCTTGGGATGTATCCAGACAGTGGGTGAAGGCTGAGCTACCTCCCGGAGGAAATTGCGCAAACAATTCTTTTTATTTGCCTGCTTTTTTACTGGAAGCAGGTAGGTCTATGCCAGGGGTCAGCAAACTTTTTCAGCAGGGGGTTGGTCCACTGTCCCTCAGACCTTGTGGGGGGCCAGACTATATTTGAGGGGGGGGGAATGAACAAAGTCCTATGCCCCACAAATAACCCAGAGATGCATTTTAAATAAAAGCACACATTCTACTCATGTAAAAACACGCTGATTCCCGGACCGTCTGTGGGCCGGATTTAGAAGGCGATTGGGACAGATCCAGCCCCCAGGCCTTAGTTTGCCTACTCATGGTCTATGCCAACTGTCTTGTCTTTGAAGGGAGGCTTGCCAACTGCTCCTCAGCCCCTGGAAGTTGGACAGAGGGCATGTTTATCTGTGGGCGTTTTATACATTTTTTAAAATAAAAAACCATGCCACCAATGGCGGAGGAAGAGGAGTGCGGGGGGAGCGCACCGCCCCCGGCAGCATGATCCCAGTAGGGTGCCATCGCGGCTGCACCCCCTGCGCTGGGAGCAAGCCCCCGCCTGCTCTTTCCCCCCCGGAAGCTCTGCCACTGCATGCCACTTCAAACTGGGGTTAGAGATGTTGACGCCAGAGAAAGTTTACCTAGATCGTACGTTTCTTGCCTTTTGTTTCATTGTTCCATCTCTTCCAACACAGTTGAAAGAAACAAACAGAATCTAAACAGAAACAAAAACAGAAAAGAAGGGGGGGGGTGTTGCCTTTTGACTTTTTGCAATTACTAACTTTGGGCTAAGGCACTAATGATCCATTAGTGCAGTATCAGCTCCATCTGGTACGCAGGCTGAGACCCTACCTGCCCATATACTGTCTCGCCAGACTGGTGCATGATCTAGTTATCTCTCGCTTGGACTACTGCAATGCGCTCTATGTGGGGCTACCTTTGAAGGTGACCCAGAAACTACAACTAATCCAGAATGTGGCAGCTAGACTGGTAACTGGGAGCGGCTGCCAAGACCATATAACACCAGTCCTGGAAGACCTACATTGGCTCCCAGTACGTTTCCAAGCACAATTCAAAGTGTTGGTGCTGACCTTTAAAGCCCTAAACAGCCTCGGTCCAGTATACCTGAAGGAGTGTCTCTTCCCTCATCGTTCTGCCCGAACACTGAGGTCCAGCGCCGAGGGCCTTCTGGCAGTTTCCTCACTGCGAGAAGCCAAGTTACAGGGAACCAGGCAGAGGGCCTTCTCGGTAGTGGCACCTGCCCTGTGGAACACCCTCCCACCAGATGTGAAAGAGAAAAACAACTACCAGATTTTTAGAAGACATCTGAAGGCAGCCCTGTTTAGAGAAGCTTTCAATGTTTAGTAGGTTATTGTATTTTAATATTCCGTTGGAAGCTGCCCAGAGTGGCTGGAGAAACCCAGCCAGATGGGCGGGGTATAAATAATAAATTATTATTATTATTATACCTCCTTCCATTGGCAAACATTACTCAGCCCTTTTTGCCTCTGCATTGCTTCCCACCAGCCTCTGTGACCATCGCCACTGCCCTCGCGTGAAGCGCGGGCCCTGCTTGACTGAGAAACGGCACCGCGGAATCGTAAAATTGTCCAGCTGGAAGGGACCTAAATGGTCATCCAGTCCAGCCCCCTGCAGTGTAGGAATCGCAGCAGCTCGGGCAATCTCTGCAGGCTTTTCTCTATTTGATAAGGAGAGGGAAGGTGTTGAGCGTTATGTATTCAGTGGTCTGTGTTTGCCTGAGCTCAAGTCTGGACTAAGGAATCTGAGCTCCTGTGTTCTGATTCGACACATGATGTCCAATCACAGAACATTTCAGGATTTGGGCCTCTGCCATTGGCCCTTGAACTCTGAGTTGTGATTTGCACCTTTGAAGTTTAGACAGCCAATCATGTTGGGAGTGGGAGTGTCCCAGGCTTTCAGGATTGTGTATAAGCAGTTGCTTTGCCCCTGTTTCCCAGTTATGTAGTTCAATAAAGGTTCTTGATGCTATCACTGTGTCTTGCCTCGTGGGAATCCACCTACACATCATTGAGAATTGTGAACAAAGAGGATGAAACAGTGAAATCAGCTATGATTAAATGGGCACAAGATGTTGGACATAATATAATGATGGCTGACTGGGAACAGTTATGGACCACAGGTGTGAAATTCACGGCATGTAATGCCTTAAGAGAAAATTTAATGAAAATGATTTATAGGTGGTACATGACACCATGCTTAGGAGCATGGGGCATCTGCTGTTCTTTACCCTGTTGGTGCAACTAATCATGCTTCTATATCTTCTGCCTGAGGGCATGGGATCAAGAAAGTGCTGGCGTGAATCATCCCTGAGAATTTTCCTAACTCTCTTGAAGCAACGTTCTTCCGCTATTTCATCCAGCGGATTCACGCGACAGCCCATAATATCTTGTGCTGTATTCACCACCCTCTGTAGGCACTTCCTATCAGATGATGTCAAACCAGCGTCCCACACCGTGATGCAGTAGGAAAGGGCACTTTCTATTGTTGACCGGTAGAAGGAGATCCTCAGATGTTGATTGACATCGTTCTTCCGCAATACTCTGAGGAGATGGAGTCTCTGTTGGGCTTTCTTAACCACCTGAGTTGTATTTATTTTCCAAGTAAGGTCTTCACTGAGGTAAACTCCTAGGAATTTAAAGGAAGAGACTCTCTCCACACAGCCCTCCCCGATGTGCAGTGGGGCTAGTTCTCCTCTCTTCCTCCGAAAGTCCAACACTATCTCCTTTGTCTTGCTGATATTAAGATTGCAAGTTGTTCCCTAGGCACCATGCAGATATATATTTTTTAGATATTTCTAAACTCTGATGCTTCCGCTTCCTTGCTTCAGTGAACAGCCCCACCTGTCCATCCTGGAAGAGGGTGAAAAGGCCCTTACAAAAGAGTCACTGAACACCTTAAGAGGAGAGCTGTTTCCGTACTACCTGTTTATTGAGCGTTCACTTCTTTGTGAGAAGGCAATACAGCGTTGAGCCAAGCAATGGTTGCCCCACATTTCCCGCTGTATTTCCTCACCACGTTCCTTACTGCAAATAGCCCAATTTCAGGGTGAGTTTGATGATGGAGGGAGTCTGGTACTGCATAAATTTCCTCGTTCCACTGTGCCAGATATTTGTAGAAATAGAGCGCTTGAAACAGAGTTTGGATTTGATATCCCGCCTTTCACTCCCTTTAAGGACTCTCAAAGCAGCTAACATTCTCCTTTCCCTTCCTCCCCCACAACAAACACTCTGTGAGGTGAGTGGTGTTGAGAGACTTCAGAAAAGTGTGACTAGCCCAAGGTCACCCAGCAGCTGCATGTGGAAGAGTGGAGACGCGAACCCGGTTCCCCAGATTACGAGACTACCGCTCTTAACCACTACACCACACTGGCTCTCATAAAACACATAAAAGTGGGCTAGATGCACTGGGTTAAAGCTGACCAAAAGTCCAGAAGTAGCATTATTATCAATTTACAATAGAGGGGAAGGCTCGCAGTCTAGAAAGGACTTGCTCACAAATTTATTGACAGCTGCGCGACTTATTATAGCTAGGAAGTGGAAAGTGAATATAAAACGGAAGAATAGTATAAAGAGGTATGGGATTTGGCTATTCATGAGAAATTAACATGTGCTATTAAGGTAAGACAGGGAATATAAAATTTACGGCATGTAATGCCCTAAGAGAAAATTTAATGAAAATGATTTATAGGTGGTACATGACACCAGTTAAGCTTGCAAAAATTTATCATTTGCCCGACAATAAATGTTGGAAATGTAATGAGACTGAAGGTACATTCTTTCACCTTTGGTGGACATGCACAAAGATTAAGACATTCTGGGAGATGATCTATAACGAAATGAAAAAGGTACTCAAATATACCTTTCTGAAGAAACCAGAGGCCTTTCTCCTGGGCATGGTTGGCCAATTGGTGTCAAAGAAGGATAGAATTTTTTTTATGTATGCAACAACAGCAGCAAGAATGCTCATCGCGAAGTACTGGAAGACACAAGATTTACCCACCTGGGAAGAATGGCAGATGAAGTTGATGGACTATATGGAATTGGCGGAAATGATTGGCAGAATCCGAGACCAGGGAGAAGAGTCGGTGGAAGAAGACTGGAAAAAGTTTAAAGTCTATTTACAGAAATACTGTAAAATTAATGAATGTTAGGAAAATGTTGGAATGAAGTTATATGGCTTTAGTAGAAATGTTATAAGGAATTAAGTATAAATAGACTAATAGAGTATTAAAGGGAAAAATAAGGTTAGAATGTGTTAAGATAATTAAAGGATAGAAAGCAGAGGAAGATGGAAAGGAATTGCTGAAACAATTAATAGAAGTGGAATACAAAAAGGGAGGTGTGAGGAGGTCATTGAAATAAGTGAATGAAAGATAAGATATTGAAACTGTTTGATGTGTTTTAAACTGTTTTTGTTTTGTTTTGTTAGTTTAATGTGTTAGTGTTAGGTATTGTTTTTGTATTGTATTGTGTGTGTTTTTTGTAGTGTTTAAATTGTTGGAAAAGTAATAAATATTATTTTTTTAAAAAAGGTAAGACAGGGAATATGCAGGATAAATTATTTTGAGGAAGGTATTTGTAGAATTTGTATTGTTAAAATGGAAAGGGGTCAAACCATCGCAAAGAGGTGCTGAAATTTTGGGAGGTTGGATAGTTACAATGGAATGGTCTCAGTGGTGGGGTGCACATTTTTATTTTTATTTATTTATTATTATTGCTTTGTCAAAATAAAAGGTAATAATAATAATGAGCCCGGCTTCGGCTGAGGAGGGCGGGATATAAATAATTTATTATTTTTTTTATTATTATTATTATTATTATTATTATTATTATTATTATTATTATACAGTGGAACCTCGGTTGTGAAACATAATCCATTCTAGAAGACCGTTCGACTTCCGAAACGTTCGACAACCAAGACACAAAGGTCTGCCGGCAATTTTCACTGAGAAAATTGAAAAACTCGTCTTGGAAGCCGTTTGACTTCTGAGGCACGTTTGAAAACAGAAGCATTTACTTCCGGGTTGTCGGTGTTCGGGTTCCGACACGTCCGGCTTCCAAGATGCTTGAAAACCGAGATTCCACTTTGGTAATAAATGAACCAGGTGAGCCTTTCGGTCTCTTCCAACCCTACAATTCCGTGACTCTGCAGAAAGATAAATCTGGGGCCAAACAAATCTTCTTCCCGGCACTTGGCATTGTTTCCCTGCACCTGGTTGAAATGCAGGCCATTGCCTTGCGTAGGAGGCCCTGCCAGTGACCTCTTTACTCTGTTTGCTTGGCAAAGGCACCTTCTGTGGGGTGTTGCAGCTTCCCTTCCCCGTTGCTCCAGCACCGTCCCAGCCCCCTGACCTCTTTTATCTCCTCCGCCTTGCAAAGAGAGCCAGTATGAAGGTGGATGTGGGAGCAGCAACAGCAGCAGCCTCCGCCGCCACCATCTCGCTTGCCCACGGCTGAATGATGGGGAAGGGCCAGATCCTTGGAGGACCCAGCGCCTTTCTCTTCCTGCTGCTCCTTCAGTGGGACATCTCGGCACCTAGCACAATGCCGTAAGCTGCTTGCCTGGACATCTTCCCCTTCCCCTTCTCTCCCTAGGCTTTCCACAAACTTCTCGAAAGAAAATTCGCTTAATTATATAAATTAGAACCATGGAATTGTAGAGTTGGAAAGGGACCACATTTCTTTTCTATTTGGCACTACTCCCTCTCTTTTTATTAGTTTTTTAACATCCCATTTTCAACAATAATTAAACATACTTTTACATCTTATTCAATGTTTTTGACTTCCATCAGCCCTGTCTGAAAATTTTCCAATCTTAGCGTGCATTTCTCATTTTCCCTATTACATTTCAAACTTATAACCAGTATCTCTATCTTTTTCTACTTTGTAACACTTGGTATATTTCTCCTTACAAAACTTCTTGTAGTCCTACTAGCGTAATTTGTTGATTACAGTTGCTCTTCAAATAATTCATATACTTCTTCCAATCTTCTGTAAATCTCTGGTCCCACAGGTTTCAAACTCTTCCTGTCATTTTGTCCAATTCTGCATAGTCCATTAATTTCGTCTGCCATTCTTCTTTCGTCGGAATTTCTTCTTGCTTCCATTTCTGGGCTAATAGTACTCTTGCTGTATTTGGTGCTACTCTGCGCGCTATTGCATTTCTGTTATTTTGGAAGGGACATAAAAGTCTCATCTTAAACAAAACAACATGGGTTGTAGCCACCTGCAATGAGCCATAGCCCTCTTCAGCTATCTTAAGCGCTGTCACATGGAAGAAGGAACAGGCTTGTTTTCTCCTGCTCTCGAGGGCAGGACTCGAACCCATGGCTTCAAGTTACAAGGAAGGAGATGCCGACTCAACATGAGGAAGAACTTTCTGACAGCAAGAGCTGTTGGGCAGTGGAATGGTCTCCCTGGAGAACTCTCCTTCCTTGGAGGTTTTTAAGCAGAGATTGGGTGGCCATCTGTCATGGAGGCTTTAGATGAGATTCTGTAATGCATGGGGTTGAACTAGAGGACCCTCGGGGTCCCTTCAAACTCTAATATTAATAATTTATAATAATAATTTATTATTTGTACCCGGCCCATCTGGCTGGGCTTCCCCAGCCCCTCTGGGCAGCTTCCAACAAAGATTAACAATATATCTAAGATTCTATGATTCTATGTCCTCATTCCCCTTTCCCCCCAGTTATCACTTGGTGCTGGCACCCTTCGTCCTCCAGGCAGAAACCTCCGAGAAGATCTGTGTCCATGTGACGCAGCTGAACAAGTCAGTGACGGTGAACATCACCCTGGAAAATCTAGCAGAGACTCGCACCAGCTATGTGGTGTCCAAGACACATCGGTTCCAGTGCATCCCATTCCAGGTGAGTTTTTCTCACTTAAGCATGTTCTCCTTCATGGAGAGCACGGGTTGCGGTGGGGTTAACCAGACACCCCTGTTGCTGGGCAAGTTGGTTGGGTCTGCCCAAAGTGTGATTGGACTCCTCAGGTTGCTTTGGAGAGTTTGATGTTGCCTTTGAGTGACAGCCTGGGTTGAATATATTCACTGCTTCCTCTTTTCGCTGCGAGCATCGGATCAGCTGCCCACCCTCCCTAATTTTAGGGTGTTTTTTGCGTTTGACCTTGCTATGCCTGTCATGGGGTCGTCTGCTTTTGGGGCAGGGGCCTGGTAGGAATTTTGTCCATTTGGCTGATGCCGTTTGGTTTTTGCCTACTGCGTAGCAAATTGTCACAACTTGCAAGGTTGCGGTTAGCCATTGGTTTTAGGAAAAATTGGTTGGTGAAGGGGTATGGATTGGCTGTGCCTGCCCCTCCAGTGCTGTTGCTGCAAGGGTATTCCATTAAAGGAATCCAGGGGCTCACCATGCTTTTGTCCGCACCCCTGTCAAGGGGGCTAGGGCCACGCAAGACCCCCTGGGAGCATTTGGGGAGAGGTGAGGGTCTGGCACCCAACTCCGTCTACTCCCCATAAAATGTTTTCCCTTCCTGACTTCGCAGGCTCGCGGATGTCAGTTCTGTCCCTGGGCAGGGACAGGTAGTCGTAACCAATGCCTAAGCAACCACTCACATTGTTTGCATTTTAATAAAGTTGTGGCTAAAATTATGCCAAAAACCTTAAACAAAAATTATGGTGTGAAGTGTGAATTTATTTAGGGGTGGCTTGGGGACCTCGACGCGCAACCATTTTGCTTTCTGTTACTGATCAAGATGTCTGGGCATTTTTCCAAGGAAAAGCAGGATTGTTGTGACTTGGCAGCAGCTCTCCAGGATTTTGGACTCCATCCTAAGGAGGACCATGCCCACCCCCACCTCTGGCCTTTGATCCGAAGCCCTCCAACTTGGTTGCCCTGCTCTTGGTCAACCCAAGGATTACCTATCCCTCCCTGAATTCAGTCCCAAACTAGCTGGGTGTCAAGGCTTCAGGAAAGCTATTCCTCCCTCAGCTGCAGCAAGAGCAGAGAAAACATGGGAAACTGCCAGGGAGATAACGTCCATCTGAGCCCCCAAGCCGGAGTTCTGGACGTCCATTGTCCTCCCGTAGTCACGCAGATCCAACAGTTAGGGGCACAAAGCCTTTGGAAATTCCTAGCCACATTCCTAGGCTGGTGCACCCTCTTTCAGCAGAAAGCACAGTCAAAAGCTTGCACCGCAGAAGAGCAGAAGAGCATATTTACAGACTTTATTTAGAACATGAACAGAACAAAAGAAAACACGTCCATTCTCAGTCAGCGTCTCTGACCGTCTGAAATCGAAAGGAATATCAGAACATAAACATCCTGTGAATAGGACATGCGCAGACTCTGTGACTCCCAAAAGCCTGCTCCCTTTTAAGGTGGAACGGAAATATCCTAACATCCTCCCCCTTTCCGTGTAACCTGTTGTACCTGTGGTTCACTCAATTGCAACCTTTGTACATAAACCTTAAGTTGTTCTCTGTTAACAACCTTAGACAACAGATCAGCAGGAATTTCATTTCCTGCCATGTAGGACACCCGAATCAGTCCTTTCTGAATACACTCTCTTGCACGATGTAGCTTAATCTGCAAGTACTTGGTTCTCTGCTTGCAACTCTCGGAGTTCAGCAAAGCCAAACAAGATCTATTGTCTTGATACACTTGTATAGGACATTTCACAGAAACCCCGATGTCCTTAAACAGTTGCATCAACCATTCACAATCCATGAGTGAAAATGACAGAGCATTGAGTTCTGCTTCACAGGAACTTAGGCTCACTGTTGTTTGCTTCTTGCACAACCAGTCAAACAGGCAGTGGTTGTACATGTAGCATACTCCAGAAGTGCTTGTACCATCCGTGGTGTCACTTCCAAAGCTTGCATCTGCAAAGATTTCAAGACCTCCAGTCTTCTGACTGGTGAACCTCAGCCTGTAGTGCATAGTCCCTTTCAAATAGCGGGCTATGCGCTTCAGAGCTTTCCAATCCTGAACCGTAGGATTGTTGGCATGTCTGCTAAGCAGATTACAGCTTACAGCTATGTCAGGTCTTGAACATCTGGCAATGAAATTCAGCTTGCCTAGAATGCATCTGTATAGCGTTGTGTCAGAAAACGCTTCAGCAGTACTGTCTACCTGGTAACCTGTCACCATTGGTGTGTCTGCTGGGTTTGCATCAACCAAATTCAACCTGGTTAACACATCAGCAATTTTCTGTGTTTGGTGTACCAGAAAATTACCTGCTTGGTCCTTCTCCACCTGCAGAGAAAGATAGTTGGATACCTCACCAAGATCCTTCATGTCAAAGTGCTCCTTCAGCTGAGCTAGGGTGCTTTGGTAAAAAGCCTGATTCTTCCAAAACATCAAAAGATCATCAACAAAACATAAACAATACAGTTTGTTTTGCCCCTCCTCCTTGACAAACACACATGGATCAGCTTTGCCCTGGTGAAAACCTAGAGAAAGCAATGTCTCAGTGTTCCAACACCTGGCACTCTGCTTAAGACCATATAAGGATTTCCGCAGTTTACAGACCATACCCTTCTGTATCTCCATCCCATCAGGTGGAAGCATGAACAGCTGTTCATTCAAAATCCCGTACAAAAAAGCTGTATTAATGTCATGATGGGAAACATGCAGTTTCTCCTCCGCAGCGATCTTGAGCATCAGCCGAATGCTCTCATATTTGACTGTGGGTGAGTAGGTCTCGTGGTAATCCTGTCCTGGTACCTGTGAAAAACCTCTGGCAACCAATCTGGCTTTGTGTCTGACTACCTTGCCATTCTGGTCTGTCTTGGCCTTGAAGACCCATTTGCTGCCAACCAGTCTCATTCCTGGGACTACCGGTACCAGTTCCCAAGTTTGGTTCCTGTTCAAGGAATCAACTTCAGCCTTCATAGCATTAAGCCAAGGCTCAGCATCTTTAGAGGTTAACTCTTGAACCTCTTTGAAGCTTGAAGGTTCCCATACCTTCTCTGAGCTACTAAGAACAGCAGTTGCTGTCTTAGCAAACTCATCAGCATACCTCTTTGGAGGTCTGCCTTTGGTCGCCCTTTCAGATCTGCGTACTAGACGCAAGTCTTCTGGACTCATCTCCTCTTTCTTAGGAGAAAAGTGACCAATGGTGAACAGTGGTTCTTCCAGTTCATTGTCAGACGCATCAGATGGTCTGACTGAGGCCTTTGCGCTCTGGTAGTCTGCTGCGTCGTCACTGTCACTGACACCAGCAGCAGCAGCAGCGCCGCCCACTGAACTGGAATCCGAACTCTGATCATCATCATCATCATCATCATCCTCATCATCATCATCCTCATCCTCAACCTCATCCTCATCATCAGCAGCTTTCTCATCTTTAGCTGCTTGCTTGACATCACCTTCATCCTCCTCTGGGTAACTCTGGAAAATTCCCACATTTTCCCCCCACTTAGGATTGTACTCAACACTCCTTGTGAACTTAATGGACTTAGAGTCAGTCATCCATACCCTGTATGCACCTTTTTCGTACCCCATGAACAAACCATGTGCCCCAGGCTTCCCAAGCTTGTTGGTTTGTTGTGTGCGTACCCACATGTCCGAACCAAATATTTTCATGTGTTTGGTGTTGGGTTTCTTGCCAAACATCTTCTCATAGGGGGTACAGCCAATGGGTGATGACAATCTGCGATTATAGGAGTAAACCAAATTCCCCAGAGCCTCCCCCCAAAACTTATCAGGGAGATTGGCATCATGCAACAAGGTTTTGATTCCTTGCAGCAATGTTTGATTTGCTCTCTCCGCAAGACCATTCATCCATGGCGATCTGGGCGTTGACATGTCATGCTGGATTCCCTTCTCAGTCAGGAAAGCTTCAAACTGCTGAGAAGTAAACTCCCCGCCCCGATCAGTAAACAAACAAGAAATACGTTTACTGTGCACATTCTCCAACCAAGCACAGAATTCCTTAAACTTCGGAAACGCTTGCGATTTCTGTTCGAGCAAATACACATGAATGTACCTGGAAAAAGAATCAATCAGAATCATGAAGTACCTTGCTCCTCCTAAAGAGGGCGCTAGTGGCCCTACCAGGTCCGCATGCACTAGCTGGTAGGGTTTGGAAGCCTGCCTGCTAGACTCCTTGCCTTTTGGAGCAACCTTCACCTTGTTCTCTGCACAAGATACACATTTCATGTGAAATTTACAGGGTTTGATGTTCAAACCCTCAACCACCTCTGGCATCTTGGCCAGTGCCTTCCAAGAGAGGTGACAAAACCTTCGATGTGCATCGTGAATGCAACCTGCATGAAGAACTTTGTTAGTTTGTGCAACACAACAAGAATCAGCCTTAGATACAACAGCAGTGTCCTCATAAGTTATATGGAACAAACCATCCATAAACTTTGCATGCAAATAGTTCTCTTTGCCTTTACTGATGACACAGACGCTCCTCTTGAAGGAAATCTGAAAACCACGCCCAGTAAGCTGTGGGACGCTCAACAAGTTGCTCGCAGCTCCTGGAACATACAGTACACCGCTGATGGTTGTGTGCAAACTTGCAAGTTTCACAGTCCCTTCTCCTGCAATTTGCAACGTCCTTCCATCAGCCAGGTGGATCTCACCTTCCTGAGGCTTGAAGGAGATAAAGAGGTGCCGATCCTTCGAGATGTGGCGCGTACAGCCTGAATCAACAACAAAGCTGCCTTTGGCTGTTGGAGCAGTCTTTACAGCAAGAAAACCCTTGTTTTGCAGTGGTGTGGGCTTTTGCAGCTTGCCCCCCTGCTGCTCCTGGCCATCAGACGTGCCTTTAGCCTTTGGTGAAGCAGTGCCAGCAAGCAAAACCTTGCTTTCCACTGGCATGGGCTTTTGCAGCTTGCCCCCCTGCTTCTGGTCAGCAGACGTGCCTTTAGCCTTTGGTGAAGCAGTGCCAGCAAACATCGCTTTGTTTTTCCCTTGCGCGGGCTTTCCACCCCCCTTCTGCTTCGGGCCACCTGCAGGCTTTTCCCTCTGTTTATTTCCAGTCTTTGGACAAAACCTCTGAGTATGACCTTGGTTCCCACAGTTCCAGCACTTCACAGCTGCCAACGCTTTGGCTCCCCCTGGAGGCTGGAATGCTGTCCCACTTCGCTCCCCCTGAAGCGCACAAGCCGACTTAGCTGCATTCCTTCTATCGTATTCATTTTGCAAAGTTGCCAAGACCTTTGTAGCAGTGAGGTCTTGCGCAGGGAGGGTCGCCAGCTGACTTGACACGGCATGGTAGCTTTCATCCAGGGAGTCCAGGATGAGAATAGCAAACAGTGACTCAGGCATATTGAAACCTCTCTGAGCCAACTCCTGTCTGAGATGCTGCAACTGTAAAACGTGGGCTCTAAGATCTTCCCCTGGCTCCAAACGCTTCCTGTGCAGCTTTCTGAAATAAAGCAACACAGACCCAGCCTCTTGTCGGAGATGACAGGCTCTTAGCCCGTCCCACATCGCATGGGCAGTTGCCTTGCCAGCCAAGGTGATTAACTCTTCAGGAGCTACTGAGAGCAAAATTATTCCCATGGCTCTCGAATCCTGTGCTTTCCACTCATCTGTCACTGGGGCTGGGGGGTTCTCAGAAACGGTATTCCATACTCCAAGCCTTCTCATCTGGCCCTCACAGTACCTTGCCCAGGTCTGATAGTTGTGGCCATTCAGCTTTAGTGGACACGGAGCAGTTTCTGAGGTCTGTAAGAGATCCATCTCAGCTTTTTACTTGAGCCGTGAGCCCTATGCCTTCAAAGACTCCTTATCTTGGCAGCTATTAATCACGAACTCTTTGGCTCAGCTCCCAGGCCAATTAAGCCTTGCCGGAGATCAAAGACTCCTTGCGAGGTAAACAGAAAAGCCAAAAGCCTCCCTCATTTCTTTCGCTTTTCCCACCGTACCTCTTAAACGCAGTCTGTTGCAGCTTTACTCTACTGTAGGTGCCGTGAATCTGGGCCCATAACCTTGTTGTTGGGAAACTGCCAGGGAGATAATGTCCATCTGAGCCCCCAAGCCGGAGTTCTGGACGTCCATCGGCCTCCCGTAGTCACGCAGATCCAACAGTTAGGGGCACAAAGCCTTTGGAAATTCCTAGCCACATTCCTAGGCTGGTGCACCCTCTTTCAGCAGAAAGCACAGTCAAAAGCTTGCACCGCAGAAGAGCAGAAGAGCATATTTACAGACTTTATTTAGAACATGAACAGAACAAAAGAAAACACGTCCATTCTCAGTCAGCGTCTCTGACCGTCTGAAATCGAAAGGAATATCAGAACATAAACATCCTGTGAATAGGACATGCGCAGACTCTGTGACTCCCAAAAGCCTGCTCCCTTTTAAGGTGGAACGGAAATATCCTAACAGAGTCATATATATATATATATATATATATATATATATATATATATATATATATGCTTTCGTAGATTTTCACGGGTACAGGAATGCAGGTTTTGGTGTCTTCGGGTGTCTTCCCGTGTAAGAGTTGGGGTGTCTAGGCGACGTTTCGACGAGGTCTCACTCGTCATCTTCAGGCTGGTGCTTTCGGCTTCTTGTTACTGGAACAGAGCAGGATCTCAGTGTTTGAGTTCCTATAAATACTGTTGAGGGGGTGTGGTGTATAGCCTCCAACGTTCTGGGCAGAGAGGAAGTTCCCAGGTTAGTGTGCCTTTTCTTCTTTTGTTCCTTAATTACTTGAGGGATATCTTGAGTGATTTCTTGAGTGATATTCTGAGTACCACTTAGGTGGGTCATTAAGTGTGGATTAGTTGCTAAAGCTTTCGTGTCTTGACCTCTTGAGCTTGTGAAGAGTTTTTCTGAGAAGATGGCTGTACTGCACTTAGTTGTGCTCTGGCTTGGCTTCGTGTATAGGGGCGAGCTGTGGTTTTGTGCCCTGTGCCAGCCAGATCTGTGTAGGGATTGCAGGGGGGTGCAGCATCCGGAGGTGCCACTATGGTTTGGCTACTGGATGGTGTCTGTAATTTATCTGTGGAGAGGGTCTGGGTTTGGGTCTGGTGTGGTTGATTGGTGATGGCGTTCTGTGTGCCTCTGGTTCTGGTGTCGGTTTTTGTGGGGAGGGCTAATTTCCAGATGTCTGGCAGGCGGGACGTGTCGTCACGCTTGTTCATGTTGTGAGGGTGTTTCTCTATCTCGATGGCTTCCATGATTATTCTCTTGTGGTGATGTTCCATGTGTGTCCTAGGGAGCCATCAGGTTTTTTGTAGATTAGGACGTCAAGGAAGGGAAGATTAGGACGTCAAGGAACAGCCTACACCCCAAAATACAATTCACTATGGAAATAGAAGCCAACAACCAACTTCCCTTCCTTGACGTCCTAATCTACAAAAAACCTGATGGCTCCCTAGGACACACTATCTACCGGAAAAAAACACACACCAACCGCTACTTACATGCACAATCACACCACCACCCTGCACAAATAAACTCCGTAGCCAAGACTCTCATCTCCAGAACCAAACGCCTGGCTGACAAAGACCACTTGACAACTGAGTTACAGAATCTCTCAAATGTGTTAATCGCCAATGGATACCAGCAAAACAGGGTTAAGAAGCTAATCCAAAAAGAAACACCCCCCAAAAACCAAGACACAGAAGAAAACAATGGCATGGCCCTCCTTCCTTATATCAAGGGCACTACAGATAAAATTAGCAAAATCCTCCATAAACACAATATCAAAACAGCCTTTTGCACCAACCAAAAAATAGCCAATATCCTCAGAAACCCCAAAGATAAAATCCAGTTGGAAAACCAAGGGGTCTATGAAATACCCTGCAAAGTCTGCCCAGCCACGTACATTGGACAAACAAACAGACGAATAAATGCACGTATCGCAGAACACAAGAATGCCGTCAAAAAAGAAGAAAAAACTTCCTCTCTTTTCCAACACATGAAAGAAACAGGACACGAAATTAATTTTGCAGATTCCAAATTGCTCTTTAACATGGAACATCACCACAAGAGAATAATCATGGAAGCCATCGAGATAGAGAAACACCCTCACAACATGAACAAGCGTGACGACACGTCCCGCCTGCCAGACATCTGGAAATTAGCCCTCCCCACAAAAACCGACACCAGAACCAGAGGCACACAGAACGCCATCACCAATCAACCACACCAGACCCAAACCCAGACCCTCTCCACAGATAAATTACAGACACCATCCAGTAGCCAAACCATAGTGGCACCTCCGGATGCTGCACCCCCCTGCAATCCCTACACAGATCTGGCTGGCACAGGGCACAAAACCTCAGCTCGCCCCTATACACGAAGCCAAGCCAGAGCACAACTAAGTGCAGTACAGCCATCTTCTCAGAAAAACTCTTCACAAGCTCAAGAGGTCAAGACACGAAAGCTTTAGCAACTAATCCACACTTAATGACCCACCTAAGTGGTACTCAGAATATCACTCAAGAAATCACTCAAGATATCCCTCAAGTAATTAAGGAACAAAAGAAGAAAAGGCACACTAACCTGGGAACTTCCTCTCTGCCCAGAACGTTGGAGGCTATACACCACACCCCCTCAACAGTATTTATAGGAACTCAAACACTGAGATCCTGCTCTGTTCCAGTAACAAGAAGCTGAAAGCACCAGCCTGAAGATGACGAGTGAGACCTCGTCGAAACGTTGCCTAGACACCCCAACTCTTACACGGGAAGACACCCGAAGACACCAAAACCTGCATATATATATATATATATATATATATATATATATATATATATATATATATATATATATATATTATACAATTTCAACATAACAATATATCAAAACATATCATATTCATTATGTCCCCCCTTTTTCCCCACTCCCCATCAAACCCTCCCTCTCCCCCAAGACTTCCCTCAGCTCGTCTCTCTGATTTCTCAGCACATGTTATTCTCTGCATATTATAAAATTATATCAGTCCTTATATTACCTATCTACCATGTTGTCAATCAATAAATTTGTGTATGTTTATTCAAAACCTGCCAAGGAGTCCAATTCGTTTTGTTGTCTTTTTAAAGACTTTGCATAAAGTTCCCATTCTTCTTTAAAGTCACAGTTGTCCTTGTCTCGCAATTTGGATGTCAACTTTGCCAGTTCTGCATAGTTCATCAATTTCTCTTGCCATTGTTCCTTTGTCGGGGTTTCCTCATTCTTCCATCCTTGTGCTATCAAGACTCTTGCCGCTGTTGTGGCATACATGAATAAATTTGACATTTGTAAAAAAACGACAACCCAGAGGCATTGTAGGACAAGACTTGCCAAACAAAAAAAAAGGCATAGACTTTTTAAATGAGTTATTCATTTAATAGCGAGAGACAAAAGAATGCAACAAGCCCTGACAATGGCGTTGCTCCAACTGGGCTCCTCCTTCTGAGCAACAGCGCCTCCCTTTACGGTGGCCGCATGTGGCCAAATGTCTCTGATTCTCTTGTTCCTGCACTCTTAATGAATGCTACGTTCTGGAAGAAGGGGGAGGGTCAGAAATACTCTCCAGTGACAACGTGTCAGCTCTGCCTCTGCCTCTGTCTCCTCTCCCCCTTCTTCTAATACTTCCCAACTCTCGTTCATCTATCTCTGAACTGTGACCTCCCTCAACCCCCTGCTGTAAATCGATGGTGCAGTCCTCTTCTTCCGCCCACAGCCGCCCCAAGGTGAGCTCGAACAACCAACCTTCTGGTTGGCAGCTGGATGCACTAACCCATTGATCTATGCCATGGGTAGGCAAACTAAGGCCCGGGGACTGGATCTGGCCCAATCGCCTTCTAAATCCGGCCCGCGGACGGTCCAGGAATCACTGTGTTTTTCCATGAGTAGAATGTGTCCTTTTATTTAAAATGCATCTCTGGGTTATTTGTGGGGCATAGGAATTTAGCAGATTTCCACCAGCCTTTGGACTGCAAAACTCCCATTGGAGTTGGGCTGGTGTTCGAAGTTAGCCAGGCTGTTGGCCCCTCACAACCAAATGAAGACGCCTGGGGGCCACAATGGCGCCTGACATCTCCACCACCTGGAGGTGCATGCCTGGGGTGTTGGAATGTTCTAGAGGAAACTTGAAAATGGTCTTGAACAAGTTGCTAGGCAACAGAAAATTTCCCCAGCAACAGGTGTCCTTATTAGGGCATGTGATCAACTAAGTCTGGGTCAGTGTAAATGGGTATATGAATGAGTCAACATTAGGTCTCTGGCCGGATGGGTAAAAGAGAAAAGGATCATGTTGTTTTATTTGTTTTTGACCGGTGTGAAGTTTTGTAAATAATAAAGGCTCTGGGAAACAGAACCAAATGGTGTGTACGGTGGACGCTCGGGTTGCGAACGTGATCCGTGCGGGAAGCATGTTTGCAACCCGCAGCGTTCGCAACCCACGATTTGGCGCTTCTGCGCATGTGCAAAGCACGATTTAGTGTTTCTGTGCAGGCGCAAGCCCCCAAACCTGGAAGTAACTTCTGGGTTCGGTGCAGTGCACAACCTGAAATCGCGCAACCCGAAGCGTCTTTAACCTGAGGTATGACTGTATTCCTGTATTCCTGTAATGGGAATTCCACTAAGTAAAAGATGCAGGGAAAGTTTTCTGTAAAAGGAGCTCTGCTGCAGAAAGAAAAGAAAACCCATGAGCTCACGCCCCAACATGGGGATCCTTGGATCGTGGCTGACTTCACACACGAGCAACACATCCTGTAGAATTCTATCCGTTATATTTTATCTGTACAATCAGAATGAATTTCAGGAACCAATATGCTTTTTCTGTGCAGCAAGAGCGTGAACAATCTTACTGTTACCCACGGGTAGGCAAACTAAGGCCCGGGGGCCGGATCTGGCCCAATCGCCTTCTAAATCCGGCCCACAGACGGTCCGGGAATCAGCATGTTTTTACATGAGTAGAATGTGTGCTTTTGTTTAAAATGCATCTCTGGGTTATTTGTGGGGCATAGGAACTTGTTCATTATTATTTTTCAAAATATAGTCCGGCCCCCCACAAGGTCTGAGGGACAGTGGACCGGCCCCCTGCTGAAAAAGGTTGCTGACCCCTGCCCTACCCCACTGCCCTGCTCACAGTTGTGAAGAATCTTTGTACATTCTGAATGGTCTGTGTCACCATTCAGTAAAAAGAGCTCGGAATAGGCCAATATGTATGTGGACTGTCCCTGGATCGAGTGACTTTTCTTCTCTAATGCTCCTGCCTTCTGCCTTCTCCCTCTTCTTCAAGGTCCCCAGATTGAGTAACTCTCCCGAGGCTTCTGAGGCCACCCTCACCGTGGAGGTGGCGGTGGAGGTGGATATGGGGCTGTTGGTAGCCCACGAACGGCAACAGGTGCTGGTCAGGAACCCGGAGAGCCTGGTCTTTGTCCAGACAGACAAGCCCATCTACAAGCCAGGACAGGAAGGTAAGTGAGAGGCTGCAGTGGCAGCAGTGACAGTGGGAGAATCCCCTACAGATCACGCTTCCCTTTTCCAAATACTTTTTATTAAGCGGACCCTTCTTGCTGTGGGAATGTTGAAGAAAGTAGGAGAGGATATATTGATCAAATATTACCCGTCCTGACTCACACTAGTGAGCAAGCAGCAAAGCACATTCCCTTGCAGATTGTTGGAAGCAAGTTGATGGATTCATTGGTTAAGCAATCCAGTCTGAATTGCTCCTGGTAAGTTTCCCCTCTTAAAATAATAACAACACGGCAGTCTTCTTTAAAAGTAAGAGTAAGGTTTACAGTGGACACTCGGGTTGCGAACATGATCGGTGTGGGAGGCACATTCGCAACCCGCAGCGTTCGCAACCCGCAGCACCGCGGCTGTGTACGCGCGGGTCACAATTCGGCACTTCTGCACATGCGCAAAGTGCAATATAGTGTTTCTGCGCATGCTTGAGCGCTGAAACCCGGAAGAAACCCGTTCCGGTACTTCCGGGTTCGGCATGGTGCGAAACCCGAAAACGTGCAACCTGAAGTGTCTGTAACCTGAGGCATGACTGTACTTACATTCAGTTCACAGCAGTAATCTGAAGGCAGGCTTTATCTTGTGGTTACAGTTACATTTGTAGAGAAAAGAAGTCTCTGAGCTAGGCCTCAGACTCTCTACCTCGTGGCTTCCATCCTTTGTAAAAATGAGCCGTGTGCTGCTGGCTAAGAGCCAGCAGAGAGGAAGATGGCAAAAGAGCCAAAGAGAGGAAGATGGCTGCATGGCGGGCCCTCTTATAGGGTCTGGTAGGGTCACACCCATCTACTTGTTCACACACAGGTGGAGGATGCTCCAGAGCAGGTATGACAGGAAGTCCTCCCTGTCTGAAGCAAGATTCCCCTGTGTGTCTACTCTAGGCAACAGGAAATGTTGTGTTTGACTGCTTCACTTGCCAGGGCATCAGCTGCCAAACATTCCTCTTTTGACCAGAGATTTTCCAGGGGGTTTGAACTGAGTACCATCTCCATGTGCTCTGCTCCTGAGCTGTGACACACAGAGTAGCAGAGTCACATGGAAATCCTTCCCCTCCTTCTTCCTTTCATAGTTCGGTTCCGCATCATGTCTGTGGACGAAGATTTCCGACCCTTGAACGAGACGGTGAGTTTCGTCATCACGTGCGCCATGCTGGTCTCTGGAACATTTGGTAAACCTCTTTCGATCCATGCAGACTTTTGGGCCTACAAAGAGGGATGGGACACTTTGCCCTTAAGTTAGTTAAACAAACATGGCACCCACCTCCCCCATATCCACCTCTCTGTTTCCGATGTTCAGGCTGCAAGTGCTGATCTTCATAAAGCTCGAAACAGCAACATGCATGCGCACGAGGGGGTGGGGACTGGCAGCTTCTGAGGAACTTCAAGCTTTGGAGAAGTATGTTAAATCTCCTAGAACCGAATCCAAAGGTTGCGAGGAGGAGTGGCTGCTGTTATGGAACATTGCATGTTTGCAGAGGAAGGACTTTCGTGATGCAAGGATCCTTGGGCTTATTTCCATCTCTCCTCTCCACCCATCTCACACGCACCCCTTCTGTAGGGTCCTTGCCAGAACCAGGCCTGGCAGCATCAGGGCTGGAGGGTAGAGATTGCTTGACATACCCCAGGGGGGCATTTTACTCTTCCCCAGTTGGGGAGAGCAAGACCTTCTCTACTGGACTTGCCCACCTGATGGGAATGTATATGCTCTGAGCTGTGGCCTTTGTTTCTTGTAAGCACCATGCTATTTTTACTGATGAGTTGTTTTATTTGAATGAGTACAAACAGGAGAATTCCTTTATGCAAAGATCCAGGCTAGGAGCAAGATGAGGAAACCCCTGTAGAGATTTAAAATCACAACACAATTCAAGGCGTGGAAATATAAGCTGTTAGAGCTTTAAAATATGCCCTTCTAAGTTCCTTCCAAAGTTTTCCACTTCCCCTAGTGTAGAAAAAGGCAACACTTTAAAAATGGTTTACTTACAAACTCTGCAAAGGTCAGGTTCATGTGTTTTTCCATACAGCTTTCAGAAAACATAGACAGTAGGACTTACCTTTTAACGTGCAATGTTTTATTGTGTTTTTATATATGTTGGAAGCCGCCCAGAGTGCCTGGGGCAACCCAGTCAGATGGGCGGGGTACAAATAATAAAATTATTATTATTATTACAGGCTAGTTCCAAAGTGATGAAAATTCCTAAATTGTTTATATAGGAACACAAGGATGGCTTTGTTTTTTTTAAAAAAGTCATTCACTGTGAGCTTGGAGCAACCAGCTCAGACCTTTTTACAGGCCGGGATTGACATGGTGGAATGAAGAAAACAATAGGACAAAAAGTCTTCCTCCCAAAGTGAAGTGGAGTGACTTACCTAGGCCTGGCAGGACAGTTTACTCTATGACATTAACCCCTTCGTGCATAAACTAGACTTCAGCTGGGTATCCAGCATGATTAACTGGTGAATTATGGTGAAGGAGCTTAGAGATATTGGAAACAAACAAATCAAGTGGGAGCAGGTTTGTGTGGTGCTGGGAGGGGTAACACCATTCACTGCTGTCTCTGACCCCCCCTCTTTTTTTTACTCCACAGTTTCCATTGGTTTACATCCAGGTAAGTGTCTAATTCCCCGCCTCTACTCCACCACCTCTCATCATCACACCAGAGCGGCTGTTATATTGCCCCACTCAGACCACCTTTCCTAATATCCAGAGGCTGCTTCATTCCATAGCTTCCCCATAAGCCGCTCAGATCCCCTGAGGGTTTTAATTTTGCCATCCTTAACAAGTGTTACGCGCCTAAGTCCATCCCTTCCTGCAACCCCTTTGTGGGGTTCTTCAAAAGAAAAAACCCGGCAGCAGTTTTGGAGGGACCATTAAGTGTGGCTGAAAAGACTATTTGGCCCATGAGGGAAATGGCTAGGACCTTCTCCTGTGCTACATCATCATCATCATCATTTGTTTTTTTAAATATTTCACTCATCCAAGCAGCCTGTCGACATCCTTGGAGGTCACAGATTGGAACTGAACCCACACAACTTGGCTAGACAGGACTCTGGCATTCTCCTGCCCAGGCCCTGTTCCCACGGTGGAGTCTACCTCTTTCCGAATCTGAGCGACTTTGCAAAATCATTGCAGGAGATCTTGGGGTCCTTACCAGGCTCTGATGGTGAAGGTGGTTCCGTTAGATAGCGAACCACCTGAAAGGGTCTCCTGCTGCTGTTTCCTGTGGATGCGTTAACACCCCATAACAGATTTATGAGACTAAAACATGGAACTATAATCTCTGGGGTGTAACCCTGATGGATATTGTTAGTGCTGTTGATGGAACTGCTTTAGCGTGTATTTTAAATTATGTGTGGCTTTTGGAATTGATTGTATACTTTTAAAATTGATTTTGTACTTGCAAACTGCTTAGAAGACATTAGAAGAGCGTCTTTTCATGCCCAATCCCCCCTCTCCCGGGGAATTAATTAGTTTTCATGGCTCCTCAAATAGACCTCAGTCTGTTGCCATCCTTGGTTAGCAATGCTCCCACCCCCTTAAGAGTGTTTAAACATCCATCCAGATACCAATAGCCCAGGAAGCCTTTGCAGGAGCCACAGATTTTCTTGACCACTGATTGTCAGTGCGCCTTTCAACCGATGTCAGCGACTTGGCTCAATAACTGGTTCTGGCCCGACTGGACTGGAGCACTTTCAGAGACCTTCCAACCCTGGAAAACAGGTCCCAGCGGTGCATTGTGAGCACCAGACTCATGCAGAGTATAAATAACGCGGAAGCTAGCTGTGAAGCATAACTCCTTTTATTTCTAATAAAGGTAAAGGTAAGGGGACCCCTGACCATTAGATCCAGTCGTGGCCGACTCTGGGGTTGCAGCGCTCATCTCGCTTTATTGGCCGAGGGAGCTGGCGTACAGCTTCCGGGTCATGTGGCCAGCATGACTAAGCTGCTTCTGGCGAACCAGAGCAGTGCACGGAAACACCATTTACCTTCCCGCCGGAGGGGTACCTATTTATCTACTTGCACTTTGACGTGCTTTCAAACTGCTAGGTTGGCAGGAGCAGGGACCGAGCAACGGGAGCTCACCCCGTTGAGGGGATTTGAACCGCCAACCTTCTGATCGGCAAGTCCTAGGCTCTGTGGTTTAACCCACAGCGCCACCCGTATCCCTTTATTTCTAATAGCTACTACAAACTAACAAACTACTGGCTTGCCTCAGCCATCTGGTCACTACGTAGACAAGACTCTCTCCACACACAGAGTCAGGCAGTCAGCCAGGAGCGGAAGAGGAGAAGAGCAGTTTCCGCCCCCTCCTTCCTCAAAACATCAGATCAGGAGATTCTGTCAGTGGGAGGGGTGAAAATATCAACCCTGATATGGCTCAACATGGTCCCATTTTGGGCCAGCTGCAGCTTAGACCCCGTCCCTGCTTTCAACCTGAGCGGTGTCATGCGTGGAGAGTCCGCCTCACCCTTCGGTAACTTCACAGATAAGAATTAATGAGCACTTTATATTTTATAGTCCTTTTTATTCAGGCATCAGGTTGTAAGCCAAAATCCACATCCCTCCCCAAGAAGGGCAGTTGGCTACTCTAAATCTTCTCCCTTCTGTCTCCCGAAATAGGCGCCCACAGGAAGTTCCTCATCCTCCTCTCTGCATCCTTTGTTCTCAAATACGTTTGGATCTCCTAGTTCATGGGGAGGGAAGGTTCCCCACAATCTCTAATGACGTCTCTGCTACCTGCCCCCTCCCTTCTGTTTCTCTGCCTGTTATCTCGTAGCTAGGTAACTCCTGCCAAAGCTGCTCTCTATTTCTCCCAGTGAGAGCCAGTGTGGTGTAGTGGTTAAGAGCGGTAGTCTCGTAATCTGGTGAACCAGGTTCGTGTCTCCGCTCCTCCACCTGCAGCTGCTGGGTGACCTTGGGCCAGTCACACTTCTCTGAAGTCTCTCAGCCCCACTCACCTCACAGAGTGTTTGTTGTGGGGGAGGAAGGGAAAGGAGAATGTCAGCTGCTTTGAGACTCCTTTGGGTAGTGATAAAGTGGGATATCAAATCCAAACTCTTCTTCTTCTTCTCCCTGCTTCTGAGCCCGCTGGAAACAAGGGGGGGGGGGCATGCGAATCTTCCCACTCCAGCTCCTCTTCTGAGGAAAGCTGATCTGCCTGCGAATGCACCCCCCCCATACTCTGCTTCAGACCATTCCCTGACAAACGGCTTCTTCCGTGATCCCCCTCTTCTCTTGTGGCTTCCAGGACCCCAAGAGTAACCGCTTGCTGCAGTGGACCAACGTGGAGCAGACAATGGGCCTGGTCCAGCTCTCTTTCCCCCTTTCATCTGAGCCCCCGCAAGGCACCTACAAAGTGGTGGTGCAAAAAGCCTCTGGGAACAAGGCGGAACGTCTCTTTGAGGTGAAGGAACACGGTGAGGAAGGAAGGAGAGGAACCACTTGGTCTGGGGAACGTGGTGTCAAGGACAGCATGTGGAAGGGGGTTTTTTCTTGCCCACTGGCAGTGCCGCTCAGGAATTCTGATAGAAACTGACAGATCAGTGCAGTTTCGAAACCAGCGGACGAAATCTTTGGAAAGATTTGGCCTGCCATCTTTATTTAAAATTGGGCCCAGTTGGATTGAAACATAGACAGAAGCCTGAAAAAGGATTGTGCAAAATTGGGTTCTTAGATAACTCGAGAGGCGTGCAAATGCATAGTGAATAGCTTCCCAAAATATCTGGCCCGATGGCCAGGTTCAGCGAACTGGTCCTGCTACTGGAAGCAAGTGCATCAGGGCTTTCCTCCGCCCTGCCCCCCCCATGCCCCGCAAACAGTGGCGTAGCATGAGTTGCCAGTGCCCAGGGCCGCACAGAGGGAAATGGAAGGAGTATGCATGCACATTCAACTGCCTAACAGCCAGGAGATCGCAGCCACAAAAACATGAAGAGTTGTTCCATTGTCTGGAGAGGTCACTTCCTGGTTCACATGGGTGGCTGGGTATGGGAGAGTTGCCTGTGTGAGTAGGGCGGATCCTGGAGGCTGCAGACAGGAACAGCTCTTGCTCTGTGCTGGATCCAAAACTTAGTTCGGGGCATATGCGCCAGCTCCTAGGGACTGAGGCACTTTTGTCCCCCCCCCCAAAATGTGTGGGGTTTTTTGAGGGGGGCAAACTCCCTCAGTGTTCAGAGGGTGTTTGGCTCTGCCCCTGGCTCCTTGTGAGATCGCCCACTTGATGTCAGAATGTCGCGTCGGGCCCCCCTGTCTTGAGAAGATGGCACCTCCGGTTTGGGGGCTTCCCTGGAAATCTAATGGGGAAAAAAAATCTGTTGTGGGGTGTTAATGCTGCACGCATTTGCCTCCTTTCTGTGCTCAGGCTGATTATGTTGTTTTTCACCCCCGTGTTCCTTTCCTTCTTACAGTGCTGCCCAAGTTCGAAGTTTTGGTGAAGGCACCCAAGGAGATAACACTTGTGGCTGAGGAACTCGAAGTGACCGTCTGTGGCCTGTAAGTGAGAGCAGCCTGAGCTTCTCTCCCAGAGATGTGGGACCACGTGAATTGAGAACTTGGGTGATGTTGCTAGCACCAGCTAACCTCTCCTCCAATCCCCTTCACCAGCCTTGGCCGCACCACCCTAGCTCCGATGGAATGATTGCCATGTTGTTGTTTAGTCATGTCCGACTCTTCGTGACCCCATGGACCAGAGCACGCCAGGCACTCCTGTCTTCCACTGCCTCCCGCAGTTTGGTCAGACTCATGTTTGCGGCTTCGAGAACACTATCCAACCATCTCGTCCTCTGTCGTCCCCTTCTCCTTGTGCCCTCCATCTTTCCCAACATCAGGGTCTTTTCCAGGGAGTCTTCTCTTCTCAGGAGGTGGCCAAAGTATTGGAGCCTCAGCTTCACGATCTGTCCTTCCAGTGAGCACTCAGGGCTGATTTCCTTCAGAATGGATACGTTTGATCTTCTTGCAGTCCATGCATAGGCGCCGACTCCATGGGGCCTGAGGGGGCCTGAGCCCCCTCAAAAATTCGATTGGGGGGGCAGAGCGCGGTGGGGGAGAGAGAGAGGGAGAGAGAGGCAGGAGGTGCACTCGCTCGCCGCGCGCGCGCGCACACGCAAATACAAACACACCGAGGGAGAGGGAAAAGCGTTTTGCAGGAGGAGCTGCTGCTGCCACCGCCGCTGCTGCTGCCAGGACGCGCCAGAGGAGCCGCCGGGTGGGAGGGGGAATCCGAACGGAACAACAACAAGAGAGAGAGAGAGAGAGAGAGAGAGAGAGAAGCAGCAGCGTCTCTGAATGGGCTGGATATTCCTCCTCAGGCGGCGCTGGCTTTGTGGCTCCCGGGGCCTGGGCGGCAGCAAGCAAAGCAAAGGAGCCGCCGACCGAACAGCAGCAGCAGCAGCCGCCTGCCTGCCTGCCTGCCTGCCTGCCTTCTATACCAAGGTCCAGGTTCTTACCCGGTCTACCTGCAAGAAGGCAGGCAGGCAGGCAGGCATGGGACGTCCACGCACCCTGGCCTGCTGCCTTCCTGCCTGCCTGCGGCCGCCTGGCGCTTCTATACGAAGGTACAGGTTCTTACCCGGTCTACCTGGAGGGAGGCGGGCAGGCACGGGGGTCCTGCTCAAGCAAGGAACCGACGCCTACCCCGCCAACCCGCTGCCTTGAGGCAGGAGCAGCAGCTGCGCGGGGTCTCGCGTTCTCTCAGAGGCTCGCGCTGCTTCTCGCGTTCTCCCTCCCCCAGGACCCCGGTATGGGCCCCCCCAATATTTTGTATAAGTCGGGCCCCTGAGTCCATGGGACTCTCAAGAGTCTCCTCTAGCACCATAATTCAAAAGCATCAATTCTTCAACGATCAGCCTTCTTTATGGTCCAGCACTCACTTCCATACATCACTACTTGGAAAACCATGGCTTTAACTATACGGGCCTTTGTTGGCAAGGTGATGTCTCTGCTTTTTAAGATGCTGTCTAGGTTTGCCATCGCCTTTCTCCCAAGGAGCAGTCATCTTTTAATTTCAGGACTGCTGTCACCATCTGCAGTGATCATGGAGCCCGAGAAAGTAAAATCTCTCACTGCCTCCATTTCTTCCCCTTCTATTTGCCAGGAGGTGATGGGCCCAGTGGCCATGATCTTCATTTTTTTGGTTGCCATAGTTGCATTGAATTCCTCACAATGCTGGGCCGCTTATGCCGGGCTTATTTCACCCAGAACTCCCTTGAACTCCATTCCGGAACCTCTCAGGTGGGCCCCATTGCCACCATAAGAGAACCTTGGTTTCCAGACATTTTGGAAGTCAAATGGACTTCCAGAACAGATTGCGTTTGACTTCCAAGGTACCACTGTATATTGATGTCATCTTTCAAGCGATGCTGTGGCTGTTTCCTGACTACAGGTACACGTACGGGAAGCCTGTCGCTGGGCAGGTGAAGGTCCGTGTTTGCCGGAAATATAATGAACACAGAGGCTGGTATGCTTATTCCACTTTCGGAGGGGGCAGAGAAGCGTCGGAAGGAATATGTAAAGAGTTCAGTGGAGAGGTGAGACCCAAAGCGGATGCTGAAAATGAAGTTTAAAATACTTTTGGGGAGTTGGCCTTCCGGGTGACCTGTTTTAATTGGGCATTCATCCTGATTTACTCAAGGGGAGTCCCAAGGCTCTGGGAGAAACCCCGGAATGGCATTCAGCAGGAGAAGAGGGAAACACCATCCCCTCAGATGAGCTAAAATGATTGAAATGGTGGATATGGCTGCAGGAATATATATATATTTGCTCCTTTTGTTGGTGCCTGTTGTCCCTCTCTGAAGTCTCTTCAAAAACCTGAAGAACATTTGATCCCTTTGTCCAGAAAGTATCTAGGGGGCCTACATGCCCATCTGGGGGGAGGGGATTTTAAAAAAATTAAAGCAAATGTCCTAGTTTTGTGGGGGTTATTTTTTTAAAAAAAATTCATGCACCGGCATCTCTGGCTCTGGCTTTCGATCTGCTGTGGGCTGCTTGGTGATGGAGGATAACTGGGGGGAGAGCGAGTGATTTTCAACTTTTTTGGCGATTGCCCAAGGAAAGCTCAACAAATGTCCGGATTTTTCCTCTTGAAATATTGCCAGCCTTGTATAAACGGACAGATATAAATGAATGAGTGTGCGTAGATCAATGGCTATTGTGTGAACCTGACTGGCTTGACCTCAAACACCTTGTTTTATATAATGAAGCAATTCTCATTGGTAGCTGCTACAACTCTCTGTCTTCCGGTTCAGGCAAATCGGCACGGCTGCCTCTCTCAGGTGGTGAAAACCAATATTTTTCATCTGAAGCAGGAGGGATATGAGATGAACCTAAAGGTGGAAGGCAAGATCGCAGAGGAAGGCACAGGTATTTCATTTTATTTATTAAATTTATCTTCCGCCAGTCTTCCAAAGGAGCCCAGCATGTTAGTTTTAAAACCATTCAGCTATAACATGTAAGAAAAACCTTCTGGAAATGTTTCAAAACTCCTAAAAGCAATCACCCTGTTATGTACTGAGTTGAATAGGATCCAAAAGGCAGCAGTCTGATTGGTCCTAGAACAATAGGATTCACAATGCAGCAGTCTGATTGGTCCTAGAACAATAGGGTCCAGAATGCAGCAGTCTGATTGGTCCACAGGAGCCATCCAATCCATCTCCAGGTGGAAGTGAATCCGCAACCTGATTAGCCTACAGGTGAATCCCGGAATTATCCAATCACGTGGGGCCCATTGTGTAAACAATGTATATAAAGCAGACATTCTGGGGGAACTTCCATTCCTCCTCACCACTATGAGCTGAATAAAGAGCATGAAATCCAGTCTTGATTCAGAGTATATTTCACACCCGCTCTGAAGACCTAACAATTTCAGGGGCAGGTCTTTAAGCCATCAAATGCTTAGGAAAAACAGGGTTGGTTTGGCAATGTCTCTAATAAGTAGTGCTTTTTTCTGGGGGGATGCAGGGGGACGCATACCCCTAAACATTTTGTGTTGCCCTGACTGACCGATGGACCAACAGACATGCCAGCTGTCTTCGCAGTAGTAGCTCGGACTGGAGCTCTGTCATTCTCCCTGCTGGTGCCCAGGCAGGGGAGTCTGGGGCAGCTGTGGTGTGTTGCGTTCCGAAGGCAAAGGAAGGACTGGACCCTGATTAATGCAATAGATCCTAGACTTGAACAGCAAGACTCTGGGAGCAAGTGCAATAGCCACTCCCTGGCCCAGGCCGTTTTTATTAACAAAAGAACTTTAACACAGCATTTGTAAGAACCAATCAGCTTTCCTCTGAGCATTTCAAAAAATCCCCACGTGGGAACAAAGTCATAGAATCATAGAATCATAGAGTTGGAGGAGACCACAAGGGCCATCGAGTCCAACCCCCTGCCAAGCAGGAAACACCATCAGAGCACTCCTGACATATGGTTGTCAAGCCTCTGCTTAAAGACCTCCAAAGAAGGAGACTCCACCACACTCCTTGGCAGCAAATTCCACTGTCGAACAGCTCTTACTGTCAGATCAGAGGAAGCTGAAAAGGAAAACAGGAAGACACAATGAGAGGTAAAGGAGGTGCTGTGGGATTGGTGGAAGTCAATGTTTGTTTTTCTTTTTAGTGTTTATATTATTAACTTGTAAGATATGGAAATTTTTTTTTGAATGTCAGTTTTTGCGTTTTGTGTATTGCTATTTTTTGATATTGTTTTGTGTCGTTGTGTGGAAAATACTAATAAAATTTATAATAACAATAAGAAAATAAAAATACTAAATCATAAAAAAACAGATCAGAGGAAGCTTCTTAACTACAAAGAACTACTTGAGCATGCATACATGTTTAGGCTAAATAAAACAGGAACCAAGGAGGAATGCCTTTAGCAAACCCCGGAGGTCATAAACAGGCAGAAAACAGGAAAGACAGGCATTTTTATCACCTGCATGTGAACTCTGTTTCCTGGCCCTAAGATTAACGAAAGCTACATCAGAGCTGGTGACAGCAGCCACGAAATTAAAAGACACCTGCTTCTTGGGAGAAAAGCAATGACAACCCTAGACAGCATCTTAAAAAGTAGAGACATCACGTTGCCAACAAAGGTCCGTATAGTAAAAGCTATGGTTTTCCCAGTAGTGATGGACCATAAAGAAGGCTGATTGCCAAAGAATTGATGCTTTTGAATTATGGTGCTGGAGGAGACTCTTGAGAGTCCCATGGTCTGCAAGAAGATCAAACCTCTCCATTCTGAAGGAAATCAGCCCTGAGTGCTCACTGGAAGGACAGATCCTGAAGCTGAGGCTCCAATACTTTGGGCACTTCATGAGAAGAGAAGACTCCCTGGAAAAGACCCTGATGTTGGGAAAGATGGAGGGCACAAGGAGAAGGGGACGACAGAGGACGAGATGGTTGGACAGTGTTCTCGAAGCTACCAGCATGAGTTTGACCAAACGGCGGGAGGCAGTGGAAGACAGGAGTGCCTGGCGTGCTCTGGTCCAGGGGGTCACGAAGAGTCGGACACGACTAAATGACTAAACAACAACAAACATGAAAGCTACCTCCTATCTTTATGTACTCAGGATGCCTGGTGAAGCAACCAGTCTGTGTACGTGACTGTCAGGCATAGAGAAAATGGGGCAGAGATGTAGAGGCTTGGATTGATCAGAAATCATGTCAAATGACTCAAACCCAGTCAATACAATGGCTGACACAATGGCTTACTTCATTTTTTCATAATTCCTCATAGCAACCCCACGTGACCACCACAGCGGTGGAGGCGACGCTACTACTGCTCCTCCTCCTCTTCCTCCTCTTGCCGGGCTAGCGCCAGCCGGCGACTGCTTGCCCCTCCTTGCTCAAGCAACCCTGGCATTGCTGGGGGCCTTCCCGTCCTCTCAGCGCCACCGCTGCCGCCTCAAGTCCCTCGTCCAGGGGTTGGGGGCAGGAAGGGGGCGAGGGGGAGCAGCCAAAATGAAAATACTCCTAAACATTTTTTAAAAGAAAAAAAGCACTGACTATAAGTTACTAATGAAGGAGACTGATACACCTCCCTAGGAAGGCACACAGAATGGCATGTAGCCAAAATCCCAACAGGCAGCGGCGTAGCGTGAGTTGTCAACACCCGGGGCAACGCAAGTAATTTGCGCCCCCCCAACCCCTAACCGAGTTGCCGCTGGCGCTGCCGCGCAAACAACGCTGCTTGCCCGGAGGAGGATGGAGGCAGAAGCAGCCGCCGCCTGTGGCTCGGCCGAGGGGATGGCGGCGTCGGCAGGGTGCAGAGGCTGCCCGTGCCCGGCCAGGCGTCGGTGGCGGCGTCGGCGCTGCTGCAGCGGCTGCTCCTCCTGCGAGCAGTGAGCGGAGCGCAGCCACAGCGACGGCGGGGGGCGCGCGCGCTAGGGCGCAAGGCTGGCGGTGGCGGCGGGGAGCCCGGCAGAGGAAGGAACTTGTCCCTTCCCTCTGGACTCGCGCCCCCCCCAGATGTTGCGCCCGGTGCGGTCGGCACCCCTGGCACCCCCCACGCTACGCCACTGCCAACAGGTAATGCAAACCATGAAGTGTCACAGCCTAGAAGGGTGAAAGTGCAAAGATACAGCGCATCTCCAAAAAGGATAACAAAGTTTTATCTCCTATACGGATACCCTTTACAATAATAAAGATTTATAAAAATAAAAGTATTCTCCACCTGTGAGTTCCATCTTTATTGAGAATAAAGGTTCCATATAGACCAGGCATTTGCATATGCAAACGGCAGTGACCATGTGCCTCAATATTTGTATAAGAATATTTGCATAAGAAAATCATGCCACACATCGAAAAGAAATTCGGAAAGAAATTATTCATTCAAGCTCTGCACTTTGGGTACTTTTTCAAGACGGGCAATTTGTGAAACCCTTAAATACCAGAAATCCCAAATATTAAGATTAAGGATATTCTAGGATTTGGCAATACAGCCCTGAGCTGCTCTTAAGAGATGAGAAATAAGTTATTTACTTTTCAAATCCCATTCTGTTTCCATATAGGTTCAAAATTGCCAGGTGGAAAGATAGAGTAGCAGTTTGTTTGTTTGTTTACCAAAGAGATCTCAGCAAATGCCTTATTCCACAATTCAGCCACCTCTGAGCAGTCCCACCATGTGTGCTTATATGTACCTACCTCTTTTTGGCTATTTGGCAGGGGTGGAATTGACAGGCACGGCTTCCACCATGATCATTACGACTCTCAGCACAATCACCTTTGAGAATGTGGACTCTTACTACAAGTCTGGGATCCCCTTTACTGGGCAGGTAAGGCAGGCTGAGAGATCCCCACTGCGCACGACCCCACAGCTGAATGTTTGTTTTAAAGACAAATGTTCCCCGTATGCACTGGAACAGGAGAATGGGCCAGGGTGGTTAGCAATTCACCCCCCACCCCTCATCTCCAGTTCCGACCTCTGAGGTGCCACCTCTGGAATCCTGGTGCAATTTGTGTGTCCTCAACCTTCATTTCCATCCTCACCCACCTGAACTTATAGAACTCCCCCTACAGCCAGCCATCTCCCTCAGAGGCGGAGCAAGGTGGGTGTGGCCCCCCGGGTGTCATTCCCGAGGGGGAGTGTGACATCACTGTGCCACCCCCCCGGGATGCTCAGTGCGGGCGGCACACCCCTGGGACACGCACTCCCCGGGACGTTCACCTCACCCCTGTGGGCGGCTAGCCCCGCCCCCAGGTGCACACCACTCTGGGCGCCGGAACAGCTAGCTCCACCACTCATCTCCCTCCCAATTCATATGGGCTACTGCTAAAATGAGGCTGCATTTTAAGCTCTATTTTAAGCCGTATTTTAATTAACTGTTTGTTGTTGTATTTTTTTCTGTTATGTTTTATTGTAATTCATATTTGGTGTTAGCCGCTCTGAGCCCGGCCCTGGCCAGGGAGGGCGGGGTATAAATAAAATTTTTTACAGTCATACCTCTTCTTGGGACGCGGGTGGCACTGTGGGTTAAACCACAGAGCCTAGGACTTGCCAATCAGAAGGTTGGCGGTTCAAGTCCCCGTGACGGGGTGAGCTCCCGTTGCTCGGTCCCAGCTCCTGCCAACCTAGCAGTTCGAAAGCACGCCAAGTGCAAGTAGATAAATAGGTACTGCTCCGGCAGGAAGGTAAACGGCGTTTCCGTTCGCTGCTCTGGTTCGCCAGAAGTGGCTTAGTCATGCTGGCCACATGACCCGGAAGCTGTACACTGGCTCCCTCGGCCAATAAAGCAAGACGAACGCCGCAACCCCAGAGTCGGTCACGAATGGACCTAATGGTCAGGGGTCCCTTTACCTTTACATTACCTCTTCTTACATTCGGTTCAGGTTATGTCAGTTCAGGTTACGTCTTTTCAGGTCATGTCCCGCGGCGACCCGGAAGTACCGGAAAGTACCGCATGCGTAGATGTGGTGAATCGCGACCCATGCATGCGCAGACGCGGGTTGTGTTCTGCTCATGTTGCGAACGGGGCTCTGGAATGGATCCTGTTTGCAACCAGAGGTACCACTGTAATCATCATCATCATCATCAGACCAAACTGCTATATGTATTGTTTTTGCCCTGCTAGGTGAAGCTTTTGGATGCTGCCAAAGTGCCAATTGCCAATGAAACAATTCAGATTAGGGTACATCTAACTGGAACCAGCACCAAGTACGTAACTGATGACCAGGGACGAGCCCGTTTTTCCATAGACACTGATAACTTCACAGCTCCTGAACTCAGGATCCAGGTGAGCGTTCAAGGGGATTGAGAACTAAATAAGGCAGATTTATTCTTCGCAAGCACAAAACACGGGAATATCATAGAATCGTAAGAGTCTTAAAGTTGGAAGGGACCCAGGGGTCATCTAGTCCAACCCCCTGCAATGCAGGAATCTCAGCTAAAGCATCCATGACAGATGGCCGCCCAACCCCTCCAATATCAATTGGATCGGTTGAAATTTTAAAAAATGCTTTGAGATTCAGTTTCCTGTGGCGCCTACTTTTTTCTTTTCTCTTTCTCCTTCATCACCTTTTCTGGGTTTGTCATTTCCCGTTGATTTCATTCTTGCTCTTTCCATTTCTGAATCCTGAATACGCCTCCAGGAAATGCATTGGGACTAGAAAAATACCCCCCCCCCAAGGGCTGGGACTGTGTATGTGATGGCGGAAATGGCTGTTGGGTTGATACGTCTGACTCTTATTTTCTCCTAAAGGTGTGTGTTGGTTTCTGGGCTTGTAAATAGGTCAGCTTGAGATGAGTCTCGAGCTGGTGTAATATCACAAAGTTGATCTCATAGTCCCCAAGGCACCAATGATTCCCTAATACAGGGACAACAAGGATTTATTTTCTCCAGTCCCTGAGCACCTGCCATTTTCCTCTTTCTTTCTGTTTGCCAGGCAACTTACAAATCAAACTCTGCGTGTGAACAAGGCTGTATCAGTCCCCAACACCAGGGCGCATCTCATTCAGCGTGGCGTTTTTACTCACCAAGCCAAAGCTACCTTCACATTGAGCGTGTTGCTGGGACCTTAAGCTGTGGTCAGACTCAGACGCTCCGGGTCCATTATCTTCTGAATTCATCTGTCGTAAAAGAGGAGGAGATGGCCTTTTCCTATTTGGTAAGCCTGGACAGAGTGGCCTTTCTTTGGTAGGGACTTGGGAGTGGGCCTTCTCAGTGGCTGCTCCCAACGTTTGGAACCCTATTTAGGGAAGTTTTTAATGTTTGATGTTTTATCGTATTTTTAATATTCTGTTGGAAGTCACCCAGAGTGGCTGGGGAAACCCAGCCAGTTGGGCAGGGTATGAATATTATTATTATTATTACTACTATCAGGGGACTGCCATCGGAACAGGGGAGGGAAGCCGGGAGGCCACAGGGATACAGAGAACTTCCGAAACTCCTGAGGAGCAGTTCCTCCTTCAGCGGTGGGAAAAGCCACACCTCCAGTGGAGAACAAGGGGAAGGGGCCAGCCAAGCGAGGAAAGGGCTTGAAGATGCTGCTGAGAGCCCCAGCGCCTCACCTAGCCAGGCTGGGCAGGAGGGATGCACGCCCCTTCCATCGCCCAGCTTGCACAGAGGGGTGAAACGCAAGAAGGGAGGCGGAGGCTTGGGGTGCCGAAGTTCTTATGCTGGGGGGAAAGCCGGAAGGGGCCACTCCCGGATTCTGCAAGTGACTAAGATGGACATGAACTTTGTGGTTGTGCACTGTAAATAGTTTGCACAATAAAACCTGTAAAAGACAGGTCAGAGTCCTGCCTGGTTACTCACAAGCAACCACCACCCGCACCTGACAATTATTATTATTATTATTATTATTATTATTATTATTATTATTACTCTCTTCATAGAGAAGTTAGACTGGCTCCCTTGTCGTCCGTCTGCCAGCTGTTTTATTCTGACAGGCCTTTGTGAACTGACTGGTTTTTGGTTTTTTTAAGGAAAGGACTTTGAATAGTGCTCATTCAAATCCATTTTCAGCTGCCAAACTGTGTTTGATTTCTAATTGCAAAGATAGGCTCAAGCGTAATGGCAATTCATGTTGTACTACCAGGAGAGAGATTGTTTCTGGAAGCCAGAACACTCCCTGTGTGTAAGAACTGCTGGCGTATCAGTGTAACCATATATTTTGCCTCCTCCATCCTCCTCCAGCTTATAGGCAACTGGGTGGCCACAGTGAGAGTAGGATGCTGAGATAGATGGACCATTGGCCTGATCTAGCAGGCTCATAGGCGCCGACTCCATGGGGCCTGAGGGGGCTCGAGCCCCCTCAAAAAATTTTTTGGGGGGGCTCAGCCCCCCCAATAATCTCAGGCGCCCTTCCAGCAGAGCGCCGCCGCCGTCCCCCGCCTCCTCCCCACCTGCTCCCTCGCCAGCCAGCCAGCCAGCCGCGCGCCCTAGTCGGAGAGCCCCGGCCGTCCCCCGCGAGATTAGGGAATCCCCGGGGGCGGGGGCTCCTGCCTCGCTGCTTCGCAGCACCACCGCCACTGCCAAGGCACTGCCGGGGGGAATTTCCTTCCTCCTGGCCCCCACGAGAACAGGGGAATCCCGACTGGCCACACCTCCCAGCCAGCCGATTGGCTGGCTGGGGGGCGTGGCTTGCCCTATTTAGGGCCGGAGCCACTTTATTTGCATATTCATGAGCTTATTTATTATTCATGAGCTTTCCCGGCCCCCCCCAATATTTTTTATAAGTCCGCGCCCCTGCTAGCAGGCTGTTGTGTTCTTATGCTTTTATCAGGCGTTTTCCGCCTTCCATGCAGGTAATGGCTAAGGGGGACATTGTGCGATCAGGGACCCATGTTCTGCCTTTGGAGCACAGAGAAGGTACCGGTAAGTGGCACTCCATTCCCATTTCCTCCCTTCATTCTTGGTGACCTTTCCCATTTTTTATAAACCCAGGTGATAACGTAAACCAGGGGTCAGCAAAATTTTTCAGCAGGGGGCCGGTCCACTGTCCCTCAGATCTTGTGGGGGGCCGGACTATATTTTGGGGAAAATTATGAACGAATTCCTATGCCCCACAAATAACCCAGAGATGCAATTTAAATAAAAGGACACATTCTACTCATGTAAAAACACGCTGATTCCTGGACCATCCACGGGCCAGATTTAGAAGGTGATTGGGCCGCATCCGACCCCTGGGCCTTAGTTTGCCTACCATGATGTAAACCCACACCTTAGTACAGTGCCACCACATATGCTTCCATGTGCCCTTGCGGTTCTTGCATGACATGTTTCAGAGTTTCCTCAATTTTATACTCATAGATAATATAATTTTACACTCATGAATTGTAATCATTCTCTTCCTCCCTCTCTTCCTCCTTGGGAATTTTGTGTCAGTGCGCTATGCCAATCATTTGGGGTTCCCTTTTCAGTCAGCAATGTCACTCAGAAAGTCTCCCAGAATATACTTCCTCAGTTCAGCTCACCTGTGGGAATAAATACATTCCACTTCTGCTTTAAGTGTCGATGGAAGAATTAACATTACAACTTATACAACTGCTGGCCTAAGGAAAATAAAGTAAAACTATGTACAGTGGTACCTCGGGTTACATACGCTTCAGGTTACATATGCTTCAGGTTACAGACTCCGCTAACCCAGAAATAGTGCTTCAGGTTAAGAATTTTGCTTCAGGATGAGAACAGAAATCGTGCTCCGGCGGCGCGGCAGCAGCAGGAGGCCCCATTAGCTAAAGTGGTCTTCAGGTTAAGAACAGTTTCAGGTTAAGTACGGACCTCCGGAATGAATTAAGTACTTAACCCGAGGTACCACTGTACAGAGAATCATTCCTCCTCCCTGCTCTGCAGCCATCTGAGCAGAGTAGCAACCACACTTCCTCCTTCAGAGCCTGTCTAATAAAGAAGTCTGTTGCTAAGGAAACCCTGTTGCTGGGGAAGACCTGTTGCTAGCAGAAAGCTTGTTGCTAGGGGCAGATTTGTTGTTAGGGGCAAAACTATGCAAGGATCATTTCAAGTCTATTTTAACATTTCGTTATCTACCAGCCAAAGGGGTGTTTTCTCTGGACCTCTCTGTTGACATGGACATTGCTCCATTGGCCCGTTTGCTTCTCTACACGATTTTCCCCAGTGGCCCATTCAGCAGATTTCAACGTGAACTAGTGGCCCATTCAGCAGATTTCACCGTGGAGAACTGCTTCACAAACAAGGTAAGGTTGTGGGGACTCTCTGAGGCCCAGGGCAGACATGGCCATGAGGCTCTCTCTTCCCTCTCCGGCATAAACCTTTGCCAAAGTTCTCACTTGGTAGTCCATAGAGCACCGTTTTTTCCCAGCTGGACCAGCAGAATATTAACTCGTTGGCAGCTGAGGAGGGCAACCCAAGCTGAGAAAACAAATCCCAGAAGGGATTATCTCTGTGCTGTCATGTAATAGAATGAACTCTTCAAATGCCCTTTCTATAATAATTTTTATTAATTTTTCAATTACAATCCAATAATAGCCTCATTATAACAATACCAAATTGCAATACAATTACTAAAAGCAATAATAATAATAATAATAATAATAATAATAATAATAATAATAAGTTTATTATTTGTACCCTGCCCATCTGGCTGGGTTTCCCCAGCCAATCATTCATATACCAAATTATATAATTTAGGTGGCCCCCTGCATGCAAGATTTGATGGTTTGATGATTTTCTTTACTTCTGCGTTCCAAAATCTTATTAATTTCAATTACATTCCGGTCAAAATAATAATCCCTTATCCATCAACTGCAATATTAATAACTTCCATTTGTGGTGACACATTAAATGATTTATAAATCTACAAGTGAGGCACCCCAACTATATCCCTTTTCTTCCTGTGTGTGACAATTATTTTGTGGTGTTTCTTCCTGTCCTTGTAAAATGTTATGTCTGCCTTTGCCAGTTGTTGCTGTTCTCCACCATGCCTTGGTTGATACCCCCTTGTTGTTTCAGAAATTATCCATTGTTCCGTCCTGTGCTTTGTTGTTTTGCAACTTTAACAACAGCTTCAAAAATCACTCCGTCCCAATAAATAACCTGCTTTCACAATTTTTTCAAATGCCCTTTATGCCTCCAGGTGAATCTGCGGTTCTCTGATGCTGAAGGCCTCCCTACCAGCAAAACTCACCTCCATCTTGCTGCCTCCAAAGGCTCCCTTTGTGCTGTCCATGCTGTCGATAAGAGTGTCTTTCTCTTGAAGCCCGAAGCTGAGATGTCCCCTAAGACTGTGAGTCAAATCTGCTTTTGAAGCTGTCTTTAAGGGTAACATTCCCAGAGCCACTTTTGCGCTTCCGTGCCATGGGGTGTGCTGATGTCATGTACATGAGCCGTGTGGCATGTATGTCCGGTGTGCTGACTGTTGGGATGCATCCAAGGGAACGGGGGCAATTGGCAGGCCCCCAGCTGGCTCCAGCCCCCTGGCCGGCAGCCGGGCGATCTCCGGTCCTTGGTGCAGCATGAATCTGCGACCCAGAGCTTCAGAAGCTTCAGAAGCTGGGCTCGCAACTCAGCAGAGATAAGAACTCTTCGCAACAGAAGGGCAGATTAGAGGCTGTGTAAAACATATTTACCGGCATTTTATTCAGCATCAGGACAAAAGGAAAAACATGTCTGCTCCCCTTCGTGTCCAAGCAAACAGCATAAGCAAAAGCTATACACAAACGGAAGTTCCCAGCAAGCTGTGCTGGAAAGTAAACAGACATGTGACACACAACAGCCTGTTCCTCTTAAGGTGGAACGGACTATCTTAACACTGACGTTGTATGGCTCTGGCCCCCTCAATCGCAGGGGCAAGGCCATATATCTCCAAAACACTTCCTTTCTCAAGGAAGCCAGACTCTGGATAACCACTAGAACCTCTGGAGTCTCTCGTTTTTCAGAGACTGGGGTGCATACAACAATTTTAAAAAACTGAGTTTCATTCCAGTTATATGCCGGACTGATAAACTGAGGACCGGGGATGCATAGAACGTCTGTATCCACTTTCGAAACGGTTTGGCAAAGTGTTGAATGGACCCATTCCTTTCTGTCCAAACTGTGTCCTGGAAACCAAGTCTCGTGAGGCACAGTTGAGTATGTTTAGCCTGGGGAAAGAGAAGGCTGAGAGGTGATCTGATGGCTACCTTCAAGGCTGAAGACAGGGCAAGCTTGTTTTCTGTTGTGCCAGAGGGTGGGACCCGAGTTAGTGGCTTCAAATGACAAGGAAAGAGATTCCAACTAAATACTGGGAATAACTTTCTGGTGGTCAGAGCTGTTCTGCAGTGGCCATGCAGGGACATTTTGGAGGAGAGGTGATTTAGAGGAGATATGGAAGGCATTTGTAGAATTTGTACTGTTAAAACGGAAAGGGGTCAAACCATCGCAAGAGGTGTTGAAATTGTGGGTGGTTGGATAGTAACAATGGAATGGTCTCCGTGGCGAGGTGCACATTTTTATTCTTACTTATTTATGATTATTACTTTGTAAAAATATATAGAAAAAATAAAAAAATAGCAGGGGCATTTTAGGACATGCTTAATTGTGGCTACTTTTGTGGTCAGGTTTATGATCTGCTCCCCGTGAAGGACCTCCGAGGTTACGTCTACAAGCACCACTACCTGCCTGACTCGTACCGTGATCGCTGCACGGTTAGGAAAAATGTTGTTGTGGGAGGCATCAGCTACATAATTGAATCTTTTCGGCAGCGTGAAGGTGATGCCTATCAGATTCTCAAGGTGAGTGCCAAAGGACCCACTGCACTGGCATGAGACCCTTAATTTCACGGTCATGGGTATGAGCCCCATGTGGGCGAGAGAGTCCTTCATTGCAGGAGTTTGGTCTAGGTGGTCCTTGCGGTCCACTCCAACTCTGCAATTCTATGATTCTGTGATTTGTCGGGGAGTGAAATGTCTGCCAGGAAGAGGAGGGCACATTGTAGGGACCCACTGCGTGACAATGGCAGCTCAGCCACCCAAAATCTAGGGCTGTAAGGAAGCACGGTGTTGCATTCCACCCCGCATACGTCGCACGCAGCAATGTTTCCATTCCCCTGCAGTTCGTTTTCCACCAAAAGCTATTGTCCTCTGCAGAGAGATTAAGAAGAGCCTGCTGTCCAGTGTTCTCACATTGCTCAACCAAATGCCTGTGGGAAGCCTGCAAACAGGATCCGAGCGGAAGAGCCCTTTCCCCCCTCCTGTGGTTTTCAGCGACTGGTATTCAGAAGCATCACTGCCTCCAACTGGGGAGGCAAACCATCACCATCATGGCTCGTAGCCACTGATAGCCTTTCCCCCTAATTTGTCTGGTCCTCTGAGCCATCCATATTCGTTGCCATCACTCCCTCCAGTGGAAGCGAGTTTCAATGTTGAACTAGATAAAAGGTAAAGGTAAAGGACTCCTGGATGGTTAAGTCCAGTCAAAGGTGATTATGGGGTTGCGGCGCTCATCTCGCTTTCAGGCCGAGGGAGACGGCGTTTGTCCACAGAAAGCTTTCCAGGTCATGTGGCCAGCAGGACTAAACCACTTCTGGCACAATGAGATGGAGGCCAGAGCACATGGAAATGCCATTTTCCTTCCCACCGGACTGGTACCTATTTATCTGCTTGCCCTGGCATGCTTTCGAACTGCTAGGTGGGCAGGAGCTGGGACACAGCAACGGGAGCTCACCCCATCGCGGGGATTCAAACCACCGACCTTCTGATCGGCAAGCCCAAGAGGCTCTGTGGTTTAGACCACAGCGCCACCTGCATCCTTACAGTTGAACTAGGCACCATGTGAATAACTGCTTTTTGAATCCGCCCTGAATCTTTCAACATTCAGTTTCACTGGATGCCCATGAGTTCTAATGTCATGAGAGTACTGTGTCCAGTTCTGGGCACCACAATTTAAGAAGATGTCAACAAGCTGGAACATGTACAGAGGAGGGCAACCAAGATGATCAAGGGTCTAGAAACAGGTAGGTAGCCATGTTGGTCTAAAGCAGTCGATACACACACACACACACACACACACACACACACACAAACCAGGTTTACCATACCCATTGAGTCAGTCACCCATCTCCTACTACCCTCCTGAGAAAACCCCCTCCCCACCCTCCCACTATATATAAGGGTCTGGTGACTTCTGTTTCAGTGTATCTGAAGAAGTGTGCATGCACATGAAAGCTTATACCAAGAACAAACTTAGTTGGTCTCTAAGGTGCTACTGGACTATTTTTTTATTTTATTTTAAAAATATATTTCAAGGGTCTGGAAACCAAGCCTTATGAGGAACGGTTGAAGGAGCTGGGCATGTTTAGCCTGGAAAAGAGGCTGTGGAGCCCTTCAAATATTTCAAGGGCTGTCACATGAAAGAGGGAACAAGCTTGTTTTCTCCTGCTCTGGAGCGTAGGGACTGGACCAATGGCTTCAAGTTACAAGAAAGGAGATTCCCACTAATCATTAGGAAGAACTTTCTGACAGTAAGAGTTGTTTGGCAGTGGAACGGACTCCCATGAGAGGTGGTGGACTCTTCTTCCTTGGAGGTTTTAAAGCAAAGTTTGGATGGCCACCTGTCCTGGATGCATTAGCTGAGATTCCTGTGTTGCAGGCGGTTGGATGGCCCCTTGATGATCCTTGGGTTCCCTTAGGTAAAGGTAAAGGGACCCCTGACCATTAGTGCTCATCTTGCTCTTTAGGCCAAGGGAGCCGGCCTTTGTCCGCAGACAGCTTCCAGGTCATGTGGCCAGCATGACTAAGCCGCTTCTGGCGAACCAGAGCAGCGCACGGAAACGCCGTTTACCTTCCTGCTGGAGCGGAACCTATTTATCTACTTGCACTTTGACGTGCTTTCGAACTGCTAGGCTAGCAGGAGCAGGGACCGAGCAACAGGAGCTCACCCTGTCACAGGGATTCAAACCACACACCCTTACAACTCTGCAATTCTTTGATTCTATGAGAGGGGGAGAAAAATGTTTCTCTATCCCCCTGTATCCTTCCAGACCACCCGGCAGTGGGCAGAGGAGGATGTTCAGCTCCTGAAGGGTTAATCCAGACTAGGTAGAGACTCTCCTGGTCAGGTATTCGGGAACAGAGGCACATATGCTGTTTGGGAAGGCATAACGCTCTAGAGAAGGGTTCATACTGGCTCATTTTCTCATTTTGCAGGACTTTGGCTTGAAAGTTTTTACCAGCACTACGATACAGAAGCCTAACCCTTGCAGAGAAGATATACCAGTATATGCCAGTAAGAACCTGGTGGCAATGTTGGTGGCAATTGTGGGAGTAGGGGTGGGATTTCCTCCAGTTAGCCTTCGTTCCATCTTCACAATGCCCTGAAAATCACAAGATTTATAAGCTCTGCAAATTTAAGAGGAACGGTAACAGCTTAAGAAGAGCCAATGGCAAATCTTCTCTAGCATCCTGTTCTCACATTGGCTGAAGGGTTGTTTGTGGGAAACCAGCAAATGTACATCCAGCTACCCTCTACGTCCCTAAGGGCCTTGAGGCAACGACTAAAACTTTTGCTGAGTGCCTAGTTCTACAGCCCTACATTTTTTAAAAAAATATTAAGATACTTGGCAGAAGGGTTTTCAGGAAGAGTTTCAATTGCCTCATCCCTTCCGGCATTTGCATGCTGTAAATAGAAAGTTTACAGTGGAACCTCGGTTCCTGAACGAAATCCATTCCGGAAGCCCATTCAGCTTGCGAAATGTTCGAAAACCGAGGCATGGCTTCCCATTGGTTGCAAGAGCTTCTTGCACTCCGCAGAAGTTGTGTCGCACGTTCAAGTTCCAAAAAACATTTGAAAATGGAAGCATTTACTTCTGGGTTTTCAGCATTCAGGAACCAAAACATACAAGAACAGAGGCGTTTGGGAACTGAGGTTCCAATGTACCAGTATTAGCCCAAAGCTAGATTCAGAGTGTATTTTGTTCTATTGCGCGCTTATGAATTTGCCACCGTTATCGTTATGGTAAAATATCGTGCTATTTAAATGGCATAGATTAATTAGTCACTCAGCAGCAATAGAACACGGTTACAGTGGTACCTCGGGTTACATACGCTTCAGGTTACACACTCCACTAAGCCAGAAATAGTGCTTCAGGTTAAGAAATTTGCTTCAGGATAAGAACAGAAATCGGACTCCGGCAGCTCGGCGGCAGCAGGAGGCCCCATTAGTTATATACAGCTCCATTTTAGGAAGAAAGTGAAGAAAACTGCCTTTTGAAAAAAATATAGTGGTACCTCAGGTTACAGACGCTTCAGGTTAATTCAGAAATAGTACCTCAGGTTAAGAACTTAGCTTCAGGATGAGAACAGAAATCGTGTGGCGGCGGCAGCGGGAGGCCCCCTTAGCTAAAGTGGTGCTTCAGGTTAAGAACAGTTTCAGGTTAACAACGGACCTCCGGAACGAATTAAGTACTTAACCCGAGGTACCACTGTATAGGCCTTGGAGGACACATGGCGATTTGCGGAATTCTACCTTTTGTTTTAAAAAGTGAAATGGCTTAAAAGTTAAATGGAACCAAATAGAAATTGGGTGTTTCTATGCAGGTTGGGGGTTAGATTGTAAACACAGACACATACACACAAGACAGCTGTGTATGAAACACAATTTATGACACACACGCACATACACACAGAGAGAGAGATAGAGAGTACAAAGAAAAAACAAAATGAAATTAAATAAATAAATTAGTTGGCATCTGTCTCAAGAGATAATGTAGGAGTGCGGCCTTAGGGGTAAAGTTAAACCGTTGGTGAGTTAGAGCACTTTCTGTGGCTATGGGAGAGACATGTTTAATTGCAGCTGGAGCAGAGGAAGGTCTCGGTTTTGCTGTTACAGATGCACTGTAGTGTTACTTATCTCTGCTCTCCTCCCAGTGGTCATTTCTCCTCTGGTCACCACTGTGGAAATAAAGTACGTAATTTAGGGCAATATCCAACAGTCCCACTCAGAGTGTACCTACTGAAATCAAGAGGGCTTTCTGTTCATTGAGTCCGAATAACAATGGCTATCATCTATGCTCTGTCTTCCTTCAAGCTGCTGAGCTACCGGTTGAAACTCTGAGTGGACGGCTAGGAGCTCCAGGCATTCTTGCACAAGAAGCTCCAAGAACAGGAAGACAGCAGGAGACTGTCAGGAGCTACTTTCCCGAGACGTGGCTCTGGAACACGTGGATAGTGAAGTAAGTAGTGGTTTTCAGACTTTGTGGGGTGCGCAAATTGCAGATATTAATATTATGCAGTTTGAAGCGAGTGGATGCATAAAAACGGGCTCCTTTGGAAATGAAGCACTGTTTAACGAAAGCTTTGCTTGCGGAACTTTCTTCAAAACAAAACAAAAACATCCAAACAACTCCATAAGACATATGTCAGTCCAAGGCATAGGCTCAGCATCTTACAAAATGTCAAACAATTTCAACAGACCTAGAAACAGAGGTCTGTCCCTACAACCTGCATCCTGCCTGGGGCTGTTTATCTGGAAAGCTTCATCTACATCCTCACTCTCACAGAGCCCAGGAACAAAGGACTCCAGCCATCACCCTTCCATGATGGCGAAGTTGCAATTCAATTCAATACCTCTCATGTGATCTAAGGTTAAACACTCATATGTTAGCTAGCAGAAAACAACATTCCATTATCAGCTCAGTTAAGGCTCAGAGTCCCTTAGAGTACGGCAGTGGAATTTTCCAGCATTAAACCCTTTCACCATTACACATAGGCATTCCCATTTCGGTGTCAATTAAAACCATTATAATCAATAGGGCAGTGGTGGTGCTGGGGGAGTCTGTAGCGAAAATCCCTTGAAAGAAATGCTGAGAACCTGTGGCCCTCCAGGTGTTACTGCCATACAACCTCCATCATACCTGCTCACAGGCCATCCAGCCTGGGGCTGATGGGAGTTGGAGCCCAACAACAATGGGAAGGCCACACAGCCCCCACCCTGCAAAATCTCTGCCCTATTACGAGCCATAACCCTAGGGAGAATTAGGCAAATTAACGAAGGACAAGGCTCTTGATAGCACCTTGAATACTTGGAAGTGGTGTGCATTTTACAGGATTTCCCTGGTGATGGGAAATGAAGGGAGCTATGAAAATGTTCCTCACCCTGCACAGCCCTCTTCAGAAAAATAAAGGCCTGTCACATTGAAGATGGATCAAACATTGCTGGGGATTTGTCGACATGCAGAGGGCCGGGAGGCCAGCTGGCAAGCCTCAGCTCAGCCGACTCCTTCCATCGACCTCTGCTCTGACGTAAATCAGCGACCCGGGCTTCAGAACCAGGGCACGCTATCAGCAGATAGAACTGCACACACAGAATAGGCGTGAGGCTTGTGAAGTTATACTATAACTACAGATCTATTAATCATAAATCAGGACAAAGAAACATGTCGTCTCTCATGTTGTCTCAGAGAGAAGGGGAAAAAGCAAAAGCCAGTGTGGTGCAGTGGTTAAGAGCAGTAGACTCATAATCTGGTGAACCGGGTTCGCTTCCCCGCTCCTCCACATGCAGCTGCTGGGTGACCTTGGGCTAGTCTCACTTCTCTGAAGTCTCTCAGCCCCACTCACCTCACAGAGTGTTTGTTGTGGGGGAGGAAGGGAAAGGAGATTGTTAGCCGCTTTGAGACTCTTTAGGGTAGGGATAAAGTGGGATATCAAATCCAAACTCATGTGGTAACCTTACTTACCTTGTAGTAAGGTTAAGGCTTACTGGGAAATGATATACAATGAAATGAAAAGGATGTTTAAAATAACGTTTCTAAAAAAACACCAGAAGCCTTTCTCTTGGGAATTATAGGTACAGAACTACTTAAATTGTATAGAAATTTATTCATGTATACGACTACAGCAGCAAGAATGTTACTTGCCCTAAAATGGAAAGAAGCAGAAGTCCCAGCAAAGGAAGAATGGATTTGAAAACGTATGGAATATGCAGAAATGGCAAAACTTTCCGGAAGAATAAGAAATCAAGATAAAAAACTTTTAATAAAAGAATGGAAATGGTTTATTGAATATTAACAGACAAATTGTAAACAGATAAAAAGACTGGCAGGATTATTGTAATAACCTGCAGTTACATAAGAGTATATATTCAAAGAAGATAAATAAATATGTTAAGTTAATTTGGATATGCAGAAGATATTCAAAACAAACTTAAGGAACCGCAGAAAGAGGGGGAAGGAAGTCAAGTTTTAAAATGCCAAAATAACTGTAAAATCAATGGAATGTGTATATCTGAAAAGATATGTATACGTATATGTATATACATATACATATACATATATATAAAACCCTTGGGACCCCTTCAAACTCTATGATTCTTTGATTCCTGTTCTTCTCTGTCCCTCAGCGATGAGTCCCAAGGCGAGATTGACATCCCCGTGACCATTCCGGATACCATCACCGAGTGGAAGGCAGGAGCTTTCTGCTTGTCTCCGGATGTGGGCTTTGGCCTGGCCCAGACTGCCTCTCTCAAAGCCTTCCAGCCATTCTTCCTTGATCTGACCTTGCCCTACTCTGTGGTGCGGGGCGAAGTGTTCACCCTGAAGGCCACTGTCTTCACTTACATGCAGCGCTGCGTCAGGGTGAGGAACGCCCTAGCTTGGCTCCCGATTCCCGGAAACTCCTCGCCCTCTTTTCCTTGGCATAGAATTTGGATCGCCTAGGCACGGAATCATATTGCTGCAGGCACCCCAGTCTCTTGAGTGGCGAGAGACTTTAGTTCCCTCCCCGCTAACGCCTTTCTGTTCATGGACAGGTCAGTATCTCGCTGGCTCCCTCTGCTGAGTTTGTGGCTTCCCCTGTGGAGAAGGAGGAGGACTCTTACTGCCTGTGTGCCAACGAAAGGAAAACGGTCTCGTGGACGGTAACTCCCAAATCTCTGGGTAAGCAGCAATGCTAGGAACTGGGTAACCACCACGGTCTGAAAGCGAGATGAGCGCCGTAACCACATACAGTGGTGCCTCGCAAGACGAAAATAATCCGTTCCGCGAGTCTCTTCGTCTAGCGGTTTTTTCGTCTTGCGAAGCAACCCTATTAGCGGCTTAGCGGATTAGCGCTATTAGCGGTTTAGCGGATTAGCGGCTATTAAAGGCTTAGCGGCTTAGCGGCTAAAAGGCTATTAGCGGCTTAGCGGTTTAGAAAAAGGGGGGGGGGAGCGGGAAAAAATCGGAACATTCGCAAGACGTTTTCATCTTGCGAAGCAAGCCCATAGGGAAGCAGCTCAAAAATGAAAAACCCTTTCGTCTAGCTCATTTTCCGTCTTGCGAGGCATTCGTCTTGCGGGGCACCACTGGACTTAACCACCTGGACTGGACTTAACCACCCAGGGGTCCTTTACCTTTTACCTTTACCAAACCCTTAGATCAGGGATATGTATAAATGCAAGGAGTCCTGATTCCTCCTACAGAATTACCACCTTTAGATTGCAGTGAAAGTTTGTGTGTGCGTGTGTGTGCGTGCGCGCACTTCCAGCATGTAAATACAATATATATATTTTTCAGATTAAAAATTTACAGTCAGATATCCAACATACATACAACATAGAAACAAGATTCCAAAGAACTCCTGGACTTCCCTCCTCCCCTTTGTGGGTCCTATTGTTAGTCCTTTCCTCCTGCATCTTTTATGATAATCCAAATCTTTTACATCTCCATTGTGTCCAAAATTCACCATTTTAAACTACAAGTGTTACTCCAATCCTACTAACGATTTTAACTGTTTACAACGGTTTTTAAGATAAACTATAAATTTTCCCCATTCCTTATTAAATTTTTGGTCTTCCTGATTTCTGATTCTTTCAGTCATTTTAGCCATTTCGGCATAGTCCATCAACTTGATCAAATACAGTGGTACCTCTACTTACGGACGTGATCCGTTCCGGGGTGCCATTTGCACCGCGAAAAGTCCGTAAGCAGTGCATGTGATGCGGTAGAGTGCGCATGCACGAAGCGTGCAGATCGCTCCCTGCGCATGTACGAAGTGGTGAACCTGGAAGTAAACACTTCTGGGTTTGCCGCGTTCGTAACCAGAAAAAACGCGACGTGAAGCAAACGCAACTCGAGGTATGACTGTGCTGTATTTTTAGAGTCCGTGGCAAATTTGGTTATTGCCTACATTTTCGGTATGCATTGATTTCTCTCCCAACTTTAAATAACCTAATAAGAATGGAAAGGATTGCAGGTGAACCATGCTATTAACAAAATAGAATGAGGGCGGCCCTTTTTTCTCTTCTAGGAGAAATAAACTTCACAGCGAGCGCTGAAGCCCTGAACTCTGAACAGCTGTGTGGGAACGAAATAGTGGAGACACTCCACAAAGGGCAGAAGGACACGGTGATCAAATCCCTTTTGGTCAAGGTACGAGTGGCGGCAGAGCATATGTCTGCATTGCCCAGGGTGGGCACGCTCCCGAGGGGGGCATGGCGTGGAGGGTGCCCTCCCAGGCACAGGATCGCCGCTCGGGTTCCCGGAGCAGCATGTGTGCCCTGCAGCTGGGGACGAAGTGAGCCGCTCATGGGTGCAGAGCGAGCCGCCCATGGTGGACATTTGGTGCGCCGCCTGCCCGCGATTCCCAAGCCTCCCCCAAGTTGTCAAAACGAAGGGGGAAGGGGGAAACGCCACCGGCAAAGCGGCGCAACTCCCCCCTTACCCCGACGGCTGAGGGTAGGCTTGGGAATCACAGACGGGTGGCACGCCGAATGTCCCCCCCCCTCAGTGAGGGCACCCGGGGCCGTCCGCCCGCCCTGCCCCTCTTCCTATGCCCCTGGGTACGAGGGCTGCTTTAATCTTGATTTGGGGTTGCATAAGTGTGATTTTGTGGGGAGTAAAGGAGACCCTCCAAGTGTCCCTATTTTCCAAGGACAGTCTCGGATTTACAGAAGCTGTCCTGGTTTTTGATTTGATTCCGGATTGTCCCGCTTCTTCCTCCCACCATTGTCACTGGAGGAAGGCTGGAGGGCATGGCAAAGCAACAACGTTTGCAATACGTTGCCCGAATCATTGGGGAATAAAGAGAGAAACGGAACTTCCTCCTTACTGATTCCTTCTCTTTCAGCAATGACTGTATTCTCCTGTGTATAAGACAGTGATTTTGCTAAAAAAAAATGTAGTCCAAAATTTGGGGTCGTTTTATACACTTGGCTTGGGCTCTTGAAATAAGGCAACTCAAAAAAGCTCAATAACTTTGGTCAGCTTCCCTCACAAAAAAGCTCAGAGTTGTTTTGTTTGATGTTTAAAATATTGATTTCTTAATAGTAAAGCAAACTTTTTCCTTTCAGGGTCTGTTTCCTGCTTATTTTCCAAGTTTCAGTCAATGTGAGCTGGCATGTGCCAGTGTGTTAACTTATTGGCTCTATCTTGGCTGCATGTAAAATTCATATACAGGGACCTTAGGGTTTGTAATAACCAAATAACATTTAGAATGTTTGGTGAATACACCTTAAGTTTTCTTTATCCTTCCAACCAGACTACAGTGGTACCTCGGGATGCGAATGGGATCAGTTCCAGAGCCCCGTTCGCATCCTGAATAGAACATAAGACGCGACTGCACATGCGCGGGTCACGTTTTCCTGCTTCTGCGCATGCGCGCGACGTCATTTTGAGCATCTGCGCATGCGCGAGCAGTGAAACCCGGAAGTAACGCGCTTGTTTACTTCTGGGTTGCCACAGATCACAACCCAAAAGAGCTCAACTTGAAGCACATTCAACCCGAGGTATGACTGTATTTCTTTCTGCACACTGCTAGAATGCAGAATTTATTTCATCCTCCCCTCTCCTTTTCTTTTCTCTCCTCTCATGAAGCCGGAAGGCGTTGAGAGGGACGTGGTCTTCAACAACCTGCTATGTGCAGTTGGTAAGTGACGGCTAATGGAGGAATCCCTTCCCATGTCTCTGCATGAATCTCACATAACTGGAAAGGGCACAACTGCCCCATACAGAAACATCATCATCGACATCATCATCATCATCAGTTGATTTTCTCTTATTTATTTATTTATTTATACTTTTCAGTTTATACATTTCACTGATTTTACAATCATTTTGACATTTCAAAACTCAACTTCCTTCCCCCTCTTTCTGCAGTTTCTTAAATTTGTTTTTAATAATTTCTGCATGTCCAAATTCACTTAATTTACTCATTTATTCATCTTCTTTTAATATATACTCTTATAAAACTGCAGGTTATTACAATAATCCTGGCAATGTTTTTATCTGTTTATAATTTATCTGTAAATATTCAATAAACCATTTCCATTCATTGGTTAAAAAAAAAGTTAACAAATTAGTTGCTTTTCTCACAGAGTGAAGCAAAGTGACAATTATTATTACTATTATTATTATTTATAGTAGTAATTACACACCCTTTGTTAGCTATTTTTCTGAGTCATGTAGAGTGATTCAGTGCTTTCACCCTCAAAGCCCTAGTGATGAAGTAGACTCCACACACAAGACTTTGAAGACGACTCTTTGCTTGCAGGATGGCAACTATTACAAGCAATAATATTTATGCATATCAAGTCAAATACAATGCATCCCTCTCCCTTGAGCCCAAGAGAGGGTCTTCTTGTTTCTTCCTTCCAAAACTCCTTTGAAACCGGCCATAAATTATCAGCCCATCGCTCCTCAAACCTGGAAGGGAACTAAGAGTAGGCTTGCAAATGTTCCCGCTAACTGGAAGAGAGGCTGTAATATCAGGCAACAGGAATGATCAAAACTCCCTCTGTTCTGCTTCCAGAGAAGCCGAGGTCATCACAACCTGTTTCTTTAAAGCTGCCAGGCAACGTGGTGGAGGGCTCAGCCAGGGCCTCCTTCTGTGTGCTGGGTAAGTCATGAAAACTTTCTGGGACTCGGGCTTCACGGAGACCCTGTGTATTCCTGCTCTATATTCCACACCATCTGGCCCAGTCTTCACCCTTCCACATGTGAATAGCTCTCTCCAGTTCCAATGTCCTGGGCTGAGTGCAGTTGCTTATGAAGTCAAGACAGCACCGACCACATAGATGTCAGTGTTAGATTTCTGTTATGCCACTGTGTAGTTCTTGGAGTCACAAGACTCTGTTGACATTCCAGACTGTCTCACGAGAGATGGATGTTGAAGTTACTGGTTTCCTGTTTCTTTGTTCCTGTTGTTTTCTGTCTCTCACAGAGAGCAGATGCATATTCTTTTCTGTCCTGCGTAGTCAGAAATAAAGCAGCAATGTAGCACATGTTTCATGTCTCCATCTGCTGCTGTCTGGGTACTCTGCTTAAAGGGGAGCATGCCTGAAGTCTCATTCAAAGGCTTAGGTCGTTAAGCACCGTCAGAGGAGAGCCGGGGAAGTAGCCTTTACAGCTGGGTCGTACAGAGGCTCCGACAGTCAGCAGGCTAGGAGGAGACCCATGATTTGCAGAAGTAGCAAACAAAGTTGTGGAAGGAGAGCTAAGGGCTAGAGCTGGGGTGGAATGGAAGAGCTCAAGGAGGACTGAGCATGCACTATGGGCATGGGATGCTAGCAAACGTTTGGGAAGGGAAATCAAGTGGCAGGGGTAATGAAATGGAGTATGCTGGAAAAGAATGTATCTTTCTGGAACTGAATGCTACATGCTGTAAATATTTGCGCTTATTTTCTTCTTGTCTTTTCCCTTATTCTAGCGCATTCTTTCTTGGCCTGGCCCCTCCTTGCCTCCTTAATTATGCCTCCATCTGAGCCCAGTCATTTCTCATGTAATCTGGCACTGATAATATGTGGGAATTAGACTCTAGTTCCCATTTACAGAACTATGTGAAGGGAGGAGACCGGGCTGTTTAACCCTTTAACTAGTTCCCTTTTCCGTTCTATAAAAATTACGCAAAACACACTCTCTTTTTAAAGTTTAAATAACAAATAGCTTTTAATCAGTGTACAGTCGTACCTCGGCTCCCGAATGCCTTGGGAGTCAAACATTCTGGCTCCCAAATGATCGAAAACCGGAGGTAAGTGGTCCCGTTTTCAAATGTTCTTTTGGAAGCGGAATTTCCAATGGGGCGTCTGCGGTTTCAGATTGACTGCAGCTAAACAGAAGCCGCGCTTTGGAAGTCAAACATTTGGGAAGTCAAACGGACTTCCGGAATGGATTCTGTTCGACTTCTGAGGTACGGCTGTACTTGCACTTGTTAGATTAAACATACAAGGCAGGGAGGTGTTATGTTGCTAATACACATTGCATAGATTTCTATCTTATTAGCACTTAATATTTATCTGCTTCCATCTGGCCATTCTCTCCTCCACAGCATTTTCATTACGTACATTTCCACCAGTTCATTTCCCCCTCCCACTCCCTGATCTGTGATTTCCTGGTCTGTGTTTATGGAAGTTTTTAATATTTAATGCTGTATTGTTTTTAGCACTCAATTGGGAGCCTCCCAGAGTGGCTGGGGAAACCAGATGGGCGGAGTATAAATAAATTATTATTATTATTATTATTATTATTATTATTATTATTATTATTATTCCTTATGGGAATTTGCATTGCTTTGATGTTTTCTTTTGTCATGCGTTTCACTTGGTGGCTCTGCGCCATCCCCTCATATTCCAACCAATCTTTTCCCTCCCCTCCTCTTCCCACATCCCAGGGGACACCCTCGGATCAGCTGTACAGAACCTCCACCAGCTTCTTCAGATGCCCTACGGCTGTGCGGAGCAGAACATGGCCCTCTTTGCCCCCAACATCTACATCCTGGAGTACCTGAACAAGACTGAGCAGCTGACTGAGAAGGTGAAGTCCAAGGCCATCGGATACTTAGTGGCTGGTGAGAAAAACTTGTGAGGAGAGGATGTACGGGGAGAATTCTACATTTGTTGTTTCCTGCAGGGCGGGAGGAACAATGTGGATTCACTCAGAACATATTTATAAGCATGGCTGCCGACTTTACTGGACTGAAATCAATACATTAATTAACTACCACACTAATTGTTGGATTGCTAGTAGGGACCAATTTTAATCACCGGGGCTTTGAGTTCAGGACACACTTTGAAACTATTGAGAAACTGAGGGTGGCGTGTCTTCTCTTGATGCCCACATAGCCTCTGAGCATCCATCACCGCCCCCTTGGTTGTGTGGCTGAGTAACCTTTCCTCCCCTGAAAAGTAAAGGTAAAGGTAAAGGTACCCCTGATCGTTAGGTCCAGTCACAGACGACTCTGGAGTTGCGGCGCTCATCTCGCTTTATTGGCCAAGGGAGCCGGCGTACAGCTTCCGGGTCATGTGGCCAGCATGACTAAGCCGCTTCTGGCGAACCAGAGCAGCGCACGGAAATGCCGTTTACCTTCCCGCCGGAGTGGTACCTATTTATCTACTTGCACTTTGACGTGCTTTCAAACTGCTAGGTTGGCAGGAGCAGGTAGCAAGTAGGGACCAAGCAACGGAAGCTCACCCCGTCGCGGGGATTTGAACCACCAACCTTCTGATCAGCAAGTCCTAGGCTCTGTGGTTTAACCCACAGCCCCACCCGCGTCCCTCCCCCTGAAAAGTACATAGAGCCAAAGGAGGAAGTTGGAAGAGTGGTGCTCTTTCTCACTTCCTCCTTCAACTCTATGTGCTCTACAAGGCTCGGATTAATTCTGTTGGTTCTACTCAGATCCCTTGAATGAACTAGGTGTGTGTTTTTGTACCCACTTTCTTTCTGCCTCTCTGTGGGGTGAGTGGATAGCAGCATTTATCAACGGGGTTATGAATTGGTTTTGTTCTTGTTTTTATCATGTATTTTGTGTCTTTATTTTGTATGTTTTTTTACTGTGAACAGCCCTGGGATCTTTGGGTGAAGGGCGGTATACAGATTTAATTTTTTAAAAAAATGGATAAAAAATAAATGTTAAATGATATGCAATCTTACTACTTCCTTTCCCCAAAATGGCATATCTGACGAGTTTTAGGTAGCATTTAGGAAAACACTGAATGTAGCATTGCCATAAAGAGTACACTCCTCTCCTATTATTGAGAAGTAGACGTAATTCCTTAAGAATGGATTTCCTTAAGAATGGAGGAATTATTCTCCATTCTTAAGGAAATCAGCCCTGAGGGCTCACTGGAAGGACAGGTCCTGAAGCTGAGGCTCATGAGAAGAGAAGACTCCCTGCAAAAGACCCTGATGTTGGGAAAGATGGAGGGCACAAGGAGAAGGGAAAGACAGAGGACGAGATGGTTGGATAGTGTTCTCAAAGCTACCGGCATGAGTTTGACCAAACTGGGGGAGGCAGTGGAAGACAGGAGGGCCTGGCGTGCTCTGGTCCATGAGGTCACAAAGAGTCGGACACGACTAAACAACAACAACAGACATAATTCACAAAATGATAGGTGCAAAATAGAAAAGTAGGCTTTGTTTATCAGGTTTCAGAATTGTAAGTCTCAAGAAAATATTCAACCTTGTGCTTTTTTGTTGCTTTACTGCTTCTTTCCATAGAAGATGCCTCTGTTGAGTTTTGGGTCAGTTGCAAATTTTATCAAGAAGATTAAAAAAAAGGCAAAAAAACCCCCACCCCAATTCTCCTTCCATTTCAGGCTACCAAAGGCAACTGAACTACAAGCACTCTGATGGCTCCTATGGCACCTTTGGACGAGATTACCGGAGCCCAGGGAACACCTGGTGAGATTGACAGAGGCCGCCTCATTTATGCAAGGCATATATATACACGTATTTTTCGCTCTATAACACGCACCCGACCATAACACGCATGTAGTTTTTAGAGGAGGAAACTCCGTAGGCATGCCACCCATAGGCATTCCCTCCATAACACGCACAGACATTTCCCCTTACTTTCTAGGAGGAAAAAAGTGAGTGTTATGGTGCAAAAAATACGGTACATGTTGAGCAGGGGGAGGTTACCTGGTTGAATTGCCTTGAAAGTCCAAATACACTATGTCAGCTGGCTCACCCTTATCCAAATGCTTGTTGACACTCTCATAGGGCTCTATAGGTTTGTGGGACAGGACTTGTCCTTGCAGAAGCCATGCTGGTTCTACGTCAGCAAGGCTTGTTCTTCTATATGCTTGGTAATTTTATCCTTGACAATTCTTTCCTGGGACAGATGTTAAGCTAACCAGCCTGTAATTTCCACGATCCCTACCCCAGGATATATTCTATCTTAATACAATTCTGCATTCCTTAGCTTAAGCTGTCGATTTTTTGTCTCATACGTGAAAATGCTTTCCTGGTGTTGCATCCAATATCATTCATTCTGAGGTCCTATCAAAGGGCGCATTTCTGGGCTTCTACCTTTCAAGTTTCCCCAAATGCATTGGCACTGGTGCCTGACTCTGCTGTGCTCGGTGGCTTTCTTGCAGGCTGACGGCATTTACACTCAAGTCCTTTTCCCGAGCCAGACCCTACATCTTTGTGGAAGAAAGACACATCCAGGACGCGCAGGTGTATCTGGCTAAAATGCAGAGAGAGAATGGCTGCTTCAGAAGCATCGGGACCCTGTGGAACAATGCTCTGAAGGTACAGAGAGAGGGAGAGAATGCAGTCAGAACCAGATGCTTGGGCAACCTCAGAAACAAAAATTCACCAGTGTGGTTTGTGTTGGCCTTTTGGGCTGAATTAGGTTGGAAATTGTCATGGTGTGATTATCTTACGCTGTTCTCTTGAACTCTTTCTGAGGCCTCTGGACTGAGGAAGTTGTAGTGTGGAAGATACCATGAGAAGAGAAGATAGGTGGGAACATAGATCCCATCTCTGGGGTGCCATAAAAATAAAAATAAAATAATAATATATTATTTATACCCTGCCCATCTGGTTGGGTTTCCCCAGCCGCTCTGGGCGGCTCCCAACAGAATACAACAAAACATCAAGCATTAAAAACTTCCCTAAACAGGGCTGCCTTCAGATGTCTTCTAAAAGTCGGATAGTTCTTTATCTCCTTGACATCTGATGGGAGGGCGTTCCACAGGGTGGGTGCCACTACTGAGAAGGCCCTCTGCCTGGTTCCCTGTAACTGCACTTCCTTCAGTGAGGGAACCGCCAGAAGAGCCTCTGCGCTGGACTTCAGTGTCCGGGCTGGACGATGGGGTGGAGATGTTCCTTCAGGTATACTGGCCCAAGGCCATTTAGGGCTTTAAAGGTAGCCCCACGTAGAGCACATTACAGTGTGGGTGCCCGGCCGGTTGACCCAATGCATTGCACATGTGACATCACATGGTTCGACGAGGCCCAATGGGGTTCATCACAGCTGTGGGAGGACCAAATGGGGCCCATCACACCCTCCGGAAGGCCCGGCAATGTGTGACATCATACATGTGCGACAGGCACCCCCAATGTGGGGCGGAACCCAGTGCACCTGGGCGGGAAGCAGTGCAGAACTGGAGTGGGGAGTAGGAATGGGACCATTTGCATGGAAACCATCCATGAGAGGAGACCCATGTGGACCGGAGCTCTCGGTGTGGTGGACAGCCAGAAGAAGTGCGTCCTAGTATCAGGTGGGTTTTGGAGAAGGTGGATCTTGGGAGGAGCTCTTGGGAGACGGAGAAGGACCTTCACACACCCCATGGAGCTGAGGCCTTTTCCGCTTTCCTTCCTACAGGGTGGGGTGGATGACGAGATCAGTCTCTCTGCCTACATCACTGCTGCTCTGCTGGAGAGTCATCTGCCTCTCGATGTAAGTATCTGTCTTCTCCTTCCCGAAGCCCATTGTGGAACAGTCATGCAGGGCAGGCAGGAGGTGCCCCCCACAATCACAGCTGAATGTCTCTCGGCAAATTCCAAATCAACAAACAAGTGGGGTGCATGTTTCCTTCTCAAGCAAAGCAACCAGCCTTCTTTCTCGTGCAGAAGGCAGGAGAACCCATGACCCTCCAGATCTTGTCGGACTACAACTTCCATCTGCCCCAGCCAACATGGCTAATGCTCAGGGATGACGGGCTCTGTAGTCAACCACAGATGTTCTCTAACTCAAGTCTAGCAAGTGGCCTTCATGCATTCTGTGGTGGGAATTTGTTTCACTATCCTGGCTGAGCTGAGAATTTTCCTGGTTTGCTTAAGATGGGTTTTCTTCATTCCAGTGGGGGAGATGCAGGCCACATCCCTTGGATGAAAGGTGGTAATAATAATAATAATAATAATAATAATAATAATAATAATAATAATAATTTTTATTTATACCCCACCCTCCCCAGCCAAGACCAGGATCAGGGCGGCTAACACCCGATATAAAAACAAATTGATTGAAATACAACTTAAAAACAAGATTAAAATACAACATTAAAACATTAACATGCAGCCTCCTTTCAACGGAAACTCAAATCAAAAACTTTTTTGGGGATGAAAATTCACATCTTCACCAAGGCTAACTTTCCAGACTGGTCCTACGTGGGCCAGAAAAAAGCCAGGGAAGTCCCCAAATAGGAGTTCCATCACAGAAGGAGAAAGGAAAAAGGAAAGAGGGGGAGGGGATCAAGTTGATTTCAAGCCAAAGGCCAGGTGGAACAACTCTGTCTTACAGGCCCTGCGGAAAGAAATCAGATCCTGCAGGGCCCTGGTCTCATGAGGCAGAGCGTTCCACCAGACCGGAGCCAGTGCTGAAAAGGCCCTGGCTCTGGTTGAGGCTAATCTGACTTCCTTAGGGCCCCGGACCTCTAGGGTGTTGCTATTTATGGACCTTGAGGCTCTCCGTGGGGCATACCGGGAGAGGCGGTCCCGTAGGTACGAGGGTCCTAGGCCATGAAGGGCTTTAAAGGTCAAAAGCAGCACCTTAAATCTGACCCTGTACCCCACCGGGAGCCAGTGCAGCTGGAAAAGCATAGAAAAGGTAAAGAAATTTAATAAATGAATAAAAATGAAAGGGGTTTTCCAGAGGCACCTAGTTGTGAGAACAGGGTGCCAGACTAGATGGGTCCTTTGTGTGATCTAAGGGCTCTTCTGATGTTCTTATATCTTTGCTCTGCCCAGCTTCCTGCAGCGGGTGGGCCTGACTCTGCTATTCCAGCCACCACCTACGGGTTGCCCCCAGGCCTTCTGAAACAGCTACAATGGCTTGGGCTAAGCCTCTCCTCCCTCCCTTCTCCCCACAGCATCCCACCGTGCGTAATGCCCTGTTCTGCCTGGAGACGGCGGCTCAGGCGAAAGAGATCCACGTTTACAGCCTGGCCTTGCTGGCTTATTCCTTTGCCCTGGCAGGGAAGGAGGAGCAGAGGCAGAAAATGCTGCAGTTACTCCACGAGAAAGCCGTGCAAGAAGGTGAGAACGGATCTCTGGGTGGAAGGGAAGGGTGTAGTACTCAACTCTTCTTCAGCTCCGAGGGCCTTCTGGCGGTTCCCTCATTGCGAGAAGTGAGGTTACAGGGAACCAGACAGAGGGCCTTCTCGGTGGTGGCGCCCGCCCTGTGGAACGCCCTCCCACCAGATGTGAAGGAAATAAGCAGCTATCTTATCTTTATCTGTTTAGGGAGGTTTTTAATATTTAATGCTGTATTGTTTTTAACACTCGATTGGGAGCTGCCCAGAGTGGCTGGGGAAACAGCCAGATGGGCGGGGTATAAATAATAAATAATAATAATAATAATAATAATAATAATAATAATAATAATAATTATTATTATTATTATTCTCCCCTTGAAAATCTGGCTCCTCGTTCCCTGGTGGGAATAAATAGTTGGCAATGCAGACAAAACCGCCAGTCCAAAGATCCGCCTTCTTCTCAGGATCCAAACAGTTTGCTGGCCCTCTTCCCACATTCCACAGCACCGACATTGTTAGTGGTGCCTGGGTTGCTCGACCCAAACATTAATGACTCCCTCCCTCCCTGAAGACGATGGCTACCTTCACTGGCAGCGGCCTGGAAAGAAAGAGGCGGACAAGCACCTTTCATTCTTTGGTCCTCCCCGGGCTCCGTCTGCGGAGGTGGAGATGACAGCCTACGTCCTCCTGAGTTACCTGACCAAACAGCCAGCGCCATCCCGGCAAGATCTGGGGACAGCCACCCGCATTGTCAAGTGGCTCAACCTGCAGCAGAACCCCACTGGGGGCTTCTCCTCCACTCAGGTAAGCCTCCTTCCTTCCTTCCTTCCTTCCTTCCTTCCTTCCTTCCTTCCTTCCTTCCTTCCTTCCTTCCTTCCTTCCTTCCTTCCTGGGATCCAGACCAAAGTCTGCAAGGAGTGATGGGAAGGCACAGCAAGCTGTCAGGGCTGCTGCAAACCCTTGAAATCCAATAAAAAATTCCAATCAAAAATTCTATACAGAATGGGAATGCATAGGAGAATACACGAAGAAATATGGTGTTAAAGCAGAACTCTTAATAGGCAATTGTTAAGCGAGTAAGGACAAAAGAAGTAATTATAATTTAACCGTTTTCAAGTTACTCTATTTTATCAAAGCAACTAGAAAAAAATATATTATGATGGGAAGATCTCACACAGGTGAAGGGAAGCAGTCGGGAGGAGGGGAGGGTTAGGTTGAAATTGGGAAATAAAATAATATATGGGACAGCAAAGGATATAATAGATTCTTATAGAATAGTAATATATTGTAACCAGAATAGAAGTTTAAAAGTGGAAGCAAATGTACTTTTTGTTTTTTCATTATTGTAATAGTTGTTATTATTTCTTATCGGTAGAAGGCAATGTTAATTTAGACTTCTTTGTTTTGCTGTCTGTATAATTTTTTTTTTTTAAGTCAAAAAAAAAATATCTCTCAATCATAGGAAATTGGGGTATGGTAATGGAAACTCCAGGGCCCGTTGAGGATATTGCCAAAGTTTGGATGCCTTGGCTGAGAATGCAAACCTCAAGGAACCCAAATTCTCACAATAACTTTGAGGTGACCATTTATGTCCCCCTTGGTCAGCTTCTTCCCTGGAAGATTGGGGTATACCATATGAGGAACGGCTAAGGGAGCTGGGCATGTTTAGCTTGGAGAAAAGGAGGTTAAGGGGTGATATGATAGCCATGTTCAAATATATAAAAGGATGTCACATAGAGGAGGGAGAAAGGTTGTTTTCTGCTGCTCCAGAGAAGCGGACACGGAGCAATGGATCCAAACTACAAGAAAGAAGATTCCACCTAAACATTAGGAAGAACTTCCTGACAGTAAGAGCTGTTCGACAGTGGAATTTGCTGCCAAGGAGTGTGGTGGAGTCTCCTCCTTTGGAGGTCTTTAAGCAGAGGCTTGACAACCATATGTCAGGAGTGCTCTGATGGTGTTTCCTGCTTGGCAGGGGGTTGGACTCGATGGCCCTTGTGGTCTCTTCCAACTCTATAATTCTATATGATGTCCACATCCCTAGGGAAAACTCCCTTGCTCATTGGGGCCACTTATACATCCTCCATGTGGGGCTACCTTTGAAGGTGGCTCGGAAACTGCAATTAATCCAGAATGCGGCAGCTAGACTGGTGACTGGGAGTGGCCGCCAAGACCATATAACACCGGTCCTGAAAGATCATCATTGGCTCCCAGTACGTTTCTGAGCACAATTCAAAGTGTTGGTGCTGACCTTTAAAGTCCTAAATGGCCTCGGTCCTGTATACTAGAAGGAGCATCTCCACCTCCATCATCCAGCCCGGACACTGTGATCCAGCTCTGACGGCCTCCTGGCAGTTCCCTTGCTGTGAGAAGTGAGGTTACAGGGAACTAGGCAGAGGGCCTTCTCAGTAGTGGCGCCTGCCCTGTGGAACGCCCTCCCAGCAGATGTCAAAGCAACAAACAACTATTTTACTTTTAAAAGACACCCGAAGGCGGCCCTGTTTAGGGAGGCTTTTAATGTCTGACTCTGTATTGTTTTTGATATTTGGTTGGAAGCCGCCCAGAAAGGCTGGGGAGACCCAGTCAGATGGGCGGGGTATAAATAAATTACAGTGGTGCCCCGCAAGACAAATGCCTCGCAAGACAAAAAACTCACTAGACGAAAGGTTTTTCCATTTTCGATTTGCCTCGCAAGACGAATTTCCCTATGGGCTTGCTTCGCAAGACGAAAACGTCTTGCGACTTTGTTAAACCGTTAAAACCGTGCTTCGCAAGACGAAAAATTCGCTAGACGGCAAAACTTGCGGAACAAATTAATTTCGTCTTGCGAGGCACCACTGTATGATTATGATGATGATGATGATGATGATGATGATGATGATGATTACTACTACTCCACAAAGTGGAAATGCATTCCCAACAAAAGAGGACAACAGACTTGTGCAGAGAAAGAGATGGAAATGTGGAAATGATTACTGTAATGTATAGAAATGCAAGACTAGAGGAAGGAGGACTGTGACCTCTGTGCCTGCCTAGTCTGCTGTCCGGATGGGCAACTCTTGTGTGCCAAGGCCCGGTGACCCGCAGTTCCCTAGTGGATAGTAACCTCCCTCCATCCAAACAAAGGCTTACTCAACGCCTAACCTCACAAAGTTGTGACAATTGCTACAAGGAAGGTGTATACCAAATGGCTGGTGTGAAGGTCGCGAGAGGGGGTTCTCTGGCCATGCCACGATTTAAATTTCCCACGGCCACGCCTCCTGCTGACACTAATTGGTCGGTGGAGCTACCCCTGGGCGGGGCCCTGCCCAGCGACGCAGCCTAGATGGCAAAAGTGGCAACGTGTTTAAGTTGCTAACTGTACATTGGAATCTGCTCTGGATCAAAAGGAGTAGAATTCATGACAAGATGGATGACAATTAGGGAGCCCTTCCAAGTCTGCAGTTCTACTAGTCTATGATAACTGGACTTCAACCAGGGGACAACTTCAAACTGAGGACTGTCCTCTCTACAACAAGGTCCATGCCCACCTTCCCCTTGGTCTGTGTTGCAGGACACTGTGGTTGCCCTCCAGGCCCTCTCCCTCTATGGTGCCTTTACCTATTACAACAGCAGCATGGGCCCAGAAGTGACCCTGAGCTCCACAGAGGGCGTCCTGAGGCAGTTCCATGTGGACAGCACCAACCGCCTGCTTCTCCAGTGCCAGGCTCTGCCCAGAGTGCCAGGGGACTACGTCAGCACGGCCACGGGGGAAGGCTGTGCCCATGTCCAGGTGAGTGAGTGTCCCACCCGGGATGGGTGCCTGGGAAAGAGAAAGTGTGACATGGATCACAGCAACACAACTGCCTGGGCCAGCACTGCCTGGCGCAAAGATCGGGTGGCCCACGAGACTGTTGAGGTTGCACAAGGTGGTGGCAGCTTTGCTTTGGAAGACATTGCCCTGCCCTAGAAATGATCAGCTCCTTCTGGTGGAGTATGGAGAAACCAAGTTGGGGCAGTTGCCCCGAGCAGGTAGCAAGAACAAAAGGATAGGGGGACCCCGATCTTGGCAGCAGTATGTTTGGAAATGATCTAGGGGTCAACATTGTGTTAGCCATGAAGCTAATGCAGTTCTAGACTGCATCAGTGGAAGCATTGTGTCCAGATCAAGAGAAGTAATAGTACCACTGCCTGGAGTATTGTGTCCAATTATGGGCACCAAAGTTTAAGAAAGGTATTGAAAAGCTGGAATGTGTGCAGAGGAGGGCAACCAAGATGATCAAGGGTCTGGAGACCAAGCCTTATGAGGAACAATTGAGGGAGTTGGGTGTGTTTGGTCTGGAGAAGAGAAGACTGAGGGGTGACATGATAGTCAACTTCAAACAAACTGAAGGGCTGTCACATGGAGGATGGAGCAAGCTTGTTTTCTGCTGCTCCAGTGGGTAGGACCAATGGGTTCAAAATACAATAAAAGAGATTCCAACTAATCATTGGGAAGAACTTTCTGACAGTAAGAGCTGTTTGGAGGGTAGTGGGCAGTCCTTCACTGGAGATTTTAAATGGAGTTGGGATGGCCATCCGTTAGGGATTCCTTAGCTAGGATTCCTGCATTTCATGGGGTTGGACAAATGATCCTTGGGATCCCTTCCAACTCTACTATGGCTCTATGGCCAGTAAGCAAGGGCTTATTGCAACTTAGCAAGCCAGGGAATGGGAATAGGTCATTCAGAATCCTAGAGATGTGCCAATGAAGGGATAAGTTGTTCCAGCAAAGGCTATTGTCTCTAAGACCCGCCACCCTTAAAGGGGCAGACCTCCAGCCTGAAGCTGGCCCATCTGGGGGTATTGGCTAGGGGGCTGCATTGGTTGATGGGCTCAGTGATGTCAAGATCCATATTAGCCCCTTGTGTCACAGTCTGGTTCACAGGTGATCGAAATCCTGGCAGGGGACATCAGGACCAGGGGCAAAATGACCAGGTGGGAGCAGGAACGGGGGTCAGGAAGCCAAGAGCCCAAGGGTCAGAGAGCTGGGAGTCATGAAGTCAAGGGTCCGAGGATCAAGAAGCAGGGAGTCATGAAGTCAAGGTTCAAGGATCAGGAAGCAAGAAGCCAAACACAGCAAGGCAGGAAGCGTGTCACTGTGGCAAAGAGCCGAAGGGAAATGTTGACCTTATATCCCTTCCCAGCTCTTGCCCCCAGGTGCTGTGAGTTACCAATTGGCCTCACCTGTGTGGCCGCACCTTGCCTCTTCAGAACAAGTCCTGCAAAGTCCTATTGGTCACAGGGCCTGGCTCTTGCACGCACACCTGACACCTTGGTTGGCTGTGCTACTGCCCTCCTGGTTCCAGAGGCCTCTTACCCTCTGAGTTGCTGTCCAAGTCACTGTTGGAAACCTGGGTCATGCCTGATGGAGAGAGAGAGAGAGAGAGAGAGAGAGAGAGATAAAGACCCGCCCATCAGAAGTCAAGGAGATAAAAGAACTACACAACTTTTAGAGGACATCTGAAGGCAGCCCTGTATCGGGAATTTTTTAAATGTTTGATGTTTTACTATGTTTTTATGTGTGCTGGAAGCCACCCAGAGTGGATGGGGAAACCCAGCCTAGTGGGTGGGGTATAAATAATAAAATTACAGTGGTGCCTCGCAAGACGAAATTAATCCGTTCCGCGAGTCTCTTCGTCTTGCGGTTTTTTCATCTTACGAAGCACGGCTATTAACGGCTTAGCGGCTTTAAGAAAAAGGAAACAAACTCACAAGAACTCGCAAGACGTTTCGTCTTGCGAAGAAAGCCCAAAGGGAAATTCGTCTTGCGGAACGACTCAAAAAATGGAAAACCCTTTTGTCTAGCGAGTTTTTCGTCTTGCGAGGCATTCGTCTTGTGGGGCACCACTGTACTAATTATTATTAGAGTCCTGTTTCTTTTCCAGACCACTTTGAAATACAACGTGCATCCACACCAGGAAGAGGCACCGTTCACGCTGGAGGTGCGCACAGTTCCAGAGACCTGCGCTGGACCCAAAGCCCACAAAACCTTTGACGTTGCCATCAATGTCAGGTAGTCCCCTTCATTGGCCAAGGCTATTTGGGAATCTGGACCACTCCACAATCAGGATGTATTAGAACAGAGGTTCTCAACCTGTGGGTCCCCAGATGTTGTTGGACTACAGCTCCCATCATCCCTGCGCTCTGGCCTTGCTAGCTAGGGGTGATGGGAGTTGTAGTTCAACAACATCTGGGGACCCACAGGTTGTATTAGAAGATGGATAGATGGTTACGGGGTGGGCTGTCAGGGGCGAAGAGTGGTGCGATTATTTCCCCTCTCTCTTTGGGTTCTCAGTTACACCGGCAACCGACTGGCCTCCAACATGGCCATCGTCGATGTTAAGATGCTCTCAGGATTCGTCCCAGTGAATCCATCCGTAAAGCAGGTAAGAGCTTCGTTTGTGTGTGAAGGCCCCGCCACAAACAGCAGCCTACTTCCTTGGCTGTAGGAGACTTGAGAAGAAAAGAGCTGCCTTTGCCATATTGCCTACCTACCCCAGGCATCCTCTCTCCAAAAACAGCCACGAGGATCCCTCTGGGTGTCTCACAAGCGGGACTTCTCCTTGTGTTTGTTAGTCTGTCTCCAAACTTTGCTACTCTGAGGCCTGCAACCTTTGTTCACAGAGGCGCCAGTGAGCTTTCGCAGCTGATGGATACAGTAATTGGCCATGGGATTGTCCAATCCCGTCTTGGTTTTAAAGTCAGCTGACCTAACGGGCATAATCATATCTTGGGGCTGCGAATGTTGTACTAGCTTGCAATGTCCACTAGCCACTAGTTAAGTCACTTGGAGACCTTCTGGTGACAAGTGACTAATAAGTCTAATGAATGAATGAATGAATGGATGGATGAATGAATATAAGCCAAGAACACCACACAGCTCAACCTCATCTGCCAGGACTACAGAGAAGTCTCTCCTTGCCCTCACCTTAAGGTAGACTATGCTGCTCTCCCTGAGGCTTCAGAGATCGTCTTTCCCCATATATGCCCACTCGACCCCTTCGACTGGTGGAACTGGCATTGTTACATTTGCCGCATAATACCCGTTCTTCATTTGTAAGAACTCGATCTTCTAGTGTGGCAGCACCTGCACTGTGGAACTCCCTGCCTCTTGACACCAGGCAACTGTTAAAAACATTCTTGTTTTGACAAGCCAACCCCGGTGCTTAGGAAGCTAATGCGAGTTTTAATCTGTTTTAGCTTTAATCTGTTTTAATCTGTTAGAGCAGTCTACTGCTATATTAACTTTTTGAAAGTTTCAAACTATTGTTGCTGATGTTTCTTATTCAGAGATTTATGATTTTATCTTTTTCATGAACTGCTTTGAGGTTGCTTTTTTACAGTCAATAAGTGTACGAATTTTATGAAATAAAGAAACAGCAACAATCTTCATTTTGCGCCCACCAGCTGGAAAGCCACAATCTGGTCCAGCGCACGGAAATGAGCATCAGTCATGTCCTGCTGTATTTGGAGAAGGTGAGCAAAGATGTCAGGCTTGGGCAATTCTCTCCTCCCCCGGGAGCATCAAGGAAGAAACAAGAAAGTTCGTATTTATGGTTTTATTCAGTCATTGTGTTGCAAGACAAAGAACCCAGCCCTGAACTCCACAGTGATGTTGCTCGCTTTGAGCTCCTCCCCGTCTCTCCCCTGCAACAGTACCTGGCTCCATGGAGGGCCTCAGAAGACAAATGTCATTGAGCCCTTTGTTCTTGAATTCTAAGTGAGCGGAGAGTCCGTGGGGACGGTGGTGCTTCTATGCTCTGTCTCTGTTGCCAGTTCTCCCTCTCCTTCTCCTAACAGCTCATAACTTGGCAGCTCTGCATTCTGCTGTAATTCAATCCTGTTTCTCTCTTCTCCTGAAACTGCTGGAGAAAGGGGGGGGCGATCCCCCCACCCCCCCTCCTCCAATGGATGCAGAAGAGAAAGAGGAGGCGATCCCTAGCCCTCTTCTTCTGTCCAGTCCCTGACAAAAGAGGGCAGAGACAGGAGGCAGGAGAATCTCTCCTTTGGTCCAGTATACCTGAAGGAGCGTCTCCACCCCCATCGTTCTACCTGGACACTGAGGTCCAGCTCCGAGGGCCTTCCGGCAGTTCCCTCACTGCAAGAAGCCAAGTTACAGGGAACCAGGCAGAGGGCCTTCTCGGTAGTGGCACCTGCCCTGTGGAACGCCCTCCCACCAGATGTCAAAGAGAAAAACAGCTACCAGACTTTTAGAAGAAACCTGAAGGCAGCCCTGTTTAGGGAAGCTTTTAATGTTTGATGTATTACAGTATTTTAATATTTTGTTGGACGCCACCCAGAGTGGCTGGGGAAGCCCAGCCAGATGGGCGGGGTCTAAATAAATTATTATTATTATTATTACTACTACTACTACTATTACTATTATTATTATCTGGGTGCACCAGTGGGCAGAGTGAGAAGAAGGTGGGATTTGCTCCTCACACTCATTCCTTTGGAAACATGGAAAAGCTACGAGGGCAGTGGTTGAGCTTCTCTCTCTCTCTCTCTCTCTCTCTCTCTCTCTCTCTCTCTCTCTCTCTCTCTCATTGCAAACCAGCCATTGCACCTCCAAACTGCATAATGGGAGTACTGCAATATTGATTCTGTGATTCCACAATCACTTGGCTATGTGAGAGGAGGGAAGAGAGGATGATGCTGTTCAAACCCTTCCTCTTCTTCACCTCAAGGAAGGACAGAGGGATGGTGGGGAGCCTGTGGAGGAGATTTCCTTCCTGCATAGAAGGTTGGAGTTCGTGGGGAGAGAAGGCCTGGCATTCAGGGTACCGCTCTGAATGCTGCTCATTGTAGCCGCTGGAGATGTGCAGGGCATCAGATGGGGAAGATTGTAACTGTGTGTGAGGGAGGCACTGACAAACCAGAAGCCCTAAACAATCCCACCAGTGCTCCTTACACACCCATTGCAGAAGGGGGCTGCTCAGATATGGGGAAATGAACCTTCTGGAGAAGCCGTCCTAGAGAAAAGACAAAGTTTTGTTCATGCCCTCCGCCATTTCTTTGCTGGGTGTGTGAAGGTCTGTCTTAGCTGCCAGTTGACTCACATCTGGAACTAATAATAATAATAATAATTATTATTATTATTATTATTATTATTATTATTATTATTATTATTAATACCCTGCACATCTGCCTGGGTTTCCCCAGCCACTCTGGGAGGCTCCCAAGAGAATATTAAAAACTTCCCTAAACAGGGCTGCCTTGTTCCCTGTAACCTCACTTTTCACAGTGAGGGAACTGCCAGAAGGCCCTCGGTGCTGGACCTCAGTGTCCAGGCTGAACGGTGGGGGTGGAGACGCTCCTTCAGGTATACTAGACAGAGGCTCTTTAGAGCTTTAAAGGTCAGCACCAACACTTTGAATTGTGCTCGGAAACGTACTGGGAGCCAAGGAAGGTCTTCCAGGACTGGTGTTATATGGTCTCCGCGGCCACTCCCAGTCACCAGTCTAGCTGCCACGTTCTGGATTAGTTGTAGTTTCTGGATCACCTAAAAGGTAGCCCCACATAGAGCGCATTGCAGTAGTCCAAGTGGGAGATAACCAGAGCATGCACCACTCTGGCGAGTCAGTCTGTGGGCAAGGAGGGTCTCAGCCTGCGCACCAGATGGAGCGAGTAGACAGCTGCCCTGGACACAGAATCTCAGCCGTCTTGTGATTCTGTATCTCAAGTGATGATCCCACCTGCTTCTCCACAGGTGACCAACATGACCCAGAGCTACACCTTCACTGTGGAGCAGGTCGTGCCTGTCCAGAACTTAAAGCCGGCTGTGGCAAGAGTCTATGATTACTATGAAACAGGTGAGAAAGGCCCCCCCACATTGAAGACCATTAAGGTTCACATATCCCACTTCTTAGTTAACTCCCAGAGCAAAATTTAGAACCGTCATGCAATAGCTGCTTTTATGAGCATTCTGCAACCAACCCCTTAAAAACCACCCACTTGTCTAAAAGTGGTGATGGAGAAAGCTCTGGGGGGCAGAAGCTGGCCTGACCATCTTTCTCTGTTGCTTCCCTCTCTTTCCAGATGAAGGTGCTGATGCAGAGTACAGCGCCCCCTGCAGTACAGGTAGAGTATGAACAGAGATTGCCTTGTGCAAATCTGAACTGGCTCGAAACTACCAAAGGCCATCCCAGACCATAATCCAGCTTTCTTCGGGGGGCAGGACATGATATAGGGGAGTGGTTTCCAAACCCTTTAGGGCCTCTGCCCCCTTGGTTCCCCCCAAATCATCCTCCCCTCATAGTTGTCAATGTTTCCCTTTTTAAAAGGAAAATTCCCTTATTCCGAATAGGATTCCTCGCAAGAAAAGTTGACGGCTATGTCCTACCCTACCCTATAAAAAGCATTATTCAAAACAGCAGTTTTCACGACCCACGAATGAAGGCAATAACACAATAAAATTCAAAACAGTGGCAATGAAATGCATGTTTATGCAAAACCCAATTCAACTCTTTCATTGATTCAACAAAACGGATGAGTTTGATGCAGTGCTGCCAGATTTTTAAAGCCTGATAGTCATTTACACTTCCAGCACCGCCCCCTTGCTGCCCCCCTGCCTCTTAGCACCACCCCAAGTCATCCCACTGCCCCCCAGGGCATGGTACTGCCCATTTTGGGAACCACGGATTTAGCGTCCTGGATTAAAGCGACTTGAATGGAGGCCAGGCCTCCTGTTGGGCAGGTTGAGGGGCCCCACCTGGGCTGCCAGGTTTGGGGAAGGGCATGAAACGGCAGTAGTGGGGCATATGGGGGGGGGTTGGAGGGGGGCTGCCATCTGGATCTCCTGCCTCTGTTTCCCCAGAGCGTATTGGGACACTTGTGGGTGAATGCTTGGCCAAAGGAGATTCTTATGCTCTTTCCTCCACTGCAGCCGAATCTAAACAGGGGACTGAATGATGAAGAATGCAGCCCATCGCTTCCCAGGCGGACTCTGCTGGTGTCTGGTCTCCTCGCTGACCCAAATAGGGCTAATTTAGCCAGCTAGCCCTGGTGATCATCTAATGTTTATTGGATGGATTTCCCCCCTAAATTGATTTTTTAATTCTGAATTTATTGTTACTCACGTTTTATACTGCATTTTATGCTGTTTCTTGTTGCATCAATTAAGTGTTCTTAATTTGTTGTTAGCTGCCCTGAGCCCAGTTTTCTGAACCGGGAAGGGCGGGGTATAAATAAAAAGTATTATTATTATTATTATTATTATTATTATTATTATTATTATTATTATCTTCCTTCTACCAGATAAGGAGGGGGGACAGAGCAGCTGGGACAGAGCAGTGGCTGTGAAGAGGGAAGAAGGATTTCTCCAAATGCAAGGCTCATCCACATCTCTGCTTTCCCCTGGGAAAAAGCCACTTATTACCGCTGAGTCGGAGCAAACATTGATTGGGTTTTCTCCATCTTGAGGTTTGCTCTGATTTAGTGCTCAAGAGAGGGTTATCCAAGGGAAAGTAGTGGGGTAAAGGGATTTTTTTCTAGAAATGGGACAAGCGGAAGTGTGTGGCCCAATTTGCTTATTCCACCCCTTGATAGTCCCAAAGGTCTGAAGTGCCTCCTGCTCTGGCAAAACCCGGAATGACAAAGGGAAGAAGAGGGGATCGCTACAAACTCAGGCACCTCCTCTGTTGTTTTTTCTTTTCATTTTGAGACCCTTCTGTGTGGCTTCAATTTCCCTCTACAGGATAAAATAAAAGAGAACCCTATTTTTGATTCCAGCCATGTCTCAAGCATATCTCTGCGGGCATTTCTGGGGTGGGATGTGGTGCGAATCCAACCATTTATTTTTGGTGTTTTATATTCTCTGGTGCATTTTAGTTTTCCAACTGGCCAAAATCAAACAGCATTAGGGTTGAGCAGCCAGTTGAGCAGCAAACTCATAAAGCAGGTTGCTGCTGAAGGGTGCATGCGGTTTGTGTGTGTGTGTAGCTTCAGATGGAGCAGATGAAAGAACATAAGAAGAGTCCTGGTGGATCAGGCCCATGGCCCTTATAGTCCAGCATCCTGATCTCACAGTGGCCAACCAGATGTCCTCTGGGAAACCCCCAAGCAAGACCTGAGCATTATAGATTTTCTTCTCCTGGTCTACCCCCTCCAGGAGATGATGGGAAGAACAATGTGGATTATATGAAGCATCTGATGATGTCGTCAGAAACAGGCAAGAAGGAAGCAGGAAGAAAGATGTTTGGAAATTAAAGAAAACCAGGCAGGCATGAGAGGAAACAGCCAAAGAGTGGGAAGAAGAAATCCTCTACTTCTCAGGGTGCGGATGACAGAAACAGAACAAAAATGAGTCCAGTGTATATTAAAACACTTAGACACAACCCCGACTAAAGAGAAACTGATGGACTACGCAGAATTAGCAAAACTGACACATAAACTACGGGACAAGGACAACTGTGACTTTAAAGATGAATGGGAACCTTTTACAAAGTACTTAAAGAAACAACAAAGTGAATCGGACTCCTTGGCAGGTTTTGAATAAGCACTCACAAACTTTTTATTGACAATAACCAGTCAGATAAATTAAGGGTTCATACAATTCTGTAACATGCATTTGTAGAGAAATCAGAGACTGGAGCTGAGGGAAGTTGGGGGGGAGGGGGGTCATTTTATGGGGGGAAATCAAGGATGATATGTTTTAAGATAGTATGTTTTGTTTAAATTCTTAATAAAAATATTTTAAAAAACACACATTTAGACACATCAGAATTAAATACTCATTGCAGGATCCACACAGGGGAGAAACCATATAAATGCACGGAGTGTGGAAGGAGCTTCAGTGTGAGTGAGGAAGGTTTTAAAAGATTCACTGGAACATTGAGTTCTAGTGGACCTCCTTGCAGAAGAAATTCCATAACGCTGGAGCCACTGCAGAGGAGACCCTACACCACAGCCTTGTTAATTTCACAAAAGGAATAACGTCTTGGAGCCATCCTAGATAAAGATTTGGCCTTATCAGAAGCTATGGTTCTGGTCTAGATATCAGTGGGGACAGAACTTGTCTCCATTTCTAGTTCCTATTGTCAGATGTTTGCATCATTAGATGCTCTTTTGTATTCAGTTCAGGTCTGAATACAATAATGTAGCACTTGGGAAGGAAGATGCAGCCCAGAAGCCCAGCACTGGAAGCGAAGATAGAGAAGATCTGCACAGCCACCATGTACTTCCCCTTGGTGCTCAGGTAGGTGGGCACAAAGGACACCCAAACACTGCAGAAGACCAGCATGCTGAAGGTGATCAGCTTGGCTTCATTGAAGGCCCCAGGCAATTTCCGGGCAAAAAAAGCTACTGTGAAGCTGATGGCAGCCAGGAAGCCCATGTAGCCAAGGGCAATGTAAAACATGGCAACAGACCCTTCATTGCACTGCAGGGTGATCTCTCCAGGCTGGGAGTGCATGTCGGAATCTGGGAATGGTGGAAACATTCCAAGCCAGATGGTGCAGATGAGAACTTGGACAGTGGAACAGGAAATGACAATGGAGTTGGCCAAACTCTTCCCCAGCCATCTCCTCACCCTGTTTCCTGGCTTTGTGGCTAGGAAGGCTAAGACCACTGTGATGGTTTTGGCCAACACGGAAGAGACGGCAACTGAGAAGATGACACTGAAGGCAGATTGTCGGAGAAGGCAGGTCATCTTCCTTGGCCGCCCAATGAACAGGAAAGAGGACAAAAATGAAAACAGGAGGGAGACAAGAAGGATATAGGTGAGGTCTCGGTTGTTTGCTTTGACTATGGGAGTGTCTAGGAATTTAATGAAGATTCCTAACACAATCCCTGTGGTTAAGGACAAGAATAGGGTGAAGGAGGTCAGGAGGATCCCCAAAGACTCTTCATAGGTGATAATCTTAGGGACACATTGATCTTGATCTTTGTTTGGATGCTGATCTTCTGGACATTTGGTGCAGTGGTCTGCATCTGAAAAGAAAAGCAGTGAGTTCAGCATCATTCATATATCACTATTATCTCTGTTCTGTATTACATTCTGTTATGTTAAGAAGTCCTACATGCAACAGGAGAAGGAGTGAGAAGATGTGATGAGCCATTTAGTGTCCAGTAGGAGTTAGAATAATAGATTCATATAACTGAAGAGTTGGAAGGGACCCAGGTATCAACTGAGTCTCACCCCTTCAATGCAGGAACCACAGCTAAAGAACCTCTGGCAGATAGCCGTCCAGCCTCACTTCAACGGGAGGAAGGAGGCACCCCGACCCCATCAATGTGTACATAATCAGAAATGCTGGCGCTGACATATGAATCCCTTCTCTTTGCCTTCTCCAAGGGCTCCCCTCTTACCTTCCAGAGCAGCGATTGTCCCTTTCATGCACCGTGAGCAACTGTAGCAGCAAAAGGGTTGGCCTTCATGAATTACCTTGGTGTATCCCTGGCGACAGCTTTTGCTGCACCTTGAATGAGGCGGGGTCTGTTCATAAAAGGAAGGAAGTGGGTGGAGAAAGCGAACAGAGAAAAGTTTTTATCTTTCTCTTATAACAATAGAACTTGGGCACTAATATTTTAAATTTAAATTTTTTTAAATTTTAAATTTTAAAATTTTAAAATCTTATACCAGTACATATTTACACATCCAATTTAAATCACCAAATATTAATCTTGACCCCCTCCGCCCCCTTTCCTTATCACTGCATATCCAATTTAAATACATTTGTTATTTATCCTTTATACTCAAATTGTTTCACTGCTCGTTTTTAATTCAAGCCTGCTAGTGTTTTAAGTGGTTTGCAATAGTTCTTCAAATAGTCCTGAAATGTTCCCCATTCTAAATTAAGAATTCTCCGACTCCCGGAACTGTTCGAAAACCAAGGTGCGGCTTCCAATTGGCTGCAGGAGCTTCCTGCACTAAAGCGGAAGCTGTGGAAGCCGTGCTGGACATTTGGCTTCCGAAAAATGTTTGCAAACCAGAACACTCACTTCTGGGTTTGCGGTGTTCAGGAGCCGACTTGTTTGGGAGCCAAGCCGTTCAACAACCAAGGTACCACTGTATGGCTAAGACTATGGGAAAGCCTAGGTTGGCCAGTCAGTCTCTCTGTACATGAGTCAAGAGGCTGAAAGGAGATCCCATTGTTTGTTTGTACTGCTATTACTTGTCAGGAACGTCCTACACGTGAGTAGGAATCCGATAGAGACACATGCACGGCTAGCATGTTCTCTCTTTCCTGGTCGGTTGTTCGGGAGCTTCAAAAGCTTTCTCCAGCCCGAACATTACAGCAACCAAGAGGCATCAGCACACTTTAGGATCAGCAGAGTGTTAGCAGTCTGCGTGACAGACTCAGCAGCACAGCAATATTGGCTAAACTACTTTATTTACACATAATACACTTGGAGTGTTCTGACTTAGCTCCTTCCCCTTTCTCATCAGACAGCAAAGAGAAAGAACAAAGGACAACAGTCCCACATCACGGAACACAGTAATATAAACTTTCTGTCTCCGTCACTTCCCACAATGTGGAATGAAAACATACACTGTCATGTGATAAAACAATCCCATGACTGCAACACGGGGCAAGAATCCTAACATTACTATACTACTATATACCGTATTTTCCCCTCTATAAGACGCACCAGACCACAAGACGCACCTGGTTTTTGGAGGAGGAAAACAAGAAAAAAAATATATTCTGAATCTCAGAAGCCAGAACAGCAAGAGGGATCGCTGCGCAGTGAAAGAAGCAATCCCTCTTGCTGTTCTGGCTTCTGGGATAGCTGCACAGCCTGCATTCGCTCCATAAGACGCACACACATTTCCCCTTACTTTTTAGGAGGGAAGAAGTGAGTCTTATAGAGCAAAAAATACGGTATTTGTTTATACCCTGGCTTTTGCACCGGCAGGAACTCAAGGCGGCTTATAAAAAGATAAAATTGGACAACACAAGGCAAGGACGTTCATTGCATACCCTCCAACATTTCTCTGATGAAAATAGGGATGTCCTATTCCATGATGATGATGATAATGGTGGTGGTAGTACTAACAATAGTATTTATACCCCACCCAGTTGACTGGGCTGCCCAACATATATAAAAACATAATAAAACATCAAACATTAAAGATCTTCCCTATACAGGGCTGCCTTCGGATGGCTTCTAAAGATTGTCTAGTTATCTCTGGGGTTGGAGAACTCCATACCCTCCAAAATTTCACCCAAGGAAAATAGGGGTGTCCTAAGGAAAAGCGGGACATTCTGAGATCAAATCAGAAACTGGGGTGGCTTCTGTAAATCCAGGACTGTCCCTGGGAAATAGGGACACTATTGTGTCTGTCATTGTCCCCTTCACTTGTTGGCTTTGAGTTTCCAGTAAAAAAAAGAAAGAAAATTAAGTAGGTCTCACCTGGTTACACCACCCAGGCCACACAATGGCATCTGGATCTATAGCAAACGTTATTGTTGAGGGGTTGTGTCTCTCTGCACTCCCAACCTTCACTTTCTCAATTGATTTATTGGGGAGCACTAACACGTTCACAACATCGAAGGTGGCTGCCAGGTGTCCGTTCTCATCCAAGTGCAGCCCGTCTACGGAAGTATTGTCAAAGTGGAAGTTTCTCAGGAAAGGGTGAAGCTATTATGGCAAAGAAAACAGCAGCATTTGGTATTGCAAACCTGCCTTCTTGGACCTCCAAAATTTCTGAGCATCAATAAGCAAGCATGTTCTGGAACAGCGTTTCCCAAACTTGGGTCTCCAGAAGCTTTTGGACTACAGTGCCCATTGCCCATGACCACTGGTCCTGCTAGCTAGGGATGATGGGTGTTGTAGTCCAACAACAGCTGGAGACCCAAGTTTGGGAAACACTGTCCTAGAATATGAACAGCCCAGCATCCTGTTCTCCCATTGGCCAAACCAAGCCTGTCGGAAACCCACAAACAGTGTGAAGTAATGAGGTCCGGTATGCTTCCACTGCCACTGCTCAGCTTCTCTGGACTGTAGCAGAGTGTAGGCACACCATGTGCTTTGTGTTTGAGCATGCAGGAAAAGAGAGTCTGTACGCAGCTTCTTCACTAATCTAAGAAGCTTTATTATTTACAGCAGCAATAAATCAGAAACTCCAGAGACAGAAGAAGGAGAGTTTGGATTTGATATCCCGGTTTATCACTACCCTAAGGAGTCTCAAAGCGGTTAACATTCTCCTTTCCCTTCCTCCCCCACAACAAACACTCTGTGAGGTGAGTGGGGCTGAGAGACTTCAAAGAAGTGTGACTAGCCCAGGGTCACCCAGCAGCTGCAGGTGGAGGAGTGGGGAAGCGAACCCGGTTCACGAGATTACAAGTCTACCGCTCTTAACCACTACACCACACTGGCTCCCATCAGCATCTTGTCTACCATCTTGGTCAAAACTGAAAGGAGACTGAACACAAAGAACAGATTTCCATATGAGGGAAACCACTCCCCAGTGGGCAAGACGCTTACTCTGAGCTGTTTAAACCTGTAAGCTCCTCACAAACAGGACCGGAGCACACCTGCAATGCTCTCCACAGCAGGTATTTAGAAGCAGAACAGGGTCATCATGGCTTAGTAGCCATTGATAGGCTTCTCTGTGGACTTGTCTGTTTTTCTTTTGAAGCCATTCCAATTGGTGGCCACCACTGCCTTCTGTGGGAGTGAGTTCCATAGATTAACTATTGGTTGCATGAAGGAGTGCTTTCTTTTGTCTGACTCTCCCAGCGTGGCCCGTGGCCCTTCCCATCATGCAGAGAAGGGCAGAGTGAACTGGCGAGAACTCTTTGGTCCAGCCAAGCGTCCAAGGGGCAGCCTTTGGAATGCAGTGCCGCAGACAGCAATGGGGGCTGGTCAGTTAGAGCAAATGGGGCTCCAGCCCACCAACCTTCAGCCAGGCTCCCTGTGCGCATTTTTACTTTTAACCAATCCACTGGCCGGCATTGCCTCTCAGCTTCCTCCGCTTTGGAATGTTGCATTCGTAGAACTCATCTGAGGCGTTCACAAAGTAAAGGAAGGATTGAACTCTGATTAATAAAAATACACACAGAGGCTTGAACCAGCAAGACTCTGGGAAGGGTGCGTATAATAATCTCTGTCCCCTCGGCCCAGGTCGTTTTATTCACAAAAGAACTTTTTACAGAGTGTTCGTAAGAACCAATCAGATTTCTTCTGAGCATTTCAACAAACCCATGTGGGGACAAGTTAAACTAATTAAGCACACATATTTCTGGGATAAACAAAGAACAGAACTACAGAGGAGGACACCTGGCAACCCCAGAGGTGATAAACAAGCAATATACATGATAAGGAGGATGGCCAGGATGACAGTGATCATTATCACCTTAATGTGAAACCTGTTTCCTGGCCCTAAGATAACATCCTAAAATTAATATATCAGAAAGCTACTTCAAAGAAGCTTGCCCACTATCTTAGATGATCCAGGACGCCTGCCTGGCGAAGCAACTGGCAGTGTACGTGACTTGACTTGTCAAGCAAGAGAGATGGGCAGTAGAGGAAATGGCCAGAGATGCAGAGGGTTGTGGGATTTGATCAGAAATTATTGTCAATGTATCAAACCCAGTCAACACAATGCATTAATCGTGGACACAATGGCTTGATGCATATTTTATAATTCCTTATAGTAATCCCACCTGACCCCACACTCTGGATATTTGCACTCCTACACTCATCGAGGAAGAGGATGGGGACGAAACATTCATTTGACTATGCCTGCCATTTACCCCCCTGCCTCCTGCCTTATGAGGTCCAATGACCACAGCTAAGGAGGAAATGATGCTCATTGGAAGAACTTTGGACCCTCACTAACTCTCAGCCTATTGGGGATGGAGGAGAAATTCAATTTCAGTTTGTGATCAAAGATGAATTTATCAAATCAAAAACAATAAGAGAACCGGAGCAGAGCCAGCCTTCCAAATCTGCACTAAGCCCAATTTCGCAATGCGGTTCTTCCAACCAAACAACATTCATGAACATTTGTATATTAGGGGGAAATGTGCCATATCCATGAAAATAGCATACAACGTGTTAATTTAGGAGCACTTGCTTCCAGATTTGTGTACATTAATCAAAACCGCATACAAAAATGTGTTTATTAGAAGAAATTCACACTAAATTGCTGAAGAATTTTCATGATGTTTTCATCAGGTTTCATGAGCAACAACAACAACAACAACTGTTGCCCAGCCTCTTCTGGGAAAGAAAAAAAACTTAAACACGTAGCAGAACTCCCAAAAAATAGACCTTTTACTTGCTACTGAAGGCAAATGAGCATAATGGTCACAAATCAAGTACATTCAGGACTGGCACAGTTCATAAAAAGCCAGTTGAAGCACTTACAAAAACTTATAAACTAAGCATACACTATACAGAACATCACACCAGGAGGAAGAGAGATAGAAAGGGAAAGTAAGACCCAGGCTCCTTCTGGCCCATATTTATAGTCAATATGACCTTAATTGGAAGAGATAAGAAAACCAGTTCAAGCCAGCTGTACTCAGATTCTCTGAAGGTATAACCCAAACAACCATGAAGCTTCTTTTGTACAGAGAAGCTTCCAGAAGCTTCCAGAAACCTCTTGAATGAATTAGAATAGGAAAGATTACTACACATCAGATCAGTACTTTCTGCACTAAGAAAAGCAAACTGACAATAACAACAACATTTTTATTATCTGCACCCTGCCCATCTGTCTGAGTTGTCCCAGCCACTCTGTGCAGTTTCCAGCATATGCAAAAACATAAAACATTAAACATTGAAAACTTCCCTATAGAGGGCTGCTAAATGTTGCTAAAGAAAGGCAGACAACCTAACTTGTGAGGAACACAAATGGAAGAAGAAGAAGAAGAAGAAGAAGAAGAAGAAGAAGAAGAAGAAGAAGAAGAAGAAGAGTAGTAGTAGTAGTAGTAGTAGTAGTAGTAGTAGTTTGGATTTGATATCCCGGTTTATCACTACCCTAAGGAGTCTGAAAGCGGCTAACATTCTCCTTTCCCTTCCTCCCCCACAACAAACACTCTGTGAGGTGAGTGGGGCTGAGAGACTTCAGAGAAGTGTGACTAGCCCAAGGTCACCCAGCAGCTGCATGTGGAGGAGCGGAGACGCGAACCCGGTTCACCAGATTACGAGACTACCGCTCTTAACCACTACACCACACTGGCTCCCATAGAATCAAGGTACAGTGGTGCCTCGCAAGACGAAAAGAATCTGTTCTGTGATTCTCTTCGTCTAGCGGTTTTTTCGTCTTGCGAAGCAAGCCCATTGACGGATTAGCGGATTAGCGCTATTAGCGGCTTTTAGCGGCTTCTAGCGGCTTATCTGCTGATCGGATCAGCTGCTAAGCGGCTTAGCGGCTTAGAAAAAGGGGGGGGGGGAGAAAAAAAACCAGCAGGAACTCGCAAGACATTGTCGTCTTGCGAAGCAAGCCCATAGGAGATTCGTTTTGCGAAGCACCTCCAAAACGGAAAACCCTTTCATCTAGCGGGTTTTCCGTCTTGCGAGGCATTCGTCTTGCGGGGCACCACTGTATTAAATGAACTGGCAATAATGTTAGCAGTGAAGGAGAAAAGAATACCTGCCATGGCTGTACCCTTTGGAAGACCAAGTCGCTTCCACCTCCCCTCACCATCCTCCGGGATCTGGACGCAAATGTAGCCCTTAAGGCTAGCACCAGAGCCCGGACCAAACTGTAAATCATGTAGCTGTCCAGGGTCAAGCTGCCTTCATCAACCTCCGGATAAATGCTCTCCTTCTTCTCGACGCATCTCATTTGACCTCTCACCGTCAATGCATACTTCAAATGAAAGCAACGAAATCCTTTCTTATCAAACCGCGGTTTGACGTTTTCATACCTCGTCCCCTTTTTGAACTGCATTAGGAAGGCCAGTGAAGTGTGGATGTTTTGCATCTCAAACATGCGGTAAAGAGCACTCAGGTTGATGTCCTGCAAAGCCGTCATGATCCAAACTTTACCTGCTGTGGGCTGCTTGCTCCTCACAGCCCGGAATATGACGTAAGCTAAACCGAAAACAGATTGAGAGTCCCCAGAGAAAATGGCGACGTTGACTTGCCTCTGCATGAGGAACGCAATCATGGGGGAAATGTTTCTGTACAAAACGAGTGCTGGGATTTTTTCCGAGAAGGCCACGCAGATCCCCTCCCTCGCCAGCACTTCTGTCAAAGTCCTCATAAGCCTCTCTCCGTTGTCATTTTCTGGAACTACGAGGCCAACCCACCTCCATCCAAAATGCTGCAGGAGTTTGGCAATGCCCAAGTATTTGGTCTCAGCGCTTGGGACCATCCGGTAGACAAAAGGGAGCTGAGATTTGTCTTTCAGAACAGGAGAAACAAAATCGTAGCTGACCTGTGGAGAAAAGAAAGGTTTTGAATCTCAGGATAAAGCCGAGGTGTTTGCAAACCTAAAATATCACAACTAGCTATTGAAATGGCTGTTGTCATTTATTGTGTGTGTGTGTGTGTGTGTGTGTGTGTGTGTGTGTGTGATTTTGCAATCAAAATCCTACACTATGCATTAACATCTGCTTCACATGTGGTTATACTTCTTAAAAAAGCAGCCTTAGAAATACAGGGTGTCAGTACATAATCTGCTCAATCCTGTCTGGAAGTCTGTTCAACTTCCAAAACGTTCGCAAACCAAGGTGTCGCTTCTGATTGGATGATTGGCCCCAGAAACAATGGCAGCAGCCAAAACAGAAGTACGGCTTCCGAAAAACGTTCTCAAACCGGAACACTTACTTCCAGTTTTGCTGTATTTGGGAGCTGATTTGTTCGTCAACTAAGCTGTTCAGGAACCAAGGTATCACAGTACCAGCCACACTCCCCATTTCCTACCTGTGGGGTTTTGTAGATGCTCAACATATTTGAAATCTGGCCAGAGATTTCAGAGTCAGCCCCTTCGAGGACAGCCAGCAGGTTATTCCGCCTTCCGCAGCCGTAGTTTGGGATGTTTGCTTGCCCAGTAGAGAGAAGGTCTATTGTAGCATCATAAGTCGTCCTTGCATCAAAGTAGTTTTCGTAGATGTTGTAGCCCAGAGTGACGTTGAGCAGGAGCCCAGGATCCCTGCTGACTCTCTGAGTGGAAAATATGAAGGGCAGGAGCTGCCTGAACTGCACGTTTGATAACCTGCAACAAAATTTGTGTCCCACATTTAATGACCATCCAGCTAGACGAATACCCACAGCATTCAGCCTGGCTCTGACTGTTAACTGTCTCTCACTTTGCTGGTGTTTGAAGCGCATTCTGTCTGTGACATCATTCACTGATGTCACAATGATACCTCTGCATTTATCCATGGTAACGTCACTGGCCAACAAACTCCAGCAACTAGGTCACCAGCAACCTGGCTCTCCAGCAAACTTAATGTTTTAGTTCATAGCCTGAGCATGAAGAAGAATACAGAGATCATCAAGGGGGTTAGGCTGAGTGTTTACCAGTGTGCGGATGATACCCAGCTCTACCTCTCTTTTAAATCAGGACCAGTGAAGGGAGTGAAGGTCCTGTGTGAGTATCTGGAGATGGTTGGAGGATGTATGGCGGCCAACGGGTTGAAGTTGAATCCTGACAATCCTGTTTTTGGAGGGACAGGAGGTGGGCTGGTATGGAGGACTCCCTGGTCCTGAACAGAGTAACGGTGCCCCTGAAGGACCAGGTGTGCAGCCTGGGAGTCATTCTGGACTCACAGCTACTCATGGAGGCGCAGGTCAATTCTGATCTGCTACACAGGTTGAGACTGTCTTGCCAGAGTAGTGCATGCTCTAGTTACCTCCCACTTGAACTACTGCAATGCACTCTACATGGAGCTACCTTTGAAGGTGACCTGGAAACTACAACTAATCCAGAATGCGGCAGCTGGACTGGTGACTGGGAGCGGCCGCCGAGACCACATAACATAAGATCTACGTTGGCTCCCAGTACGTTTCTGGGCAAAATTCAAAGTGTTGGTGCTGACCTTTAAAGCCCTAAATGGCCTTGACTCAGTATACCTGAAGGAGCGTCTCCACCCCCATCGTTCAGCCCGGACACTGAGGTCCAGCTCCGAGGGCCTTCTGGCGGTTCCCTCATTGCGAGAAGTGAGGTTACAGGGAACCAGGCAGAGGGCCTTCTCGGTAGTGGCGCCCGCCCTGTGGAACACCCTCCCATCAGATGTCAAGGAAATAAACAACTATCTGACTTTTAGAAGGCATCTGAAGGCAGCCCCGTTTAGGGAAGCTTTTAATATTTGATGAATTATTGTATTTTAATATTTTGCTGGAAGCCGCCTAGTGTGGCTGGGGATGTTGGAATCCATGGTTTATGTGCAGCTTTGCAAATTAGTGTCTCCGCAGCCTGGGAAGACAGAGCATGAAAGGAATCTGCCTAGAGATAAGGAGACCCAGCAACAGCTCTGTGATTGGCTGAGGTCCCTCAGATAGGCAGCATGACCTATGACACTGCTTGTTAGAATGGTTAGTGTTGGTGAGTGTTGAGTTGGTTAGTGTTGAGGAGTTCCTGAGAGTGAAGAAGTTGTGTTGCAAATAGTAACTTGTAGATAGACTTGTATGTTTGCTGCTGTATATAATAAACTACAAGAATCAAGTTGCTAGTCGTCAGCCTTGTTCCTGATTGTTGTCTTGACTGAGAAATCTCAAGAGTTGCCTAAAAACGCTGCAGTACTCTGCTATACTCTGCTAAGCTGTGCAACAGGCAAAAGCACTTCAAAAGCTCACCAGGGGAAACCCAGCCAGCTGGGAGGGGTATAAATAATATATCATCATCATCATCATCATCATCATCATCATTCAATGACAACACCAGTCAGTAAAGCGACATATATTGTATGCCATATGAGTTTGATTGATCAATTGAGTTTACTTCTGCACTGCTATTTTTCTAGAAAAAGAGGTGTCTTCAGTCACCATGAACGCTTCCCTTATTCTCTTATAATGGCAATGGCACCCACTTGAAAGGAGCCGTGACTGAGTTCCGGCAAGCTCCGGCTGATAAAAATGCCATGTTTATATGTCATTTTCCCACAATGAGCTGTGCCCAAAGCTGCTTACAGCCAACATTCAAAACATCAAAATACAAATATATACAAAATACAGAGCATGCCAGCAAATTGAAAAACTGCCAAAAAGCTGAAGGATTTTGAAGAGATAAGGGATTTATTAACTGGCGACAATTTCATCAATTAAATGCTATTTTCAAGACAGATAAAAAGAGGGGTTTCAGTCATGAGACCTCAAGATTTGAAAAAGATTTGTTGGAAAATAATAATAAAAAACTGTTGAAAATGTATGAATTGCTTTTGGAATGGCATACAAAGGATGAACAAATTAAATATGTAATGATACACTGAGTAAGGGATTTGGGGACACAATATCCAACTTTCAGATTGGGAAAGGTTATGGAAAACTGATTTGAAATTCTCGGTGTGTTGTACACTGAAAGAAAACTGTATGAAAATGATGTACAGATGGTATTTGACTCCCTGTAAGTTAGCAAAATAGTATAAGACATGTACAAATATCTGTTGGAAATATAAAGAAAAAGAAGGCACCTTTTATTATATGTGGTGGTCTTGTGAGGTAATAAAGGCATTCTGGGAAATGATATAGTCCAACCCCTTGCCATGCATTTTTTACAATTTTTACATTTTTGCTTTGTGTTTTTTAAAGCTGTGAACCATCATGAGATCTTCAGGCGAAGGCTGGGCATACAAATTTAAGTAAAAGTAACGATGATGATGATGATGATGATATTATTTTAATTTAGGTATTTTGTGGTTTTAGTATATTCTGATTTTAACCTGTGAACTGCCCTGAGACCTGCTATGATTGTGCTCCCTGTCTAAAAGGGACCATCTCCACTGTGGAAGGCAAGTGAGAGAAGCAATAATCTTTTTGTAATCTTGTCTAAAACAGTATCATTTTATTTCTCCCCAGCCCCAATAAAACCTTTACCCAAGGTAGGGATATCTGCTTTGCATGCAACAGATTGCCAATTCAAGTCATAGTATCTCCCGCTGGGGCTTCGAATGTCCCTTGCTTGAGACCCTGGGTACTGAAGTCACTCATCTTCCTTTCAGATGCAGACCACTGCACCAAATGTCCGGAAGATCAGCACTCAAACAAGGACCGAAATCAATGTGTTCCCAAGATTATCACTTTCCTGTCCTATGAAGACTATTTGGGGATTCTCTTGTCTTCCTTTACCTTATTATTCTCCTTAATCACATGCTTGGTGTTAGGAATTTTCATCAAATACTCAAGAACTCCCATAGTCAAAGCCAACAACAGGGACCTTTCCTACATCCTCCTTGTATCCCTCTTGCTCTCCTTTTTGTCCTCCTTGCTCTTCATTGGCCAGCCAAGAAAAGCCACCTGTCTTCTCCAACAAATTGCATTTGTCCTCATCTTCTCAGTTGCTGTCTCTTCTTTGTTGGCCAAAACCATTACCGTTGTGCTGGCTTTTCTGGCCACAAAGCCAGGGAACAGGGTGAAGAAATGGCTGGGCAAGACTCTGGCTAATGCTGTTGTCCTTTCATGTTCCAGTGTCCAAGTTCTCATCTGCACCCTCTGGCTGGGGACCTCTCCCCCATTCCCAGACTCAGACATGCACTCCCAACTTGCAGAGATTATCCTGCAATGTAATGTAGGGTCTGCTGCCATGTTTTATGGTGCCCTTGGCTACATGGGTTTCCTGGCTGCCATCTGCTTCACGGTGGCTTTCCTAGCCAGGAAGCTGCCAGGGTCCTTCAATGAGGCCAAGCTGATCACCTTCAGCATGCTGGTCTTCTGCAGTGTTTGGGTGTCCTTTGTTCCCACCTACCTGAGCACCAAGGGGAAATACATGGTAGCCATGCAGGTCTTCTCTATGTTGGCCTCCAGTGCTGGGCTTCTGGGCTGCATCTTCCTTCCCAAGTGCTACATTATTTTACTCAGGCCTGAACTGAATACAAAGGAGCATCTGACGACAAAAAGTAAAGATGCCATCTGATTCTTTGTACATTCTTTTCCATTGTAGGGATCTGTGAACAGAAAGGCAATAACAAAATCCAGCCACTAAGCTGGTCTAAAATGAAATATTCAAATGTCAAAAAACTTTGTCAGGAGAGGATACGAGGTGATGGGGAGAGATACAAATACTCTGAAATAAAATATTCGACTGGCACAGGAGGCTTCAAGTGCATAAAAAAAGTCCATCAGGCAGCAGAGGTTCATCATATCAGGCCCCAAAATGTCCTGAAAAAATAGCTTGATCCTGGCTTATCTGGTGAACATAGAATCATAGAATTATGGAAGTGTAGAGTTTGAAGAGGGATCCCAAGGGGCATATATTTCAACCCTCTTCAATGCAGGAATCTCAACCATGCATTCATGACAGATGGTCATCCAAACTCTGATTAAAAACCTCCAAGGAAGGAAAGTCCACAATCTCCCAAGGGGGACTATTCAAACAGCTCTTGTTGTCAGAAACTTTTTCCTGAAGTTTAGTCTCCTTTCTTTTAACTTGAAGCCATTGATTCAAGTCCTACCCTCTAGAGCATCAGAAAACAGATTGTGATGTTTTCTTTTAGCTCTGCAGCTGCTGCTCAAGCTCCACAGTGATTCCAGAGAGGGTTATTCCCCACATACCTATCATAATCATAGTGATTTATTCCTTGGCAAAACTCAAGCAATGTACCCACTTTTGACACAAAGAACAGATATTTCAGAAATGAAAGCTTGAAATGCCTGCTGCATTTTTAAAGACGTCTTGTGCCATCGAGGGCTTTGACTTATCTTCCAGGCAGGCAGGGATTCTGCCAGTGTGAAAGCTTCGTATCCTCCTTTTCCTCACATTTTCTCTGGTGCTTCGGTCTTGTTGGAGACTTTGGGCTTCATCTAATTCGCTTCTTGCTAAGTTGAGAGCAGTGACAACAGACGTAATGACAGGAGGCAGACACAGAGTGAGGCTCTTATTGATGTTGCTGCTGCTGCTGCTGCTGCTGCTGCTGCTTCCCTGTGCAGCTTCTAGTATGCGGAAAGCAAAATGCCCATTGAACCTGAGAAGGGACCATCCAGATGCAATGAATTATTACGAGCCAGGAGACCACCTCATAAGCGGGGTCATATCTACATTACGAATTCTGCATACTGGATACCATTTCCTTGCCACCCCTTTCATTTACAATATAAGGTACGCTGCATTTCCCCATGCAATTTCTGCACAGCAGACAAAACTGTGATTGATGGGTAGGCATATATACATAGCATATTTTTTAATACGGTTGTGCTTAGCTGTGATTGCCCAAGCCTCTAATGCTTATATGCCAGGGACAAGTCCTGCTTTCTAGAACTTGCCCAGTGAGGACACAAAATGCATAGGCATTGCTTCCCTCCTTACTTTTTTCCACTGGAAAAAAAAAAGCCAAATTGATGGTGAATCATGAAGATCCAGAGATCATCTGCGTCCCAATTCTTGACTTGGGAAATGTGAAGATGGCCTGATATGCACTCCTCTGAAAGGAGCAGGACTATAACTATTAAATTGTCACAATCTATCTATCAAGTTAACATATAATCACGTTGAATTGAGTCTAGAAATTAACTGGCAGCCAATACAGTTCACCTGCCCTGGGACATTAGGGTGCAAGGTAGGTACTAAATAGGATAAGAACAGCAATAACAATTAGATGCAGGAATTATATGACTGGTAAAGATCTCTATTTTACATCTCCTCTTCTTTTTTAAAAAATAAAGAAACAAACTCTTACAATCTACCACTCCCCTTGAACTAGTGCCCTGTCCTTTTACAAACTTTTGCTCATTATATTTGAGGGTGGTATTCACTCCCTGCTTCCAGCACTTAAGTGCTCAAATATGCTTCTATCTCCCTTTAACTGGCAAACAGCCGTTCACCTTCCAACAAACTCACAAATGACTGATTATGTGATGTGGATGTTCTGTTTTGCTTCATTCTTGTGGCTGCAATTTCTTATAGGATTAAGAAAGCAGGGACTTGTTACTTTTCACTGAACGGAGACTGACATTAGGCTTCATGCTTTGTTGCAGGTCAGCAGATATGGTACCCTACTGGTATCGCCTGTCCTTCATGATTGCCATCCATGAGATTAATCAGGATCCCAGGATCTTACCCAACATCACCCTGGGCTATGACATCTATGACAATTATTTCAATGCAAGGATGACCTATGATGCCACGCTAGATCTGCTGTCTCCTGGGAGGGCCAATGTCCCAAACTACCACTGCGGAAGAGAGAAGAAGCCCTTGGTTTTCATTGAAGGGGTCAACTCTGACACCTCACTCCAGATTTCAACTATGCTGGGAACCTACAAAATCCCCCAGGTATGAACACACTAGCATGGGCAACATACAGAGAACAGCAACCTCCCTTAACAGGAAACAAACTATGAGACTCACTCCCAGAGGAGGCAGTGAAGGTTTTAAGAGAGGATTAAACCAATTCATGAAGGCAAGGGCTATCGATGGCTGCTAGGCATGATGACTGTGATCTACATCTCTAGTTGGAGGCACCAATGCTTCTGGGTGCTGAGTTGCTGGGAATCACACGAGGGCAGAGTGCATTTGTGCTCATGCTGTGCTTGCTGGTTTCCTACAATCACCTGGCTGGCCACTGTGTGAACAGGATGCTGGGCTAGATGAGCCGTTGGCCTGATCCAGGAGGTTCTCCTTATGTTGAAGGATTTGTCCTGCTGGGTGAAGAAGGGTTTCACAAACAGGGTCACCATCAGAGCAGTCTAAGGGGTGAACATTGGCTCATGGGAGTTGGAGGTGAATATCATCTGGAGGGCATCACTTTGGGAACCCCTGGCCTATATGGTAAAGGAATGTTTCCTCTCAAAGAGCAAACAGCTTTGTGAAATGTTTGTGAATTTTAAATCTGGAAAACAGTCTAGGAAAAATGGGACAGATTCCCACGCCACTAGTCACTGGTTGAGTACTGCCCTAAAACCTCTTAATCCCAGAACAGCCCCAACAGAAGCCATCTCTCTTAAAACAAATTCTGCTGTTTTTCATTACTTGTTCTTATGAATGTGGGTTCTTGCTGTTCTAACTGTGCAACTTTAAAAGGACAGCAGATAAGATCTAGGGTCTAAATCTAGCAATGTTCTAGCAAACGATTGTGTGGTTATGCATGAATTATTGTCCAAGTCCCATTTCCTCAAAAAGCTGAGCTTCTTGAGTAGGTCTAGGGCCTTTTCATTTCCATATTGTGCCTTTGCTGATGCTGTTGTGTACACCATAAATGTAAAGCACTCAATACAAGAATCCTGGCAACTGTGGTTTACCCTTCAAAGAGCTATAATTCCCAACAAACTACAGCTGTCAGGATTCTTTGGGGAACACCAAGAGCCTTCGACATGCTCTAAATGTGTGGGGTGCGTGTAATATTTTTTAAAGTAACGGTGCATTTTTGGATTACTTTATTTAAGGTGTCTGTTGTTGCTTCACTTTTCTGTGCAATGCTTACAGATATTTCAAATATATTATGCAGTATAAAAATTAAATAACCAATCCATCAAAACCCACTGCAATGCAGGAATCACAGCTGAGCACATCCTTATATTGGCAGGTGTGTGAAATAGCGCCGTACAGACAGGGGCGGAGGGTGCAACCCTGAGGGAAGGATCCTCCACACGTGGCTGCGATGGTGCGATTGCGGAGGCTTGTGACGGCACTCTCGGGGATTGGTTGCGAATCCCCCCCGCACGGGGTGTCTTCTTGTAATCTCCCCTCAATGATGGCCCCCAGGGAAGGACACCCCCCGCCCGCTTCCTCCACCACTACACTCAATAACAACATATCTTAACTCAACATAGTGTTAAATATGGGGGGGGGGGTTGGGACATTCAGGGAGAGAATAATGGGGAAGACATGTTATATTGTTGCCTATAATGAATGAATTGATTTATTTCGGTCACTGACCAGAGTGTATTGTTTACTATAAGTGTCCTACATCTCCTTTCCAGAGTAGCACTGGAGAATATTGCTCTCCCTGACCACAATTTCCAGTTGACCAATAAAACCCTCTATATCTTCCTGTACTTCCTAGGTCAGTTATGCTTCTGTTCATCATGCCCTTGACAAAAGGCAATCTCCTTTGCTCTACCGAATGACCCCAAATGAAGAACCCCCAATCTCAGGGATTGTCAGGCTACTCCTGCATTTCAGGTGGACTTGGATCGGGCTCATAGCTCCTGACTCTGACGATGGAGAAAGGTTTCTGAGCACCCTGGCACCTGCGCTTGCTAAGGGCGGTGTCTGCCTTGCTTTCTCACAAACCTTTTCACGATGCAATCTCTTTACATCACAATGGATGATAAAGCTCCAGCAGAAGATTTCACTTTCCATGGACAGGCGAATCAACGTGTTTCTTTACTATGGGGAATCTCAGTCCCTCATTGAAACTGCAGCTTTACTTCAAATCATGGGTGGAACCCTGAAACCGATTACTGGGAAAGTTTGGATCACAATAACTCTCTCATATGTCAGCTCCAACATGTCTCCGGAAATACTTGAGAAGAACCACATTCATGGATATTTATCTTTGTTTATCCAGACCAAAGAAAGAGCAAAACACGATGGTAATCTGCCAGTTACTTTGCACTATAAGAATTTCCATCCATGTTGGCCTGAAGGCTATCATTGCTTATATTCAAAGCATGTGTTGTCTGTGAAAGGCCAGAGGCGATGCAGAGTGAAGGAGACCCTTTTGGGGTTCTCTCAAGATGTCCTTGAAAGGAGCCTGTTTCAGGACACCTACAGCATTTACAACACGGTCCGAGCTCTGGCCCATGCCTTAAATGCTGCGTACTCCTCTAGATCCAAGAGGTTGGTGATGGTGGGACAGAACAGGTTGGAAGATGAAAAAGTCCAAGCATCACAGGTATTCGTTTTTATTCTCTAATGATCTGGATAGATATTGTTCCATTTTAAATGAAAATTGATTTAATGACGGATTCATAGATCCATTTCCTTTAATTAACAGAAATTTACCAAGCATTAAAAAAGAGGAGATAAATAAGGTTATAAAATACTGTAGGTCAAAATGATTGATACAGAATTGATAGGCCCTTCAATAGTTACCTTGATCTGCAGGGCTATGGACTGTTAGCAATATTCATGTCACCCTTTCAAAGAGAAGACTAAAGATTCCTCAAAAAGAAATGACATTCATATTAAGTCTCCATTCATATACATTCCTACGTATACCATCATGATTATTTCAATCATAATCATCATATCTCACTTTCCTAATATCAAAGACAAGCAAAGCATTCCAAAGTTAAAGCAAGATAGAATTCTACTGCATGTAAGAAGTTCCAAACTTTCTTCACAAATCCATTACAAGGTGAAGAGGCTCCCTGGTCAAGGAGATGGTGGAGACTGTTCCACTGTTGAACAACTCTTAGGGCCAGAAAGTTCTTAGTAACGCAAGTCAGATCAGTCATCTCATGTACGATCAAATCTTGAAAGATCATGGTTTTAACATGGACTGATCTGACATTCAGCAGTAGTAGCACCAGACCAGAGGGCTCAGTAGATCTGCTACTAGTAACCTCTGGTGGTGTGAGAGGGCTGGAACAAGGAACAGAGACCAAACACCTAGGCCTCCACCCCTGATGGTGGCCAGCCCCCTCCCCACTCCAGCCATGCTTTCCCCTGCCTATCACCACAAGAATAGGGGCAGCATCTTGACCACGCCCTGCTACCTGCCCGCCTAGAATCATTAAAGCATTTCCATTCACCCCGTTTACACTTGGGGGTTTAGGCCACAGAATAGTAAGCTAAGGCACATTATTAGACATGCCCCACACTGTCAGAAGAAAATGTTAGATCCCCAGCTACTTTCCTACCACTGCCTCTCACTCAAACGGGGAAGTCCACCAAACCTAATTTCCCTTTCACTCAGCCTCTCACCCTGGTTGAGGGTCACAAGCCTGCCTCATGCAGTTCCAGGCCTGCAAGTCTGCAGCCTGTCTGGTAGCTGTCACAACCGCAGCCACAGCCATAGCTTGGAGCAAGACTCAGAGAGGAGGTGCCATTCCCTCCCCAACCCCAACACAGAGGCTCTTGGACGGAACCTATTTCTTGGTCTGCTCAGCTGATGGAAGAGCCCATTCTGAAAGACCTCAAGCATATTGGGGAAATGATATACCAATGGTAATTAACTCCAGTAAAATTGGCAAAAATTTACAAATCAAAATCAAATACCTGTTGGAGATGCAAGAAAGAAATAGGCAAAATGTTTCACATGTGGTGGGAATGCCGACCTATTCAACAATTTTGGAATGAAATATATGAAGAAATCAAAAAGATGTTTAAAATATCTTTTAGTAAAAAACGGGAGGCATTCCTTTTAGGTATAATTACAAAAGATATTCCTGGCAGTCCAAGGAAAGTATTCCTTTATGCAGCAACAGCTCCCAGGATGGTCATAGCAAAAAACTGGAAAGGGGGGTGGAATCCCATCAATAAAAGAATAGCAAATTAAACATTGTGCTTATATGAATTTGGCAAGATTCACAGCATTCCTAAGGGGACAATGGGACCAAAAATTAGCAAAGGAATGGGATTGTGTTAAAGAAGATATGAAAAAACATTGTTCTGGAGTAAGTATATCGGTATGTAACAAATGAAGCTTTGCAGGATTAAAAGCGGTGCGAAAGGTGTAAAGATGGGGGTAATTTACATTAGATACAACAATTCAGAAAGATTAAAATGTTTGTGGTCTCAAAACAGAGGAAGGAAGTCAATATGAGTATATGCATGTAAAGCTTAGTATGATGGCAGGGGATTTTTTTGGTAGGTGTGATTTTTTCCCTTTTTGGTTTCTGTTTGTTTTGATTTGTTTTTGTTGGTTTGTTCTTTTTTTTTGGAATTTATGTTTGTAATTTTTGTTGTAACTTTTTTTTTTAAAAAAAGAAGTACCGTATTTTTCGCCCTATACGACGCACTGTCCCATAAGGCGCACCTAGTTTTTTTTTTGGGGGGGGAATAAAAGAAAAAAAATTATTTCCCCACCAGGCGCGGGGCTGGGGCGGGGGAAGCCCGAGCTTCTCCCGACCCCAGCCCCCAGAACAGGCAACTCTCCGCAAGCCGTGGGAACCCGGCGCCGGCCTCCTGCGTCTTGCGGAGAGCTGCGCAAAGTCTGGGCACGCTGAGCTTAGCGCGCCCAGCCTTCGGCATGCAGCCAACTCTCCACAAGACATGGGAGCCCAGCGGTGGGCTCCCGCGCCTTGCGGAGAGCTGCGCGAAACCTGGAGAGCGAGAGGGGTTGGTGCACACCGACCCCTCTCGCTCTCCAGGCTTCAGCGAAAGTTTGCATTCGCCCCATAGGACGCACATACCTTTCCCCTTCATTTTTGTTTTTTGTCCCCCCCCTTTTTAAAATATTTATTAAAATTTAACAGATACAAAAAACAAACAATAAAAATCACAATAAAAAAGAAAGAAAAAATATAGAAAAAGAAAAGCAAAAACAGCAAAAAAACAAAGGCATTTTAAAAACACAAACATTTAAAAAAGAAAAAGAAAAAACCCATATTTTCATATCCTTATTTTACATTTGCTTATTTCCTTGACTTCCTCAAACCTCCCTCTTTGCATTCCAGTTCAATTAATTATTTCAGCAAGTCCTTTCCCTTTTTCTTCAATTTAAATCCAAACTTTTTCTTAACACAATTTAGCCTTAAATTTTACACTTTAACCATAGTCAATCTATTCTTACTTAATTCTTAATAACATTTCTACTAAAGCCCAATACCTTCTTTCCAACAACCTCCTAACATTCATTAATTTTACAATATTTCTGTAAATATATTTTAAATTTTTTCCAATCTTCTTCCACCGACTCTTCTCCCTGGTCTCGAATTCTGCCGGTCATTTCCGCCAACTCCATATAGTCTATCAACTTCATCTGCCATTCTTCCCGGGTAGGTAGATCTTGTGTCTTCCAGTACTTTGCAATAAGTATTCTCGCTGCTGTTGTAGCATACATAAAAAAAGTTCTGTCCTTCTTTAACACCAATTGGCCGACCATGGCCAGGAGAAAGGCCTCTGGTTTCTTCAGGAAGGTATATTTAAATACCTTTTTCATTTCATTATATATCATCTCCCAAAAAGCCTTAATCCTTGGGCACGTCCACCAAAGATGAAAGAATGTACCTTCAGTTTCTTTACATTTCCAACACTTATTATCGGGCAAATGATAAATCTGTGCAAGCTTGACTGGTGTCATGTACCACCTGTATATCATTTTCATAATATTCTCTCTTAAGGCATTACATGCCGTAAATTTCATACCAGTGGTCCACATCTGTTCCCAGTCAGCAAACATAATATTATGTCCAACATCTTGTGCCCATTTAATCATAACAGATTTAACCGTTTCATCCTGCGTATTCCATTTTAACAGCAAGTTATACATTCTTGAAAGTATCTTAGTTTTAGGATCTAACAGCTCTGTTTCCAATTTTGATTTTTCCACCTGGAAGCCAATTTTTTGGTCCAAATTGTAGGCTTCTCTTATTTGATAGTAATGAAGCCAGTCTCGCACTTTATCTTTTAATTTCTCAAAACACTGCAATTTCAATTTATCTCCTTCTTGTTCCAGAATTTCCCAATATTTCGGCCATTTGGCCTCCATATTGAGCTTTTTCAGGGCCTTCGCTTCCATCGGTGACAACCACCTTGGGGTTTTATTTTCCAGTAAATCTTTATATCTTATCCAGACATTAAACAATGCTTTCCTGACAATATGGTTTTTAAATGCTTTATGTGCTTTAACCTTGTCGTACCACAAGTATGCATGCCACCCAAAAACATTATTAAAACCGTCTAAATCCAAAATGTCTGTGTTCTCAAGAAGCAGCCAATCTTTCAACCAGCAGAATGCTGCTGATTCATAATAAAGTTTAAGGTCTGGCAGGGCAAATCCGCCTCTTTCCTTTGCGTCAGTTAATATTTTAAATTTTATTCTGGGCTTCTTGCCCTGCCAGACGAATCTAGAAATATCTCTCTGCCACTTCTTGAAACAGTCCATTTTGTCCAAAATTTGCAATGATTGAAACAAGAATAACATTCTTGGCAATACATTCATCTTTATAGCTGCAATTCGACCCAACAAGGAAAGCTTCAAATTTGACCATATTTCTAAGTCCTTTTTCACTTCCATCCAGCATTTTTCATAGTTGTCTTTAAATAGATTCACATTCTTAGCTGTCATATTAACCCCAAGATATTTCACTTTTTTAACCAATGTTAAACCTGTCTCCTTCGGAAACCTTTCCCTCTCATCCTCATTTAAATTTTTCTCTAAAACTTTAGTTTTCATTTTATTCAACTTAAACCCTGCTATATTGCCAAATTCTTGGATCAGTTCTAATACTCTTTTAGTGCTTGATTCTGGCTCCTGTAAAGTCAATACCAAGTCATCTGCAAAAGCTTTTAACTTGTACTGTTTAGTTCCCACTTGGATACCTTCTACCAGTTGGTCCTTTCTAATCATGTTTAGCAAAACCTCCAGGACCGATATAAAAAGCAATGGAGAGATTGGGCAGCCTTGTCGTGTTCCTTTCTCAATCTTAAACTCTTCCGTCACTACGTTGTTCACAATTAGTTTAGCCTTTTGCTCCGAGTAAATTGCACCTATACCATTTCCAAAACTTTGACCAACCCCCATCCCCAGTAAATTCTTTTTCATAAACTTCCAAGAAATATTGTCAAAGGCCTTCTCCACGTCCACAAAGATCAGTACAGCTTTATTTTATTTTTTTAATGAATATTTATTGGCATTTTCATAAACCACACAAAACAAAAATTGACAAAAAATAACAAAAATACAAAAATCCAAAACTTAAAAACAATTAAACACACATAAAATTTCAATTACTTATTTTCTTATAACTTGTTTCTCAGACCTCCTCACACCTCCCCTTCTTGTATTCCAATTTAAATTGTCAATTCAGCAAATCCTTAACTTATTTCTCCACTTTAACTTAATAATTTATTCTAACAAATTGTTATTTTACTTTTCTTCTTTCTTCCATTTCCTCCATTTATTTTACAAGCCTTATTTTCATTTAATTTAGCCCATTTTAAAAACCAGTTTTAACTTATCCAAACTTCAACATCAATACTTATACCTCATTCTTCATTCTTAAATATTTTTCCTAAAGTCGACCAAAATTTCCCTTCCACGACTTTGTTGGGATACTGCCAGGGAGATAACGTCCATCTGAGCCCCCAAGCTGGCTGCCGGACGATCCATCGACCTCCCGTAGACACGCAGTATCAGCAATTAGCGACACGAAGCCTTAGAAATAGATTGCCACATTCTTAGGCTGGTGCACACTCTTTCAGCAGAATTCACACAGCAAAAGATGCACAGCAGGAGAGCATATTTACAGTTTATTCAACGTTGGTCAGAACAAAGAAAAGACATGACCGCCTGCTACAGCGTTCAGGCACGAAGAGAGAAACGAAAGCAACTGAAAACATAAACATCCTGTGCAACAGGAAATACGCAGACTCTGTGACTCACAAAACCTGCTCTCTTTTAAGGTGGAACGGAAATATCCTAACAGACTTTCCCAATTTCCATACAGATAGCAAAACCAAATAAAAAACAGAACAAATTATAATTATATACCCTTTGGATTCCCAGACTCCACCCACCCTTTCCCCGGTTTCAGTCCCCAGCAAATATCCATCAGTCTCAATATTCTGTTTAGCCTGGAGATCTCACGTCCGAGGCTCTTAATTCTCTCTCAATTCCTCTCTGCCGGTCTTTTTGATTGTCCTTAGTGTTAAATCCCAAATCTCGGAGAGGCTCCGGCCCAACAGGATCCATGTTTCTTCCAGCCAGACCTCCATATTTAAGAATAAAGCCTATGGGGTACTCCAAATCTTGTTTCATACTCCTTTCAAGTCCAAATGTCCCCAAAGCTCCAACTTCCACCTTAATCAAATTTATAATCCTTCGGTCTTCAGATCTCCACATACGGAGATCTCTCAGTTCTCCACTCTCCAATTCAGGCCAGACTTTCCACATCAGACTTTTATTTTCCTTTGTTGCCATCATGTCAGGCCTCAAAGTACAATTCTCCTTTAACATCTGCAAAATTGCAGCTCCTCCTTCCTTTTCTTCAGGGGCAATGTATGTCTCCTCCATATTCTCAAAACTCTCAAGTTTCTCTATTTGTCCAGTTGAATAGGCTTCCTGTTTCGCATCCTTATCAGCTTCAACAATGTTCTTTACTGCTAAGTCCAGAGTTGTAACATTTGTAGCCAAAACATCAGTTTGGCCTTGTAACTTTCCCAAGAGAACAAATGCTCTGTCCAATTCAGCCTGGATTTTCCCTCTTCCAGCCATTCCTGTAATGTCACTAAGCCCCTCTAGGGGGATTTTAGTTCCTTAATATTCCTTTCAGCTCAAGTCCAAAAATCACGTTATTTTGTATCAGCCCTTCCTTATTTTCAACAAATTGTAGCAAATGTAACCAGCAGAAGTAACAAAAGCAGGGTTCTCTTTTTCCGTCTTGACAGCTTACTTGACAGCTGTCAAACTCTTCAGTATTTCATCAACAGGCTCTTTCACGTGACGCTCCTGGGTCCGGGGGGGTGAAACCTCAGCTCCCAAAATTAGTCTTTTATCCTCCAGTAAGAATTCTTGTAATGTCAAACCGTGAAGTTAAGGTCTTTTACAAAAAAAGAAAAAAGAAAAAAATTCTCTCGACCTTAGCAAGCAGGTCCTTTGCTTTAAGTTGTTTACAAAGGGGGGGGCGGACTTCCTTTTTAACCCTTCCCTGCTCGTTCCTAATTCAACAAATTTTTCTTTTAAAGTCCAAATTTCCGTACTACTCACGGGTTGTTGCTTTAGAGTCCAATTGTTCAAAGGAAAAAGTCAGCGCTCTCCGACAATGGCTTGCGGCTTCACTCCGCAGAAGAAGCAGTACTCTCAGCACCGCGCTGCACCCCGTCCCCGTTCTGAAGCCTTTAAAAAGGCTCCTTCGCAGATTGGGGGGGCGCAAATGGTGCCCGCCGAGCCACCACGCTCACAGGCTTCCCCGCCTGTGATTTTTAAGGGTCCCCGTCTCACCGCAGCGGCAAGACCCGATCCTGCAGAGCCGATTCCCTCCGGAGCTCGGAGGGAATCCGCCATTAATCGATGGCGCTAACCCGGAAGTCTCGATCAGTACAGCTTTAGTGTTAGTCTTCACTTGTAACTTTTCTAAAATATTAATTATGTTCCTCGTATTATCAGACAGGTGTCCGCCCGGGAGAAAGCCCGCTTGGTCTTTATGAATTACTTCTGCTAACACCCTTTTTAATCTTTTAGCCAAAATATCTGCAAAAATTTTGTAATCCACATTAAGCAGTGATATGGGGCGGTAATTCTTAAGCTGTGTCTTTTCGGCCTCTATTTTTGGTATTAGTGTAATGTAGGCTTCCTTCCACGACTCTGGCACCCTTTTCCCTTCCAAAATTTCGTTACAGACTTCCTTTAGAGGTTGTATTAACCATTCTTTCAAAGATCTATAGTATCTTGAAGTCAGTCCATCTGGCCCTGGAGATTTGCCCAGTTGCATACTCTGGATAGCCCCTTCTACTTCCTGGTCCGTTATTTTATGGTCCAGCATTAATTTATTTTCTTGGGAAATTTTCTGTAGTCCATTTATTTTCAGGAATTTATGGTCAGAACAGGTCTTGGGGCATATTTCCACTTTGCTAGTCTTTGGGGCCAACCCTCTAGTTACCCAGATTTGATCAATTCTTGTCCATGTCATTTTAGCCTCAGAAAAGAAGGTTCCCTCTCTTCCCAGAGGGTTCTTCACCCTCCAGATATCAATTAAGTCCATGTTTTCAGTCATGTCGAAAAAGGTTTTTGGTAGTCTTCCATCTTTGGTAATTGTTTGTCTTTGTGCCTTATCCATATTTGTAGATACTACACCATTCATGTCCCCCATCAAAATCATGTTATAGTCCATATAGTCCATCAAAATTTCATGCAGCTTCTTGAAGAATTCCGATTTCCCTTCATTAGGTGCATAAATGCCTATTATCAAAAAAATTTCTCCTTGTGTTTGAATTTCAATTGCTATAAATCTTCCTTGTTCATCTTTAAAGATAAATTTAGGTTGAAGGCTCTCCTTTGCATAGATGACTACACCTCTTTTTTAAACTTTGTCCGATGAAATAAATTCTTGGCCTAGTTTTTTATTGCCCAATAGCTTCCTGTGTAACCTTGTCACATGAGTTTCTTGTAGACAAATCAAGTCCAATTGCTCTTTTTTCAATAAATGAAACACTCTATGCCTTTTTTCCGGAATATTTAGACCATTACAATTCCAGCTCAGAACCTGCAACGCCATCCTGTGGTTACTTTGATATTCCCCCAACCACTCCCAGAGTTTGCTCCTCTTCTGAGGGTGGTACCGTTGGTTCTTTAACAGGAGAATCCAATCCAAAAGACAATGCCGAAATGTCCAGGAGGCCTTTACCTGGTGACGTTCTTTTCCGTGTTATTTGCTCCAACCCTCTGTCTGATTATCTCCTTTCCAATGTAGTTGAATCTATTCCAGTTCCCTTCTGTAGGTCTTCTTCGTATTTGTACAAAAACTTTATTTTATCTTCCAGAGATCTTATTTTTATTTTCCTTCCCTTGAAGTTGAAGGAAAGGCCTTGAAGGAACTCCCACCTGAAATTAACTTGGTTCCTTCTCAGGAGATCAACCAGGTCCTTATAATCAAATCTCAGGTCCAAAAGATGTTTTGGGATATCTTTAAAAATTTCCACCTTTGATTGGTGAATTACCAAGGCGTTCTCGTAGTGCCAACTTAGGATTTTATCCCTTTCTTCTTGTGATCAGGCAGTCCCTTATTCTGTTCTTCTCCTTTTCCCCTCCTCTTCCAAGTCTGAAGGCTCTCACAATTTTAAACTGGTCTTCTTGCAAATCTAGGTCCCAGTGAGCTACAAATTCGTTCGTTAGATAGTCAGTCAAAGAGTCCTTTTCTAGTTCAGGTATTGCTCGAATCCTCAGGTTTGTCTGTTTCTCTTTAAGCTCAATCATAGAGAACAACACCTTGTGATCTTCTACTTGTTTTCGCACCTCAGGGACCTCTGTTTCTAGTTGTGCCACCTTGGCTTCAACAGTGACGATCTTTTCCTTAACCTCCTCTGCAGTCTGTCTAGTTAAATTAGATTCCTTGACTAGTGTCTCAATAGCTTCTGTATTAGAATTAACTTTTTGCTCCAAACTTTTTATAGTTTGTTCTGAACTTTTTATCGATTGTGTGTTCTGGTCCAATTTTTTGTTCATTTGTTCCAAGGAGTCATTTATTTTAGTCAAGGCAAGTGCCAAAACATCTTCCGAAGTCATTCCTCCCTTTGGTTTAGTGTGCATTGAGGCAGTTGCAGAGGAGGCAGAGGAGGCAGGAGGGCCAGAAACAGATGTTCTCCGAAGAACTTTCCCAGACCTTGTTATTCCCTGTTTCTCTTTCTCATCAGCCATAACACTCAAGGCCCCAAGGTCAAATTCAATCCCCTGGCTTTATTTTTCAAAGTTGGAAAATTCCACCCCTTATAGCAATTTCAAAGTCCTCCTATAGGGGAGATGGCTACTCTTTATCTTCTTTTATTTTTCCACATTGCAATTGCCAAATACAGTTGCCAAATGTAATTGCAAAGTACACCAATATTATTTGTATCCAGGCTTAGCTTTAGTTCAAATAAAGGTAGTTGTAACTTTTAAACCAGAAGGAAAAGTAGTTGAGACAGTGTGTCACTCTAGTTTCACTTTTCCACTTGTAAACAGCAGTCCAAAGTACATCTATTTTAATGGCTGCTAGTCCCCAGGATCCGAGTGGTGGAAAATTAACTTCTCAACTCTTTTTTCACAGATGAATAACAACCAAAAGTCCTCCCCCTTTTTCTTCTCCCTCCAAAAGGGGGTTCACTATTTCAACTTAAAGTTTAATGTGTTAAAAAACAGTCCTTCAGGCTTTAGATTAAGCCCAATTGCTTCCAACTATTTACAAAGAAAGGAAGGCTGAATTCCTGTTTGGCACCTTCCCTGTTTGTAATCCAATTCGGTTTTTAAAGGTCTAATTTCTTCTCTTTACTCACGGGTCCTTATTTTAGAAGTCCAATTGTCAGCAGGAAAAAGTCAGCACTCTCCGACGATGGCTATGTGGCTTCACTCCACGAAAGTAGCAGTCAGTTCGCAGCACCGCGCCGCTCACCCCGCTTTACTCCGGAGCCCCCAGAGGGGTTCCCCGCAAGCAGGGGAGGCGCTCCTGGTGCCCTGCCGAACCCCCACGTTCCCAGGCTTCCACCGCCTGGAATTTCTATCGGGTCCCTGCCTTCGCCGTGGCAGGAGACCCAGTTTCCGCAGAGCCCGTTCCTCCGGTCAGAGGAACTCCGCTATTCATCGCTGGCGCTAACCCGGAAGTCCACCTTTCCCCTTCATTTTTGGAGGGGAAAAACGTGCGTCCTATGGGGCAAAAAATACGGTATATTGGGAACATTAAATAGAAAAACCCTCCATGGCCACTAGGTGCCTAGATAATATGTGAACCACCTGGGCTGAAACAGCCAACTTTCTTAAATGCTGTGATCTTCTCTGTCATTCTAGTTTCACCATTTCCTGAGTGATTTTCAGTTCTACAATGCTTCTATGGGTGGAGCATATTTAGATGAGAATGGGGACCTGACAGCTGATTTTGATGTGGTGAACATTGTGATGCTTGCCAATGACTCCCTTCACGTAGGGAAAGTTGGGAGTATGGAGAGAGAGGGATCCGCAGACGTAAAAGTCACCATTGATCAGGATGCCATCGTGTGGCCCCTTTGGTTTAATAAGGTGGGTTAAATCATTCAGATACATTTGACTATGATGCAAAAAGAAAAAGGAAACAGAGTATATTGGATTGAAAGGGGCTTTTAGTTTTGTAGGAAGAGTCACTCCCACTTCAACTCCCAGGAGCATATTTATGAAATTAATATTTTTTGCCTCAACCTGCATCACTTCACACTTGTTTGCTTTGAATTACATTTCCCAATTTATTGCTTAATCCGTCTACAGATTGACTATTGTTTTTTAATATTTTATTGGCAGCCACCCAGCGTGGCTGGGGAAACACAGCCAGATGGGTGGGGTATAAATAATGAATTATTATTATTATTATTATTATTATTATTATTATTATTATTAATCACTCAAGTTTGGAGAGCTTCTGTTGGAGGTCTTCACAATCTATTTTTGTTTAAAATTCCCTCAACAATTTAGTAAATGTAAAGTTCAATCCAGTGCAATCCAGTCAAATCCAACTATGGGATGTGGCACTCATCTCTGCTTTCAGGCCAAGGGAGCTGGCATTTGTCTGTAGACTGATTTTCTGGCTCATTTGGGCAGACTGACTAAACCGCTTCTGGCGCAACAGGACACCAGAGCGTACGGAAATGCCGTTTACCTTCCCACAGCAGCAGTATCTATTTATCTACTTGAACTAGTATGCTTTCAAACTGCTAGGTGGCAGGAGCTGGGAGTATTGGCTCCAGTATTATTGCATAGATAGACATACCTGTGGGAAGGTTTACTGTGGGAAGGTTTACAGAGGTCCTGTGGCTGGGACGGGGCGATATGGGATTAGGGGGGCAACTCCCATCTCTTGCGGGGGCGCAATTAGTGCCAGCACCGTCCGTTAAGAGTTTGGGTGTAATCTTCGACACCTCCCTTTCCATGGAGGCGCAGATTGCAGCTATAACAAAGGCGGCATTTTTCCACCTCCGCCAAGCTAAGCAGTTGGCTCCTTACCTCTCTCGCCCTGACCTAGCCACTGTGATCCACGCGACGGTCACCTCCAGACTGGATCATTGTAACTCGCTCTACGTGGGGCTGCCCTTGAGACTGACCCAGAAACTCCAGCGGGTGCAGAATGCTGCAGCGAGACTCCTTACGAGGTCTTCGCTGCGAGATCACATTCACCCGGTGCTATACCAGCTGCACTGGCTCCCGGTGGAGTACAGGATCAGGTTTAAGGTGCTGGTTTTAACCTTTAAAGCCCTATATGGCCTAGGACCCTCGTACCTACGGGACCGCCTCTCCTGGTATGCCCCACAGAGAAACCTACGGTCTTCAAATAAAAACATCTTGAAGGTCCCAGGCCACAGAGAAGTTAGGCTGGCCTCAACTAGAGCCAGGGCTTTTTCGGCTGTGGCTCCGATCTGGTGGAACACTCTGTCACAAGAGACCAGGGCCCTGCGGGACTTGACATCCTTCCGCAGGGCCTGCAAGACAGAGCTGTTCCACCAGGCCTTTGGCCAGGGCACAGCCTGACTCCCTCCCTCGGCAATCTTCGCAGAGCTCTGGCCCAATGGTTGCTAGTGGCTTGAATTAATTAATTTTTATAATGAATGATTTTAGAATGTTGTTTATGTTGTACTTTTGTACTGTTTTATTGTTGTTAGCTGCCCTGAGCCCGGCTTCGGCTGGGGAGGGCGGGATATAAATAAAATTTATTATTATTATTATTATTATTATTATTATTATTATTATTATTACTTTAGCAGAGTTAAAAATCCCTTAGAATCCCTCTATAGGAACACACACACAAATCTGATTCATGTAATATAAAACTATTTTACTCTCAGATTCATTCAGGTTTACAGAAGCGTACCTGAAGGCAGGTTTAGGTTACATAACAGGCAAATGAACTATACCAGAGGGAAGTTGGTCCTGAGGTGACTGCAACTCAGCAGTTATCTTTGAAAACTACCAGCAATCGGGGGGGGGGCACTAGGGGCGCCTTGGAAAATGGCTGACAATACCATCTATCTGGTTCGCACGAGGTAATTAGAGGCTGATTATGGGGAGTATATCAGTCTCCCTCGTCTTCCCAGGGGGTGGGAAGATGCTGTACTCGCCCGCGGTTGTCCATAAATCACCCCCGAGTTCGAAAGATGGAGGGGGTGGGGACACTGGGCGGAAAGCTCTTGTGCGAGCTCTGGAACTCCCGGACGCTACTTTCAGGAGCGAAACTAGTTGCGTTGTTTAAGATAGAGAAAAATTGTTGAAGTAAATGCACATGCTTCGAGCAAGGTCAGGAGTGTATTATCTGCTAAATAAATCTACCACTGAGAAGATTGAGCGATGGGACGGAATGAACAAAGGATTACATCAAGGAAGCACAGCCATGACGGTATGTTGAATGGAGCGGAACTTTCTTCTTTTTCCAATATGATTTACCTAACAACGCCCCCACCCCTTGAAGAACCGTCACAATGTCTGATAGAAAGTGAGATTGAAAAACAAACTGTGTGTAAACAAAAAAAAGTTAATAAAAGGTGTTACTCTGTGAAAGATCTGGAAAGAAGGGAGGCTTCCTTGTTGCATAGTTATAAAAGCGACCCGCCATTAAGAGGCAGACCCGGTTGCAAGACTTTCAGCTTTAGGGGGGGTGAGCCACTGTTCTGCTCTTAGATTTGGATCGTAAATCTGAAAGGGCAATAACCCTTCTGGAAAGACTGATATAAGGTGCAAAGGGTCTGGGAAAATTAAAGAGAGGACGCCGAGACTGTATTTCATCGGAACTGGCTAAAATGGCGACTGCCGCTTGAACAGGACTCTTGGAATCTTGGATCTATGTGAGATGAATTACGGGAGAGCATTACAAAGTTCACACAGGAATATAAACAAGGCTGTTTCTTTCAACTCACTTGTGGAAACAACTCGGAGGTTATTAAGAAGAAAAAGGATAATGACAAGGAGATGAGAAGATAGGAATGTGAACACCAAAGTAGCAGAAATACAAAGATGATTGGACTCCTACCGAACTCAAAGCATGGGTACCCCTCACAAAAATTTTAAATTTGGTTTAATATTTGGACTTTGTGATATGTATTGATATAATTTGGAATAATTAATATGATATGATATGATTGGCTTGGTAAATGGAAACTTAATAAAAATTATTTGCAAAACTACCAGCAACCGACAAACTGGTTGTCACAGCAACCGGTGAGAACCTGGAGGCCGTTAGTCCTCTGTCGGAATGTTGCACTTGACTGCACCATTACATCCCACGATACTACTAACTCCTGACCATCTTTCTTTACGGGCAGACTGTCCCTCAATCCAGATGTGCTGAGAGCTGTCATATTGGGGATGTCAAGGTCATCCGGGAAGGAGAGCCACTTTGCTGCTTTCATTGTGCTCCCTGTGAAAAAGGGACCATCTCCACTGTGGAAGGCAAGTGAGAGAAGGAATAGGGCAACTTTTGTAATCTTGTCCAAAACAGTATCATTTTATTTCTCCCCAGCCCCAATAAAACCTTTACCCAAGGTTGGGATATCTGCTTTGCATGCAACAGATTGCCGATTCAAGTCATAGTATCTCCCGCTGGGGCTGGGAATGTCCCTTGGTTGAGACCCTGGGTACTGAAGTCACTCATCTTCCTTTCAGATGCAGACCACTGCACCAAATGTCCAGAAGATCAGCACTCAAACAAGGACCGAGATCAATGTGTTCCCAAGATTATCACTTTCCTGTCCTATGAAGACTATTTGGGGATTCTCTTGTCTTTCTTTAGCTTGTTATTCACCTTAATCACATGCTTGGTGTTAGGAATTTTCATTAAATACTCAAGAACTCCCATAGTCAAAGCCAACAACAGGGACCTTTCCTACATCCTCCTTGTATCCCTCTTGCTCTCCATTTTGTCCTCCTTGCTCTTCATTGGCCAGCCAAGAAAAGCCACCTGTCTTCTCCAACAAATTGCATTTGTCCTCATCTTCTCAGTTGCTGTCTCTTCTTTGTTGGCCAAAACCATTACCGTTGTGCTGGCTTTTCTGGCCACAAAGCCAGGGAACAGGGTGAAGAAATGGCTGGGCAAGACTCTGGCCAATGCTGTTGTCCTTTCATGTTCCAGTGTCCAAGTTGTCATCTGCATCACCTGGCTGAGTACCTCTCCCCCATTCCCAGACACTGACATGCACTCCCAACCGGCAGAGATTATCCTGCAATGTAATGTAGGGTCTGCTGTCATGTTTTATGGTGCCCTTGGCTACATGGGCTTCCTGGCTGCCATCTGCTTCACAGTAGCTTTTTTTGCCAGGAAATTGCCTGGGGCCTTCAATGAAGCCAAGCTGATCACCTTCAGCATGCTGGTCTTCTGTAGTGTTTGGGTGTCCTTTGTTCCCACCTACCTGAGCACCAAGGGGAAATACATGGTAGCTGTGCAGGTCTTCTCTATGTTGGCCTCCAGTGCTGGGCTCCTGGGCTGCATCTTCCTTCCCAAGTGCTACATTATATTACTCAGGCCTGGTCTGAATACAAAGGAGCATCTGACGACAAAAAGTAAAGATGCCATCTGATTCTTTGTACATTCTTTTCCATTGTAGGGATCTGTGAACAGAAAGGCAATAACAAAATCCGGCCACTTGGCTTATGTGGTGATCCATCCTGGCTTATGTGGTGATGTATCTTAAATAATTGTCATTCTAGGATCACATTTTGCCACATCAGTGAGATATTGTGAACATAGAATCATAGCATTATGGAAGTGCAGAGTTGAAATTTCTTTTTTATATATATAAGATATTTATTGAAAATTTTAAGATACAAATAAAGACAAACAGACAAACATACAAAATAACAGACAATTATGAAAACACACATTAATTTTCATTACAATCCTTATTTTCTATGACATATTTCCCTGACTTCCCCACACCTCCCCCTCTTGTATTCCAGTTCAATGTTGGTTCAACAAGTTCTTATCCCTAATTTTTGACCTTCTTATATTTAGTTCATTTTTTTTTAAAAAAGAAAAACCAATCTTACCTTATAAACATCAATACTTACACATCAATACTTTATTCTTAAAACCTTATTCTAAAGTTGGCCTAATTTCCTTTCCACGATTTCCCCACTTTTCATACAAAGAAAAAAAACACAAAATAAATGCAAAACAGGTTATAAATATATACCCTTTGAATTCCCAGACTCCATCCCCCCCTTTCCCGGTTTCAATCCCTAACAGATGTCCATCAATCAGTTTGCTGTCAGCCTGGAGACCTCACGTCCGAGGCTCTTAATTCTCTCTCAATTCCTCTCTGCCGGGTTTTTTGGTAGTCTTTGGTATTAAACAGCAGCTCTCGGAGAAGCTCAAACCCAATGGGGTCCATATTTCTTCCAGCCAGACCTCCATACTTAAAAGTGAAACCAGAATCTTGTTTCTTACTCCTTTCAAGTCCAAATGTCCCCAAAGCTCCAACTTCCACCTTAATCAAATTTGTAATCCTTAGGTCTTCAGATCTCCACATAAGGAGATCCCTCCATCCTTCAATCTCCAATTCAAACCAAATTTTCACCATCAAGTTCTTATTTTCCTTTGTAGCCGTCCTGTCAGGCCTCTGGCCCTCCTTTGTCTTCTGCAACATTACAGCTCCTCCTTCCTTTTCCTCAGAAACAGCATATATCTCTTTCTCCACACTCTCAAAGCTCTCCAATTTCTCTTCTTTTCCAGCTGCATAGGCTTCCTGAGTCAGATCCTTATCCAATTCAATGAATTTGTTTACTGTTAAGTCCAGAGTTTCAGTCTTTGTAGCCAAAACATCAATTTGGCCTTGTATCTTTCCCAAGAGAACAAAGATTCTGTCCAATTCAGCTTGAATTCTTCCTCCTTCAGCCATCCTTGTAATATCCCAAAACCCCCTCTAGAGGGATTTTGGTTACTTAGTATTCCTTCCAGTTCAAATCCAAAAGTCAAGTTAGTTTGTAACAGTTCTCCTTATTTTCAACAAAATATGGTCAAATTGTAGCAAATACAACCAGCAGAAACAGCAGGAACAAAGTTCTCTTTTTCCGTCTTGACAGCTAATTTGACAGCTGTCAAAATCTTCAATACCTTTTCACCAGGCTCTCTCACGGATCACTCCTGGGTCCGGGGGGGGGGGGAGCGGGACTTCAGCTCCCAGAATTAGCTCTTATCCTCCAGTAAAGTTCTTGTCGTGCCAGATCGTGAAATTAATCACTTTTACGCAATAAGTGAGAAAAAATTATCTCGACCTTAGTTAGTAGGTCCTTGCTTTAGATTGTTTACAGGACGGGGAGACGGACTTCCTGTTTGTGCCTTCCCCGATTGTGCCTAATTAAAAAAAAATTTTTCCTTTACGAATCCAGTTCCCATACTCCTCACGGGTTGTTATTTTGGAGTCCAAATTCACAAGAAGAGCTTTATTTATTTATTTACGGCTATTAGCCCATAAAGTATGTACAAACATAAAAGCACAGAGGCATAAAGACCGATATATTCGGCACCAGAAGGTGAACACCATGATGCAGGGGTGGGTCATTGAGCAGAGCCAGATAACAGCTTGGGGCCCGGAGAGCTCCAGGGGACGGATCCCAGAAAAAGGAAAACTGAAGACGAGATCTGACATGCACTCTCTTCATAACTGTCCGATTAGTTTTTGATGTTGTTGTTGTTTTTGGTGGTTTTTGTGTGTGAGATAACCGCATTCAGGAATCTCGCCACCTGCAGAGTTACAGAAGGATCTGTATCCTGCAAAAGTAGTGCGGCATGTGACTCAACAGGCCTGCCAACCAAACGCAGTAAAGCAGGACCCAGGAATTTAGTCCTGGCTATGCTATGTAGGGGACAGTTGAACATTATATGCGGAAGAGAATCAACAGTTTTCCCGTCACACACGCATAGCGGAGACACCAAACCCTTGGAAAATCTGTGGCTCAGCAGGTTCGATGGAAGGACATTGAACCTTGCACGAATAAATGCAAGTCAGTGTGGTACAGATGAAAGAGATGACATGTATGATGGAAGGCCAAGTGGTGGGGTTATTCCGTGATACCTGGGGGAGCAGACACCCCCACCCCCGGCGAGGTTGTGTTGATTTTCAATGTCTGCTAATCTTTGCTCAATAAGAAGTCAGCGCTCTCCGGCCATGGCAGCGCGGCTTCACTCCGCAGGAGAAGCAGTCGACTCTCAGCACCGCGCCACTCACCCCGTCCCCCGTTCCGGAGCCTTTAGAAAGGCTCTTTCGCAGGTCGGGGGGCGCAAAAGGTGCCCGTCGAGTCACCAGGTTCACAGGCTCCTCCGCCTGTGATTTTTAAGGGTCCCCGCGTCGTTGCAGCGGCAAGACCCTGATCCTACGGAGCCAATACCCTCCAGAGCTCGGAGGGGATCTGCCATTAGCCGATGGCGCTAACCCAGAAGTCAATCCAGAGTTGAAATTTCAACTAACGCACCCAAGACAGATGCCCATCCAAACTCTGCTTAAGAATGTCCAAGGAAGGAAAGTCCACAACCTCCTAAGGGGGACCATTCCACTCTCAAACAGTTCTTACTGTCAGAAAGTTTTGCCTGATTTTTAGTTGGAGTATCCATTACTTTAACTTGAAGCCATTGGTTCAAGTCCTACTCTCCAGAGCAGGAGAAAACAGATTGGAATGTTTTCTTCCAGCTCTGCAGCTGCTCCTCAAGCTCCACAGTCATTCCAGAGAGGATTATTCCCCACATATTTATCATAATCATAGTGATTTATTCTTTGGCAAACTCAAGCAAAGTACCCACTTTTGACACAGACCTTTCAGAAATGAGAGCTTGAAATACTTGCTGCATATGTAAAGACCTCATGTGTCATCGAGGGCTTTGACTTATCTCCCAGGCAGGCAGGGTTTTTGCCAGTGTGAAAGCTTCGTATCGTCCCTTTCCTCTCAATGCCACTGGGGTCTCGGTCTTGCTGGAGACTCTCAGTTTCTTGCTAAGTTGAGAGTAGTGACAACAGACGTAATGACAGGAGGCAGACCCAGAGTGATGCTCTTATTGGTGTTGCTGCTGCTGCTGCTGCTGCTGCTTCCCTGTGCAGCTTCTAGGATGCGGAAAGCAAAATGCCCATTGAACTTGGAAAGGGACCGTCCAGATGCAATGAATTATTATGAGCCAGGAGACCACCTCATAAGCGGGGTCATATCTACATTACAAATTGTTCATATTGGACACCATTTCCTCGCCACCCCTTTCATTTACAGTATAAGGTACGCTGCATTTCCCCCATGCAATTTCTGCACAGCAGACAAAATTGTGATTAATGGGTAGGCATCTACATTGGACCTTGTTTAATAGTATTATGCTCAGCTGTGATTGTCCAAGCCTGTAATGCTTATCTGCCAGGGACAAGTCCTGCTTTCTAGAATTTGCCCATTGAAGACGCAAAATATATGTACATTGCTTCCCTCCTTACTTTTTTCCACTGGAAAAAAACACACCAAATTGATGGCGAATCATGAAGATCCAGAGATCATCTGCGTCCCAACTTCTTGACTTGGGAAATGTGAAGATGGCCTGATCTGTACTCCTCTGAAAGGAGCTGGACTATAGCTATTAAACTGTCGCAATGTATTTATAAAGTTAACATATAATCCTGTTGAATTGAGTCTAGATATCAACTGGCAGCCAGTACAGTTCACCTGCCCTGGGACATTAGGGTGCAAGGTGGATGCTGAATAGGATAAGAACAGCAATAACAATTAGAAGCAGAAATTATATGACTTGTAAAGATCTCTATTTTACATCTCCTCTACCTTTTTTAAAAACAAGGAAACAAACTCTTACAACCTACCACTCCCCTTGAACTAGTGCTCCGCCCTTTTACAAACTTTTGCTCAATATATTTGAGAGTTGTATTCACTCCCTCTTTCCAACACGCAAGTGCTCAAATATGCTTCTATCTCCCTTTGACTGGCAAGCAGCCGTTCACCTTCCAACAAACTCACAAATGACTGATTATGTGATGTGGAAGTTCTCTTTTGCTTCATTCTTGTGGCTGCAATTTCTTATAGGGTTAAGAAAGCAGGGACTTGTTACTTTTCACTGAACGGAGACTGACATTAGGCTTCATGCTTTGTTGCAGGGCAGCATATATGGTAGCATACTGGTATCTCCTGTCCTTCATGGTCGCCATCCATGAGATTAATCAGGACCCCAGGATCTTACCCAACATCACGCTGGGCTATGACATCTATGAGAATTATTTCAATACAAGGATGACCTATGACGCCATGCTAGATCTGCTCTCTCCTGGGAGGGCCAATGTCCCAAACTACCACTGCGGAAGAGAGAAGAAGCCCTTGGTTTTCATTGAAGGGGTCAACTCTGACACCTCACTCCAGATTTCAAATATGCTGGGAACCTACAAAATCCCCCAGGTATGAACACACTAGCCTAGACAACATATAGAGAACAGCAACCTCCCTTAACAGGAAACAAACTATGAAACTCACTCCCAGAGGAGGCAGTGGAGGTTTTAAGAGAGGATTAAACCAACTCATGAAGGCAAGGGCTATTAATGGCTGCTAGGCATGAGGACTATGATCTACATCCCTTGTTTGAGGCACCACTGCTTCTGGGTGCTGCGTTGCTGGAAATCACATGAGGGCAGAGTGCATTTGTGCTCATGCTGTGTTTGCTGGTTTCCTACAGTCATCTGGCCGGCCACTGTTTGAACGGGATGGTGGGCTAGATGAGCCGTTGGCCTGATCCAGGAGGTTCTCCTTATGTTGAAGGATTTGTCCTGCTGGGTGAAGAAGGGTTTCACAAAGAAATTCACCATCAGAGTAGTCTAAGGGGTGAACATTGGCTCATGGGAGTTGGAGTTGAATATCATCTGGAGGGCATCACTTTGGGAACCCCTGGCCTATATGGTAAAGGAATGTTTCCTCTCAAAGAGCAAACAGCTTTGTGAGATGGGTGGGGATTTTAAATCTGGAAAACAGTATAGGAAAAATGGGACAGATTCCCACACTACTAGTCACTAGTTGAGTATTGCCCTAAAACTTCTTAATCCCAGAACAGCCCCAACTGTCAGATGGCAAGGGTGACTGCTCACGAGTAACCAGGCAGGACTCAGACCTGTCTTTTACAGGTTTTCTTTAGATGCAAACTTTTTACACTGCAGAACCCCAAAGTTCATGTCTGCTTCAATCGCTAGCAGAATCCGGGAGTGCCTGTTTCCTGGACCTTCTCCAGCATAAAAGCCTCGTTACGCCCAGCCTCTTCCTCCCCTCTTTGCGCCTTAGACTTCTGCGCAGGGTGGGCGACAGAGGGGGCGTGCTTCCCTCCTGGCTGGCTTTGCCAGGAGTGGTGCTGAGGCTCCCACCAGCACCCTCTGGTCCTTTCACCTCTTCCCCACTGGAGGTGGGGTTTTCCTCATCACCGGAAGAGGAACTGCTTCGCAATATTTTCAGAGGCTCCCTGTAACACAACTGCCCCTCTGTTTCCCGCCCCTGTTCTGATGGCACTTCCCTGACACCAACAGAAGCCATCTCTCTTAAAACAGATTCTGCTGTTTTTCATTACTTGTTCTTATGAATGTGGGTTGTTGCTGTTCTAATTTTGCATCTTTAAAAGGACAGCAGATAAGATCTAGGGTCTAAATCTAGCAATGTTGCTCCATGTTTTCTTAAAGAGTTGTGGAGGAAGCAGGACATCACACCACAATTTCCAGTTGACCAAGAAAACCCTCTATATCTTCCTTTTCTTCCTAGGTCAGTTATGCTTCTGTTCATCATGCCCTTGACAAAACGCAATCTCCTTTGCTCTTCCGAATGACCCCAAATGAAGAACCCCCAGGCTCAGGGATTGTCAGGCTACTCCTACATTTCAGGTGGACTTGGATTGGGCTCATAGCTCCTGACTCTGACAATGGAGAAAGGTTTCTCAGCACCCTGGCACCTGTGCTTGCTAAGGGTGGTGTCTGCCTTGCTTTCTCACAAACCATTCCTCGAGACATTCTGTATAAAGGAGATGAGTACACAAAGCTGATGAAGAAGATTTCACTTTCCATGGACAGGAGAATCAATGTGTTTCTTTACTATGGGGACTCTCAGTCCCCCTTAGAAGCTGCAAATACAATAGAAATAGTGAGTGAAACCCTGGAACCCATTACTGGGAAAGTTTGGATCACAATAGCTTTCTCATATGTCAGCTCCAACATGTCTCCCAAAAGACTTGAGAACAAGCACATTCATGGGTATCTATCTTTATTTATCCAGACCAAAAAAAGATCAAAACATGATGGCAATCTGCCAGTTTCCTCCGCCTACAGTAATTTCCATCCATGTTGGCCTCGGGGCTATAATTGCTCATATTCAAAGCATGTGTTGTCTGTGAAAGGCCAGAAGCGATGCAAAGTGAAGGAGAACCTTTCAGGGTTCCCTCAGGATGTCCTTGAAAGGAGCCTGTTTCAGGACACCTACAGCATTTACAACACGGTCCGAGCTCTGGCCCATGCCTTAAATGCTGCGTACTCTTCTAGACCCAAGAGGGTGGTGATGATGGGTCAGAACAGGTTGGAAGATGAAAAAGTCCAAGCATCACAGGTATTCATTTTCCTTCTCTAATTATCTGGATGGATTTTGTTCCATTTTAAATAATGGCCGGTTCAATGACAGATGTGTAGGTCCATTACCATTAATTGACAGAAACTAACCAAGCATTTAAAAAAGGAGATAAATGAGGTTATAAAATACTGTACATCAAAATGATTAAAAAAATAAAAGAATTGTCCAGTAGCACCTTAGAGACCAACTAAGTTTGTTCTTGGTATGAGCTTTGTGTTCATGCACATGGTATCTGAAGAAGTGTGCATGCAAACAAAGCTCATACCTACCAAGAACAAACTTAGTTGGTCTCTAAGGTGCTACTAGAGAATTTTTAAATGTGTGTGTGTGTGTGTGTGTGTGTGTGTGTGTGTGTGTGTGTATAAAATCTACTACGCCAGACCAACACAGCAACCTACCTGAGTCAAAATGATTGATACAGAATTAATAGACCCTTCAATAGTTACCTTGATCTGCAAGACTATGGACTGCTAGCAATGATCATGTGTCCCTTTCAAAGAGAAGACCAAAGATTCCTTAAAAGGAAATGACATTCATATTACATCTCCATTCATATGCATTCCTAGGTATGCCATCATAACAGCAAGATAGCATTCTACTGCATGTAAGAAGTTCAATAAAGTGTATTTCCAAAGTTTCTCCACAAACCCATTCCAAGGCCAAATGGTTCCCTGGTCTAGGAGATGGTGTCTCTAAAGACAAGAGCAACACACCTGCCTTGACCCCCTAGTCTAGCCTGGAGCAGTATCATAAACTCAGGTGGGCAGAGCTAGGTAAGGTGAGACACACCCAGTTTGTTCACCCAAATTATGGAATCAAGGAACTGTAGAATTGGAAGGAATCCTGAAAGTCATCTAGTCCCACATACTGCAATGCAGGAATCTCGAGTAAATCATTCTTGACAGATGGCCATCCAACCTCTGTTGACAAACCTCCAATGAAGGAGAGTCCAAAACCTCCAAGGGAGACTGTTCCTCTGTCAAACAGCTCTTAGCGTCAGAATGTTCTTGGTAATGCAAGCCAAATCAGTCCACTCATGTTCAGTCAAATCTTGAAAGGAACCTATTTCTTAGGCTGCTCAACTGATGGAAGAACCCATCCTGAAAGACCTCAAGTTTATTGGGAAAATGATATACCAACGGTACTTAACTACATTAAAATTGGCAAAAATTTATAAATCAAAATCAAATACCTGGCAAATTAAACTTTGTGATTTTATAAATTTGGCAAGATTCACAGCATTCTTAAGGGGACAATCAGACCAAAAATTAGCAAAGGAGTGGGATTGTGTTAAAGAATATATGAAAAAACATTGTTCTGGAGTAAGTATATCGGTATGTAGCGAATGAAGCATTGCAGGGTTAAAGAAATCGATAATAATGTGTAAAGACAGAGGTAATTTACATTAGACACAACAATTCAAAAAGATTAAAATGTTTGAGGTCTCAAAACAGAGGAAGGAAGTCAATATGTGTATATGTACGTAAAGATTAGTATGATGGCAGGGTATGGTTTTTTTAGGTGTGGGTTTTTTCTTTTTTGGTTTCTGTTTGCTTTGATTGGTTTTTGTTGGTTTGTTCCTTTTTTAGGATTTTATGTTTTTAATTTTTGTTCTAACTTTGCACTGAAAATAAATTTTTTTAAAAGAAGTATATTGGGAACATTAAATAGAAAAACCCTCCAGGGCCAGATAATATGTGAACGACCTGGGCTGAAACAGCCAACTTTCTTAAATGCTGCGATCTTCTCTGTCATTCTAGTTTCACCGTTTCCTGAGTGATTTTCAGTTCTACAATGCTTCTATGGGTGGAGTATATTTAGATGACAATGGGGACCTGACAGCTGAATTTGACGTGGTGAACATTGTGATGCTTGCCAATGACTCCCTTCACGTAGGGAAAGTTGGGAGTATGGAGAGAGAGGGATCCGCAGACGTAAAAGTCACCATTGATCAGGATGCCATCGTGTGGCCCCTTTGGTTTAATAAGGTGGGTTAAATCATTCAGATACATTTGACTTTGATCCAAAAAGAAAAAGAAAACAGAGGATATTGGGTTGAAAGGGATTTTAGTTTTGTAGGAAGAGTCATCCCTACTTCAAGTCCCAGGAGCTTATTTATGAAAGTAATATTTTTTGCCTCAACCTGCATCACTTCACACTTGTTTGCTTTGAATTACATTTGCCAATTTATTGCTTAATCCGTCTACAGATTGACTATTGTTATTTAATATTTTATTGGCAGCCACCCAGTGTGGCTGGGGAAACCCAGGTGGGTGGGGTATAAATAATGAATTATTTATAATTCACTGCACTGGCTCCCGGTAGAGTACAGGGTCAGATTTAAGGTGCTGCTTTTGACCTTTAAAGCCCTTCACGGCCTAGGACCCTCGTACCTACGGGACCGCCTCTCCCGGTATGCCCCACGGAGAGCCTCAAGGTCCATAAATAACAACACCCTAGTGGTCCCAGGCCCTAAGGAAGTTAGATTGGCTTCAACCAGAGCCAGGGCCTTTTCAACTCTGGCTCCGGCCTGGTGGAACGCTCTGCCTCATGAGACCAGGGCTCTGCAGGATCTGATTTCTTCCCGCAGGGCTTGTAAGACAGAGTTGTTCCGCCTGGCCTTTGGCTTGGAGCCAATTTGATTCCCTCCCTCTCTTTCTTTTTTTCTTTCCTTCTCTTCCTGCGTTAAGGCTACATTTTATTTTAATGTTGTAGTTTAATTTTGTTTTTAAGTTGTAATCATTCAACTTGTTTTTATTATTGCTTGTAAGCCACTCTGAGCCTGGCCTTGGCTGGGGAGGGTGGGGTATAAATAAAAAAATATTATTATTATTATTACTACTACTACTACGACTACTACTACTAATCACTCAAGTTTGGAGAGGTTCTGTTGGAGGTCTTCACAATCTATTTTTGTTTAAAATTCCCTGAACAATTTAGTAAATGTAAAGTTCAATCCAGTTCAATCCAGTCAAATCCAAAATGGGGTGTGGTACTCATCTCTGCTTTCAGGCCAAGGGAGATGGCATTTGTCTGTAGACACATTTTCTGGCTCATTTGGCCAGAATGACTAAACCACTTCTGGCACAACAGGGCACCAGAGCGTACGGAAATGCCGTTTACCTTCCCACAGCAGCAGTATCTATTTATCTACTTGAACTAGTATGCTTTCAAACTGCAAGGTGGCAGGAGCTGGGATTATTGGCTCCAGTATTATTGCATAGATAGACATACCTGTGGGAAAGTTTACTTTAGCAGAGTTAAACAATCCCCTTTTTAAGTTTATGCAGCGATCAGCTTGTTGCTGACTTGTCTGAGTTCTACTAATAAATATGCCTTCCTGGTTAAAAATCCCGTTGAATCCCTCTTAAAGAATACACACACGAATCTGATTCATGTAATATAAAACTATTTTACTCTCAGATTCATTCAGGTTTACAGAGGTGTACCTGAAGGCAGGCTTAGGTTACATAACAAGCAAATGAACTATACTAGAGGGATGTTGGTTCCAAGGTAATTGCAACTCAGCAGTTATCTTTCAAAGCTACCAGCAACCGACAAACTGGTTGTCACAGCAACCGGTTAGAACCTGGAGGCCGTTAGTCCTCTGTTGGAAGGTTGCACTTGACTGCACCTTTACATCCCACAAAACCACTAACTCCTGACCATCTTTCTTTATGGGCAGACTGTCCCTCAATCCAGATGTGCTGAGAGCTGTCATATTGGGGGTGTCAAGGTCATCCGGGAAGGAGAGCCATTTTGCTGCTATGATTGTTCTCCCTGTGAAAAAGGGACCATCTCCACTGTGGAAGGCAAGTGAGAGAAGGAATAGGGCAACTTTTGTAATCTTGTCCAAAACAGCATCATTTCCCCCCCCCCCAATAAAACCTTTACCCAAGGTTGGGATATCAGCTTTGCATGCAACAGATTGCCGATTCAAGTCATAGTATCTCCCGCTGGGGCTGGGAATGTCCCTTGCTTGAGACCCTGGGTACTGAAATGACTCATCTTACTTTCAGATGCAAACCATTGCACCGAATGTCCAGAAGATCAGCACTCAAACAAGGACCGAGATCAATGTGTTCCCAAGATTATCACTTTCCTGTCCTATGAAGACTATTTGGGGATTCTCTTGTCTTTCTTTAGCTTGTTATTCACCTTAATCACATGCTTGGTGTTAGGAATTTTCATTAAATACTCAGAAACTCCCATAGTCAAAGCCAACAACAGGGACCTTTCCTACATCCTCCTTGTATCCCTCTTGCTCTCCTTTTTGTCCTCCTTGCTCTTCATTGGCCAGCCAAGAAAAGCCACCTGTCTTCTCCAACAAATTGCATTTGTCCTCATCTTCTCAGTTGCTGTCTCTTCTTTGTTGGCCAAAACCATTACCGTTGTGCTGGCTTTCCTGGCCACAAAGCCAGGGAACCGGGTGAAGAAATGGCTGGGGAAGAGTCTGGCCAACGCTGTTGTCCTTTCATGTTCCAGTGTCCAAGTTGTCATCTGCATCACCTGGCTGAGTACCTCTCCCCCATTCCCAGACACTGACATGCACTCCCAACCGGCAGAGATTATCCTGCAATGTAATGTAGGGTCTGCTGTCATGTTTTATGGTGCCCTTGGCTACATGGGCTTCCTGGCTGCCATCTGCTTCACAGTAGCTTTTTTTGCCAGGAAATTGCCTGGGGCCTTCAATGAAGCCAAGCTGATCACCTTCAGCATGCTGGTCTTCTGTAGTGTTTGGGTGTCCTTTGTTCCCACCTACCTGAGCACCAAGGGGAAATACATGGTAGCCGTGCAGGTCTTCTCTATGTTGGCCTCCAGTGCTGGGCTCCTGGGCTGCATCTTACTTCCCAAGTGCTACATTATATTACTCAGGCCTGGTCTGAATACAAAGGAGCATCTGACGACAAAATGTAAAGATGCCATCTGATTCTTTGTACATTCTTTTCCATTGTAGGGATCTGTGAACAGAAAGGCAATAACAAAATCCAGCCACTTGGCTTATGTGGTGATCCATCCTGGCTTATGTGGTGATGTATCTTAAATAATTGTCATTCTAGGATCACATTTTGCCACATCAGTGAGATATTGTGAACATAGAATCATAGCATTATGGAAGTGCAGAGTTGAAATTTCTTTTTTTTATATATAAGATATTTATTGAAAAATTTAAGATACAAATAAAGGCAAACAGACAAACATACAAAATAACAGACAATTATGAAAACACACATTAATTTTCATTACAATCCTTATTTTCTATGACATATTTCCCTGACTTCCCCACACCTCCCCCTCTTGTATTCCAGTTCAATGTTGGTTCAACAAGTTCTTATCCCTAATTTTTGACCTTCTTATATTTAGTTCATTTTTTTAAAAAAAAGAAAAACCAATCTTACCTTATAAACATCAATACTTACACATCAATACTTTATTCTTAAAACCTTATTCTAAAGTCGGCCTAATTTCCTTTCCACGATTTCCCCACTTTTCATACAAAGAAAAAAAAAACAAAATAAATGCAAAACAGGTTATAAATATATACCCTTTGAATTCCCAGACTCCATCCCCCCCTTTCCCGGTTTCAATCCCTAACAGATGTCCATCAATCAGTTTGCTGTCAGCCTGGAGACCTCACGTCCGAGGCTCTTAATTCTCTCTCAATTCCTCTCTGCCGGTTTTTTGGGTAGTCTTTGGTATTAAACACCAGCTCTCGGAGAAGCTCAAACCCAATGGGGTCCATATTTCTTCCAGCCAGACCTCCATACTTAAAAGTGAAACCAGAATCTTGTTTCTTACTCCTTTCAAGTCCAAATGTCCCCAAAGCTCCAACTTCCACCTTAATCAAATTTGTAATCCTTAGGTCTTCAGAACTCCACATAAGGAGATCCCTCCATCCTTCAATCTCCAATTCAAACCAAATTTTCACCATCAAGTTCTTATTTTCCTTTGTAGCCGTCCTGTCAGGCCTCTGGCCCTCCTTTGTCTTCTGCAACATTACAGCTCCTCCTTCCTTTTCCTCAGAAACAGCATATATCTCTTTCTCCACACTCTCAAAGCTCTCCAATTTCTCTTCTTTTCCAGCTGCATAGGCTTCCTGAGTCAGATCCTTATCCAATTCAATGAATTTGTTTACTGTTAAGTCCAGAGTTTCAGTCTTTGTAGCCAAAACATCAATTTGGCCTTGTATCTTTCCCAAGAGAACAAAGATTCTGTCCAATTCAGCTTGAATTCTTCCTCCTTCAGCCATCCTTGTAATACCCCAAAACCCCCTCTAGGGGGATTTTGGTTACTTAGTATTCCTTCCAGTTCAAATCCAAAAGTCAAGTTAGTTTGTAACAGTTCTCCTTATTTTCAACAAAATATGGTCAAATTGTAGCAAATACAACCAGCAGAAACAGCAGAAACAAAGTTCTCTTTTTCCGTCTTGACAGCTAATTTGACAGCTGTCAAAATCTTCAATACCGTTTCACCAGGCTCTCTCACGGATCACTCCCGGGTCCGGGGGGGGGAGCGGGACTTCAGCTCCCAGAATTAGCTCTTATCCTCCAGTAAAGTTCTTGTCGTGCCAGATCATGAAATTAATCACTTTTACGCAATAAGTGAGAAAAAATTATCTCGACCTTAGTTAGTAGGTCCTTGCTTTAGATTGTTTACAGGACGGGGAGACGGACTTCCTGTTTGCGCCTTCCCCGATCGTGCCTAATTCAAAATAATTTTTCCTTTACGAATCCAGTTCCCATACTACTCACGGGTTGTTATTTTGGAGTCCAAATTCACAAGAAGAAGTCAGCGCTCTCCGGCCATGGCAGTGCGGCTTCACTCCGCAGAAGAAGCAGTCGACTCTCAGCACCGCGCCACTCACCCCGTCCCCCGTTCCGGAGCCTTTAGAAAGGCTCTTTCGCAGGTCGGGGGCGCAAAAGGTGCCCGTTGAGTCACCAGGTTCACAGGCTCCTCCGCCTGTGATTTTTAAGGGTCCCCGCGTCGCCGCAGGAGCAAGACCCTGATCCTACGGAGCCGATACCCTCCAGAGCTCGGAGGGGATCCGCCATTAGCCGATGGAGCTAACCCGGAAGTCAATCCAGAGTTGAAATTTCAACTAACGCACCCAAGACAGATGCCCATCCAAACTCTGCTTAAGAATGTCCAAGGAAGGAAAGTCCACAACCTCCTAAGGGGGACCATTCCACTCTCAAACAGCTCTTACTGTCATAAAGTTTTGCCTGATTTTTAGTTGGAGTCTCCATTACTTTAACTTGAAGCCATTGGTTCAAGTCCTACTCTCCAGAGCAGGAGAAAACAGATTGGAATGTTTTCTTCCAGCTCTGCAGCTGCTCCTCAAGCTCCACAGTCATTCCAGAGAGGATTATTCCCCACATATTTATCATAAACATAGTGATTTATTCCTTGGCAAAACTCAAGCAAAGTACCCACTTTTGACACAGACATTTCAGACATGAGAGCTTGAAATACTTGCTGCATATGTCAAGACCTCATGTGCCATCAAGGGCTTTGACTTATCTCCCAGGCAGGCAGGGTTTTTGCCAGTGTGAAAGCTTCGTATCGTCCCTTTCCTCTCAATGCCACTGGGGTCTCTGTCTTGCTGGAGACTCTCAGTTTCTTGCTAAGTTGAGAGTAGTGACAACAGACGTAATGACAGGAGGCAGACCCAGAGTGATGTTCTTATTGATGTTGTTGTTGCTGCTGCTGCTGCTTCCCTGTGCAGCTTCTAGGATGCGGAAAGCCAAATGCCCATGGAACTTGGAAAGGGACCGTCCAGATGCAATGAATTATTATGAGCCAGGAGACCACCTCATAAGCGGGGTCATATCTACATTACAAATTGTTCATATTGGACACCATTTCCTCGCCACCCCTTTCATTTACAGTATAAGGTACGCTGCATTTCCCCCATGCAATTTCTGCACAGCAGACAAAATTGTGATTAATGGGTAGGCATCTACATTGGACCTTGTTTAATAGTATTATGCTCAGCTGTGATTGTCCAAGCCTGTAATGCTTATCTGCCAGGGACAAGTCCTGCTTTCTAGAATTTGCCCATTGAAGACGCAAAATATATGTGCATTGCTTCCCTCCTTACTTTTTTCCACTGGAAAAAAACACACCAAATTGATGGCGAATCATGAAGATCCAGAGATCATCTGCGTACCAACTTCTTGACTTGGGAAATGTGAAGATGGCCTGATCTGTACTCCTCTGAAAGGAGCAGGACTATAGCTATTAAATTGTCGCAATGTATTTATAAAGTTAACATATAATCCCGTTGAATTGAGTCTAGAAATCAACTGGCAGCCAGTACAGTTCACCTGCCCTGGGACATTAGGGTGCAAGGTAGATGCTGAATAGGATAAGAACAGCAATAACAATTAGAAGCAGAAATTATATGACTTGTAAAGATCTCTATTTTACATCTCCTCTACCTTTTTTAAAAATAAGGAAACAAACTCTTACAACCTACCACTCCCCTTGAACTAGATCCCTGTCCTTTTACAAACTTTTGCTCAATATATTTGAGAGTTGTATTCACTCCCTCTTTCCAACACGCAAGTGCTCAAATATGCTTCTGTCTCCCTTTGACTGGCAAGCAGCCGTTCAGCTTCCAACAAACTCACAAATGACTGATTATGTGATGTGGAAGTTCTCTTTTGCTTCATTCTTGTGGCTGCAATTTCTTATAGGGTTAAGAAAGCAGGGACTTGACACTTTTCACTGAACAGAGACTAGCATTAGGCTTCATGCTTTGTTGCAGGGCAGCAGATATGGTAGCATACTTGTATCTCCTGTCCTTCATGATCGCCATCCATGAGATTAATCAGGACCCCAGGATCTTACCCAACATCACCCTGGGCTATGACATCTATGAGAATCATTTCAATGCAAGGATGACCTATGACGCCACGCTAGATCTGCTCTCTCCTGGAAGGGCCAATGTCCCAAACTACCACTGCGGAAAACAGAAGAAGCCCTTGGTTTTCATTGAAGGGGTCAACTCTGACACCTCACTCCAGATTTCAAATATGCTGGAAAGCTACAAAATCCCCCAGGTATGAATACACTTGCTGGGAATCATATGAGGCACATAGCTGTCAACTTTTTCCTTTTTTTAAGGGAAATTCCCTTATTCCGAATAGGATTCCTCACAATAAAAGGGTAAAGTTGACAGCTATGATGAGGCATGAGTGCTTTCGTGCTCATGCTGTGTTTGCTGGTTTCCTACAGTCATCTGGCCCACCACTTTGTGAACGGGATGGTGGGCTAGATGAGCCGTTGGCCTGATCCAGGAGGTTCTCCTTATGTTGAAGGATTTGTCCTGCTGGGTGAAGAAGGGTTTCACAAAGAAATTCACCATCAGAGTAGTCTAAGGGGTGAACATTGGCTCATGGGAGTTGGAGTTGAATATCATCTGGAGGGCATCACTTTGGGAACCCCTGGCCTATATGGTAAAGGAATGTTTCTTCTCAAAGAGTAAACAGCTTTGTGAGATGGGTGGGAATTTTAAATCTGGAAAACAGTATAGGAAAAATGGGGCATATTCCCACACCACTTGTCACTGGTTGAGTATTGCCCTAAAACTTCTTAATCCCAGAACAGCCCCAACTGTCAGATGGCAAGGGTGACTGCTCACGAGTAACCAGGCAGGACTCCCACCTGTCTTTTACAGGTTTTATTTAGACGTAAACTATTTACAGTGCAGAACCCCAAAGTTCATATCTGCCTCAATCGCTAGCTGAATCCGGGAGTGCCTGTTTCCTGGACCTTCTCCAACATAAAAGCCTCGTTACGCCCAGCCTCTTCCTCCCCTTTTTGCGTGTTAGACTTCTGCACAGGGTGGGCGACAGAGGGGGCGTGCTTCCCTCCTGGCTGGCTTTGCCAGGAGTGGTGCTGAGGCTCCCACCAGCATCCTCTGGTCCTTTCACCTCTTCCCCACTGGAGTTGGGGCTTTCCTCATCACCGGAATGAGAACTGCTTCGCAATATTTTCAGAGGCTCCCTGTAACACAACTGCCCCTCTGATTCCCGCCCCTCTTCTGATGGCACTTCCCTGACACCAACAGAAGCCATCTCTCTTAAAACAGATTCTGCTGTTTTTCATTACTTGTTCTTATGAATGTGGGTTGTTGCTGTTCTAATTATGCAATTTTAAAAGGACAGCAGATAAGATCTAGGGTCTAAATCTAGCAATGTTGCTCCATGTTTTCTTAAAGAGTTGTGTCGGAGGCAGGGCAGGACATCACACCACAATTTCCAGTTGACCAATAAAACCCTCTATATCTACCTCTACTTCCTAGGTCAGTTATGCTTCTGTTCATCATGCCCTTGACAAAACGCAATCTCCTTTGCTCTACCGAATGACCCCAAATGAAGAACCCCCAGGCTCAGGGATTGTCAGGCTACTCCTACATTTCAGGTGGACTTGGATTGGGCTCATAGCTCCTGACTCTGACAATGGAGAAAGGTTTCTGAGCACCCTGGCACCTGTGCTTGCTAAGGGTGGTGTCTGCCTTGCTTTCTCACAAACCATTCCTCGAGACATTCTGTATAAAGGAGATGAGTACACAAAGCTGGTGAAGATTTCACTTTCCATGGACAGGAGAATCAATGTGTTTCTTTACTATGGGGACTCTCAGTCCCCCTCAGAAGCTGCAAATACGATAGAAATAGTGAGTGAAACCCTGGAACCCATTACTGGGAAAGTTTGGATCACAATAGCTCTCTCATATGTCAGCTCCAACATGTCTCCCAAAATACTTGAGAACAAGCACATTCATGGATGTTTATCTTTATTTATCCAGACCAAAAAAAAAGATCAAAACATGATGGTAATCTGCCAGTTTCCTCTGCCTACAGTAATTACCATCCATTTTGGCCTTGGGGGTATAATTGCTCATATTCAAAGCATGTGTTGTCTGTGAAAGGCCAGAAGCGATGCAAAGTGAAGGAGAACCTTTCAGGGTTCCCTCAGGACATCCTTGAAAGGAGCCTGTTTCAGGACACCTACAGCATTTACAACACGGTCCGAGCTCTGGCCCATGCCTTAAATGCTGCGTACTCTTCTAGACCCAAGAGGGTGGTGATGATGGGTCAGAACAGGTTGGAAGATGAAAAAGTCCAAGCATCACAGGTATTCATTTTCCTTCTCTAATTATCTGGATGGATTTTGTTCCATTTTAAATAACGGCCGGTTCAATGACAGATTTGTAGGTCCATTACCTTTAATTGACAGAAATTAACCAAGCATTTAAAAAAGGAGATAAATGAGGTTATAAAATACTGTACATCAAAATGATTAAAAAAATAAAAGAATTGTCCAGTAGCACCTTAGAGACCAACTAAGTTTGTTCTTGGTATGAGCTTTGTGTTCATGCACATGGTATCTGAAGAAGTGTGCATGCACACGAAAGCTCATACCTACCAAGAACAAACTTAGTTGGTCTCTAAGGTGCTACTAGAGAATATATATATATATATATATATATATATATATATATATATATAGATAGATAGATAGATATAGATAGATATAGATATAGATATAGATATAGATATAGATATAGATATAGATATAGATATAGATATAGATATAGATATAATCTACTACGCCAGACCAACACAGCAACCTACCTGAGTCGAAATGATTGATACAGAATTAATAGACCCTTCAATAGTTACCTTGATTTGCAAGACTATGGACTGCTAGCAATGATCATGTGTCCCTTTCAAAGAGAAGACCAAGGATTCCTTAAAAGGAAATGACATTCATATTACATCTCCATTCATATACATTCCTAGGTATGCCATCATAACAGCAAGATAGCATTCTACTGCATGTAAGAAGTTCAATAAAGTGTATTTCCAAAGTTTCTCCACAAACCCATTCCAAGGCCAAATGGTTCCCTGGTCTAGGAGACGGTGTCTCTAAAGACAAGAGCAACACACCTGCCTTGACCCCCTAGTCTATCCTGGAGCAGTATCATAAACTCAGGTGGGCAGAGCTAGGTAAGGTGAGACACACCCAGTTTGTTCACCCAAATTATGGAATCAAGGAATTGTAGAATTGGAAGGAACCCTGAAAGTCATCTAGTCCCACATACTGCAATACAGGAATCTCGAGTAAATCATTCTTGACAGATGGCCATCCAACCTCTGTTGACAAACCTCCAATGAAGGAGAGTCCACAACCTCCTGAGGGAGACTGTTCCTCTGTCAAACAGCTCTTAGCGTCAGAATGTTCTTGGTAATGCAAGCCAAATCAGTCCACTCATGTTCAGTCAAATCTTGAAAGGAACCTATTTCTTAGGCTGCTCAGCTGATGGAAGAACCCATCCTGAAAGACCTCAAGTTTATTGGGAAAATGATATACCAACGGTACTTAACTACATTAAAATTGGCAAAAATTTATAAATCAAAATCAAATACCTGGCAAATTAAACTTCGTGATTTTATAAATTTGGCAAGATTCACAGCATTCTTAAGGGGACAATCGGACCAAAAATTAGCAAAGGAGTGGAATTGTGTTAAAGAATATATGAAAAAACATTGTTCTGGAGTAAGTATATCGGTATGTAGCGAATGAAGCATTGCAGGGTTAAAGAAATCGACAAGCGGTGCGATATGTGTAAAGACAGAGGAAATTTACATTAGACACAACAATTCAAAAAGATTAAAATGTTTGAGGTCTCAAAACAGAGGAAGGAAGTCAATATGTGTATATGTACGTAAAGATTAGTATGATGGCAGGGTATGGTTTTTTTAGGTGTGTTTTTTTTCTTTTTTGGTTTCTGTTTGCTTTGATTGGTTTTTGTTGGTTTGTTCCTTTTTTAGGATTTTATGTTTTTAATTTTTGTTCTAACTTTGCATTGAAAATAATTTTTTTTAAAAGAAGTATATTGGGAACATTAAATAGAAAAACCCTCCAGGGCCACTGCGTGCCTAGATAATATGTGAACGACCTGGGCTGAAACAGCCAACTTTCTTAAATCTTCTCTGTCATTCTAGTTTCACCGTTTCCTGAGTGATTTTCAGTTCTACAATGCTTCTATGGGTGGAGCATATTTAGATGACAATGGGGACCTGACAGCTGAATTTGACGTGGTGAACATTGTGATGCTTGCCAATGACTCCCTTCACGTAGGGAAAGTTGGGAGTGTGGAGAGAGAGGGATCCGCAGACGTAAAAGTCACCATTGATCAGGATGCCATCGTGTGGCCCCTTTGGTTTAATAAGGTGGGTTAAATCATTCAGATACATTTGACTTTGATCCAAAAAGAAAAAGAAAACAGAGGATATTGGATTGAAAGGGGCTTTTAGTTTTGTAGGAAGAGTCACTCCCACTTCAACTCCCAGGAGCATATTTATGAAAGTAATATTTTTTGCCTCAACCTGCATCACTTCACACTTGTTTGCTTTGAATTACATTTGCCAATTTATTGCTTAATCCGTCTACAGATTGACTATTGTTATTTAATATTTTATTGGCAGCCACCCAGTGTGGCTGGGGAAACCCAGCCAGATGGGTGTGGTATAAATAATAAAATTATTATTATTATTATTATTATTATTATTATTATTATTATTAATCACTCAATTTTGGAGAGGTTCTGTTGGAGGTCTTCACAATCTATTTTTGTTTAAAATTCCCTGAACAATTTAGTAAATGTAAAGTTCAATCCAGTTCAATCCAGTCAAATCCAACTATGGGGTGTGGCACTCATCTCTGCTTTCAGGCCAAGGGAGCTGGCATTTGTCTGTAGACAGATTTTCTGGCTCATTTGGCCAGACTGACTAAACCGCTTCTGGCGCAATAGGACACCAGAGCGTATGGAAATGCCGTTTACCTTCCCACAGCAGCAGTATCTATTTATCTACTTGAACTAGTATGCTTTCAAACTGCAAGGTGGCAGGAGCTGGGATTATTGGCTCCAGTATTATTGCATAGATAGACATACCTGTGGGAAAGTTTACTTTAGCAGAGTTAAACAATCCCCTTTTTAAGTTTATGCAGCAATCAGCTTGTTGCTGACTTGTCTGAGTTCTACTAATAAATATGCCTTCCTGGTTAAAAATCCCATTGAATCCCTCTTAAAGAATACACACACGAATCTAATTCATGTAATATAAAACCATTTTACTCTAGATTCATTCAGGTTTACAGAAGTGTACCTGAAGGCAGGCTTAGGTTACATAACAAGCAAATGAACTACAGTGGTACCTCGCAAGACGAACGCCTCGCAAGATGAAAAACTCGCAAGGCGAAAGAGTTTTTCATTTTTTGAGTTGCTTCGCAAGACGAATTTCCCTATGGGCTTGCTTCGCAAGACGAAAACATCTTGCAAGTTTGTTTCCTTTTTCTTGAAACCGTTAATACCCAGGAAACCGTGCTTCGCAAGACGAAAAATTCGCAAGACAAAAATCCTCGCAGAACGAATTTATTTCGTCTTGCGAGGCACCACTGTATACCAGAGAGAAGTAGGTCCTAAGGTGACTGCAACTCAACAGTCATCTTTCAAAACTACCAGCAACCGACAAACTGGTTGTCACAGCAACCGATTAGAACCTGGAGGCCGTTAGTCCTCTGTCGGAAGGTTGCACTTGACTGCACCTTTACATCCCACAAAAACACTAACTCCTGACCATCTTTCTTTATGGGCAGACTGTCCCTCAATCCAGATGTGCTGAGAGCTGTCATATTGGGGATGTCAAGGTCATCCGGGAAGGAGAGCCACTTTGCTGCTATGATTGTGCTCCCTGTGAAAAAGGGACCATCTCCACTGTGGAAGGCAAGTGAGAGAAGGAATAGGGCAACTTTTGTAATCTTGTCCAAAACAGCATCATTTATTCCCCCCCCCCCATAAAACCTTTACCAGAGGTTGTGGCATCTGCTTTGCATGCAACAGATTGCCGATTCAAGTCATAGTATCTCCCGCTGGGGCTGGGAATGTCCCTTGCTTGAGACCCTGGGTACTGAAGTCACTCATCTTACTTTCAGATGCAGACCATTGCACCAAATGTCCAGCAGATCAGTACTCAAACAAGGACCGAGATCAATGTGTTCCCAAGATTATCACTTTCCTGTCCTATGAAGACTATTTGGGGATTCTCTTGTCTTTCTTTACCTTGTTATTCTCCTTAATCACATGCTTTGTGTTAGGAATTTTCATTAAATACTCAGAAACTCCCATAGTCAAAGCCAACAACAGGGACCTTTCCTACACCCTCCTTGTATCCCTCTTGCTCTCCTTTTTGTCCTCCTTGCTCTTCATTGGCCAGCCAAGAAAAGCCACCTGTCTTCTCCAACAAATTGCATTTGTCCTCATCTTCTCAGTTGCTGTCTCTTCTTTGTTGGCCAAAACCATTACCGTTGTGCTGGCTTTCCTGGCCACAAAGCCAGGGAACAGGGTGAAGAAATGGCTGGGCAAGACTCTGGCTAATGCTGTTGTCCTTTCCTGTTCCAGTGTCCAAGTTGTCATCTGCACCACCTGGCTGGGGACTTCTCCCCCATTCCCAGACTCCAACATGCACTCCCAACCTGCAGAGATTATCCTGCAATGTAATGTAGGGTCTGCTGGCATGTTTTATGGTGCCCTTGGCTACATGGGCTTCCTGGCTGCCATCTGCTTCACGGTGGCTTTCCTAGCCAGGAATCTGCCTGGGGCCTTCAATGAAGCCAAGCTGATCACCTTCAGCATGCTGGTCTTCTGCAGTGTTTGGGTGTCCTTTGTTCCCACCTACCAGAGCACCAAGGGGAAATACATGGTAGCCGTGCAGGTCTTCTCTATGTTGGCCTCCAGTGCTGGGCTTCTGGGCTGCATCTTCCTTCCCAAGTGCTACATTATTTTATTCAGGCCTGAATTGAATACAAAGGAGCATCTGACGACAAAAAGTAAAGATGCCATCTGATTCTTTGTACATTCTTTTCCATTGTGGGGATCTGTGAACAGAAAGGCAATAACAAAATCCAGCCACTTGCTGGTCTAAAATGAAATATTCAAATGTCAAAAAACTTTGTCAGGAGAGGGTATGAGGTGATGGGGAGAGATACAAATACTCTGAAATAAAATATTCGACTGGCACAGGAGGCTTCAAGTGCATAAAAAAAAAGTCCATCAGGCAGCAGAGGTTCATCATATCAGGCCCCAAAATGTCCTGAAAAAATAGTTCGATTCTGGCTTATCTGGTGAACATAGAATCATAGAATTATGGAAGTGTAGAGTTTGAAGAGGGATCGCAAGGGGCATATATTTCAACCCTCTGCAATGCAGGGATCTCAACCAAGCATTCATGACAGATGGTCATCCCAACTCTGATTAAAAACCTCCAAGGAAGGAAAGTCCACAATCTCCCAAGGGGGATTATTCAAACGGCTCTTGTTGTCAGAAACTTTTTCCTGAAGTTTAGTTAGAGTCTCCTTTCTTTTAACTTGAAGCCATTGATTCAAGTCCTACCCTCTAGAGCATCAGAAAACAGATTGTGATGTTTTCTTCTAGCTCTGCAGCTGCTGCTCAAGCTCCACAATGATTCCAGAGATGTATATTCCCTGCATAATTATCATAATCATAGTGATTTATTCCTTGGCAAAACTCACAAATGTACCCACTTTTGACACAAAGAACAGATATTTCAGAAATGAAAGCTTGAAATGCCTGCTGCATTTTTAAAGACGTCTTGTGCCATCGAGGGCTTTGACTTATCTTCCAGGCAGGCAGGGATTCTGCCAGTGTGAAAGCTTCGTATCCTCCCTTGCCTCACATTTTCTCTGGGGCTTCGGTCTTGTTGGAGACTTTGGGCTTCATCTAATTTGCTTCTTGCTAAGTTGAGAGCAGTGACAACAGATGTAATGACAGGAGGCAGACACAGAGTGAGGCTCTTATTGATGTTGTTGTTGCTGCTGCCGCTTCGCTGTGCAGCTTCTAGGATGCGGAAAGCAAAATGCCCACTGCACTTGGAAAGGGATCGTCCAGATGCAACGAATTATTATGAGCCAGGAGACCACTTCATAAGTGGGGTCATATCTACATTACAGACAGTTCATCCTGAACACGATTTCCTTACCCCCCCCCTTGCAATTACATTAAAGGGTAATCTGTACGTTCTCTTTGCAATTTCAGCATAGCAGATAAGATTGTGATTATTGGACCTTGTTTAATAGTATTATGCTCAGCTGTGATTGCCCAGGCCTCTAATGCTTATCTGCCAGGGACAAGTCCTGCTTTCTAGAGTTTGCCCAGTGAAGACACAAAATGCATACGCATTGCTTCCCTCCTTACTTTTTCCACTGGGAAAAAAGATCAAATTGATGGTGAATCATGAAGATCCAGAGATCATCTGCATCCCAAGTTCTTGACTTGGGAAATGTGAAGATGGCCTGATCTGAACTCCTCTGAAAGGAGCAGGACTATAACTATTAAATTGTCACAATCTATCTATCAAGTTAACATATAATCACATTGAATTGAGTCTAGATATCAACTGGCAGCCAGTACAGTTCACCTGCCCTGGGACCTTAGCGTGAAAGGTAGGTGCTAAATAGGGTAAGAACAGCAATAACAATGAGAAGCAGGAATTATATGACTTATAAAGATCTCTACATACATCTCCTCTTCTTTTTTTAAAAAATAAACAAACAGCTTACAATCTACCAATCCCCTTGAACTAGTGCCCTGTCCTTTTACAAACTTTTGCTCAATATATTTGAGGGTGGTATTTACTCCCTGCTTCCAGAACTTAAGTGTTCAAATATGCTTTTGTCTCCCTTTAACTGGCAAGCAGCCGTTCACCTTCCAACAAACTCACAGATGACTGATTATGTGATGAGGACGCTCTATTTTGCTTCATTCTTGTGGCTGCAATTTCTTATAGGGTTAAGAAAGCAGGGACTTGACACTTTTCACTGAACGGAGACTGACATTAGGCTTCATGCTTTGTTGCAGGGTAGGAGGTAGGGTAGCATACTGGAACCTCCTGTCCTTCATGATCGCCATCCATGAGATTAATCAGGACCCCGGAATCTTACCCAACATCACCCTGGGCTATGAAATCTATGAGAATTATTTCGAGGCAAGGATGACCTATGATGCCACGCTAGATCTGCTCTCTCCTGGGAGGGCCAATGTCCCAAACTACCACTGTGGAAGAGAGAAGAAGCCCTTGGTTTTCATTGAAGGGGTCAACTATGACACCTCACTCCAGATTTCAACTATGCTGGGAACCTACAAAATCCCCCAGGTATGAATACACTAGCATGGGCAACATGCAGAGAACAGCCATTTCTTTGACTAGGAAGCAAATTATGAATCTCATTCCCAGAGGAGGCAGTGAAGGTTCTAAGAGTGGATTAAACCAATTCATGAAGGCAAGGGCTATTAATGGCTGCTAGGCATGATGACTGTGATCTACATCCCTAGTTGGAGGCACCAATGCTTCTGGGTGCTGAGTTGCTGGGAATCATATCAGGTATGAGTGCTTTCATGCTGATGCTGTGCTTGCTGGTTTCCTACAAGCAGCTGGCTGGCCACTGTGTGAACAGGATGCTGGGCTAGATGGGCCATAGGCCTGATCCAGGAGTCTCTTCTTATGTTGAAGGATTTGTCCTGCTGGGTGAAGAAGGGTTTCACAAAGAGGGTCACCATCAGAGCAGTCTAAGGGGTGAACATTGGCTCATGGGAGTTGGAAGTGAATATCATCTGGAGGGCATCGCTTTGGGAACCCCTGGCCTATATGGTAAATGAATGTTTCCTCTCAAAGAGCAAACAGCTTTGTGAAATGTTTGTGAATTTTAAATCTGGAAAACAGTCTAGGAAAAATGGGACAGATTCCCACACTACTTGTCACTGGTTGAGAACTGCCCTAAAACTTCTTAATCCCAGAACATCCCCATCAGAAGCCATCTCTCGTAAAACAAATTCTGCTGTTTTTCATTACTTGTTCTTATGAATGTGGGTTGTTGCCGTTCTAATTATGCAACTTTCAAAGGAGAGCAGATAAGATCTAGGGTCTAAATCTAGCAATGTTGCTCCATGTTTTCTTAAAGAGTTGTGGAGGAAGCAGGACATCACAACCGATTGGGTGGTTATGCATGAATTATTGTCCAAGTCCCATTTCCTCAAAAAGCTGAGCTTCTTGAGTAGGTCTAGGGCCTTTTCATTTCCATATTGTGCCTTTGCTGGTGCTGTTGTGTACACCATAAATGTAAAGCACTCAATACAAGAATCCTGGCAACTGTAGTTTACCCTTTTGTTGTTGTTTAGTCGTTTAGTCATGTCTGACTCTTCGTGACCCCATGGACCAGAGCACGCCAGGCACTTCTGTCTTCCACTGCCTCCCGCAGTTTGGTCAAACTCATGCTGGTAGCCTCGAGAACACTATCCAACCATCTCGTCCTCTGTCGTCCCCTTCTCCTTGTGCCCGCCATCTTTCCCAACATCAGGGTCTTTTCCAGGGAGTCTTCCCTTTTCATGAGGTGGCCAAAGTGTTGGAGCCTCAGCTTCAGGATCTGTCCTTCCAGTGAGCACTCAGGGCTGATTTCCTTAAGAATGGATACATTTGATCTTCTTGCAGTCTATGGGACTCTCAAGAGTCTCCTCCAGCACCATAATTCAAAAGCACCAATTATTCGGCGATCAGCCTTCTTTATGGTCCAGCACTCGTTTCCATACATCACTACTGGGAAAACCATAGCTTTAACTATACGGACATTTGTTGGCAAGGTGATGTCTCTACTTTTTAAGATGCTGTCTAGGTTTGTCATTGCTTTTCTCCCAAGAAGCAGGCGTCTTTTAATTTCGTGGCTGCTGTCACCATCTGCAGTGATCATGGAGCCCAAGAAAGTAAAATGTCTCACTGCCTCCATTTCTTCCCCTTCTATTTGCCAGGAGGTGATGGGACCAGTAGCCATGATCTTCGTTTTTTTGATGTTGAGCTTCAGACCATATTTTGCACTCTCCTCTTTCACCCTTCAAAGAGCTATAATTCCCAACAAACTACAGCTGTCAGGATTCTTTGGGGGACACCAAGAGCCTTCGACATGCTCTAAATGTGTGGGGTGCGTGTAATATTTTTTAAAGTAATGGTGCATTTTTGGATTATTTTATTTAAGGTGTCTGTTGTTGCTTCACTTTTCTGTGCAATGCTTACAGATATTTAAAATATATTATGCAGTATAAAAATTAAACAACCGATCCATCAAAACCCACTGCAATGCAGGAATCACAGCTGATCAAATTCTTATATTGGCAGGTGTGTGAAATAGCGCCATACAGACAGTGGTGGAGGGTGCAACCCTGAGTGAAGGATACTCCACACATGGCTGTGATGGCGGAGGATTGTGACGCCACTCCCAGGGGTGGGGATGTGAGTCCGTCCATCCCGCGGGGTGTCTTCTTGTAATCTCCCCTCAATGATGGCCCCCAGGGAAGGACACCCCCCGCCCCCTTCCTCCACCACTACACTCAATGACAACATATCTTAACTCAACATAGTGTTAAATATGGGGGGGGGGGGTTGGGACATCCAGGGAGAGAATGATGTTGAAGACATATTAAATTGTTGCCTATAATGAATGAATTGATTTATTTTGGTCGTTGACCAGAGTGTATTGTTGCCAAAAGTGTCCTAAATCTCCTTTCCAGAGTAGCACTGCAGAATAGAGCTCTCCCTGACCACAATTTCCAGTTGACCAATAAAACCCTGTGTATCTTCCTTTTCTTTCTATGTCAGTTATGCTTCTGTTCATCATGCTCTTGACAAAACACAATCTTCTTTCGTCTACCGTGTGACCCCAAATGAAGAACCCCCAATCTCAGGGATTGTCAGACTACTCCTACATTTCAGGTGGACTTGGATCGGGCTCATAGCTCCTGACTCTGACAATGGAGAAAGGTTTCTGAGCAGCCTGGCACCTGCGCTTGCTATGGGTGGTGTCTGCCTTGCTTTCTCACAAACCATTTCACGAGACATTCTGTTTAAAGCAGATGAGTACACAAATCTCATGAAGAAGATTCCACTTTCCATGGACAGGAGAATCAATGTGTTTCTTTACTATGGGGACTCTAAGTCCCCATCAGAAGCCGCAGATATGCTAGAATTAGTGGGTGAAGCCCTGAAACCCATTACTGGGAAAGTTTGGATCACAATAGTTTTCTCATATGTCAGCTCCAACATGTCTCCCAAAATACTTCAGAACAAGCACATTCATGGATTTCTATCCTTATTTATCCAGACCAAAAAAAGATCAAAACATGATGGTAATCTGCCAGTTTTCTACTCCTATAGTAATTTCCATCTATTTTGGAATAAAGGCTATAATTGCTTATATTCAAAGCATGTGTTTTCTGTGAAAGACCAGAAGCGATGCAGAGTGAAGGAGAACCTTTCAGGGTTCCCTCAGGACATCCTTGAAAGGAGCCTGTTTCAGGACACCTACAGAATTTACAACACGGTCCGAGCTCTGGCCCATGCCTTAAATGCTGCGTACTCTTTTAGCCCAAGAGGGTGGTGATGATAGGTCAGAACAGGATGGAAGATGTAAAAGTCCAAGCATTACAGGTATTCATTTTCCTTCTCTAATGATCTGGATGGATTTTGTTCCATTTTAAATAACGATTTGTTCAATGACAGATTTGTAGGTCCATTTCCTTTAATTAACAGAAATTAACCAAGCATTTAAAAAAGGAGATAAATGAGGTTATAAAATACTGTACATCAAAATGATTAAAGCAGACAAAGCTCATATCAAGAACAAACTTAGTTGGTCTCTAAGGTGCTACTGGACAATTTTTTATTTTTATTTTTAAATATATCTCTACTGCGTCAGACCAGCACGGCTACCTACCTGAGTCAAAATGATTGATACAGAATTAATAGACCCTTCAATAGTTACCTTGATCTGCAAGACTATGGACTGTTGGCAATGATCATGTGACCCTTTCAAAGAGAAGACCAAAGATTCCTTAAAAGGAAATGACATTCATATTACATCTCCATTCATATACATTCCTAGGTATGCCATCATTACAGCAAGATAGCATTCTACTGCATGTAAGAAGTTCAATAAAGTGTATTTCCAAAGTTTCTCCACAAACCCATTCCAAGGCCAAATGGTTCCCTGGTCTAGGAGATGGTGTCTCTAAAGACAAGAGCAACACACCTGCCTTGACCCCCTAGTCTAGCCTGGAGCAGTATCATAAACTCAGGTGGGCAGAGCTAGGTAAGGTGAGACACACCCAGTTTGTTCACCCAAATTATGGAATCAAGGAACTGTAGAATTGGAAGGAATCCTGAAAGTCATCTAGTCCCACATACTGCAATGCAGGAATCTCGAGTAAATCATTCTTGACAGATGGCCATCCAACCTCTGTTGACAAACCTCCAATGAAGGAGAGTCCACAACCTCCTGAGGGAGACTGTTCCTCTGTCAAACAGCTCTTAGCATCAGAATGTTCTTGGTAATGCAAGCCAAATCAGTCCACTCAAGTTCAGTCAAATCTTGAAAGGAACCTATTTCTTAGGCTGCTCAACTGATGGAAGAACCCATCCTGAAAGACCTCAAGTTTATTGGGAAAATGATATACCAAGGGTACTTAACTACATTAAAATTGGCAAAAATTTATAAATCAAAATCAAATACCTGGCAAATTAAACTTTGTGATTTTATAAATTTGGCAAGATTCACAGCATTCTTAAGGGGACAATCAGACCAAAAATTAGCAAAGGAGTGGGATTGTGTTAAAGAATATATGAAAAAACATTGTTCTGGAGTAAGTATATCGGTATGTAGCAAATGAAGCATTGCAGGGTTAAAGAAATCGACAAGCGGTGCGATATGTGTAAAGACAGAGGTAATTTACATTAGACACAACAATTCAAAAAGATTAAAATTTTTGAGGTCTCAAAACAGAGGAAGGAAGTCAATATGTACGTAAAGATTAGTATGATGGCAGGGTATGGTTTTTTTAGGTGTGGTTTTTTTCTTTTTTGGTTTCTGTTTGCTTTGATTGGTTTTTGTTGGTTTGTTACTTTTTTAGGATTTTATGTTTTTAATTTTTGTTCTAACTTTGCATTGAAAATAATTTTTTAAAAAAGAAGTATATTGGGAACATTAAATAGAAAAACCCTCCAGGGCCACTGCGTGCCTAGATAATATGTGAACGACCTGGGCTGAAACAGCCAACTTTCTTAAATGCTGCGATCTTCTCTGTCATTCCAGTTCCACCGTTTCCTGAGTGATTTTCAGTTCTACAATGCGTCTATGGGTGGAGCATATTTAGATGACAATGGGGACCTGACAGCTGAATTTGACATGGTGAACATTGTGATGCTTGCCAATGACTCCCTTCACGTAGGGAAAGTTGGGAGTGTGGAGAGAGAGGGATCCGCAGGCGTAAAAGTCACCATTGATCAGGATGCCATCGTGTGGCCCCTTTGGTTTAATAAGGTGGGTTAAATCATTCAGATACATTTGACTATGATCCAAAAAAGAAAAAGAAAACAGAGGATATTGGATTGAAAGGGGCTTTACGTTTTGTAGGAAGAGTCACTCCCACTTCAACTCCCAGGAGCATGTTTATGAAAGTAATATTTTTTGCCTCAACCTGCATCACTTCACACTTGTTTGCTTTGAATTACATTTGCCAATTTATTGCTTAATCCGTCTACAGATTGACTATTGTTTTTTAATATTTTATTGGCAGCCACCCAGTGTGGCTGGGGAAACCCAGCCAGATGGGTGTGGTATAAATAATGAATTATTAATAATAATAATAATAATAATAATAATAATAATAATAATAATAATCACTCAAGTTTGGAGAGGTTCTGTTGGAGGTCTTCACAATCTATTTTTGTTTAAAATTCCCTGAACAATTTAGTAAATGTAAAGTTTGATCCAGTGTGGTGAGAGCCAGTGTGGTGTAGTGGTTAAGAGTGGTAGTCATGTAATCTGGGAAACCAGGTTCGTGTCTCCGCTCCTCCACATGCAGCTGCTGGGTGACCTTGGGCTAGTCACACTTCTCCGAAGTCTCTCAGCCCCACTCACCTCACAGAGTGTTTGTTGTGGGGGAGGAAGGGAAAGGAGAATGTTAGCCGCTTTGAGACTCCTGAAGGGGAGTGAAAGGCGGGATATCAAATCCAAACTCTTCTTCAATGCAATCCAGGCAAATCCAACTATGGGGTGTGGCACTCATCTCTGCTTTCAGGCCAAGGGAGCTGGCATTTGTCTGTAGACAGCTTTTCTGGCTCATTTGGGCAGAATGACTAAACCGCTTCTGGCGCAATAGGACACCAGAGCGTACGGAAATGCCATTTATCTTCCCACAGCAGCAGTATCTATTTATCTACTTGAACTAGTATGCTTTCAAACTGCTAGGTGACAGGAGCTGGGAGTATTGGCTCCAGTATTATTGCAGAGATAGACATACCTATGGGAAGGATTACTTTAGCAGAGTTAAACAATGTGCATTATAAGTTTATGCAGCAATCAACTTGTTGCTGACTTGTCTGAGTTCTACTAATAAAGGAATACACACACTAATCTGATTCATGTAATATAAAACCATTTTACTCTCAGATTCATTCAGGTTTACAGAAGCGTATCTGAAGGCAGGCTTAGGTTACATAACAGGCAAATGAACTATACCAGAGGGAAGTTGGTCCTAAGGTGACTGCAACTCAGCAGTTATATTTCAAAACTACCAGCAACCGACAAACTGGTTGTCACAGCAACCGGTTAGAACCTGGAGGCCGTTAGTGCTCTGTCGGAAGGTTGCACTTGACTGCACCTTTACATCCCACAAAACCACTAACTCCTGACCATCTTTCTTTACGGGTAGACTATCCCTCATTCCAGATGTGCTGATAGCTGTCATATTGGGGATGTCAAGGTCATCCGGGAAGGAGAGCCACTTTGCTGCTATGATTGTGCTCCCTGTGAAAAGGGGACCATCTCCACTGTGGAAGGCAAGTGAGAGAAGGAATAGGGCAACTTTTGTAATCTTGTCCAAAACAGTATCATTTTACCCCCCCGCCCCCAATAAAACCTTTACCCAAGGTTGGGGCATCTGCTTTGCATGCAAAAGATTTAAGCCATAATATGCCAAGGTTGTACTGGGAATGTCCCTTGCTTGAGACCCTGGGTACTGAAGTCACTCATCTTACTTTCAGATGCAAACCGCTGCATCAAATGTCCAGAAGATCAGCACTCAAACAAGGACCGAGATCAATGTGTTCCCAAGATTATCACTTTCCTGTCCTATGAAGACTATTTGGGGATTCTCTTGTCTTTCTTTACCTTGTTATTCTCCTTAATCACATGCTTTGTGTTAGGAATTTTCATCAAATACTCAGGAACTCCCATAGTCAAAGCCAACAACAGGGACCTTTCCTACATCCTCCTTGTATCCCTCTTGCTCTCCTTTTTGTCCTCCTTGCTCTTCATTGGCCAGCCAAGGAAAGCCACCTGTCTTCTCCAACAAATTGCATTTGTCCTCATCTTCTCAGTTGCTGTCTCTTCTTTGTTGGCCAAAACCATTACCGTTGTGCTGGCTTTTCTGGCCACAAAGCCAGGGAACAGGGTGAAGAAATGGCTGGGGAAGACTCTGGCCAAAGCTGTTGTCCTTTCCTGTTCCAGTGTCCAAGTTCTCATCTGCACCACCTGGCTGAGTACCTCTCCCCCATTCCCAGACACTGACATGCACTCCCAACCTGCAGAGATTATCCTGCAATGTAATGTAGGGTCTGCTGCCATGTTTTATGGTGCCCTTGGCTACATGGGCTTCCTGGCTGCCATCTGCTTCACGGTGGCTTTCCTAGCCAGGAAGCTGCCTGGGGCCTTCAATGAGGCCAAGCTGATCACCTTCAGCATGCTGGTCTTCTGCAGTGTTTCGGTGTCCTTTGTGCCCACCTACCTGAGCACCAAGGGGAAATACATGGTAGCTGTGCAGGTCTTCTCTATGTTGGCCTCCAGTGCTGGTCTCCTGGGCTGCATCTTCCTTCCCAAGTGCTACATTATTGTACTCAGGCCTGAACTGAATACAAAGGAGCATCTGACGACAAAAAGGAAAGATGCCATCTGATTCTTTGTACATTCTTTTCCATTGTAGGGATCTGTGAACAGAAAGGCAATAACAAAATCCAGCCACTTGCTGTTCTAAAATGAAATATTCAAATGTCAAAAAACTTTGTCAGGAGAGGTAATGAGGTGATGGGGAGAGATACAAATACTCTGAAATAAAATATTCGACTGGCACAGGAGGCTTCAAGTCCGTCCCCCCATATGCATAACAAAAGTCCATCAGGCAGCAGAGGTTCATCATATCAGGCCCCCAAATGTCCTGAAAAAATAGCTTGATCCTGGCTTATCTGGTGAACATAGAATCATAGAATTATGGAAGTGTAGAGTTGGAAGAGGGACCCCAAGGGGCATATATTTCAACCCTCTGCAATGCAGGAATCTCAACCAAGCATTCATGACAGATGGTCATCCAAACTCTGATTAAAAACCTCCAAGGAAGGAAAGTCCACAATCTCCCACAATGTCAGAAACTTTTTCCTGAAGTTTAGTTAGAGTCTCCTTTCTTTTAACTTGAAGCCATTGGTCCTACCCTCTAGAGCATCAGAAAACAGATTGTGATGTTTTCTTCTAGCTCTGCAGCTGCTGCTCAAGCTCCACAATGATTCCAGAGATGTATATTCCCTGCATAATTATCATAATCATAGTGATTTATTCCTTGGCAAAACTCACAAATGTACCCACTTTTGACACAAAGAACAGATATTTCAGAAATGAAAGCTTGAAATGCCTGCTGCATTTTTAAAGACGTCTTGTGCCATCGAGGGCTTTGACTTATCTTCCAGGCAGGCAGGGATTCTGCCAGTGTGAAAGCTTCGTATCCTCCCTTGCCTCACATTTTCTCTGGGGCTTCGGTCTTGTTGGAGACTTTGGGCTTCATCTAATTCGCTTCTTGCTAAGTTGAGAGCAGTGACAACAGATGTAATGACAGGAGGCAGACACAGAGTGAGGCTCTTATTGATGTTGTTGTTGCTGCTGCCGCTTCGCTGTGCAGCTTCTAGGATGCGGAAAGCAAAATGCCCACTGCACTTGGAAAGGGATCGTCCAGATGCAACAAATTATTACAAGCCAGGAGACCACCTCATAAGCGGGGTCATATCTACATTACAGACCGTTCATCCTGAACACGATTTCCATATCCCCCCTTGCAATTACATTGTAAGGTAAGCTGTACGTTCTCTTTGCAATTTCAGCATAGCAGATAAGATTGTGATTAATGGGTAGGCATCTACATTGGACCTTGTTTAATAGTATTATGCTCAGCTGTGATTGCCCAGGCCTCTAATGCTTATCTGCCAGGGACAAGTCCTGCTTTCTAGAGTTTGCCCATTGAAGACACAAAATGCATAGGCATTGCTTCCCTCCTTACTTTTTTCCACTGGAAAAAAACCAAATTGATGGTGAATCATGAAGATCCAGAGATCATCTGCGTCCCAAGTTCTTGACTTGGGAAATGTGAAGATGGCCTGATCTGAACTCCTCTGAAAGGAGCAGGACTATAACTATTAAATTGTCACAATCTATCTATCAAGTTAACATACAATCACGTTGAATTGAGTCTAGAAATCAACTGGCAGCCAGTAAGGTTCACCTGCCCTGGGACATTAGGGTGCAAGGTAGGTACTAAATAGGGTAAGAACAGCAATAACAATTAGAAGCAGGAATTATATGACTGGTAAAAATCTCTATTTTACATCTCCTCTACCTTTTTTAAAAATAAGGAAGCAAACTCTTATAACCTACCACTCCCCTTGAACTAGTGCTCCATCCTTTTACAAACTTTTGCTCAATATATTTGAGGGTGGTATTCACTCCCTGCTTTCAGCACTTAAGTGTTCAAATATGCTTCTATCTCTCCTTAACTGGCAAGCAGCCGTTCACCTTCCAACAAACTGACAGATGACTGATTATGTGATGTGGATGTTCTGTTTTGCTTCATTCTTGTGGCTGCAATTTCTTCCAGGACTTAGAAAGCAGGGACTTGACACTTTTCACTGAACGGAGACTGACATTAGGCTTCATGTTTATTACAGGGAAAGAGGGACAAGAGCATACTGGAATCTCCTGTCCTTCATGATCGCCATCCATGAGATTAACCAGGACCCCGGGATCTTACCCAACATCACCCTGGGCTATGACATCCATGAGAATCATTTCAATGCAAGGATGACCTATGACGCCACGCTAGATCTGCTTTCTCCTGGAAGGGCCAATGTCCCAAACTACCACTGCGGAAAACAGAAGAAGCCCTTGGTTTTCATTGAAGGGGTCAACTATGACACCTCACTCCAGATTTCAGCTATGCTAGGACCCTACAAAATCCCCCAGGTATGAATACACTAGCATGGGCAACATGCAGAGAACAGCCATTTCTTTGACTAGGAAGCAAATTATGAAACTCACTCCCAGAGGAGGCAGTGAAGGTTCTAAGAGAGGATTAAACCAATTCATGAAGGCAAGGGCTATTGATGAAGAGGCACCAATGCTTTTGGGTGCCAGTTGCTGGTTTCTTACAAGCATCTTGTTGTCCACTGTGAGAACACAATATCGGTCTAGATGGGCCATTGGCCTGATCCAGGAGGCTCTTCTTATGTTGAAGGATATGTACTGCTGGGTGAAGAATGCTTTCAAAAGAGAATCACCATCAGAGCCGACTAAGGGGGGGACATGCCTTTTGGAAAGAGAGATGCCTCTCAGAACTACAACATGAAGCTCACAAGATGTGTACTGTGAGCTGCTAAGCACTTTATACTTACAAGGGGGAAACAGACTCTTTTTTTCAGCCAGCACTTTAGAAGAGGACAAGGGTTCATGGTGAGTTCTGGCACCTCTTTTTCTAGGAAAATAGCAATTTACACAGGGCATGAATCATACTTTGGAGGGACAGAAATGCAGCCTCCAGAAGACATCTCTGGGATGGCTTCACACAAGCCTATTTTCGTAACCTGCCAGGGGACTTTAAGATGGAGGAATAATAAATACTGGGCAGAAAAACAAATCTAAGGAACGAAACTCATGTGAAACTAACACTCAATTGAGCTAAAAATTGACCCCTTTCCCCGAACCAAATGTTAAAAGTAGAAAATGCAACACATCTTAACTCTACATAGCCTCAAACATCGTGGGGGGGGGGCGGCATTCTGGGTTAAAATGATGTTGAAGACATGTTATATTGTTGCCTATAATGAATGAATTGATTTATTTCGGTCACTGACCAGAGTGTATTGTTTCCTATAAGTGTCCTACATCTCCTTTCCAGAGTAGCACTGGAGAATATTGCTCTCCCTGACCACAATTTCCAGTTGACCAATAAAACCCTCTATATCTTCCTTTTCTTCCTAGGTCAGTTATGCTTCTGTTCATCATGCGCTTGAAAAAACACAATCTCCTTTGCTCTACCGAATGACCCCAAATGAAGCACCCCCAAGCTTAGGGATTATCAGACTACTCCTGCATTTCAGGTGGACTTGGATCGGGCTCATAGCTGCTGACACTTACAATGGAAAAAGGTTTCTGAGCACCTTCGCACCTGTGCTTGCTAAGGGCGGTGTCTGTGTTGTATTCTCACAAACTATTTTACGAGGCTTCTTTTTTATAGCCAATGCATACAAAAAGCTCCGGCAGAAGATTTCACTTTCCATGGACAGGCGAATCAATGTGTTTCTTTACTATGGGGACTTTCAGTCCCCCTCAGAAACCGCACGTACACTAGAAATAGTGGGTGAAACCCTGAAACCCATTACTGGGAAAGTTTGGATAACAATAGCTTTCTCATATGTCAGCTGCGGCATGTCTCCGGAAATACTTGAGAACAAACACATTCATGGATATTTATCTTTATTTTTCCAGACCAAAAAAAGATCAAAACATGATGGTAATCTGCCAATTTCTTTCCCATATAGTAATTTCCATCCATGTTGGCCTGAAGGCTATAATTGCTCATATTCAAAGCATGTGTTTTCTGTGAAAGGCCAGAGGCGATGCAGAGTGAAGGAGAACCTTTCAGGTTTCCCTCAGGACATCCTTGAAAGGAGCCTGTTTCAGGACACCTACAGCATTTACAACACAGTCCGAGCTCTAGCCCATGCCTTAAATGGTGCATACTCCTCTAGACCCAAGAGGGTGGTGATGATGGGTCAGAACAGGTTGGAAGATGAAAAAGTCCAAGCACCACAGGTATTCATGTTTCTTCTCTAATGCTCTGGATGGATATTGTTCCATTTTAAATAATGATTTGTTCAATGACAGATTTGTAGGTCCATTTCCTTTAATTAACAGAAATTAAGCAAGAATTAAACTGGACCATAAAGAAGGCAGATCACCAAAGAATTGATGCTTTTGAATTCTGGTGCTGGAGGAGATTCTTGAGAGTCCCATGGACTGCAAGAAGATCAAACCTATCCATTCTGAAGGAAATCAGCCCTGAGGGCTCACTGGAAGGACAGAACCTGAAGCTGAGGCTCCAATACTTTGGCCACCTCATGAGAAGAGAAGACTCCCTGGAAAAGACCCTGATGTTGGGAAAGATGGAGGGCACAAGGGGACGACAGAGGACGAGATGGTTGGACAGTGTTCTTGAAGCTACAAACATGAGTCTGACCAAACTGCAGGAGGCAGTGGAAGACAGGAGTGCCTGGCGTGCTCTGGTCCATGGGGTCACGAAGAGTCCTAAACGACTAAATGACTAAACAACAACAAAGCAAGAATTAAAAAAGGAGATAAATAAGGTTATAAAATACTGTAGGTGAAAATTGATTCATATAGAACTGATAGACCCTTCTGTATCACATTCATTTTAAATCTCCATTCATATACTTTCCTAGGTATACCATCATAATTATTTTCATCAAAATAATCATCTCACTCTTTCCTAATTATCAAAGACAAACAAAGCATCCCAAAGTTAAAGCAAGATAGAATTCTACTGCATGTAAGAAGTTCAATGACTTTTATTTCCAAAGTTTCTCCACAAACCCTTTCCAAGGTCAAGAGGCTCCCTGGTCAAGGAGATGGTGTCCCTGTAGACAATAGCAACTCCCCTGCCTTGACCCCCTAGTCTAGTCTCAGGCAGTATCAAAAATTCAGGTGGGCAGAGCTAGGTAAGGTCAGGCCCAGCCAGCTCCCTCACCCAAATCATAGAATCATGGAACTGGAGAGTTGGAAGGGACCCTGAAAATCATCGAGCCCCACATACTGCAATGCAGGAATCTCAAGTAAATCATCCTTTACAGATGTCCATTACTGTTCTGCAGATCCAACGTCAAGCGGCTATCAGCTTCAAAAAACTCTTGGTAATGCAAGCCAAATCAGCCCACTCATGGGCAATCAAATCATGGAACAGCATGTTTTTAATGTGGACTGATCTGACATTCAGTAGTAGCAGCAGCAGACCAGAGGGCTCAGTAGATCTGCTACTAGTACCTCTGGTGGTGTGAGAGGGCTGGAACAAGGAACAGGAACCAAACACCTAGGTCTCCACTCCCGATGGTGGCCAGCCCACCCTCCACTCCAACCATGCTCTCCCCTACCCACCTAGCTACTTTCCCCCCACTGCCTCTCATTCAGAGAGGGAACTCCACCAAACCAAGTTCCCTTTCAACCAGCCTCTCACTCTGGTTAAGGGTCACAAGCCTGCCTCATGAAATGCCTGGTCTGCAAGTCTAAAGCCTGACTGGTAGCTGCCACAACTGCAGCCAGACCCACAGCTGCAGCCACCGCTTGGAGCAGGACTCTGAGAGGAGCTGCCATACCCTCTCCAACCCCAACTCACAGGATCTTGGATGGAACCTATTTCTTAGGCTGCTCAACTGAAGGAAGAACCCATTCTGAAAGACCTCAAGTATATTGAGAACATTAAATAGAAAAATACTCCATGGCCACTAGGTTCCTAGATGATAGGTGAACCAACTGGGCGGAAATAGCCAACTTTCTTAAATGCTGCCGTATTCTCTGTCATTCCAGTTCCACCGTTTCCTGAGTGATTTTCAGTTCTACAATGCTTCTATGGGTGGAGTATATTTAGATGACAATGGGGACCTGATAGCTGAATTTGACCTGGTGAACATCGTGATGCTTGCCAATGACTCCCTTCACGTAGGGAAAGTTGGGCGTATGGAGAGAGAGGGATCCGCAGACGTAAAAGTCACCATTGATCAGGATGCCATCGTGTGGCCCCTTTGGTTTAATAAGGTGGGTTAAATCATTCGGATACATTTGATTATGATCCAAAAAAGAAAAAGAAAACAGGATTTTGGATTGAAAGGGATTTCAGTTTTGTAGGGAGAGTCATCCCTACTTCAACTCCCATGAGCATATTTATGAAGGTAATATTTTTTGCCTCAACTTGCATCACTTCATTCTTGTTTCTATTGAATTACATTTCCCAATTTACTGCTCAGTCATTGAGGTTTGGAGAGGTTCCGCTGGAGGTCTTCACAATCTATTTTTGTTTAAAATTTCCTGAACAATTTAGTAAAGGTAAGGTTAAAGCCAGTTTAATCCAGTCAAATCCAACTATGGGGTGTGGTGATCATCTCTGCTTTCAAGCTGAGGGAGCCCGTATTTGTCTGTAGACAGCTTTTTTCGGGTCATGTGGCCAGCATGACTAAACTGCTTCTGGTGCAAGTGGACACTGTGGCGAGTGCCAGAATGCATGGAAAAGCTGTTTACCTTCCTACACCTATTTATCTACCTGCACAAGTAAACTTTAGACCTGCAAGGTTGGCAGGAGCTGGGACTATTGGTTCCACTATTATTGCATGGATAGAAAGACCGTTAACTCCTGACCATCTTTCTTTATGGGCAGACCGTTCCTCATTCCAGATGTGCTGAGAGCTGTCATATTGGGGATGTCAAGGTCATCTGGGAAGGAGAGCCGCTTTGCTGCTATGATTGTGCTCCCTGTGTAAATGGGACAGTCTCCACTGTGGAAGGCAAGTGAGAGAAGTACGGCTTTGAAGGAATAGGGAAACTTCTGTGTGTGTGTTTTAAAAATCATTTTTATCTATTTTCCAATAAAAGCAGCCAATCAACATATCCGCATCATAATCCAATTACAAACAAGAAACTAAAATAAAAAAAGACCAAATTATAGACCAAATTATAGTCCAGAGAGCCAGTGTGGTGTAGTGGTTAAGAGCGGTAGTCTCGTAATCTGGGGAACCGGGTTCGCGTCTCCGCTCCTCCACATGCAGCTGCTGGGTGACCTTGGGCCAGTCACACTTCTCTGAAGTCTCTCAGCCCCACTCACCTCACAGAGTGTTTGTTGTGGGGGAGGAAGGGAAAGGAGATTGTTAGCTGCTTTGAGACTCCTGAAGGGGAGTGAAAGGCGGGATATCAAATCCAAACTCTTCTTCTTCTTCAAATTGTAATTATTAATTTTACCAGGTTCCCCATAGTCTGGACCTCTGAAGCATATCTCCAAATCTTCAGTCCTGCCTCTTCTCATTGTTTTCATATTTCTGCCTTCTGCTTTTAACACTTTAAAGTTCTCCGCCCCTGGCTATGCGATTCTCAGTCATATCAAAAGTCATATGTCCTTTCATTCATCAAATACAGCTTTTTTTTTGGTAAAAATATATTTTTTCCAACTGTCTATTTACCAGCACAGCTTTTCCTGACTTCATTCCAATCTTCCAATCCAGGCTGTTGTCCAAACCTTTCTTTTGAGATTTAGTGACGCAGTGTCTTCCACGTTGTTGAGTTGTTACTATAGATTGTTGGGGAGACTGTTTGCAATATTGCAATATAAATGAATTGTGTTCCACTGATATAAGTCATTTGGTGATCGATCAGCCTTCTCAGAGACCACACAATCTCCCCCCTCTGGGCCCTAGAGGGAAGGGCTGCTAGACATCCATTCAGCCTTCTCTCTCTCTCATAATGAAAAACTTCTGCAAACAGCTGCACTATATGTTATCCCAAATGGTTATTTCAAGATATTACAAAGTCAGCCAGCAAATATTTCCTACTCCCCTCGAAAAAGGGGGGAATTCTCATCTTTCTGTGCTGCATCATATTAACAAACGCCATCTTGTTTCTTCTTTTATGTTTATCAAGTCTTTCATGTCTGAGTAAAGCTGCACAGTTGAATACTTAATTATAAATAGAAGCCCATCTGTATTCTTTTTTTAAAAAAATAGGTTTCTTAATGAGGCATAGAAAACCAATTGTAGATGTTAAGAAGAGAAAAAAGACATACCAAATACCTCTGTAATCCAAACGCCATGATGAGAATCTCTTTGAAGCCCGAGCTTAAACACCAGGGACTGTACAGTTCTGCAGGTTTTTTCTTAATCTTCTTCGGTCCAGACTATGTCTGTTTATTGTCCAAATCCAATTATTTTATCAAACAGATATTTCCGGCTATGAGAGTGACATCGGAGAATTCCAGCCGTGTCGTGCTCTGGGACCCAGTGTCCTGCCACTTGCACCTTGATGCAAACTGACAATCTCGGACAATCTGCGGGTCTACAAGACAGTCCTCCCCCACCCTGGGGAGTCTGCCAGGGCTAATTACCCCCCTATCAGCCCTGAATTACCAGCATGGCTGGGATTCGATTGTATGGGAGTCAGCCATGTCTCACTGCCGGAAACAGGAAGCGAGGGACAACTTTTGTGATCCTGTCCAACACAATGCTATTTCTTCATTTTATCCCCCCCCCCATAAAAAATGACCTCTACCCAAGGTTGGCATATCTGATGGGTAGGGTATAAATAAATCATCATCATCATGAGTAGTGATGACAGACTCCCTGTGGTTTGATTTTGAATTGGGTTTTCTCTTAGAATCATTAGAAATAGGACATCTGGTTTCTCTGAAAGTTCTCTTCTGGCGCCCCATGTAGGACCCGTGCTTTCCTCCTAGGAAACAGTATGTGTTTTCGCCTGCTTGGTGCCCACCCCATTCCACCAGCCTTGCCAGAGGCTTTCCTGGAAAACTTCAGATGTGTCTGCTTCTGTTGGTTGAAAGGCTGTAGTTCAGTAGCACAGAATTTGATTTGCAAGCAAAAGATTGCCAATTCAAGTCATAGTAGCTGCGGGTCAGGGCTGGGAATGTCCCTTGCTTGAGACCCTGGGTACTGAAATCACTCATCTTCCTTTCAGATGCAAACCATTGCACCAAATGTCCAGCAGATCAGCACTCAAACAAGGACCGAGATCAATGTGTTCCCAAGATTATCACTTTCCTGTCCTATGAAGACTATTTGGGGATTCTCTTGTCTTTCTTTACCTTGTTATTCTCCTTAATCACATGCTTGGTGTTAGGAATTTTCATTAAATACTCAGAAACTCCCATAGTCAAAGCCAACAACAGGGACCTTTCCTATATCCTCCTTGTATCCCTCTTGCTCTCCTTTTTGTCCTCCTTGCTCTTCATTGGCAAGCCAAGAAAAGCCACCTGTCTTCTCCAACAAATTGCATTTGTCCTCATCTTCTCAGTTGTTGTCTCTTCTTTGTTGGCCAAAACAATTACCGTTGTGCTGGCTTTCCTGGCCACAAAGCCAGGGAACAGGGTGAAGAAATGGCTGGGGAAGAGTCTGGCCAATGCTGTTGTCCTTTCATGTTCCAGTGTCCAAGTTGTCATCTGTATTACCTGGCTAGGGACCTCTCCCCCATTCCCAGACACTGATATGCACTCCCAACCTGCAGAGATTATCCTGAAATGTAATGTAGGGTCTTCTGCCATGTTTTATGGTGCCCTTGGCTACATGGGCTTCCTGGCTGCCCTCTGCTTCACGGTGGCTTTCCTAGCCAGGAAACTGCCTGGGGCCTTCAATGAGGCCAAGCTGATCACCTTCAGCATGCTGGTCTTCTGCAGTGTTTGGGTGTCCTTTGTGCCCACCTCCCTGAGCACCAAGGGGAAATACATGGTAGCCGTGCAGATGTTCTCTATGTTGGCCTCCAGTGCTGGGCTTCTGGGCTGCATCTTCCTTCCCAAGTGCTACATTATTTTACTCAGGCCTGGTCTGAATACAAAGGAGCATCTGGCGACAAAAAGCAAAGATGCCATCTGAATCTTTGTACATTCTTTTCCATTGTAGGGATCTGAGCAAAATGGCAATAATAAAATGCAGCTACTTGCAGGTATAAAATGAAATATTCAAATGTCAAAAAGCTGTGGAGTGATGATGCCCAACATATGAGTCATGGAAGGATAGGAGATGACGGGAGAGTTAGTTTAAATCAGTATTGATTTCAAAAGTTTAATACGTCCTGTACTGACCACCATAAGACACAGAAGTCAGTTTAGTGCTTAGAAGCTAACCTCCTCTTTCTCAAATGACATTTCATTTTGATAGTGCTATCACGGAACTCCAGCAGGGGTTGCTCGAACAACCACCATCACTTTCTTAACTATGGATCTTCCTGACTTCCCAAGGGCAAATGCAGGCAATTTTGCACAATTGGCAGGAAACCTGCACAGCTTAAGCCCCACCCAAGTGAATGAGCTGTTTTCTTAATAATTAGTGATCCAGTGGAGCTAGAACAACAGAAATTCCTAATGAACTGGGCTGCTTGTAAGCAACCAGCTTTCAGGTGGAAGTGCTTATTTCCCAGGAACTCAAATCCAAACAAGGTACTTCATAAATATGTATTCATCCAGTATAGCTAATGTAAATATGATTGCTTATATTGCACTAAAACTTAATATCCTAAAAGTGTAAAGAAATCAGGAGTTGAAAAACTACAGAGAAGTGTTCATTTTTTGACTAAACCATTAAAAATGTGCCCCTTGGAGCTTATTCACAAATAATATCTGGCTCACAACTCCTTCCACAGTCCCATAATTTCAGGCCTTTCACCTGCGGAGCAGCAAAACATGTACAATGTACTAAAAGGTAAAAGGTGTTTTTTTAACACTACTGACTTTGTAGATTATATAAGGCAGTCTCCAAGATAAGTCAACTTTATCCTTTGTTGTTGTTTAGTCGTTTAGTCCGACTCTTCATGACCCCATGGACCAGAGCAGGCCAGGCACTCCTGTCTTCCACTGCCTCCCACAGTTTGGTCAAACTCATGTTAGTAGCTTCGAGAACACTGTCCCACTATCTCGTCCTCTGCCGCCCCCTTCTCCTTGTGCCCTCCATCTTTCCCAACATCAGGGTCTTTTCCAGGGAGTCTTCTCTTCTCATGAGGTGGCCAAAGTATTGGAGTCTCAGCTTCAGGATCTGTCCTTCCAGTGAGCATTCAGGGCTAATTTCCTTAAGAATGGATGTGTTTGATCTTCTTGCAGTCCATGGGACTCTCAAGAGTCTCCTCCAGCACCATAATTCAAAAGCATCAATTCTTTGGCGATCAGCCTTCTTTATGGTCCAGCTTTCACTTCCATACTCTATCCTAAGACAAGTAAATAATAATCTCTTTTGGTACAAGCAGCTTTTCCACATTCACTACTTCCAAAGTTTGAGTAAGGAAGCCACTGATTAGGTTAAATTGGTTCCTTCACATCTTTCTTTTTTTTAAAAAAAATAATATTTATTAATAATTTCAGAATTTCAGGAAAAAAATAAAAAATAAAAAACAACACTACAATACATAAAAAGAAGAAAAAACACAAAACATAAAAACCAATACAACAATACAACAAGAAAGATAAAAAAGAGATAAAAAAGACACAAATCCCATATTACATATCTTTAACTTCCATTTGCTTGTTTCATTGACCTCCTCACACCTCCCTTTTTGTATTCTAGTTTAGTTAGTTATTTCAGCAAATTCTTTCCATCATTCTCAATTTTTTTAAAATAATTTATCTTGACACTTTAACCTATTAATTAACTCAACAGATCCTTTCCATCTTTCCCCATATTCTGTTATTCAAATTACCTTAATTTATTTAACCTTATCTTACCATAAAATACCTTAAAGCTTAAAACTTAATACTCAATTATACATAACTCCTGATATCATTTCAACTAGAGTCATATAGTTTCAATCCAACATTTTCCCTAATATTCATTAATTTTAGACTAATTCCCTAAATAAAAATTTTCTTCCAATCTTCATCCAACGTCTCTTCTTCCTGGTCTCGTGTCGTGTCAGTCTTTACTGTCCATTCCATCTAGTCCATCAACCTGGTAATCTTATGTCCGAGGCCCTTAAGTCTCTTCCATGTCCCTTCTGCAGATCTTCTTCTTGTTTATACCTGCCCTTTTCCTTGTCTTTTGTTGGTCTCTGGGGGGTTCCAACCAAAAATTATCTCCGTCTCCCTTCATCAAACCAGCCCATTCCCCACAGTCCCACTCCCCACAATCATCAATATAATCCAAAAAATATTTGGTTCCTTCGCATCTTTCCAGCTTTCTTATTCACATGAGCTTGAGCTCGAAGAATGTTAGGGGTTTCCTCCATAACTCTGACAAGCAAGTTATCAATGTAGTCTTCCAGCTCGCGCTCCTGCTGATCTCGCTTTGCAATCACATCTTTCTGCTTCAAGACCAGCTGGATCAGCTCGCTGTGTGTCAGCTGACCATAAGCGCAGGCGGGATCTGAAGGATCATATTTCTTTAGGAAGGAAGAATGAACAGGTTAAAGTCATTTTGATATCAAGCACTGATGCAAGGATCAGAAGGAAGGTATAGAAACCTTTGGTTTCAGGGATTGCTGGGGAATCCCAGGAATGATGTCAGAGCAAAGCATCTTAAAAGCTACTGAAGATTCACAAAAAACTAGAATTTCTGGATTTGCCAGTAAGTACTTTTATGGCATGCAGATAAATGTGCATACAAGGTTTCTGTACACCTGCCTTCAACTATTTCTTCCCAGTAATAAACATGGAAAAGTGACGATAAGACCCTCCTCAAAATATGCGAAAAGTACTAAATAAATACAAAGCAGCAGCAGTAGTGGTTGTTTCAGTTAAGTGATAATAATTCAGGTTCTGTGCTCAAACTCCAAACAGATCATTTGCAATATTAGTTGGAGGAACTAAATCACTAAACCTTGCTTATCTGAAAACAAAAATCCCTTTCAGGCCAAAGTCCTTTGGTGAAGATAGCAAATTTTGAGCCTGGGGAATTCATACCCACTCACAGATCTAAACTTGTGTCAATAAAAGGCTCAGAAAATTGCCCAGATCGGTAGGATAGCAGGGGCAGGGGGAATCGTACACCTAGAAAACTTGAACACATTTCCATCTCCAAACGACTATACCCCTTTGCAGTTTGTCTAATCCCGCCAATAAATTTACAAGCTTCCTAACTCAAGGCACAGACCACCCAATTAGGTTTTAAAATATAGTATTAAATTACCTTTATATCGGCTTCATTTTGGTTATCCAAGATCTTTGATGTTATGCTCTGGTTTTTTGCAGATGATTTGCTTGTTGTAGTATGCATTGGTTTCACAGGATGAAGTCTGAAAGAAGCACACACAATTAGTTCAGGCAGTCCTATAGTACTTTGTACCTGAACAATTTTGTGCAGTTCTCCTTTTGGTCTGAAGGGACGTGGGTGGCTCTGTGGGTTAAACCACAGAACCTAGGACTTGCCGATCAGAAGGTCGGCGGTTCAAATCCCTGCGACGGGGTGAGCTCCCGTTGCTCGGTCCCTGCTCCTGCCAACCTAGCAGTTTGGAAGCATGTCAAAGTGCAAGTAGATAAATAGGTACCGCTCTGGCGGGAAGGTAAACGGCATTTCCGTGTGCTGCTCTGGTTTTGCCAGAAGCGGCTTAAGTCATGCTGGCCACATGACCTGGAAGCTGTACGCCGGCTCCCTTGGCCAATAAAGTGAAATGAGCACAGCAACCCCAGAGTCGGCCACAACTGGACCTAACAGCCGGGGTCCCTTTACCTTTAGCTTTACTTTTGGTCTTGCATGAAGCACCGCATGCACACATGTTTCTGCTTTGGCTTCTAAAAAGAATAAAGTACATTTTCCGCTTCTATGTACCTCTATTAGTGCAAGTTTAGATTTTATATTTACTGTTAAAACAGAAGATTTATTCTGCCCTCCTCTCTACACTTCAAGACTGATTTAGAAGCTCTCAAATGAAAAGTTTTACTTACCTATTTATTTATATCCCTTCAAGGACCCTGAATACACCCCCCCCCCCGTTTTCCTCACTACCACCCTGTGAAGTAGGTTAGACATAGAGATAAGAGACTGGCCCATCACTGAGTGGAATCCTAGTCTGACACTCTTGATGGTTCAAAACATCTGTTCCTCCCCCCACCATAAAATAGGGTTGGTTGCTTGGATATTTGTGTAGTTACCCAGATGTTTAGCAAGTGTAAAAAAAAGAGAGTTTTCAACAAAGTTTATTGCAAAAGTTTGCCTTGCTTTCTTTTTTAGTTAAATTACACCCCTGGAACTCTTCAGAAATCTAGGTAACACAAAACCTGTGCCGCAGTAAATTGCACTGCACTTATGATCACAACTAACACCGCTTTTTTAAAAAGTTAAGCATTTATCCAACTGCTGCTTTCACTTATTTTGACAAAACATGAAAAATATATTTAGTATTTTAACAGGACAGTGGGTTTAAAAAATAAAGTAAAATTAGAGGTAAAATATGAAGTGCTGGTTCCAGTTTATGATACCTTTATTGTCATGTCACAACAATGTGAAAATAGAGTCTGATTACTGCCTAAGCAAAACAAACCTTTGCTCAGTTTCATTCCTTCATTGACATTGCTACAAGAAATAGATACAGATCAACAGGGAAAGATTTTCACCTGTCCATAGGACACAAAACCCCTCACTGTGTTACAAAGGGGAGGGAAGAATCAAAGCCATGCACAGTATAGCACTTGAGCCTTTATCTTTGCTCCTCCCCCCCCCTCCGCAATTCCTCTCACTGAGCTTAGCAGGATAAGTCCCGTCACTCTGCAGATTCTGATTGGGATGTGTTTCAGAGGGTGAAACCCATGCCTGGAGCAGCTTCTTCTTGCCAGAGGGATCCACTTTGGTACCCAAGCCCTCTGCTGTAGCTTTTTTCGTAGGCTCTGCTCTATTACAGCCAGAAGCATCAGATTGGAAAGAACTAATAGAGTGAGAAGAACTGGGCAGAGGGGAAAGTTGAACAGGCTTAACAGAGAACTCAGGACTATCACCCTGTCTGGATTCTTGAGCCTTATCAGAGGAAACTGGCCACTCTCCAGGCACTCGGCTTGGAATCCTTGTTGACCTCCCCATCTGTGTCTCCCGGCAGGATACAGGCTAGGTCACTATCGGCGATCCTCCTCAAACATGAGAAGGACACACCACTCTTCTCCTTTCCCTGCCTCCCCTAGGGAGGGGAAAGAGACAGACAGAAATGTATTTACATGTCTTTATTTCTGTCTTTGCAGCAGTACAGAGAAACGCGTCTGCACTCATCAGACTCCAACAGTAGAAAGAAAAACTCCACCCCTGTACTTCCAGTACAGGTCAGATGACACTCTGAGCTAACATCCGGTGCTCAGCACAGTGAATAGACTGCCCCTTTGTTTCCCCGGTACAGTCCCAAACATTCACATCCTGTTTTGCTTTCTAGCCACCTGCAGCTCGCTCCCGCATTGCTGCTTTTCCGTAACACTCAGGACTATCACCCTGTCTATTTTCTTTTAAGCTGTCAGCATTCTTCTGCTCCAATCCCTTTACCTCATGGCTTGCATTTTCAAGGGCTAGTGCTGAAGGTGCAACCAATGGTTTGTTTAGTTCAAATCCATCATCAGGAGCACTTGTCTTCATGAGAAGCGATACAGTCTGCCTCCCACCAGTCGCCTTTTTATTTGCTGTCAGCTCTCCCCCCTCAATGGAGGACCGTAACTCTGAGGAACCATCTCCACTCCTGGACAAATCTCCAGAAACTGCAATCTTTTCAGTTGTTGTTGTTTGTTGTTGTTGTTTTGTTGTTTATTCGTGGCCGACTCTTTGTGACCCCCTGGACCAGAGCACGCCAGGCACTCCTGTCTTCCACTGCCTCCCGCAGTTTGGTCAGACTCATGTTTGTAGCTTCTTTTCAGTACCCTGGGGATAATCACTCAGCTGCTCATCACCCAATCCCACTTCTGGAATAACAGAAAGGGTGGTGGGTTTTTACATTCAGATCTCCAGGGATCAAATTGCCAGGATCTATCTGATTAGTTAAACCTTCCTTTTGGGGCTTCTCTGAAGGCACAACATGAACGTGATTGGAATCATCACGGTTCCCTGCTAAGGAGGAAGTGGAGAAAGATGCTGGAGGACTGTTAAAACTTTCAGAGTCCTCTCCCACTTGAGACACGGGAGGATTATCAATATCAGAAAGCTGAAAAGCAGAAGGCTCCAACTGAAGAACAGAAGTTGCAGGAACAGGCAGGGGAGACTTAGCAGAGTTTGAAGAATCCTCTATCTGGGATTCTTGTTCCCTTTTAGGAGCAAATGGTTTATTTTCACTCCCCGAAGCAGAAGAGGTAGCAGCAGCTATAAAGCATTCAGTATCTTGTTTGGATTTCTGTCCCCATTTTGTAGTGAATGGATTGTTGTCACTAGCAAACCTATCAGTGTCCCGAGGTTGCTCTTCTGGATCAAATTTAGAGACAAAAGGGTCGTTTTTATTAGAGTGATAGGAAGGAGAGAAAAGGGCAGCAGAAGGAGGTGCAGAAATAGCAGAAGAAGTGGCTTTGGTTTCATCCTCTGAAGACGCGCCCAGTCTGTAAAAAGGGACAAAATAAAACCTGAAAGTCAGTTGCAGATGCAACGTAAGACAGGCAGAAACATTTTGAAGACAAGTTTAACAAGGTTGCTGCATGTTAAGTGAATAGGAAAGGTGTAGGGTTTTAGCAAATCTTATGGAAATTACAGGGGGGGCACATCTTTAAAGTTAAATATTACAAATATTATGCCTGAATGTATCCTTTCAACTTGACAGCTCAGGGAAGTCACCCAGCTTTAAAAATAATATAAAATCATCTCCTTTCCCAGTTTCCTCCATTCCAAAGCTATTTTCCCCTGGCAAAAGGACTCCAGGAAGTTCTCAGAGGTGACAATTGCTGGGCTCCTTGTTAGCCAAAGGAAGCCAAATCTCATCACCTGACTCGCCTCAGGCTCCAGACATGCAAAGGAACTTCTATTCTACTTTTGGGTGGTGGGTACTTAAGACATATTTGTCTATGCTAATCTTAAGTCTTGCCCTGCCATGTCTGCTTATGCTAATCTTGTACCAAGGACTTGTCTGGACATGTTTGCCAAGGTTGAACCTCTGTCTACCCCTCCCCTTTGGTGACATGTCAGTGATGTAGCAATGATGCTGTACGAACTGTATTCTGGGATGTGGTGGGAAAGTTTTAAAAGTCTTTGTCACCCCATCCTCGGGGTTCAAATTTGCTCTTTGAACCTATTGTGCAATAAACTTTGGTCTACAGCTATTTGCTCTGGTTGGCTGGACTCCTTTCTTTATTCTGCAGGGACCCACGGGCTTTGCCCGACGAGCTGGGTGACTGAGGAGCCTCACTCATAGATTTTTCCATAACAGCAAACCACCCCCTTCATATTGTAATTTACCTTTTAACAGCAGCAAATGCTTATAAAAGAAAACAACACGTTGCCTGAATGAAAGTATTTTGTACATTTAAAAAAATCTATCAGTAACATCTCTTTTCAATAGAACACCTTTTTAATCCCAATTACATTATAGTATTATCATAGTATTAGTAGTACAGTGAAATATACAAAGCACCAAGCATACGGGAGTCAGGCAGGAAAAAGAGTGGTGCCTCTGTGACACACAGCTTCCATGCAAAAGCAACGTTTTATCCAAAGGTTGCATTCCACCAAGCCATAAAAATTGCATTTTAGATTGCTGAAAGGTGCAAATTTTAATCATTTTGCAGGAGCTGAAGAGAAACAAGGTCACCCAACAATGTTAAAAGAATGTTGTTTCACTATTTACAACTGTAAAGAAAGAGATATAAGTTTAAAGTTAGAGCTATAGGGAGCAATTCTCCCACATGCACCAGTGTCAATAACATAAAAACAAAGCCAGACACAAGATCTACCCACCCTGGAAGAATGGCAGATGAAGGTGATTGACTACATGGAATTAGCAGAAATGACTGGCAGAATTCGAGATCAGGGAGAAGAGTCGGTGAAAGAAGACTGGAAGAAATTCAAAGACTACTTACAGAAACATTGTAAAATTAGTGAATGTTAGAAGGATGTTGGATAGAAACTAAGCGGTTTCCAGCTGTAATGCTTTAAGAGATATGAAAAAAAAAAGGTTTCACAAATGGGTAAAAGTTTAATGGTAAGGATTTGCTGAACTAACAAATCGAACTGGAATACAAAGAAGGGAGGTATGAGGAGGTCCGAGGAAATAAGTGTTATGTTATTGAAAATTAATGTGTGTTTTTAACTGTTTTTTATTTTGTATGTTTATTTTTCTTTTTTTTTTGTTATATCTTAAAAACTTTCAATAAATATATATATTTTTTTAAAAAAATAACATAAAAACAAAGCCAAGTCACTAATGGTGTTCACAGCACTTATTTACATGTCTGAATATTTAAATATCAACTTATGAACAAATGCACCACAAGATCACGTAATCAGCTAATATGTGGCAGCCTGAAATATTCAGGGGCTTAGGAGGTAACCCATTTTGATTCACTTTTCTGAGTCTTTCCTGCTCCATCTCGGTATTCCTCCCACCTCTACTTTCAGACGACAGAAGAGAGATAATATCACACCCCTCCCCAACTCAAGCAAGAAGGAACCACGAAGGACAACTGCCAGTAGCACTGGCTGTTTCTTCACGAAAGACAGCTGTTCTCTTTCTCCTTCCTGATTTAGAACTAATGCTTTAAGTCTGGGATTCCTCTCCCTGTAAGTTGGGCAGTGGGGAGAATTTTAAATAATTTCTGCGAGGAGATATAAAATCAAGTCAGAGGGGTTCTGGCCAGGGGACCTTGTCATTATCATTAAAAATCTTTCTCTTGCTTTGTTATATAAGGGGCAGCGCAAGATATAACGTATAAGGTCCTCTACCTTCAGGACATCCCCTAATGCAAACATGTTCATTTATTGGTATGCCTCTGTGTCTCCCATCTCTATAAGCAGGGTTTATTGTATTTAATCGTAAAAGCTTTCCGAAGTTGTGCAAAAGTCAATTCATTAAAATAAGGTGTATGTTCATAGGCCTCTCTAAGCTTAAAATATAATGGGGCGCATGTAGATGTGTACATAGAGATTAGGCCGTTTTTGGTTGCCACTGCCCTTATGGTTCGTTTACATATATTTTTCTGGGAATATAAGGGACAAGCTCTAATGTTCATCTTTCACCTAATGAAATAAGCATCATGTGGTAGCAAGTTGTGGGGTGGGACAGTTTCTTTGGTTTGCAAAGTGCCTATGAATTCAAGAGTGGTGGTGACACCTATCCAAAAAGAATAGCTTGATCCCAGCTCATCCGATGGCTGTTCTCAAATAAAGGGCCACTCTCCAGGGTCAATTTCCCCCTCCCTGAACTTTCTCAGAAGATGCAGTGACATCAGTGAGATCCTTCAAACATGTTTTCCTTCTGCACCTGTTCCTCCAGCCCCACCAAGAGAGTCCTTGACAGGGCAGAGGCGATGCTTCCCCTCGCAATTATCAGAATCACAGTGATTTATTCCTCTTTCCCCTGCAAATACCCAAAGGATCAGCCAGCCAAACATCACCTTTGAGACCAATAACAGACATCTCAGAGTGGAGAGCAGCATGAGGCAACTTCAAGCAACAAGTTTGTATTTAAGTCTCTCGTGTGTCACTGGGGGCTTTTGTGGCAGGCAGGGACTCTGCCAATGTGGAGGTCCCATATCGTCCCTCTGTTTTCAAATGCCACTGGAGTCTTGCTGGAGACTTTGGGCTTCTTCTCATTAGCTGCTTATGAAGTTAAGAGCAGTGACAATAGCGGCCACGACAGCTGTGAGACCCAGAGTGATGCTCTTTCTGCTGTTGCTGTTCCTTCAGCTGCTACCCAGTGCTGCCTCTGGGATGCTGAAGGCAAAATGCTCGTTGAACCTGAGGAGGGACTATCCAGATGCGCTAAACTATTACAAGCCAGGAGACCACATCATAAGTGGGCTCATATCTACAGTGCAATCTATGCTGTCAACGTACAATTTTAGCATGCCCCCACAAAATGTGGTTATACGGTAAGCACTTGAAAAGCAGTCAGAATAAGGCTGTTAAACTCAGCTATGATTTTGTCCAATGCCACATCATTCCACAAACATTTCCTTAACATGTTTGAATATTGCGTACTCCCTCTTTACAGTGCTCAAGTGCCCAAATGTATTGGCCATCTGTCATGGATGCTTTAGTTCAGATTTCTGCACTTTAGGGGGATGGAGTCCTTTCCATCTCTACAATTTGATGATTTTTGTCTGTCTCTGCTTCGGTGGCAAGCAGCTGTTTGCCTTGTATCAAGCACACTTATGGCAGATTACGTGATGGCGATTTGCTTCATGCTTAGATCTGTGCGAAAGCTGTGGTGTCATTCTTTGAGTAAAATCCAGAGGCTGAAGATTAAGAAAGCAGGGATTCGATATGATTTCAGCGAATGGAGAATGACATGAGAATAATACATTGTTTTATGGTAGGACTGATGTCTCCTACTGGTATCTCCTGTCCTTGCAGATTGCTATTCATGAGATAAATCAGGATCCTGGGATCTTGCCCAATGTCACCCTGGGCTACGACCTCTATGAGAACTATTTCAATTCAAGAATGACTTACGACGCGATGATAGATCTGCTCTCTCCTGGCAGGGCAAATGTTCCAAACTACAATTGCGGAAGACAGAGCAAGCCCCTGGTTTTCATTGAAGGGCTTGATTCGGACACCTCTGCCCAAATTTCAAGTTCGCTGGGAATTTACAAAATCCCCCAGGTATGAAAACAAAAGCATAGGCAGCCTGCAGGAAACCACTGCTTTGTTGCAGAAAATGCCAGGAATTGTTCAGAGAAGTAAGGGCTGCCCTTTCCACCAGAGGAATCACACAGCCCCTTGTTCCAGTTAATAGTAGGCATGTGGTTAGGGAAGCGCTCCCACCCTTAGTGAAGGGTTTGTCCAGCTGTGAGAAGAAAAGTCCCACAAAGAGAGTTCACCAGAGCACCCTTGTAAGAAGGGAAACAATCCTAGCGGTGCAGCAGCAACATTGCTAGCACATTTACAAAGCTAAGCAGGGCCCAGTATGGTTTCAAATTGGATGGGAGACCGTGCGTTGAGATTTCTGCATTGCATGAGGGTTGGACTAGATGACCCTTGGAGTCCCTTACAATTCTATGTTTCTATAAACAGAACACTCATGAGAACTACACTGCTTAGTGGGGAAGTACAAGGGGAAATGGGGCATGATAAAAAGACACTTTTTAGGGGTCTGCCTGGCACCAATAATTTTGGAGTAGATCTTCTGCGAAGAGTTCTTCAGATCCATTAAGGTTATATCTTTACTGCCTTCTTCCAGCTGCATCTATTCCTTTCCTTTTTCCTTTTTCCTTTTTCCTTTTTCCTTTTTCCTTTTTCCTTTTTCCTTTTCCCTTTTTCCTTTTTCCTTTTCCCTCTCCTCTCCTCTCCTCTCCTCTCCTCTCCTCTCCTCTCCTCTCCTCTCCTCTCCTCTCCTCTCTTCCTTCCTTCCTTCCTTCCATCCTTCCTTTTTGATTTGGCAGAAGTAGAGGGATGGCACATTTACACTTTCCCCTTTCAAAATCACCTATCAGTGTTGCGATCCCTGCTTCAGAGCTGCTCCAAATACCCAGAAAAGTGTGGTGCTTTTTCACATTGCCAGTGGAGCCCTTTTCCATTGAGAGCACCAACTGCTCTGTGAGATATCATCACAGTTCAAAATGGCATATATAAATGTAATGCACCAGGTAGCTTCTCCGCAGTGCTCAGGTGAGAAGCAGAAAGTGAAATGAGTTCAGGCGGTAGGACCTTATGCTGAAGGCTGATAAATATAGGGCAGGAAAAGAAATCTATAGAACTGACCTCACACGGAAAATGTGAAATATCTATTAAACAGCTGCTTAGGAGCACCACACAGAGAAATGCACAGGACATGACCCTTCCTGAGCAGAATTCCAAGTTAATTGATAATATCAGCGCTTACCCTGAAAGCAAAAGAAACTCTTCAATCTTTCCTTTCCTTACTAGGTAAGTTACATTTCCGTTAATCATGCTCTTGGCAAAGCACAGTTCCCTTTCATCTACCGGGTGATCCCAAATGAAGAACCCCCAAGCCAAGGGATTGTTCGTCTACTTCTGCATTTCAGGTGGACGTGGATTGGGCTCATTGCTCCTGACACGGACAATGGAGAAAGGTTTCTGAGCACATTGACCCCTGTTCTCATTAGGAGCAGTGTCTGTGTTGCCTTCTCACAAAAAATCTCACGAGAGGATTTCGTTGTGCCCGATTTGCTTGACAAGATCCTGCACAAGATTTTGTTTTCCATGGACAGGAGAATCAATGTATTTCTGTACTATGGGGAGTCTCTGTCTTTGGTAGACGTATTAACGACAGTTGACGTGGTGGGTGCAACCCTGACTCCAATTACAGGGAAAATTTGGATCACAATAGCTTTGTCATACTTCAACTCCAACCTATCTCCCACAATGCTTATGAACAAGCACATCTATGGTTATTTATCATTATTTATCCAGACCCAAAAAAAATCGAAGCATAACCTGCCAGTTATATATCATGGTAATATTGATATGAATACGATATGGGAAAATGGATATCATTGTTTATACTCAAAGCATGTGTTATCTGTGAAAGGCCAGAACCGATGCATTGCGAAGGAAAACCTGAAGAGCTACCCTCAAGATGTCCTGGAAAGAAGCCTTTTTCAAGACACTTACAGCATTTACAACACTGTCCGATCTTTGGCACGTGCCTTAAATGCTGCAGACTCATGCAGAGCAAAGTGGATGGTGATGGTGGGCAGAAAGAGATCGGAAGGTGAAAGAATCCAGTCATCACAGGTATTCCTTTTTATTCTAGTGACATGGCTTTATATGGTTCCACTTGAACTGACAATCAGTTCCACTCTGCAACTGTTATTTTACTTATATAACAGGTCCAATACTTGGGGTCTCCAAAAACAACGTTGTTGTTCAGCATCTTTATAATAAATAATAAATAATAAATTCTTATTTATACCAGTTCAGAAAACCGGGCTCAGGGCGGTTAACAACAAATTTAAAACACTTAATTGATGCAACAAAAATCAGCTTAAAATACAGTATAAAACATGAATAACAATAAATTCAGAATTCAAAAATCTATTTAGGGGGAAATCCATCCAATAATCATTAGATGATCACCAGGGCTAGCTGGCTAAATTAGTCCTATTTGGGCCAGCGGAGGGACCAGGGGAGAATTAGCAGTGGGATCCCAGAGCGGGTAATCTTCATAAAAAGGGGAGGGGGAGGGAAGGAAGGAAGGGGAATAAAAGATCAGGCTAAGTTCAAATTGAACTTTAGAAAAGACTTGCATGAAGGAATTGAGGGGGTGCTCATCCAATTTGCTGATGATACCAAACTGCGAGGGGTAGCTAATGCCACAGATGTCAGAATCAGAAATCAAAATGCCCTTAAGAGATTGGAGAACTGGGCCCAAGCTAACAAAATGAATTTCTATACTGACAAATGTAAGGTTCTGCACTTAGGCAGGAAGAACCAGATGAACAAATATAAGATTGGGGACATGGGGCTTATTAGCAGTAGAGGAATTCTTGAAGAAACTGGGTATGTTTAGCCTGGAAAAGAGGAGACTGAGAGGAGATATGAGAGTCATCTTCAAATATCTCAAGGGCTGTCACATGGAAGAAGGAACAAGCTCGTTTTCTCCTGTTCTGGAGGGTAGGACTCAAACCAATGTCTACAAGTTTTTAAAAAAGAGATTCCTTATGTATAAGGCAACTTACTACCTTGGAGACAGTCTCTGAGGTGCTTTCAGAATTAGAGGAGAACTGAGGCAACATTTTACCTATTCTGAGGTCACATTGACTCCTCCGACTCCTCCTCGGCTGCAACATGTGAGCTTCTACTGGTGCCTATTTATCATAGAAACATAGAATTGTAGTGCTAGAAGGGACCCCTGGGAGTCATCTTCCTACATTCACCTGTAATGCGGGAATCTCAACTAAAGCAACTATGACAGATGACTATCCAACCTCTGTTTATAAACATCCAAGGAAGGAGCATCCACCACCTTCCAAAGGAGTCCGTTCCACTAGGCTCCACTGCTGGAAAGAGGGCCCCATTTCACAAGACCTCAAGTAAATTGGGGCCACTTAAATATATATATATATATATATATATATATATATATATGCAGGTTTTGGTGTCTTCGGGTGTCTTCCCGTGTAAGAGTTGGGGTGTCTAGGCGACGTTTCGACGACGAGGTCGAAACGTCGCCTAGACACCCCAACTCTTACACGGGAAGACACCCGAAGACACCAAAACCTGCATTCCTGTACCCGTGAAAATCTACGAAAGCATATATATATATATATATATATGCAGGTTTTGGTGTCTTCGGGTGTCTTCCCGTGTAAGAGTTGGGGTGTCTAGGCGACGTTTCGACGAGGTCTCACTCGTCATCTTCAGGCTGGTGCTTTCGGCTTCTTGTTACTGGAACAGAGCAGGATCTCAGTGTTTGAGTTCCTATAAATACTGTTGAGGGGGTGTGGTGTATAGCCTCCAACGTTCTGGGCAGAGAGGAAGTTCCCAGGTTAGTGTGCCTTTTCTTCTTTTGTTCCTTAATTACTTGAGGGATATCTTGAGTGATTTCTTGAGTGATATTCTGAGTACCACTTAGGAGGGTCATTAAGTGTGGATTAGTTGCTAAAGCTTTCGTGTCTTGACCTCTTGAGCTTGTGAAGAGTTTTTCTGAGAAGATGGCTGTACTGCACTTAGTTGTGCTCTGGCTTGGCTTCGTGTATAGGGGCGAGCTGTGGTTTTGTGCCCTGTGCCAGCCAGATCTGTGTAGGGATTGCAGGGGGGTGCAGCATCCGGAGGTGCCACTATGGTTTGGCTACTGGATGGTGTCTGTAATTTATCTGTGGAGAGGGTCTGGGTTTGGGTCTGGTGTGGTTGATTGGTGATGGCGTTCTGTGTGCCTCTGGTTCTGGTGTCGGTTTTTGTGGGGAGGGCTAATTTCCAGATGTCTGGCAGGCGGGACGTGTCGTCACGCTTGTTCATGTTGTGAGGGTGTTTCTCTATCTCGATGGCTTCCATGATTATTCTCTTGTGGTGATGTTCCATGTTAAAGAGCAATTTGGAATCTGCAAAATTAATTTCGTGTCCTGTTTCTTTCATGTGTTGGAAAAGAGAGGAAGTTTTTTCTTCTTTTTTGACGGCATTCTTGTGTTCTGCGATACGTGCATTTATTCGTCTGTTTGTTTGTCCAATGTACGTGGCTGGGCAGACTTTGCAGGGTATTTCATAGACCCCTTGGTTTTCCAACTGGATTTTATCTTTGGGGTTTCTGAGGATATTGGCTATTTTTTGGTTGGTGCAAAAGGCTGTTTTGATATTGTGTTTATGGAGGATTTTGCTAATTTTATCTGTAGTGCCCTTGATATAAGGAAGGAGGGCCATGCCATTGTTTTCTTCTGTGTCTTGGTTTTTGGGGGGTGTTTCTTTTTGGATTAGCTTCGTAACCCTGTTTTGCTGGTATCCATTGGCGATTAACACATTTGAGAGATTCTGTAACTCAGTTGTCAAGTGGTCTTTGTCAGCCAGGCGTTTGGTTCTGGAGATGAGAGTCTTGGCTACGGAGTTTATTTGTGCAGGGTGGTGGTGTGATTGTGCATGTAAGTAGCGGTTGGTGTGTGTTTTTTTCCGGTAGATAGTGTGTCTTAGGGAGCCATCAGGTTTTTTGTAGATTAGGACGTCAAGGAAGGGAAGTTGGTTGTTGGCTTCTATTTCCATAGTGAATTGTATTTTGGGGTGTAGGCTGTTGAGATGTGTGAGGAAGCTATCTAGTTTTTCTTTCCCATGTGGCCAAATTACAAAGGTGTCGTCAACATATCTGAGCCAAAGTTTGGGTTTGTGTTCTGACTTGTCTAAAGCATTGGTTTCAAAGTGTTCCATGTACAAATTTGCGATGACCGGTGAGAGGGGTGATCCCATAGGTGCTCCTTCTATCTGTTTGTATCTTTGTCCATTGTGGATGAAGTACGTGTTGGTTAGGCAGTGGTTGGTCAGGTCCAGGATGTATTCGGGGGGATTGTATTTGTTTTGAATGGCTGTCAAGGCTTCATTAATGGGCACTTGTGTGAAGAGAGATACAACATCGAAGCTCACAAGTAGGTCATCGGGATGTAGGTTTTGCTTCTTTATTGTTTCTATGAACTGGAAGGAGTTAGTAACGTGTGAAGCGATGGATTCTGCATAGGGCTGAAGTTGCTTAGCGAGAAATTTAGCGAGATTTTGTAGAGGTGAGCCTATGGAGCTGACTATTGGTCTGAGTGGTGTTCCTTCTTTGTGTATCTTGGGGAGACCGTAGAGTTTGGGGCATCTGGATGATTTTTCTCTGGGGATGATTCTTAGCTGGATTTCTTCACTGATAGGAGAGGCTTTTATTTTGGATTTGGTGGTTTTTTCCAGATAGGTGGTGGGATCTGTTTTTATAGGTTGGTAGGTAGGGTCTTGGAGTAGATTTGATAGTTTTGCTTGGTAGTCCGATGTGTTCATCACAACAGTGGCATTACCTTTGTCTGCTGGGAGAATGATTATGTTGTTGTCTTTCCTCAGGTTGGTGAGTGCTTTCTGTTCTTCTTTGTGTAAATTGCTTCTGGGTGGTTTGCTGGAGCAGAGGATGTTGGTGACTTCAAGTCTGATTTTATTGGCTTCATCTGGGTTGATTTTGGTTAGGCTAGCTTCAACTCCGCATATGATGTTTTCCGTGGGGATGCGTCTCGGGGCGACTGCAAAGTTGAAACCTTTGGAGAGTACTTTGGTTTCAGTTGAGGTGAGGATCCTGTCTGATATGTTATGTACTGTTTGTTTCATGGGTTGTTGTGGAGGGTGGCTGGGCTTCTGGCGTTTCTCTAGTTTGTGGAGTTTGTTCGTGTGTCTGTCTGTCTTATGTGAGGTCTCAGTTTCAGCTCTCCAGACGGCTAGTTGTTTGCATTTGTCCCAGAAACAACCCATGAAACAAACAGTACATAACAAAGTACTCTCCAAAGGTTTCAACTTTGCAGTCGCCCCGGGACGCATCCCCACGGAAAACATCATATGCGGAGTCGAAGCTAGCCTAACCAAAATCAACCCAGATGAAGCCAATAAAATCAGACTTGAAGTCACCAACATCCTCTGCTCCAGCAAACCACCCAGAAGCAATTTACACAAAGAAGAACAGAAAGCACTCACCAACCTGAGGAAAGACAACAACATAATCATTCTCCCAGCAGACAAAGGTAATGCCACTGTTGTGATGAACACATCGGACTACCAAGCAAAACTATCAAATCTACTCCAAGACCCTACCTACCAACCTATAAAAACAGATCCCACCACCTATCTGGAAAAAACCACCAAATCCAAAATAAAAGCCTCTCCTATCAGTGAAGAAATCCAGCTAAGAATCATCCCCAGAGAAAAATCATCCAGATGCCCCAAACTCTACGGTCTCCCCAAGATACACAAAGAAGGAACACCACTCAGACCAATAGTCAGCTCCATAGGCTCACCTCTACAAAATCTCGCTAAATTTCTCGCTAAGCAACTTCAGCCCTATGCAGAATCCATCGCTTCACACGTTACTAACTCCTTCCAGTTCATAGAAACAATAAAGAAGCAAAACCTACATCCCGATGACCTACTTGTGAGCTTCGATGTTGTATCTCTCTTCACACAAGTGCCCATTAATGAAGCCTTGACAGCCATTCAAAACAAATACAATCCCCCCGAATACATCCTGGACCTGACCAACCACTGCCTAACCAACACGTACTTCATCCACAATGGACAAAGATACAAACAGATAGAAGGAGCACCTATGGGATCACCCCTCTCACCGGTCATCGCAAATTTGTACATGGAACACTTTGAAACCAATGCTTTAGACAAGTCAGAACACAAACCCAAACTTTGGCTCAGATATGTTGACGACACCTTTGTAATTTGGCCACATGGGAAAGAAAAACTAGATAGCTTCCTCACACATCTCAACAGCCTACACCCCAAAATACAATTCACTATGGAAATAGAAGCCAACAACCAACTTCCCTTCCTTGACGTCCTAATCTACAAAAAACCTGATGGCTCCCTAAGACACACTATCTACCGGAAAAAAACACACACCAACCGCTACTTACATGCACAATCACACCACCACCCTGCACAAATAAACTCCGTAGCCAAGACTCTCATCTCCAGAACCAAACGCCTGGCTGACAAAGACCACTTGACAACTGAGTTACAGAATCTCTCAAATGTGTTAATCGCCAATGGATACCAGCAAAACAGGGTTACGAAGCTAATCCAAAAAGAAAGACCCCCAAAAAACCAAGACACAGAAGAAAACAATGGCATGGCCCTCCTTCCTTATATCAAGGGCACTACAGATAAAATTAGCAAAATCCTCCATAAACACAATATCAAAACAGCCTTTTGCACCAACCAAAAAATAGCCAATATCCTCAGAAACCCCAAAGATAAAATCCAGTTGGAAAACCAAGGGGTCTATGAAATACCCTGCAAAGTCTGCCCAGCCACGTACATTGGACAAACAAACAGACGAATAAATGCACGCATCGCAGAACACAAGAATGCCGTCAAAAAAGAAGAAAAAACTTCCTCTCTTTTCCAACACATGAAAGAAACAGGACACGAAATTAATTTTGCAGATTCCAAATTGCTCTTTAACATGGAACATCACCACAAGAGAATAATCATGGAAGCCATCGAGATAGAGAAACACCCTCACAACATGAACAAGCGTGACGACACGTCCCGCCTGCCAGACATCTGGAAATTAGCCCTCCCCACAAAAACCGACACCAGAACCAGAGGCACACAGAACGCCATCACCAATCAACCACACCAGACCCAAACCCAGACCCTCTCCACAGATAAATTACAGACACCATCCAGTAGCCAAACCATAGTGGCACCTCCGGATGCTGCACCCCCCTGCAATCCCTACACAGATCTGGCTGGCACAGGGCACAAAACCACAGCTCGCCCCTATACACGAAGCCAAGCCAGAGCACAACTAAGTGCAGTACAGCCATCTTCTCAGAAAAACTCTTCACAAGCTCAAGAGGTCAAGACACGAAAGCTTTAGCAACTAATCCACACTTAATGACCCACCTAAGTGGTACTCAGAATATCACTCAAGAAATCACTCAAGATATCCCTCAAGTAATTAAGGAACAAAAGAAGAAAAGGCACACTAACCTGGGAACTTCCTCTCTGCCCAGAACGTTGGAGGCTATACACCACACCCCCTCAACAGTATTTATAGGAACTCAAACACTGAGATCCTGCTCTGTTCCAGTAACAAGAAGCCGAAAGCACCAGCCTGAAGATGACGAGTGAGACCTCGTCGAAACGTCGCCTAGACACCCCAACTCTTACACGGGAAGACACCCGAAGACACCAAAACCTGCATTCCTGTACCCGTGAAAATCTACGAAAGCAAATATATATATATATATATATATATATATATATATATATATATATATATATATTGTGTTGCCACTATGATGCTGATAACACCAAGGTTGCAGGTTCACACCAAGGTTGCTGATAACACCAAGGTTGCAGTTGGGGGAGTGGTGCAGGAAAAACAATTTACTCCTTACCTTAAAGAAAACAAAAGAGATTATTGTGGACTTTAGGAAATGTAAATTGAATATTCAGCCACTTTTTATTGAGGGGAAGTGCATGGAACAGGTCTCGGTGTTTCGATTTCTGGGAATGGAGTTGAGAGATGACCTAACCTGGGGAGAAAACAGCAAAGACCTGATGAAGAGAGCACAGCAGAGGTTATATTTTCTGAGAATCCTCTGGAAAAACAATCTCTCAAAGGACCTGTTGTACTGTGGAGAGTGTATTAACTTATGGTCTGTGTGTGTGGTTTGGGAACTGGACGGCCAGGGAGAAAACAATGCTGTCCAGGGTTGTAAAGACTGCGGAGAGAATAATTGGGTGCACTCTTCCCACCTTGGATCAAATCTACGCTTCCAGGTGTCATAAGAAAGCTGCAGAGATAGTGCAGGATAGCGCGCACCCCGGAAATGATCTCTTTCAGCTTCTGCCTTCTGGAAGAAGGTACAGGGCTATAAAGACTAGGACTAGCCGCCTGAGAAACAGTTTCAATCCAAATGCGATTTTGGTTTTAAACGCAGTGTAAGGTAGTCTCTGTGGGAGTATATTGTATTCAATTATGGGGTATCAGAGTTTTTAGGGGCTAAGCTGGGATAGTTGGTATAGCAGGCTTGTTGGTTTTTGAATGTTTGATGTAGATTTTTTCAGTTCCATTGTTCTGTATGGGATAATGACAATAAAGATTATCGTGTTGTATCGTATCACTCCCCATAAGGGACAGCTGCATATACCTGTATTTCAGAGGGCTGGTTCAGGGCCCTTCCAGCTCTATGATTCTATGACCCTAAGCCATGTGCAACAGCCATGAGTCTTAGAGCATGAGTCTATTTTAATCCTTTTTCTATCTACCCTACCTCTTTCTCTTTCTTTCTTTTTCTCCCCCCCCCCTCTCCTTTTTGTCTGGATCTGTGTTTTTAGCTGCATTAACATTTTAGTTTGGATCAAGTGATATTTGATAATAATCATTGTATCACTCTTTAAAATTCTAATGAAGTTTATTCAAACAAAAAAGAAAGGAAAGAAAAAGGAAAAAAACCCAACTTTGATAAATGCCAGGATTTTCACTGTCCTTCTAGCTTCACCCTTTCCTTAGAAACGTCAGATTTTATAATGCTTCCGTGGACGGAGTTTATTTGGATGAGAATGGGCAACTCTCAGCTGACTTTGATATTGTGAACTTTGTGATTCTTCCCAATAACTCCCTTCATGAAGGGAAAGTTGGGCGTGTGGAGAAACGGGGATCCCAAGGCGTACAAGTCACCATTGATCAGGATGCCATTCTGTGGCCTCCTTGGTTTAACAAGGTGGGTTGAGCCATTCAATTAATGCTATTCTATTGATCATCTGTTAAGTTCTAACAATACTTCTGGTATTGTTGATTAGACCTCAAAAAAAGAGAGCTATCATTGCTTTGAAAATACTCAGGAAAGGTTCTTCCATATTCACTCATTCTCTAAAAAGCATAGCAATTCCAAATCAGAGCTCCTCTGTTTTGAGCTACATGTTAAATCATGGGCAGGCAACCATTTTTTCTCCCAAGGGTCACATTCCCTCAGAGGGAAATGAAAGACGAATCTCTCAGGGAGCTGCAGGCAGGGCTGAGGGTGGAATTGGTCTTGAAGGTGGGCAGAGCAAAACATGAAAGAATTCTGCATCAACAAATCTGGAATAAAAATTGCCTGACTTCATTTTTTTACCATGGTTACATCAGAGTAGATTTCCCTATGCAGCTCTGTTCAGAAGTAAGCCCACTGGTTTTGATGGCAGCCCCGTACAGTGGTACCTCTGGTTACAAACTTAATTAATTCTGGAGGTCCGTTCTTAACCTGAAACTGTTCTTAACTAGAGGCGTTCTTTCACTAATGAGGCCTCTTGCTGCTGCTGCTGCGCCTCCGGCACCCGATTCTCGTTCTCATCCTGGGGCAAAGTTCTCAACTCGAGGTAACTCTTCCAGGTTGGCAGAGTTTGTAACCTGAAGCGTTTGTAACCTGATGTGGTTGTAAGTAGAGGTTCTACTGTATAGGGAAGTTTTTAATGTTTAATGTTTAGTGTTTTATTATGTTTTTACATATGCTGGAAGCTGCCTAGAGTGGCTGGGGCAACCCAGTTAGATGGGCAAGGTACAAATAATAAATTATTCTTATTATTAAATAAGTATACAATAGACCAATAAAGGTAATGCTCATGAAGGAACCTGATCGTAAGTTCTTTGACAGTTAATCTGCTTCAGTTTAGAACGCAGGCTGGGTTTCTTTCCTGATTACAGGCTGGATTTCATTCCTGGAGAGAAACAGGGTCTTACGGATACCTGGTGTGGTTTCCATATCAGCGACATGGATTTTTCAGTTACAGATAGGTAGCCGTGTTGGTCTGCCATAGTCAAAATAAAAAAGTTCCTTCCAGTAGCACCTTAAAGACCAACTAAGTTAGTTCTTGGTATGAGCTTTCGTGTGCATGCACACTTCTTCAGATACACACTGTGTAGCTGAAGAAGTGTGCATGCACACGAAAGCTCATACCAAGAACTAACTTGGTTGGTCTTTAAGGTGCTACTGAATGGATTTTTCAGATATCTTCTAATACCTTAAGTTTTACTTAAGGTTCCTAACAGACTTGAAGGAAATAACAAATACAGAGATGAGGCAGGGATCAAGTTACATCTGCATTCATAGTGGATCCTTGAGGTCAGCAGATTCAGAATACCATGGAGCAGGTTAGGTTGAGAACAGCAAACTGAATGAACTAGCCTCTTGCAGAGAAGTCATTAAACTGCATTTTTATACATATAATTAGCCAAAATCAAGGTCTAAACTGCTTATGATATCCTGTTGAAAATACCTCCCATAATCCCCTTACTTTCCCTTCCTATTACTTCCTGTGACTTTGCATGATAGAAATAGCCCTCACTATTGATCCTTTGTCTATGAGTAGATGGTGCCTCATTCCAGATGTAGCAAGAACTGTCAGCCTGGGTATGTCAAGGTGATCCGGGAAGGAGAGCAGCTTTGCTGCTATGATTGCGCTCCCTGCAAGGAAGGGACAATCTCTACCCAAGAAGGTAAGTGTCTCCAGAGGAAAGGGCAGCCTTTAAGGAATGGGTAAATTATATTTAGATATTTTTGGATGAATTAGACCTTTGTGGAGTTGAAAGAAATGGCCTTATGTGTAGACTGGTGGGTGTTTAAGGATCCAGAAATCCCAGGCACCATAATGTCATTTCTTTGTATCATCTCCATTACCAATGCCCCAAGTGTTTTACATGTGATTGGTTGCCATTTTGATGTATCCGCTATCCCTTTGCAATTCAATTAACACATTAATCTGCATTACAGTGACTGGAACAGGCTATTAGTCTATTTTTCAAATGTAGTTGGAATGTAAATTTTCACAACAAAACATGTCTTTTGTGGAATGTAACAGAGTAATTGCGCACATATGAATGGTGCTGAAGTCATTGTTCTTCTTTTCAGATGCAAAGCATTGCACCAAATGTCCAGAAGACCAGCATCCAAACAAGAATCAAGATAAATGTGTTCCTAAAATTATCAACTTCCTGGCCTATGAAAAACCCTTGGGAATAATCCTGACTTCCTCTGCCCTATTCTTGTGCTTAACCACAATCTTTGTGTTAGGAGTTTTCATTAAATACAAGGAAACTCCCATAGTCAAAGCCAACAACCGGGACCTCTCCTACATCCTCCTTGTCTCTCTCCTTCTCTCCTATTTAACCTCCTTCCTCTTCATCGGCCGGCCAAGGAAAGAGACCTGCCTCTTTCAACAAATGGCCTTCAGCATCATCTTCTCTGTTGCCATCTCTTCTGTCTTGGCAAAAACCATCACTGTGGTGCTGGCCTTCCTGGCCACTAAGCCAGGGAACAGAGTGAGGAGATGGCTGGGGAAGAGTTTGGCCAACTCTATTGTCATTTCCTGTTCCAGTGTCCAAATTCTCATCAGCACTATCTGGCTGGGGTTTTTTCCCCCATTCCCAGATTCTGACATGAACTCTCAGCCTGGAGAGATCATCTTGCAATGCAATGAAGGGTCTGTTGCCATGTTTTATACTGCCCTTGGCTATATGGGTTTCCTGGCTGCCATCTGCTTCACAGTGGCTTTCCTGGCTAGGAAACTTCCTGGGGCCTTCAATGAGGCCAAGCTGATCACCTTCAGCATGCTGGTCTTCTGCAATGTTTGGGTGTCCTTTGTGCCTACTTACCTGAGCACCAAGGGGAAATACATGGTAGCCGTGCAAGTGTTCTCTATGTTGGCCTCCAGTGCTGGGCTTCTGGGCTGCATCTTCATTCCTAAGTGCTACATTATTATTCTCAGGCCTAACTTGAATATAAAGAATAATCTGACAACAAAACTAAAGATGGCATCTGATTCTTAGTAGATCCCCCCCCCCATCTTACACACCTGTGTTCAGCAAAGAAGTAAAAAAAAAAAGCAAGCTATTTCACTTGTGAGTGATTATTATGTGTTGCTATTTTAAATATTTTCTCTTCCCTTTACTAATGTCCCAAAGGCTATAGGTCATGGCCAATGAAGATGAGGCTATGGTGACCATGGAATGCCCACAGGTTCTATTGATTTAATATTTTGTAGGTATCAAATATGCAAAAAACTGTGTGGTATGTTGCAGATCTCTCGCTTGTCTAAGTAGACATTCATAGTTGGCCTCTGATAAAGAAGTAAAATGTTAACGTAGAAACTATGTCACAAAATGCAATTCTTTCCAGAAATCAGGGCATGATGAAGATTGGTGTAAAGAGGGGTAGCCAACTCCCAAAAGACTGCAATCTACTTACAGAATTAAAAACTGGCAGTGATCTACCCCCGTTTTTGTGGGGTTCAGGTCAAAGTTGTTGACCTTTTTTTAGGGAGGAGGAAAGTCCTGTTTTTAAGGTTTTTTGGGGAGAAAGAGGAACAGCCACTCACCAACAAATCACTGGCAAGACTGAAGGCCTCACTGAGTAAACTCCATATCCCGTTCTGCATATCCGTGGAGGGCAGGACGAGGGGACAGGGAAGGATTCAATTTTAGCAACGCCAAGGAAAGTGACCCAGTGATCGAACGCAATCTACCAAAACCTCCCGGGGATCTACCAGTAGATCGCGATCGACCTGTTGGACATCCCTGGTGTTAAGTAAAGCAGTGTACTGTGTGATACAGGTTCATCACAAAGGAGAAAAAGCACCTCTGCTACATAGCCCCTATTGGGAAACCAATGGTATCTGTAAGAGACACGTTTTATGACTTTGCATGTCAACAGTTGTGGCATTCGTACGGAGCCCCCAGTCTTCTCACAGACCATTGACCCGTACACCACTAATCCGCTGCCACCAACAAGCTTCTCTCCAGTAAATCACTTAGACTCAGTCAGGTTCTTAAGTTAACAAAGAAGAGTGTAGTTTATTGCAAACACAAATATTGGGCCATTATAAAGAGATTTAGTGGTTCTTAGTTGATCGGTGATGTGGTAGTGTTATATTGTATTATTTATGCAAATTGGTTTTCTCTGGAGTTAAAGATCTGACTGGGACAAACCTTGTTATGCTGAGCTCGTATTTTGCACAATTTGTATATGGTGTTTGTTTGATAATGTGTGGTTTGCTATGCCTAATAAAGGATTGACTTTTTAAAGCAAACACAAATAAACTTTAACTGCATTCAAAACTCTTTACCTTCTTAGTCTTATTTTAGTCTAACTCTTCTACCTCCCCTAACAAAAGAACCAACTGCACTAACTGTCTCTCTGTTTCCAACTGCCTGCCAACTGCTTTCCCAACTGCCTTTCTCAACCAACCAACCAACCAACTAACTAACCCAATCTCGGACTAAGCGCTTTTATAAACAGGTAGGCTCTGCCTCTGACTTTTCCATTGGTCTACCTATTAACCCTTTCTCTCCCCCTGTACAGACATTTCCAAAAGAACGGGCAAACGCCACAACAGTCAATTGGTATTTAGGTACCAAGTCATTGTTTTGTGTAAGCGTTTGCTGAGGCCCCCCCAAAAAAATTCAAGGAGGGGACCAGGACACCCCCAAAATCCACAGCGGATGTGTGCACATGCCATGAGACATGCTCACCTTAACTGAGCAGCCCATGTGGCATTCGGGTGGCATGTCAGCATGTTGGACGACATGTGCTCACAGCAAGAGCAGATTGTGCAATGTAAGCTTGATCCTTGTGTATGTTGTACGGCGGCGCCCCCCTTAATCATGGCGGCAAGGTGGCGCTCTTGAGACTGAGGGAGGGAGGCAGGTGGGAAGTCAGGCAGGTGGGTGGGTGATGGGGGGGGAAATATTGAAGGGACTGACCCCCTAGAAGAAATTTATTAGGGGGCAAGGGACCACGGACTCCTACAGTTGGCACCTATGCTAAGTTCCTCTGCTCTGCCTCCATGGTCTTAGACAGACAGCAGGAGGCAAGGGTGGTTTTGGGCTCAGTGCCTGCTTCCCACAGGTGTGGGAACAGAATACTCAATGGTATGTATGTATGTATGTATGTATGTATGTATGTATGTATGTATACCCCACCCTCCCTGGCCAGAGCAGGGCTCAGGGCAGCTAACACTGGTAAAATTACAATAAAAACATAATTGGGGGGGCAATTTAAAATACAGGTTAAAATGCAATTTATAATGCAGCCTCGTTTTAAAAGTAGCTGATAAATCAAGACCATAAGGGGAGGGAAACATAAGGGCCAGACTGAGTCCAAACCGAAGGCTAGGCGGAAAAGCTCTGTCTCACAGGCCTTGCGGAAAGATGTCAAGTCCCGCAGGGCCCTAGTCTCTTGTGACAGAGCATCCCACCAAGTCGGGGCCAGTACTGAAAAGGCCCTGGCCCTAGTTGAGACCAATCTAACCACCTTATGACCTGGGACCTCCAAAATGTTGTCATTTGTGGACCTTAAGGTCCTCCACAGGGCATACCAGGAGAGGCGGTCCCGTAGGTACGTGGGTCCTAGGCCACATAGGGCTTTAAAGGTCAAAACCAGCACCTTAAACCTTAAGCTGCTGGCCAGATCCAGCAGACTCTTCTTGTGTTCTTACATCAGCCCGTATCCCCAGCCCCATCGAATAACATCTCACATCTCAGGTTACAGACGAAGCCGTCTCACCTCTGCAGCTACCCTATCTTGCGATCTCAGCTGGAGATCTTGAGCCACCACTGCTTCCCTGAGGAGACTGATATTGTTCTTGGTGACTCAGTTTCACATTTTAATGATGCTCAGCAATGTGTGGTAGGTCACATATACACCCTGAATGAATAGATTGATCCTGGCATATCACATGGTGAAGCTTTTGAATGTTGAATGTTTTATCAGGCTTTTGACTATAGCCGTACCTTGGATCTCAAACTCCTTGGCTCCCGAACACATCAGCTCCTGAATGATCGAAACCCGGGAGTGAGTGTTCCAGTTTTCGAACAATTTCTGGAAGCCGAACGTCCAACGGGGCTTCCATGGCTTCCAATTGGCTGCAGGAGCTTCCTGCAGCCAATCAGAAGCCGCGCTTTGGTTTCTGAACATTTTGGAAGTTGAACGAACTTCTGGAATGGATTCCGTTTGACTTCCAAGGCACGACTCTATGCTGGATGCCGCCCAGAGTGGCTGGGGCAATGCAGTCAGATGGGCAGGCTACAAATAATAAAATCACCACCACAATCACCATTCTCCACTAAAGGTCAGACCAAGCTCACCTTTCCCCTCCCTGACCCTTCTCAGAATCCGTGTTTCCACCAACATGTTTTCCTCCAACTTTGCAGCTGCTCCTAGAGCCACACAGAGAATCCATGAAAGTGTAGAGCTGTTAATTATAATTAAAAGTAAATAAATCACAGTTTTTTGTTACTCTTTTTCTGGTCAAAACTTTACTTGGAGACAAATCACAGTAATATCAAAAATGAGGCAGCATGATGCAACTCCATTTCACATGCCTGAAATGCCTCCTGCACATTGAGACCTTTGGCTGTGATTTGGGGCAGGCAGGGACTCTGCCAGTGGGAAGGTTTCATTCCATTCCTCTCTTGTAATGTCTCTGGGGCATGGATAATAAATCAGATGGATGATTTGGGAAGAGGTGATGCATCCCATGCTAGTTATCAAAATTGTAGTGATTTATTCTCCATCGCCTTGCCAATGCTCAAGGGCATTCCCAAAGATCACAATTTAGAGCAATAACAGAAACATCAGAATTGACAGCAAGGAGGTGAAACTTCTTGCAGCAACAACCCTGCCTCATAAATACCTCCTGCACCACCGAGAGCCTTGGGTGACAATTAGGAAGGGGTGGGGAGCAGGGGGCTGATTCAGGTTGAGACGTCCTATGTGGCGCTGTAGCCATGAGTAGATTCCCTCTGTGAGTCATTGCAGTCTCAGCTTTGCCCAAGGGTTTTGGCTGCTTTTCATGAGCATGGAGAGCAGCCCCAGAGGCGGCAGCTGTGGCAGGTATATCCAGATTGTGCTGATGGTGATACTCTTTTCCCGGACAACCTGTGAGATGCCGGTGGCAAAATGCCCCTTCAATTTCATAAACAACCAGACAGACCCCTTGAATTATTACAGAGCAGCAGACTACATCATTAGTGGGGTTGTATCTGCCACCAATGTCATTCTACTCCCAATCAAGTTCTCCAAGACTCCCTCTACAAGATATTACCCGTAAGTAATTAAGGGGCGTAAGTAATTGCAGGGACGCGGGTGGTGCTGTGGTCTAAACCACCGAGCCTCTTAGGCTTGCTGATCAGAAGGTCTGCGGTTCGAATCCCTGTGATGGGGTGAGCTCCCGTTGCTCGGTCCCTGCTCCTGCCAACCTAGCAGTTCGAAAGCACGTCAAAGTGCAAGTAGATAAATAGGTACCGCTCTGGCGGGAAGGTAAACGGCGTTTCCATGCGCTGCTCTGGTTTGGCAGAAGTGGCTTAGTCATGCTGGCCACATGACCCAGAAGCTGTCTGCGGACAAACGCCGGCTCCCTCGGCCAGTAAAGCGAGATGAGCACCGCAACCCCAGAGTTGTCCGCGACTGGACCTAACGGTCAGGGGTACCTTTACCTTTAATTAAGGGGCAGTGGTGGATTTGTTGCAATTCCTGCTGATTCTGATTTCATATGTTCCAATTGTGCCCCAATCTCTCTCTTTTTCTAGTCCTAAAACTGAACAATATCCCCTCTTTTGGCAGAAAGTTGTTTATTATTATTATTATTATTATTATTATTATTATTAGGATTTATATACCACCCTATGCCTGCAGGTCTCAGGGCAGTTCACAGGTTAAAATCAGAATATACTAAAACCACAAAATACCTAAATTAAAATATCATCATCATCACCGTTACTTTTACTTAAATTTGTATGCCCAGCCTTCGCCTGAAGATCTCAGGATGGTTCACAGCTTTAAAAAACACAAAGCTGGAGAGAAACAGGGTCTCACGGATACCCCTTTGAAGGTCACCCTCTAGCTTTGCAAAAGTGTGGTTTCCATATCAGTGACATGGATTTTTCAGATATCTTCTAACACCTTAAGTTTTACTTAAGGTTCCTAACAGACTTGAAGGAAATAACAAATACAGAGATGAGGCAGGGATCAAGTTAGATCTGCATTCAGAGTGGATCCTTGAGGTCAGCAGATTCAGAATACCATGGAGCAGGTTAGGTTGAGAACAGCAAACTGAATGAACTAGCCTCTTGCAGAGAAGTCATTAAACTGCATTTTTATACATATAATTAGCCAAAATCAAGGTCTAAACTGCTTATGATATCCTGTTGAAAATACCTCCCATAATCCCCTTACTTTCCCTTCCTATTACTTCCTGTGACTTTGCATGATAGAAATAGCCCTCACTATTGATCCTTTGTCTATGAGTAGATGGTGCCTCATTCCAGATGTAGCAAGAACTGTCAGCCTGGGTATGTCAAGGTGATCCGGGAAGGAGAGCAGCTTTGCTGCTATGATTGCGCTCCCTGCAAGGAAGGGACAATCTCTACCCAAGAAGGTAAGTGTCTCCAGAGGAAAGGGCAGCCTTTAAGGAATGGGTAAATTATATTTAGATATTTTTGGATGAATTAGACCTTTGTGGAGTTGAAAGAAATGGTCTTATGTGTAGACTGGTGGGTGTTTAAGGATCCAGAAATCCCAGGCACCATAATGTCATTTCTTTGTATCATCTCCATTACCAATGCCCCAAGTGTTTTACATGTGATTGGTTGCCATTTTGATGTATCCGCTATCCCTTTGCAATTCAATTAACACATTAATCTGCATTACAGTGACTGGAACAGGCTATTAGTCTATTTTTCAAATGTAGTTGGAATGTAAATTTCCACAACAAAACATGTCTTTTGTGGAATGTAACAGACTAATTGCGCACATATGAATGATGCTGAAGTCATTGTTCTTCTTTTCAGATGCAAAGCATTGCACCAAATGTCCAGAAGACCAGCATCCAAACAAGAATCAAGATAAATGTGTTCCTAAAATTATCAACTTCCTGGCCTATGAAAAACCCTTGGGAATAATCCTGACTTCCTCTGCCCTATTCTTGTGCTTAACCACCATCTTTGTGTTAGGAGTTTTCATTAAATACAAGGAAACTCCGATAGTCAAAGCCAACAACCGGGACCTCTCCTACATCCTCCTTGTCTCTCTCCTTCTCTCCTATTTAACCTCCTTCCTCTTCATCGGCCGGCCAAGGAAAGAGACCTGCCTCTTTCAACAAATGGCCTTCAGCATCATCTTCTCTGTTGCCATCTCTTCTGTCTTGGCCAAAACCATCACTGTGGTGCTGGCCTTCCTGGCCACAAAGCCAGGGAACAGAGTGAGGAGATGGCTGGGGAAGAGTTTGGCCAACTCTATTGTCATTTCCTGTTCCAGTGTCCAAATTCTCATCAGCACTATCTGGCTGGGGTTCTTTCCCCCATTCCCAGATTCTGACATGAACTCTCAGCCTGGAGAGATCATCTTGCAATGCAATGAAGGGTCTGTTGCCATGTTTTATACTGCCCTTGGCTATATGGGTTTCCTGGCTGCCATCTGCTTCACGGTGGCTTTCCTGGCTAGGAAACTTCCTGGGGCCTTCAATGAGGCCAAGCTGATCACCTTCAGCATGCTGGTCTTCTGCAATGTTTGGGTGTCCTTTGTGCCCACCTACCTGAGCACCAAGGGGAAATACATGGTAGCCGTGCAAGTCTTCTCTATGCTGGCCTCCAGTGCTGGGCTTCTGGGCTGCATCTTCATTCCTAAGTGCTACATTATTATTCTCAGGCCTAACTTGAATATAAAGAATAATCTGACAACAAAACTAAAGATGGCATCTGATTCTTAGTAGATCCCCCCCCCCCATCTTACACACCTGTGTTCAGCAAAGAAGTAAAAAAAAAAAAAAGCTATTTCACTTGTGAGTGATTATTATGTGTTGCTATTTTAAATATTTTCCCTTTACTAATGTCCCAAAGGCTATAGGTCATGGCCAATGAAGATGAGGCTATGGTGACCATGGAATGCCCACAGGTTCTATTGATTTAATATTTTGTAGGTATCAAATGTGCAAAAAACTGTGTGGTATGTTGCAGATCTCTCGCTTGTCTAAGTAGACATTCATAGTTGGCCTCTGATAAAGAAGTAAAATGTCAGCGTAGAAACTATGTCACAAAATGCAATTCTTTCCAGAAATCAAGGCATGATGAAGATTGGTGTAAAGAGGGGTAGCCAACTCCCAAAAGACTGCAATCTACTTACAGAATTAAAAACTGGCAGTGATCTACCCCCGTTTTTGTGGGGTTCAGGTCAAAGTTGTTGACCTTTTTTTAGGGAGGAGGAAAGTCCTGTTTTTAAGGTTTTTTGGGGAGAAAGAGGAACAGCCACTCACCAACAAATCACTGGCAAGACTGAAGGCCTCACTGAGTAAACTCCATATCCCGTTCTGCATATCCGTGGAGGGCAGGACGAGGGAACAGGGAAGGATTCAATTTTAGCAACGCCAAGGAAAGTGATCCAGTGATCGAACGCAATCTACCAAAACCTCCCGGGGATCTACCAGTAGATCGCAATTGGTCTGTTGGACATCCCTGGTGTTAAGGAAAGCAGTGTACTGTGTGATACAGGTTCATCACAAAGGAGAAAAAGCACCTCTGCTACATAGCCACTATTGGGAAACCAATGGTATCTGTAAGAGACATGTTTTATGACTTTGCATGTCAACGGTTGTGGCATTCGTACGGAGCCCCCAGTCTTCTCACAGACCATTGACCCGTACACCACTAATCCGCTGCCACCAACAAGGTTCTCTCCAGTAAATCACTTAGACTCAGTCAGGTTCTTAAGTTAACAAAGAAGAGTGTAGTTTATTGCAAACACAAATACTGGGCCATTATAAAGAGTTTTAGTGGTTCTTAGTGGTGATGTGGTAGTGTTATATTGTATTATTTATGCAAATTGATTTTCTCTGGAGTTAAAGATCTGACTGGGACAAACCTTGTTATGCTGAGCTCGTATTTTGCACAATTTGTATACGGTGTTTGTTTGATAATGTGTGGTTTGCTATGCCTAATAAAGGATTGACTTTTTAAAGCAAACACAAATAAGCTTTAACTGCATTCAAAACGTTGTTAGTCTTTACCTTCTTAGTCTTACTTTAGTCTAACTCTTCTCACAAAAGAACCAACTGCACTAACTGTCTCTCTGTTTCCAACTGCCTACCAACTGCTTTCCCAACTGCCTTTCTCAACCAACCAACTAACTCAATCTCAGACTAAGCCCTTTTATAAACAGGCAGGCTCCGCCTCTGACTTTTCTATTGGTCTACCTATTAACCCATTCTCTCCCCCTGTACAGACATTTCCAAAAGAACGGGCAAACGCCACAACAGTCAATTGGTATTTAGGTACCAAGTCATTGTTTTGTGTAAGCATTTGATGAGCCCCCCCAAAAAAATTCAAGGAGGGGACCAGAACACCCCCAAAATCCACAGCGGATGTGTGCACATGCCATGAGACATGCTCACCTTTACTGAGCAGCCCATGTGGCATTCGGGTGGCATGTCAGCATGTTGGACGACATGTGCTCACAGCAAGAGCAGATTGTGCAATGTAAGCTTGATCCTTGTGTATGTTGTGCGGCGGCGGCCCCCCTTAATCATGGCGGCAAGGTGGCGCTCTTGAGACTGAGGGAGGGAGGCAGGTGGGAAGTCAGGCAGGTGGGTGGGTGATGGGGGGAAAAATATTGAAGGGACTGATGCCCTAGAAGAAATTTATTAGGGGGCAAGGGACCACGGACTCCTACAGTTGGCACCTATGCTAAGTTCCTCTGCTCTGCCTCCATGGTCTTAGACAGACAGCAGGAGGCAAGGGTGGTTTGGGGCTCAGTGCCTGCTTCCCACAGGTGTGGGAACAGAATACTCAATGATATGTATGTATGTATGTATGTATGTACAGTGGTGCCTCACAAGACGAAATTAATTCGTTCCGCAAGTTTTTTCTTCTTGCGAGTTTTTCGTCTTGCGAAGCACGGTTTCCCATAGGAATGCATTGAAAATCAATCAATGCGTTCCTATGGAGACCGTCCGGAGACAGAGGGGAAGTGCCGCTCTGTCCCCTCTTTTGAAGCAAGGGGCTGCGGGGAGAAGATAGCTTCTCCCCGCCACCCCTTGCTTCAAAAGAGGTCTGGGAACAGCGGGGAAGACGCGCTGCGCTTCCCGCTGTCCCCGGACCTGGGGCTGCGGGGAGAAGATCGCTTCTCCCCACCGCCCCTTGCTTCAAAAGAGGTCCGGGGACAGCGGGGAAGACCCGCTGTCCCTGGAGCTTGCGGGGCAAGCTTCGTTTTGTGAAGCAAGCCCATAGGGAAATTCGTCTTGCGAGGCAACTCGAAAACGAAAAAACCTTTCGTTTTGTGAGTTTTTCGTCTCGCGAGGCGTTCGTCTTGTGGGGCACCACTGTATGTATGTATGTATACCCCACCCTCCCTGGCCAGAGCAGGGCTCAGGGCAGCTAACACTGATAAAATTACAATAAAAACATAAGGGGGGAACCAATTTAAAATACAGGTTAAAATGCAATTTATAATGCAGCCTCATTTTAAAAGTAGCTGATAAATCAAGACCATAAGGGGAGGGAAACATAAGGGCCAGACTGAGTCCAAACCGAAGGCCAGGTGGAAAAGCTCTGTCTCACAGGCCTTGCGGAAAGATGTCAAGTCCCGCAGGGCCCTAGTCTCTTGTGACAGAGCATCCCACCAAGTCGGGGCCAGTACTGAAAAGGCCCTGGCCCTAGTTGAGACCAATCTAACCACCTTGTGACCTGGGACCTCCAAAATGTTGTCATTTGTGGACCTTAAGGTCCTCCACAGGGCATAGCAGGAGAGGCGGTCCCGTAGGTACGTGGGTCCTAGGCCACATAGGGCTTTAAAGGTCAAAACCAGCACCTTAAACCTTAAGCTGCTGGCCAGATCCAGCAGGCTCTTCTTGTGTTCTTACATCAGCCCGTATCCCCAGCCCCATCGAATAACATCTCACATCTCAGGTTACAGACGAAGCTGTCTCACCTCTGCAGCTACCCTATCTTGCGATCTCAGCTGGAGATCTTGAGCCACCACTGCTTCCCTGAGGAGACCGATATTGTTCTTGGTGACTCAGTTTCACATTTTAATGATGCTCAGCAATGTGTGGTAGGTCACATATACACCCTGAATGAATAGATTGATCCTGGCATATCACATGGTGAAGCTTTTTAATGTTGAATGTTTTATCAGGCTTTTGACTATAGCCGTACCTTGGATCTCAAACTCCTTGGCTCCCGAACACATCAGCTCCCGAATGATCGAAACCCGGGAGTGAGTGTTCCAGTTTTCGAACAATTTCTGGAAGCCGAACATCCAACGGGGCTTCCATGGCTTCCAATTGGCTGCAGGAGCTTCCTGCAGCCAATCAGAAGCCGTGCTTTCATTTATGAATGTTTTGGAAGTTGAACGGAATTCCGGAACGGATTCCGTTTGACTTCCAAGGTACGACTGTATTCTGGAAGCCGCCCAGAGTGGCTGGGGCAACCCAGTCAGATGGGTAGGGTACAAATAATAAAATCACCACCACAACCGCCATTATTTTATGGTGGTTCTCCACTAAAGGTCAGACCAATTTCACCTTTCCCCTCCCTGACCCTTCTCAGAATCCGTGTTTCCACCAACATGTTTTCCTCCAACTTTGCAGCTGCTCCTAGAGCCACACGGAGAATCCATGAAAGTGCAGAGCTGTTGATTATAATTAAAAGTAAATAAATCACAGTTATTTGTTACTCTTTTTTCTGGTCCAAACTTCACTTGGCGACAAATCACAGTAATATAAAAAATGAGGCAGCGTGACGCAACTCCATTTCACATGCCTGAAATGCCTCCTGCACATTGAGACCTTTGGCTGTGATTTGGGGCAGGCAGGGACTCTGCCAGTGGGAAGGTTTCATTCCATTCCTCTCTTGTAATGTCTCTGGGGCATGGATAATAAATCATAGAAATAATGGTGGAAGATGGATGATTTTGGAAGATTTCTTGGTTAAAGGTCCAGCCTGCCCCTCTGACCTATCCCAATATGGGAGAAGTTGGGGGGCAGGATTCCTCCCCCCAACAAGTTCCACAACTGAACCCGCCCAGAAAGTCCAGGAGGCTGCAGAGGTGATGCATCCCATGCTAGTTATCAAAATTGTAGTGATTTATTCTCCATCGCCTTGCCAATGCTCAAGGGCATTCCCAAAGATCGCAATTTAGAGCAATAACAGAAACATCAGAATTGACAGCAAGGAGGTGAAACTTCTTGCAGCAACAGCCCTGCGGCATAAATACCTCCTGCGCCACCGAGAGCCTTGGGTGACAATTAGGAAGGGGTGGGGAGCAGGGGGCTGATTCAGGTTGAGACGTCCCATGTGGCGCTGTAGCCATGACTAGATTCCCTCTGTGAGTCATTGCAGTCTCAGCTTTGCCCAAGGGTTTTGGCTGCTTTTCAAGAGCATGGAGAGCAGCCCCAGAGGCGGCAGCTGTGGCAGGTATATCCAGATTGTGCTGATGGTGATACTCTTTTCCCGGACAACCTGTGAGATGCCGGTGGCAAAATGCCCCTTGAATTTCATAAACAACCAGACAGACCCCTTGAATTATTACAGAGCAGCAGACTACATCATTAGTGGGGTTGTATCTGCCACCAATGTCATTCTACTCCCGATCAAGTTCTCCAAGACTCCCTCTACGAGATATTACCCGTAAGTAATTAAGGGGCGTAAGTAATTGCAGGGATGCGGGTGGTGCTGTGGTCTAAACCAGTGTTTCCCAAACCTTTTTTGGGCAAAGGCACACTTGTTTTATGAAAAAAATCTCGAGGCACACCACCATGTGGGGCACGTTACAGCCCCGTGACGTCAGCGCGCAGCGTCACGCCGGGAGGGACGCACGAAAGTGTAAGTTTCAATTTTTTCCCCTCCCCCTTGCCTTCCTTCTGTGCCAACTGCCAAAAAGCCAAGAATCGCGGGACCGCCGGCGGAGGGGGGGAGGGCGAGCGGAGGCAGCGGCGAGCCCCGTTCCTCCCCATCCGCCCCATTCCGTGCAAGGAGCGCGAACAGGTGTGAGAAGGGTGTCAAACCTGCAGGTCGGCGCCGGGGAACCTCCAAGCTTTGGGGCTGGGGGGGAGGAGGCAGCAAAGCGAGGCAGGAAGGAGAGCGCGGCTTGGCTGGGTGAGCTTTGGCAGGGGCAGGGAATGAGAGCTGCGAGGCGGGCGCTGCGGACAGAGGCGCTGCCCGCCGAGCTCGCAGGCAGGCAAACGGCGAGAGCCCCGCGCTGGGCGGCCTCTCCTCGCCGCCGCCGCCCCGCCTCTCACCGCCCGACTCGCTCGCCTCCCTCCGGGGACAGCGCCCCAATCGAAAATTTGACTTAAAAAAAAAAATCTTTCGAATTTTTTAATTTTTCCCACGGCTCACCAGGCAACATCTCGCGGCACACTAGTGTGCCGCGGAAGAGTGGTTGAAAAACACTGGTCTAAACCACCGAGCCTCTTAGGCTTGCTGATCAGAAGGTCTGTGGTTTGAATCCCTGCGATGGGGTGAGCTCCCGTTGCTCGGTCCCTGCTCCTGCCAACCTAGCAGTTCGAAAGCACGTCAAAGTGCAAGTAGATAAATAGGTACCGCTTTATAGCGGGAAGGTAAACGGCGTTTCCATGCGCTGCTCTGGTTTGGCAGAAGCGGCTTAATCATGCTGGCCACATGACCCAGAAGCTGTCTGCGGACAAACGCCAGCTCCCTCGGCCAGTAAAGCGAGATGAGCACTGCAACCCCAGAGTCGTCCGTGACTGGACCTAACGGTCAGGGGTACCTTTACCTTTAATTAAGGGGCAGTGGTGGATTTGTTGCAATTCCTGCTGATTCTGATTTCATACGTTCCAATTGTGCCCCAATCTCTCTCTTTTTCTAGTCCTAAAACTGAACAATATCCCCTCTTTGGGCAGAAAGTTGTTATTATTATTATTATTATTATTATTATTATTATTATTAGGATTTATATACCACCCTATGCCTGCAGGTCTCAGGGCAGTTCACAGGTTAAAATCAGAATATACTAAAACCACAAAATACCTAAATTAAAATATCATCATCATCATCATCATCATCATCATCGTTACTTTTACTTAAATTTGTATGCCCAGCCTTCGCCTGAAGATCTCATGATGGTTCACAGCTTTAAAAAACACAAAGCAAAAATTTAAAAATGTAAAAATTGTAAACAATGCATGGCAAGGGGTTGGACTATATCATTTCCCAGAATGCCTTTATTACCTCACAAGACCACCACATATGATAAAAGGTGCCTTCTTTTTCTTTATGTTTCCAACAGATATTTGTACATGTCTTATACAATTTTGCTAACTTACAGGGAGTCAAATACCATCTGTACATCATTTTCATACAGTTTTCTTTCAGTGTACAACATGCCGAGAATTTCAAATCAGTTTTCCATAACCTTTCCCAATCTGAAAGTTGGATATTGTGTCCCCAAATCCCTTACTCGGTGTATCATTACAGATTTAACTTGTTCATCCTTTGTATGCCATTCCAAAAGCAATTCATACATTTTCAACAGGTTTTTTTATTATTATTTTCCAACAAATCTTTTTCAAATCTTGAGGTCTCATGACTGAAACCCCTCTTCTTATCTGTCTTGAAAATATCATTTAATTGATGAAATTGTCGCCAGTTAATAAATCCCTTATCTCTTCAAAATCCTTCAGCTTTTTGGCAGTTTTTCAATTTGCTGGCATGCTCTGTATTTTGTATATATTTGTATGTTGATGTTTTGAATGTTGGCTGTAAGCAGCTTTGGGCACAGCTCATGGTGGGAAAATGACATATAAACATGGCATTTTTATCAGCCGGAACCTGCCGGAACTCAGTCACGGCTCCTCTCAAGTGGGTGCCATTGCCGTTATAAGAGAATGAGGGAGGCGTTCATGGTGACTGAAGACACCTCTTTTTCTAGAAAAATAGCAGTGCAGAAGTAAACTCAATTGATCAATCAAACTCATATGGCATACAATATATGTCGCTTCACTGACTGGTGTTGTCATTGAATGATGATGATGATGATGATGATATATTATTTATACCCCTCCCAGCTGGCTGGGTTTCCCCTGGTGAACTTTTGAAGTGCTTTTGCCTGTTGCACAGCTTAGCAGAGTATAGCAGAGTACTGCAGCGTTTTTAGGCAACTCTTGAGATGTCTCAGGCAAGACAACAATCAGGAACAAGGCTGACGACTAGCAACTTGATTCTTGTAGTTTATTATATACAGCAGCAAAAATACAAGTCTATCTACAAGTTGCTATTTACAACACAACTTCTTCACTCTCAGCAACTCCTCAACACTCACCAACACTAACCACTCTAACAAGCAGTATCATAGGTCATGCTGCCTATCTGAGGGACCTCAGCCAATCACAGAGCTGTTGCTGGGTCTCCTTATCTCTAGGCAGATTCCTTTCATGCTCTGTCTTCCCAGGCTGTGGAGACACTTGCAAAGCTGCACGTAAACCATGGATTCCAACATCCCCAGCCACACTAGGTGGCTTCCAGCAAAATATTAAAATACAATAATTCATCAAATATTAAAAGCTTCCCTAAACGGGGCTGCCTTCAGATGTCTTCTAAAAGTCAGATAGTTGTTTATTTCCTTGACGTCTGATGGGAGGGTGTTCCACAGGGCGGGCGCCACCACCAAGAAGGCCCTCTGCCTGGTTCCCTGTAACCTCACTTCTCGCAATGAGGAAACTGCCAGAAGGACCTCAGAGCTGGACCTCAGTGTCCGGGCTGAACGATGGGGGTGGAGACACTCCTTCAGCTATACTGAGTCAAGGCCATTTAGGGCTTTAAAGGTCAGCACCAACACTTTGAATTTTGCCCAGAAACGTACTGGGAGCCAACGTAGATCTTATGTTATGTGGTCTTGGTGGCCGCTCCCAGTCACCAGTCCAGCTGCCGCATTCTGGATTAGTTGTAGTTTCCAGGTCACCTTCAAAGGTAGCTCCATGTAGAGTGCATTGCAGTAGTCCAAGTGGGAGGTAACTAGAGCATGCACTACTCTGGCAAGACAGTCTCAACCTGTGTAGCAGATCAGAATTGACCTGCGCCTCCATGAGTCGCTGTGAGTCCAGAATGACACCCAGGCTGCACACCTGGTCCTTCAGGGGCACCGTTACCCTGTTCAGGACCAGGGAGTCCTCCATACCAGCCCACCACCTGTCCCTCCAAAAACAGGATTGTCAGGATTCAACTTCAACCCGTTGGCCACCATACATCCTCCAACCATCTCCAGATACTCACACAGGACCTTCACTCCCTTCACTGGTTCTGATTTAAAAGAGAGGTAGAGCTGGGTATCATCCACACACTGGTAAGCACTCAGCCCAACCCCCCTGATGATCTCCATATTCTTCTTCATGCTCAGGCTATGAATTAAAACATTATGTTTGCTGGAGAGCCAGGCTGCTGGTGACCTAGTTGCTGGAGTTTGTTGGCCAGTGACGTTACCATGGATAAATGCAGATGTATCATTGTGACATCAGTGTATGATGTCACACACAGAATGCGCTTCAAACACCAGCAAAGTGAGAGACAGTTAACAGTCAGAGCCAGGCTGAATGCTGTGGGTATTCGTCTAGCTGGATGGTTGTTAAACGTGGGACACAAATTTTGTTGCAGGTTATCAAACGTGCAGTTCAGGCAGCTCCTGCCCTTCATATTTGCCACTCAGAGAGTCAGCAGGGATCCTGGGCTCCTGCTCAACATCACTCTGGGCTACAACATCTACGAAAACTACTTTGATGCAAGGACGACTTATGATGCTACAATAGACCTTCTCTCTACTGGGCAAGCAAACATCCCAAACTATGGCTGCGGAAGGCGCAATAACCTGTTGGCTGTCCTCGAAGGGGCTGACTCTGAAATCTCTGGCCAGATTTCAAATATGTTGGGCATCTACAAAACCCCACAGGTAGGAAATGGGGAGTGCGGCTGGTACTGTGATACCTTGGTTCCTGAACGGCTTAGTTGACAAACAAATCGGCTCCCAATCACTGCAAACCCGGAAGTAAGTGTTCCGGTTTGAGAACGTTTTTCGGAAGCCGTACGTCCGTTTTGGCTGCTGCCATTGTTTCCGGGGCCAATCATCCAATCAGAAGCCACACCTTGGTTTGCAAACGTTTTGGAAGTTGAACGGACTTCCAGACAGGATTAAGCAGATTATGTAATGACATCCTGTATTTCTAAGGCTGCTTTTTTAAGAAGTATAACCACATGTGAAGCAGATGTTAATGCATAGTCTAGGATTTTGATTGCAAAATCACACACACACAATAAATGACAACAGCCATTTCAATAGCTAGTTGTGATATTTTAGGTTTGCAAACGCCTCGGCTTTATCCTGAGATTCAAAACCTTCCTTTTCTCCACAGGTCAGCTACGATTTTGTTTCTCCTGTTCTGAAAGACAAATCTCAGCTCCCTTTTGTCTACCGGATGGTCCCAAGCGCTGAGACCAAATACTTGGGCATTGCCAAACTTCTGCAGCATTTTGGATGGAGGTGGGTTGGCCTCGTCGTTCCAGAAAATGACAACGGAGAGAGGCTTATGAGGACTTTGACAGAAGTACTGGCGAGGGAGGGGATCTGCGTGGCCTTCTCAGAAAAAATCCCAGCACTCGTTTTGTACAGAAACATTTCCCCCATGATTGCGTTCCTCGTGCAGAGGCAAGTCAACGTCGCCATTTTCTCTGGGGACTCTCAATCTGTTTTCGGTTTAGCTTACGTCATATTCCGGGCTGTGAGGAGCAAGCAGCCCACAGCAGGTAAAGTTTGGATCATGACGGCTTTGCAGGACATCAACCTGAGTGCTCTTTACCGCATGTTTGAGATGCAAAACATCCACACTTCATTGGCCTTCCTAATGCAGTTCAAAAGGGGGACGAGGTATGAAAACGTCAAACCGCGGTTTGATAAGAAAGGATTTCGTTGCTTTCATTTGAAGTATGCGCTGACGGCGAGAGGTCAAATGAGATGCGTCGAGAAGAAGGAGAGCATTTATCAGGAGGCTGATGAAGGCAGCTTGACCCTGGACAGCTACATGATTTACAGTTTGGTCCGGGCTCTGGTGCTTGCCTTAAGGGCTACATTTGCGTCCAGATCCCGGAGGATGGTGAGGGGAGGTGGAAGCGACTTGGTCTTCCAAAGGGTACAGCCATGGCAGGTATTCTTTTCTCCTTCACTGCTAACATTATTGCCAGTTCATTTAATACCTTGATTCTATGGGAGCCAGTGTGGTGCAGTGGTTAAGAGCAGTAGTCTCGTAATCTGGTGAACCGGGTTCGCGTCTCCGCTCCTCCACATGCAGCTGCTGGATGACCTTGGGCCAGTCACACTTCTTTCAAGTCTCTCAGCCCCACTCACCTCACACAGTGTTTGTTGTGGGGGAGGAAGGGAAAGGAGAATGTTAGCTGCTTTGAGACTCCTTAGGGTAGTGATAAACTGGGATATCAAATCCAAACTACTACTACTACTACTACTACTACTACTACTACTACTACTATTCTTCTTCTTCTTCTTCTTCTTCTTCTTCTTCTTCTTCTTCTTCTTCTTCTTCCATTTGTGTTCCTCACAAGTTAGGTTGTCTGCCTTCCTTTAGCAACATTTAGCAGCCCTCTATAGGGAAGTTTTCAATGTTTAATGTTTAATGTTTTTGCATATGCTGGAAACTGCACAGAGTGGCTGGGACAACTCAGACAGATGGGCAGGGTGCAGATAATAAAAATGTTGTTGTTATTGTCAGTTTGCTTTTCTTAGTGCAGAAAGTACTGATCTGATGTGTAGTAATCTTTCCTATTCTAATTCATTCAAGAGGTTTCCGGAAGTTTCTGGAAGCTTCTCTGTACAAAAGAAGCTTCGTGGTTGTTTGGGTTATACCTTCAGAGAATCTGAGTACAGCTGGCTTGAACTGGTTTTCTTATCTCTTCCAATTAAGGTCATATTGACTATAAATATGGGCCGGAAGGAGCCTGGGTCTCTCTTCCTCCTGGTTTGATGTTCTGTATATTGTATGCTTAGTTTATAAGTTTTTGTAAGTGCTTCAACTGGCTTTTTATGAACTGTGCCAGTCCTGAATGTACTTGATTTGTGACCATTATGCTCATTTGCCTTCAGTAGCAAGTAAAAGGTCTATTTTTGGGGAGTTCTGCTACGTGTTTAAGTTTTTTTTCTTTCCCAGAAGAGGCTGGGCAACAGTTGTTGTTGTTGTTGTTGCTCATGAAACCTGATGAAAACATCCTGAAAATTCTTCAGCAATTTAGTGTGAATTTCTTCTAATTAACACATTTTTGTATGTGGTTTTGATTAATGTACGCAAATCTGGAAGCAAGTGCTCCTAAATTAACATGTTGTATGCTATTTTCATGGATATGGCACATTTTCCCCAATATACAAATGTTCATGAATGTTGTTTGGTTGGAGGAACCGCATTGCGAAATTGGGCTTAGTGCAGATTTGGAAGGCTGGCTCTGCTCCGGTTCTCTTATTGTTTTGGAACGTGCAAATTTGATAAATTCATCTTTGATCACAAAGTGAAATTGAATTTCTCCTCCATCCCCAATAGGCTGAGAGTTAGTGAGGGTCCAAAGTTCTTCCAATGAGCATCATTTCCTCCTTAGCTGTGGTCATTGGACCTCATAAGGCAGGAGGCAGGGGGGTAAATGGCAGGCATAGTCAAATGAATGTTTCGTCCCCATCCTCTTCCTCGATGAGTGTAGGAGTGCAAATATCCAGAGTGTGGGGTGAGGTGGGATTACTATAAGGAATTATAAAATATGCATCAAGCCATTGTGTCCACGATTAATGCATTGTGTTGACTGGATTTGATACATTGACAATAATTTCTGATCAAATCCCATAACCCTCTGCATCTCTGGCCATTTCCTCTACTGCCCATCACTCTTGCTTGACAAGTCAAGTCACGTACACTGCCAGTTGCTTCGCCAGGCAGGCGTCCTGGATCATCTAAGATAGTGGGCGAGCTTCTTTGAAGTAGCTTTCTGATATGTTAATCTTAGGATGTTATCTTAGGGCCAGGAAACAGGTTTCACATTAAGGTGATAATGATCACTGTCCTCCTGGCCATCCTTCTTATCATGTATATTGCTTGTTTATCACCTCTGGGGTTGCCAGGTGTCCTCCTCTGTAGTTCTGTTCTTTGTTTATCCCAGAAATATGTGTGCTTAATTAGTTTAACTTGTCCCCACATGGGTTGTTGAAATGCTCAGAAGAAATCTGATTGGTTCTTACGAACACTCTGTAAAAAGTTCTTTTGTGAATAAAACGACCTGGGCCGAGGGGACAGAGATTATTATACGCACCCTTCCCAGAGTCTCGCTGGTTCAAGCCTCTGTGTGTATTCTTATTAATCAGAGTTCAATCCTTCCTTTACTTTGTGAACGCCTCAGATGAGTTCTACTAATGCAACATTCCAAAGCGGAGGAAGCTGAGAGGCAATGCCGGCCATTGGGTTGGTTAAAAGTAAAAATGCGCACAGGGAGCCTGGCTGAAGGTTGGTGGGCTGGAGCCCCATTTGCTCTAACTGACCAGCCCCCATTGCTGTCTGCGGCACTGCATTCCAAAGGCTGCCCCTTGGACGCTTGGCTGGACCAAAGAGTTCTCACCAGTTCACTCTGCCCTTCTCTGCATGATGGGAAGGGCCACGGGCCACGCTGGGAGAGTCAGGACAGACAAAAGAAACCACTCCTTCATGCAACCAATAGTTAATCTATGGAACTCACTCCCACAGAAGGCAGTGATGGCCACCAATTGGAATGGCTTCAAAAGAAAAACAGACAAGTCCACAGAGAAGCCTATCAATGGCTGCTAAGCCATGATGACCCTGTTCTGCTCCTAAATACCTGCTGCGGAGAGCATTGCAGGTGTGCTCCGGTCCTGTTTGTGAGGAGAATCAGAGCTTACAGGTTTAAACAGCTCAGAGTAAGCGTCTTGCCCACTGGGGAGTGGTTTCCCTCATATGGAAATCTGTTCTTTGTGTTCAGTCTCCTTTCAGTTTTGACCAAGATGGTAGACAAGATGCTGATGGGAGCCAGTGTGGTGTAGTGGTTAAGAGCGGTAGACTTGTAATCTCGTGAACCGGGTTCGCTTCCCCACTCCTCCACCTGCAGCTGCTGGGTGACCCTGGGCTAGTCACACTTCTTTGAAGTCTCTCAGCCCCACTCACCTCACAGAGTGTTCGTTGTGGGGGAGGAAGGGAAAGGAGAATGTTAGCCGCTTTGAGACTCCTTAGGGTAGTGATAAACCGGGATATCAAATCCAAACTCTCCTTCATCTGTCTCTGGAGTTTCTGATTTATTGCTGCTGTACATAATAAAGCTTCTTAGATTAGTGAAGAAGCTGCGTACAGACTCTCTTTTCCTGCATGCTCAAACACAAAGCACATGGTGTGCCTACACTCTGCTACACTCCGGAGAAGCTGAGCAGTGGCAGTGGAAGCATACCGGACCTCATTACTTCACACTGTTTGTGGGTTTCCGACAGGCATTAGTTTGGCCAATGGGAGAACAGGATGCTGGGCTGTTCATATTCTAGGACAGTGTTTCCCAAACTTGGGTCTCCAGCTGTTGTTGGACTACAACACCCATCATCCCTAGCTAGCAGAACCAGTGGTCATGGGCAATGGGCACTGTAGTCCAAAAGCTTCTGGAGACCCAAGTTTGGGAAACGCTGTTCCAGAACATGCTTGCTTATTGATGCTCAGAAATTTTGGAGGTCCAACAGGGCAGGTTTGCAATACCAAATGCTGCTGTTTTCTTTGCCATAATAGCTTCACCCTTTCCTGAGAAACTTCCACTTTGACAATACTTCCGTAGACGGGCTGCACTTGGATGAGAACGGACACCTGGCAGCCGCCTTCGATGTTGTGAACGTGTTAGTGCTCCCCAATAAATCAATTGAGAAAGTGAAGGTTGGGAGTGCAGAGAGACACAGCCCCTCAACAATAACGCTTGCTATAGATCCAGATGCCATTGTGTGGCCTGGGTGGTGTAACCAGGTGAGGCCTACTTAATTTTCTTTCTTTTTTTTACTAGAAACTCAAAGCCAACAAGTGAAGGGGACAATGACAGACACAATAGTGTCCCTATTTCCCGGGGACAGTCCTGGATTTACAGAAGCCACCCCAGTTTCTGATTTGATCTCAGAATGTCCCGCTTTTCCTTAGGACACCCCTATTTTCCTTGGGTGAAATTTTGGAGGGTATGGAGTTCTCCAACCCCAGAGATAACTAGACAATCTTTAGAAGCCATCCGAAGGCAGCCCTGTATAGGGAAGATCTTTAATGTTTGATGTTTTATTATGTTTTTATATATGTTGGGCAGCCCAGTCAACTGGGTGGGGTATAAATACTATTGTTAGTACTACCACCACCATTATCATCATCATCATGGAATAGGACATCCCTATTTTCATCAGAGAAATGTTGGAGGGTATGCAATGAACGTCCTTGCCTTGCGTTGTCCAATTTTATCTTTTTATAAGCCGCCTTGAGTTCCTGCCGGTGCAAAAGCCAGGGTATAAACAAATACCGTATTTTTTGCTCTATAAGACTCACTTCTTCCCTCCTAAAAAGTAAGGGGAAATGTGTGTGCGTCTTATGGAGCGAATGCAGGCTGTGCAGCTATCCCAGAAGCCAGAACAGCAAGAGGGATTGCTGCTTTCACTGCGCAGTGATCCCTCTTGCTGTTCTGGCTTCTGAGATTCAGAATATTTTTTCCCCCTTGTTTTCCTCCTCCAAAAACCAGGTGTGTCTTGTGGTCTGGTGCGTCTTATAGAGGGGGAAATATGGTATATAGTAGTATAGTAATGTTAGGATTCTTGCCCCGTGTTGCAGTCATGGGATTATTTTATCACATGACAGTGTATGTTTTCATTCCACATTGTGGGAAGTGACGGAGACAGAATGTTTATATTACTGTGTTCCGTGATGTGGGACTGTTGTCCTTTGTTCTTTCTCTTTGCTGTCTGATGAGAAAGGGGAAGGAGCTAAGTCAGAACACTCCAAGTATGTAAATAAAGTAGTTTAGCCAATATTGCTGTGCTGTTGAGTCTGTCACGCGGACTGCTAACACTCTGCTGATCCTAAAGTGTGCTGATGCCTCTTGGTTGCTGTAATGTTCGGGCTGGAGAAAGCTTTTGAAGCTCCCGAACGACCGACCAAGAAAGAGAGAACATGCTAGCCGTGCATGTGTCTCTATCGGATTCCTACTCCCGTGTAGGATGTTCCTGACAAGTAATAGCAGTACAAACAAACAATTGGATCTCCTTTCAGCCTCTTGACTCATGTACAGAGAGACTGACTGGCCAACCTAGGCTTTCCCATAGTCTTAGCCATACAGTGGTACCTTGGTTGTTGAACGGCTTGGCTCCCAAACAAGTCGGCTCCTGAACACCGCAAACCCAGAAGTGAGTGTTCTGGTTTGCAAACATTTTTCGGAAGCCAAATGTTCAGCACGGCTTCCACAGCTTCCGCTTTAGTGCAGGAAGCTCCTGCAGCCAATTGGAAGCCGCACCTTGGTTTTCGAACAGTTCCGGGAGTCGGAGAATTCTTAATTTAGAATGGAGAACATTTCAGGACTATTTGAAGAACTATTGCAAACCACTTAAAACACTAATTTAAAAAATTAGTGCCCAAGTTCTATTGTTATAAGAGAAAGATAAAAACATTTCTCTGTTCGCTTTCTCCACCCACTTCCTTCCTTTTATGAACAGACCCCGCCTCATTCAAGGTGCAGCAAAAGCTGTCGCCAGGGATACACCAAGGTAATTCATGAAGGCCAACCCTTTTGCTGCTACAGTTGCTCACGGTGCATGAAAGGGACAATCTCTGCTCTGGAAGGTAAGAGGGGAGCCCTTGGAGAAGGCAAAGAGAAGGGATTCATATGTCAGCGCCAGCATTTCTGATTATGTACACACTGATGGGGTCGGGGTGCCTCCTTCTTCCCGTTGAAGTGAGGTTGGACGGCTATCTGCCAGAGGTTCTTTCGCTGTGGTTCCTGCATTGAAGGGGTGTGACTCAGTTGATACCTGGGTCCCTTCCAACTCTTCAGTTATATGAATCTATTATTCTAACTCCTACTGGACACTAAATGGCTCATCACATCTTCTCACTCCTTCTCCTGTTGCAATGTAGGACTTCTTAACATAACAGAATGTAATACAGAACAGAGATAATAGTGATATATGAATGATGCTGAACTCACTGCTTTTCTTTTCAGATGCAGACCACTGCACCAAATGTCCAGAAGATCAGCATCCAAACAAAGATCAAGATCAATGTGTCCCTAAGATTATCACCTTCCTGGCCTATGAGGAGTCTTTGGGGACCCTCCTGACCTCCTTCACCCTATTCTTGTCCTTAACCACAGGGATTGTGTTAGGAATCTTCATTAAATTCCTAGACACTCCCATAGTCAAAGCAAACAACCGGGACCTCACCTATATCCTTCTTGTCTCCCTCCTGTTTTCCTTTTTGTCCTCTTTCCTGTTCATTGGGCGGCCAAGGAAGATGACCTGCCTTCTCCGACAATCTGCCTTCAGTGTCATCTTCTCAGTTGCCGTCTCTTCCGTGTTGGCCAAAACCATCACAGTGGTCTTAGCCTTCCTAGCCACAAAGCCAGGAAACAGGGTGAGGAGATGGCTGGGGAAGAGTTTGGCCAACTCCATTGTCATTTCCTGCTCCAGTGTGCAAGTTCTCATCTGCACCATCTGGCTTGGAATGTTTCCACCATTCCCAGATTCCGACATGCACTCCCAGCCTGGAGAGATCACCCTGCAGTGCAATGAAGGGTCTGTTGCCATGTTTTACATTGCCCTTGGCTACATGGGCTTCCTGGCTGCCATCAGCTTCACAGTAGCTTTTTTTGCCAGGAAATTGCCTGGGGCCTTCAATGAAGCCAAGCTGATCACCTTCAGCATGCTGGTCTTCTGCAGTGTTTGGGTGTCCTTTGTGCCCACCTACCTGAGCACCAAGGGGAAGTACATGGTGGCTGTGCAGATCTTCTCTATCTTCGCTTCCAGTGCTGGGCTTCTGGGCTGCATCTTCATGCCCAAGTGCTACATTATTGTATTCAGACCTGAACTGAATACAAAAGAGCATCTAATGATGCAAACATCTGACAATAGGAACTAGAAATGGAGACAAGTTCTGTCCCCACTGATATCTAGACCAGAACCATAGCTTCTGATAAGGCCAAATCTTTATCTAGGATGGTTCCAAGACGTTATTCCTTTTGTGAAATTAACAAGGCTGTGGTGTAGGGTCTCCTCTGCAGTGGCTCCAGTGTTATGGAATTTCTTCTGCAAGGAGGTCCACTAGAACTCAATGTTCCAGTGAATCTTTTAAAACCTTCCTCACTCACACTGAAGCTCCTTCCACACTCCGTGCATTTATATGGTTTCTCCCCTGTGTGGATCCTGCAATGACTATTTAATTCTGATGTGTCTAAATGTATGTTTTTAAAAATATTTTTATTAAGAATTTAAACAAAACATATGATCTTAAAACATATCATCCTTGATTACCCCATTTCCCCCTTCCCCCCATAAAATGACCCACCCTCCCCTCCCTCCCGACTTCCCTCAGCTCCAGTCTCTGATTTCTCTACAAATGCTGTTCTTTGCATGTTACAGAATTGTATGAATCCTTAATTTATCTGACTGGTTATTGTCAATAAAAAGTTTGTGTTTATTCAAAACCTGCCAAGGAGTCCTATTCACTTTGTTGTTCCTTTAAGTACTTTGTAAAAGGTTCCCAGGGCAATCGTATGGTCGGCGATTCGAATCCCCGCGGCGGGGATTCCCCGTTGCTCGGTCCCAGTGCCTGCCAACCTAGCAGTTCGAAAGCACCCTCGGGTGCAAGTAGATAAATAGGGACCGCTTACTAGCGGGAAGGTAAACGGCGTTTTCGTGTGCGGCTCTGGCTTGCCAGAGCAGCTTCGTCACACTGGCCAGGTGACCCAGAAGTGTCTGCGGACAGCGCTGGCTCCCGGGATCTAGAGTGAGATGAGCGCACAACCCTAGTCTGTCAAGACTGGCCCGTACGGGCAGGGGTACCTTTACCTTTAAAAGGTTCCCATTCATCTTTAAAGTCACAGTTGTCCTTGTCCCGTAGTTTATGTGTCAATTTTGCCAATTCTGCGTAGTCCATCAGTTTCTCTTGCCATAGTTCTTTAGTCGGGGTTATGTCTAAGTGTTTTAATATACAGTGGTACCTTGGGTTAAGTACATAATTTGTTCCAGAGGTCCGTTCTTAACCTGAAACTGTTCTTAACCTGAAGCACCACTTTAGCTAATGGGGCCTCCTGCTGCTGACGCACCGCCAGAGCACAATTTCTGTTCTCATCCTGAAGCAACGTTCTTAACCCGAGGTACTATTTCTGGGTTAGTGGAGTCTGTAACCTGAAGCGTATGTAACCCGAGGTACCACTCTACACATTTTTGTTCTGTTTCTGTCATCCGCACCCTGAGAAGTAGAGGATTTCTTCTTCCCACTCTTTGGCTGTTTCCTCTCATGCCTGCCTGGTTTTCTTTGATTTCCAAACATCTTTCTTCCTGCTTCCTTCTTGCCTGTTTCTGACGACATCATCAGATGCTTCCTATAATCCACATTGTTCTTCCCATCATCTCCTGGAGGGGGTAGACCAGGAGAAGAAAATCTATAATGCTCAGGTCTTGCTTGTGGGTTTCCCAGAGGACATCCTGCTTGGCAGGGGGTTGGACTCGATGGCCCTTGTGGTCTCTTCCAACTCTATGATTCTATGATTCTATGATCTGGTTGGCCACTGTGAGGTCAGGATGCTGGACTATAAGGGCCATGGGCCTGATCCACCAGGACTCTTCTTATGTTCTTTCATCTGCTCCATCTGAAGCTACACACACACACACAAACCGCATGCACCCTTCAGCAGCAACCTGCTTTATGAGTTTGCTGCTCAACTGGCTGCTCAACCCTAATGCTGTTTGATTTTGGCCAGTTGGAAAACTAAAATGCATCAGAGGATATAAAACACCAAAAAAAAAAATATGGTTGGATTCGCACCACATCCCACCCCAAAAATGCCCGCAGAGATATGCTTGAGACATGGCTGGAATCAAATATAGGGTTCTCTTTTATTTTATCCTGTAGAGGGAAATTGAAGCCATACAGAAGGGTCTCAAAATGAAAAGAAAAAACAACAGAGGAGGTGCCTGAGTTTGTAGCGATCCCCTCTTCTTCCTTTTGTCATTCCGGGTTTTGCCAGAGCAGGCTGCAGTTCAGACCTTTGGGACTATCAAGGGGTGGAATAAGCAAATTGGGCCACACACTTCCGCTTGTCCCATTTCTAGAAAAAAATCCCTTTACCCCACTACTTTCCCTTGGATAACCCTCTCTTGAGCGCTAAATCAGAGCAAACCTCAAGATGGAGAAAACCCAATCAATGTTTGCTCCGACTCAGCGGCAAAAAGTGGCTTTTTTCCCAGGGGAAAGCAGAGATGTGGACGAGCCTTGCATTTGGAGAAATCCTTCTTCCCTCTTCACAGCCACTGCTCTGTCCCAGGTGCTCTGTCCCCCCTCCTTATCCGGTGGAAGGAAGATAATAATAATAATAACAATACTTTTTTATTTATACCCCGCCCTTCCCGGTTTAGAAAACTGGGCTCAGGGCAGCTAACAACAAATTAAAAACACTTAATTGATGCAACAAGAAACAGCATAAAATGCAGTATAAAACGTGAGTAACAATAAATTCAGAATTAAAAAATCAATTTAGGGGGGAAATCCATCCAATAAACATTAGACGACCACCAGGGCTAGCTGGCTAAATTAGCCCTATTTGGGTCAGCGAGGGGACCAGACGCCAGCAGAGTCCGCCTGGGAAGCGATGGGCTGCATTCTTCATCATTCATTCCCCTGTTTAGTTTTGCCTGCAGTGGAGGAAAGAGCATAAGAATCTCCTTTGGCCAAGCATTCACCCAGTGGCGTAGCATGGGTTGTCAGCACCCGGGGCAAGGCAAGTAATTTGCGCCCCCTAACCCGTGGATTTGCGCCCCCTAACCCTAACCCCCAGATGTTGCGCCCGGTGCGGCCGGCCCCCCCTGCACCCCCCACGCTACGCCACTGCATTCACCCACAAGTGTCCCAATATGCTCTGGGGAAACAGAGGCAGGAGCTCCAGATGGCAGCCCCCCTCCAACCCCCCCCATATGCCCCACTACTGTCGTTTCATGCCCTTCCCCAAACCTGGCAGCCCAGGTGTGGCCCCTCAACCTGCCCAACAGGAGGCCTGGCCTCCATTCAAGTCGCTTTAATCCAGGACGCTAAATCAGTGGTTCCCAAAATGGGCAGTACCATGCCCTGGGGGGCAGTGGGATGACTTGGGGTGGTGCTAAGAGGCAAGGGGGCAGCAAGGGGGGCGGTGCTGGAAGTGTAAATGACTATCAGGCTTTAAAAATCTGGCAGCACTGCATCAAACTCATCCGTTTTGTTGAATCAATGAAAGAGTTGAACTGGGTTTTGCATAAACATGCAATTCATTGCCACTGTTTTGAATTTTATTGTGTTATTGCCTTCATTCGTGGGAAGTGAAAACTGCTGTTTTGAATAATGCTTTTTATAGGGTAGGGTAGGACATAGCTGTCAACTTTTTGGGGGAACCAAGGGGGCAGAGGCCCTAAAAGGTTTGGAAACCACTCCCCTATATCATGTCCTGCCCCCCGAAGAAAGCTGGATTATGGTCTGGGATGGCCTTTGGTAGTTTCGAGCCAGTTCAGATTTGCACAAGGCAATCTCTGTTCATACTCTACCTGTACTGCAGGGGGCGCTGTACTCTGCATCAGCACCTTCATCTGGAAAGAGAGGGAAGCAACAGAGAAAGATGGTCAGGCCAGCCCCCCCAGAGCTTTCTCCATCACCACTTTTAGACAGGTGGGTGGTTTTTAAGGGGTTGGTTGCAGAACGCTCATAAAAGCAGCTATTGCATGACGGTTCTAAATTTTGCTTTGGGAGTTAACTAAGAAGTGGGATATGTGGACCTTAATGGTCTTCAATGTGGGGGGCCTTTCTCACCTGTTTCATAGTAATCATAGACTCTTGCCACAGCCGGCTTTAAGTTCTGGACAGGCACATCCTGCTCCACAGTGAAGGTGTAGCTCTGGGTCATGTTGGTCACCTGAGGACAAGCAGGTGGGATCATCACTTGAGATACAGAATCACAAGACGGCTGAGATTCTGTGTCCAGGGCAGCTGTCTACTCGCTCCATCTGGTGCGCAGGCTGAGACCTGCCCTGCCCACAGACTGACACGCCAGAGTGGTGCATGCTCTGGTTATCTTCTACTTGGACTACTGGAATGCGCTCTATGTGGGGCTACCTTTTAGGTGATCCAGAAACTACAACTAATCCAGAATGTGGCAGCTAGACTGGTGACTGGGATTGGCAGCCAAGACCATATAACACCAGTCCTGGAAGACCTTCCTTGGCTCCCAGTACGTTTCCGAGCACAAGTCAAAGTGTTGGTGCTGACCTTTAAAGCTCTAAAGAGCCTCTGTTCAGTATACCTGAAGGAGCGTCTCCACCCCCATCGTTCAGCCTGAGGTCCAGTTCTGAGGGCCTTCTGGCAGTTCCCTCACTGTGAAAAGTGAGGTTACAGGAAACAAGGCAGCCCTGTTTAGGGAAGTTTTTAATGTTTGATGTTTTATTGTGTTTTTAATATTCTGTTGGGAGCCTCCCAGAGTGGCTGGGGAAACCCAGGCAGATGTGCAGGGTATAAATTATTATTATTATCAGTTCCAGATATGAGTCAACTGGCAGCTAAGACAGACCTTCACACACCCAGCAAAGAAATGGTGGAGGGCATGAACAAAACTTTGTCTTTTCTCTAGGACGGCTTCTCCAGAAGGTTCATTTCGCCGTATCTGAGCAGCCCCCTTCTGCAATGGGTGTATAAGGAGCACTGGTGGGATTGTTTAGGGCTTCTGGTTTGTCAGTGCCTCTCTCACACACAGTTACAATCTTCCCCAACTGCTGCCCTGCACATCTCCAGTGGCTGCAATGAGCAGCATTCAGAGCGGTACCCTGAATGCCAAGCCTTCTCTCCCAACGAACTCCAACCTTCTATGCAGGAAGGAAATCTCCTCCACAGGCTCCCCACCATCCCTCTGTCCTTCCTTGAGGTGAAGAAGAGGAAGGGTTTGAACAGCATCATCCTCTCTTCCCTCCTCTCACATAGCCAAGTGATTGTGGAATCACAGAATCAATATTGCAGTACTCCCATTATGCAATTTGGAGGTGCAATGGCTGGTTTGCAATGAGAGAGAGACAGAGAGACAGAGAGAGAAAGACAGAGAGAGAGAGAGAGAGAGGAGCTCAACCACTGCCCTGGTAGCTTATCCATGTTTCCAAAGGAATGAGTGTGAGGAGCAAATCCCACCTTCCTCTCAATCTGCCCACCGGTGCACCCAGATAATAATATTAGTAGTAATAATAATAATAATAATAATAATAATAATAATAATAATTTATACCCCGCCCATCTGGCTGGGCTTCCCCAGCCACTCTGGGTAGCGTCCAACAAAATAGTAAAATACTACAGACTTCCGGGTTGGCGCCATCGCCGAATGGCGGATTTCCTCCGAGCTCCGGAGGGAGTCTGCTCGACAGGGGCCGGGTTCTGCCGCGCCGGCGACGCGGGGACCCTTAAAAACCATGGGCGCGGATGCCCGTGGACATGGTGACTCGGCGGGCACCGTTAGCGCCCTCCCGACCCGCGAAGGAGCCTTTTTAAAGGCTACGGAACGGGGGATGGGGAGCGGCGTGGTGCTGTGAGTCTACTGCTTCCCCTGCCGAGCGAAGCCGCATGCCATTCGCCGGAGAGCACTGACTTCTTCCTTTAAAAATTTGGACTAAAAATCAAGAACAACAACCCGTGAGTAACTTGGAAATTGGATTAAAATTTTTCTTTTTTTGTGGATTCGGCACGAGCGGGGGAGGTGCAAAGAGGAAGTCCGTCTCCCCCCCCATTGTAAACATCTTAAAGCAAGGATTTGTCAACTAAGGTTGAGAGAAGAGTTGCTTTCTTCCTGATTGGATAAAAGTTATTAATTCCACGGATTTAAAAGTTTAAGTTACTGTGCTGGAGGATAAGAACTTATTTTTTTTTGATTAAGTGCCACCCTTCCCGAGACCGGGAGTAAACAGCGAAAGGAGCCTGCTGAGGAGTTACAGAATTTTGACAGCTGTCAAATTAGCTGTCAAAGTCGGAAAAAATTGAAAGTTTTGGTTTAGCCGGTTATATCGTTACAAGGTATTGAAAGATTGATACAAATTAATTTGACTTTTGGACTGGAAGTGAAAGGAATACTAAGTAACCAGAATCCCTCTAGAGGGGGTTCACGGACATTACAAGAATGGAAATAGGTCGGAAAATACTGGCTGATCTGGATGAGGTTGTTTTTCTCATGGGAAAGCTGCGAAAGATGTACGAGCAAGGCCATGTTTTGTCTACAAGTCCTACAAAACCGAAGTCAACAGCAAATATATCTATTGAGTTGGAAAAGGACTTGATGTTCAAAACACAGGCAGCTGGACAAGAAAAGAAACCAGAGACTGAAGAGGAGGAAGAGATATATGCTGAACAGGAGGAGCAGAAAGGAGGGGCTGAAATGTCACAGAAGGCAAATGAGAGCCGGAGGCCTGCCAAGATGGTTATAAAAGAAAACAAGGACTGGAAGACGAAAATTTGGTTTGAACCTAGAAATGAGGAATGGAAAGATCTTCTTTTGTGGAGATCTGATGGTCTAGGGATCACTAATTTGATTAAGGTGGAAGCTGGAGCTTGTGGGACATTTGGACTTAAGAAACAGAACTTGAGCTCCACCTTCAAACAAGGAGGCCTGGCTGGAAGGAATATGGACATTATAGAGAGAGTGCCCCTTCAAGACTGGGTGTTAAATATAAGGGACTTTCAAAGAAGCCGGCAAAAAGGGACTGAGAGAGATTCAAGAGCCTCGGACGTGTTTAATTTTAATTTTACTCTGTGTTTAATTTTATGTTGTTATCACTATAAGAATGGGGAATTCGTGGAAGGGAAACAGGGTCAACCTTAGAAAAAGGTTTTTTTTGTAAATGATTAAGGTACATAAGCTAAAAGTTGATATACAAATTGAACTAAATATAATAAATGAATCAAGGGTAAAAACTTAATATAAATAAGCATAATAACAAATTAAGGTTAAGAAATTAGAGATAAGAACTTGTTGGATAAATATTTGGATCTAGAATACAAGAAGGGGAGGTGAGGGGAAGTTGTGGAAAAAAGTTATTGAAAATGGGACTTTAAAGGTTGGATTTTTTTCTTTTTTCTTTTTTCTTTTTGCTTTTCTGTATTATTTGAAACTCTAATAAATATTACTTAAAAAAAAATAGTAAAATACTGTAATACATCAAACATTAAAAGCTTCCCTAAACAGGGCTGCCTTCAGGTTTCTTCTAAAAGTCTGGTAGCTGTTTTTCTCTTTGACATCTGCTGGGAGGGCGTTCCACAGGGCAGGTGCCACTACTGAGAAGGCCCTCTGCCTGGTTCCCTGTAACTTGGCTTCTCGCAGTGAGGGAACTGCCAGAAGGCCCTCAGTGCTGGACCTCAGTGTCCGGGTAGAACGATGAGGGAAGAGACGCTCCTTCAGGTATACTGGACCAAAGGAGAGATTCTCCTGCCTCCTGTCTCTGCCCTCTTTTGTCAGGGACTGGACAGAAGAGGAGGGCTAGGGATCACCTCCTCTTTCTCTTCTGCATCCATTGGAGGAGGAGGGGGGGATCGCCCCCCCTTTCTCCAGCAGTTTCAGGAGAAGAGAGAAACAGGATTGAATTACAGCAGAACACAGAGCTGCCAAGTTATGAGCTGTTAGGAGAAGGAGGGGGAGAACTGGCAACAGAGACAGAGCATAGAAGCACCACCATCCCCACGGACTCTCCGCTCACTTAGAATTCAAGAGCAAAGGGCTCAACGACATTTGTCTTCCGAGGCCCTCCATGGAGCCAGGTACTGTTGCTGGGGAAAGACGGGGAGGAGCTCAAAGCGAGCAACACCACTGTGGAGTTCAGGGCTGGGTTCTTTGTCTTGCAACACAATGACTGAATAAAACCATAAATGCGAACTTTCTTGTTTCTTCCTTGATGCTCCCGGGGGAGGAGAGAATTGCCCAAGCCTGACATCTTTGCTCACCTTCTCCAAATACAGCAGGACATGACTGATGCTCATTTCCGTGCGCTGGACCAGATTGTGGCTTTCCAGCTGGTGGGCGCAAAATGAAGATTGTTGTTGTTTCTTTATTTCATAAAATTCGTACACTTATTGACTGTAAAAAAGCAACCTCAAAGCAGTTCATGAAAAAGATAAAATCATAAATCTCTGAATAAGAAACATCAGCAACAATAGTTTGAAACTTTCAAAAAGTTAATATAGCAGTAGACTGCTATAACAGATTAAAACAGATTAAAGCTAAAACAGATTAAAACTCGCATTAGCTTCCTAAGCACCTGGTTTGGCTTGTCAAAGCAAGAATGTTTTTAACAGTTGCCTGGTGTCAAGAGGCAGGGAGTTCCACAGTGCAGGTGCTGCCACACTAGAAGATTGAGTTCTTACAAATGCAGAATGGGTATTATGCGGCAAATGTAACAATGCCAGTTCCACCAGTCGAAGGGGTCGAGTGGCATATATAGTGAAAGGCGATCTCTGAAGCCTCAGGGAGAGCAGCATAGTCTACCTTAAGGTGAGGGCAAGGAGAGCCTTCTCTGTAGTCCTGGCAGACGAGGTTGAGCTGTGTGGTGTTCTTGGCTTATATTCATTCATTCATCCATCCATCCATCCATTCATTCATTCATTCATTCATTCGACTTATTAGTCACTTGTCACCAGAAGGTCTCCAAGTGACTTAACTAGTGGCTAGTGGACATTGCTAGTACAACATTCGCAGCCCCAAGATATGATTATTCCCGTTAGGTCACCTGACTTTAAAACCAAGACGGGATTGGACAATCCCATGGCCAATTACTGTATCCATCAGCTGCGAAAGCTCACTGGCGCCTCTGTGAACAAAGGTTGCAGGCCTCAGAGTAGCAAAGTTTGGAGACAGACTAACAAACACAAGGAGAAGTCCCGCTTGTGAGACACCCAGAGGGATCCTCGTGGCTGTTTTTGGAGAGAGGATGCCTGGGGTAGGTAGGCAATATGGCAAAGGCAGCTCTTTTCTTCTCTCTTTTTTTAAAATATTTTTTATTGCATTTTTTCCAGATAGAAATGAACAGCACAGAAAAACAAAGAAAACAAGAAAAGAAAAGAAAAGAAAAAAGACAGATTATTTCCAAAGCTTGTTTCAATCCACCAACGGACTTCCCCACATCTCCCGCACAGTGCATTCTTAATAATAAATTTGTCAGCAAATTATAACCTTATTTCATGTGTTTCTTTTGTACTTTCAATTTCATTTTAAGTTTAATTTACTTATTATCCAAATTACTCAATAAGCACATATATTATCCTTTTTTGAACATTTAAACATTGGTTCTTTCATTATTATTATCTAATTTCATATATATTCCACTCTCATTGCTGGGGCTATCCTTCCAAATCGTACGAAATCCTGTAATTCATATAACTTATAAAGTTTTTGCAAATAGTCCTTAAATTTCTTCCAGTCCTCCTCCATTGCTTCTTCTCCCAGATCTCGGATCCTGGCAGTCATCTCGGCCAACTCCATGTAGTCAATCAATTGCGTTTGCCACTCTTCCAGTGTGGGCAAATCTTGAGTCTTCCAATATTTGGCAATAAGAATTCTTGCTGCTGTGGTTGCATACATAAAAAACGTTCTGTCCTTCTTTAACACCTTTTGGCCCATAATGCCCAAGAGGAAGGCCTCCGGTTTCTTAGGAAAGGTGTACTTAAACACCTTTTTTAGCTCGTTGTAGATCATTTCCCAGAAGGCCTTCACTCTTGGTGAAAGAATGTTCCTTCAGCCTCCTTACACTTCCAACATTTGTTATCAGACAAATGGTATATCTTAGCAAGCTTGACTGGGGTCATGTACCACCTGTATATCATTTTCATAATGTTTTCTTTCAAGGCATTACATGCCGTAAATTTCATACCGGTGGTCCATAACCTTTCCCAGTCTTCAAACATGATATTGTACCCAATGTCTTGAGCCCACTTTATCATGGCTGATTTAACTGTCTCATCCTGAGTATTCCATTTAAGCAGCAAGTTGTACATTCTCGATAATACCTTGGTCTTTGGTTCTAACAGCTCTGTCTCAAGTTTCAATTTTTCCACCTGGAATCCTATTTTTTTATCCAACTTAACAACCTCATTAATTTGGGCATAATGAAACCAATCTTGCACCTTATCCTTTAATTTTTCATAGCTCTGCAACGTCCAATTATCTCCAATGTTTTCTATTATTTCCCAATATTTCGGCCAGCCGGCCTCCATATTGGGTTTTTTCCGAGCCTTGGCCTCTATTGGTGATAGCCACCTCGGGGGTCTTACTTTCAAGTAAGTCTTTGTATTTCATCCAGACCATGAAAATTGCTTTCCTGACAATATGGTTTTTGAACATTCCATGTGTTTTTACCTTGCCGTACCACAAATACGCATGCCATCCTAACGAGTTGTTAAAACCTTCCAGGTCTAGGACATCTGTGTTCTCTAATAAGATCCAATCTTTCATCCAGCAGAAGGCTGCAGCTTCGTAGTATAACCTTAAGTCTGGCAGGGCAAACCCCCCTCTTTCTTTTGCGTCAGTTAGTATTTTAAACTTTATTCGGGGCTTTTTGCCCTGCCAAACAAACTTTGAAATGTCCTTCTGCCACTTTCCAAAACATTCCACTCTGTCCATGATCTGCAAGGTTTGAAATAAAAACAACATCTTTGGCAAAACGTTCATTTTTACAGCTGCAATTCGGCCCAGCAAGGAAAGCTTCAATCTTGACCAAATTTCTAGATCTTTCTTAACTTCTAACCAACATTTTTCATAGTTGTCTTTAAACAAATTCAAATTTTTTGATGTCAAGTTTACCCCCAGGTATTTCACTTTTTTAACCACAGTTAGCTCTGTTTCCTTCTGAAACCCCTCTGTTTCTAAAGGTGTCAAGTTTTTCCCCAAAACTTTAGTTTTTTGTTTATTCAACTTAAATCCTGCCACCCGACCAAATTCTTGAATCAGTTCTAAAACTCTTTTTGTACTAGATTCTGGCTCCTGTAATGTTAAAACTAAGTCATCTGCAAATGCTTTCAGTTTATATTGTTTCACTCCGACCCGTATCCCTTGTATTTGCCGGTCCCTCCTAATCATATTCAGCAGCACCTCCAGGACTGATATAAATAGTAGGGGGGATAGGGGGCACCCCTGGCGTGTTCCTTTTTCAATATGGAACTCCTCTGTCACCACATTGTTCACTATCAACTTAGCTTTTTGTTCTGAATAAATTGCTTCTATGCCATTTTCAAACCCCCGTCCCACTCCCATCCCTTCCAAGTTTTTCTTCATAAATTTCCAAGAAATGTTGTCAAAGGCCTTCTCTGCGTCGATAAAAATTAACACTGCTTTAGTGTTAATATTTGTTTGTAAAAGTTCCAGAATATCTATAATATTCCTAGTGTTGTCAAACAAATGCCTACCAGGGAGAAAGCCTGCTTGGTCCTTATGAATTACTTCATTTAAAACCTTTTTAAATCTACTTGCCAAAATGTCTGTAAATATTTTGTAATCCACATTTAGGAGTGAGATGGGACGGTAGTTCCTAAGTTGAGTCTTTTCAGTTTCCACTTTGGGTATCAATGTGGCTTCTTTCCACGTTTCCGGTGCCCTTCCTCCCCCCATAATCTGGTTACACACCTCCATTAGTGGTTGTATCAAATAGTCTTTCAACGTCCTATAATACTTGGAGGTAAGCCCATCTGGGCCTGGAGACTTGCCCAGCTGCATATTCTGAATAGCATCCTCAATTTCCTGTTGTGTTATTTTACAGTTCAAGATTGATCTCTTCTCCTGAGATAATTCTGGTAGACCGTTGAGTTTCAAAAACTGATCCATCTCAGACACTTCCTCAGGCCCTTGTGTATACAACTTTTTTAAGTATTTCTGGAAACACTTTCTAATTTCGCCTGGTTTCTGGATATTTTTCCCTTCCACCTCTAGATTGGTAACATAGTTCAGCTTCTGTCTTTTTTTCAACTGCCATGCCAGCAGTTTCCCACATTTATTCGCTGACTCAAAAGATCTTTGTCTCATTTGTTTAATTTTCCATTCCACTTCTTGATTTATCAGTTTCATATATTGTGACTGGTGGAATTTAATTTCTCGCAGAATCTCTTTTGATTTTGGTTTAGATCTCAATCTTTTCTCTCCGTCTCTTATCTTCTCTAATATTTTATCCTTTTTTCCATTCCAGAGTTTTTTCTTAATCGTATTTTGTTGTATCAGAAACCCTCTCATTACAGCTTTACTTGCGTCCCAGATCGTTCTTTTTTCCACCGAAGTGTTCAAGTTAATTTCAAAATAGTCCTTTAAAGTTTTTTGGGCCTTCTTTACAATCTCTTGATCTCTAAACAGGCTGCCATTCATTTTCCATCTAAAGGAGCCGGCTGGGGTAAATCTCACTTCCATTTTCAGGGCATTGTGGTCGGAGCAAGTCTTTGGGCAGATTTCCACTCTTGTAGTCTTTGGTGCCAGCCCTCTAGTTGTCCAAATTTGGTCGATTCTTGTCCATGACAAGTGGGCCTCAGAAAAGAAAGTTCCTTCTTTACCTAGGGGGTTCCTTGTCCGCCAAATATCAATCAAGTCCATATTGTCTGCCAGTTCAAAAAAGGTTTTCGGTAGTCTGCCATCCTTGGTTAAATTTTGATTTTGTGACTCATCCATAAAGGTAGAGACCACCCCATTCATATCTCCCATCATAATGATGTTCGAATAGTCCAGATAGTCCAATAATGTCTCATGCAGCTTCTTGCAAAATTCCGATTTCCCCTCATTTGGTGCGTAGATTCCTAATATCAAAACTTTTTCTCCTTGAGTTTGTATTTCAATTGCCAGGATTCTTCCTTGTTCATCTTTAAACAAAAATTTCGGTGCTAGGTTCTCCTTTGCGTAGATCACCACGCCTCTCTTTTTAACTCTATCTGATGAGATAAATTCTTGGCCTAGTCTTTTATTAATTAGCACTTTCCTGTGGAGCCTAGTCACATGTGTTTCTTGCAAACAAATTATATCCAAATGTTCTTTTTTCAAAATATGGAAAATCCTTTTTCGTTTTTCCGGGGAATTTGCTCCATTAATATTCCAACTGTACAGCTGCAGAGACATCCTGTACCAATCTGTTGTTACTCTTTATGGGGTGTCCTCTTTTTTGTCCGGTTCCGAGGAAGAGGGTGTTGGTTCTATTCCAGGCTGTGGCGTAGGCCAAGGAATTGCTATTCCCTTCTGCAGATCCTCTCCGTGGTCGTGCAGGAACTTCTGGTTATCCTCTTTTGTTTTGATTCTAACCTTCTTTCCTTTGTAGTTAAATGATAAACCTTGTGGAAACTCCCACCTGTATGGTATCCCGTTGCTTCTCAAAAGTCTTGCTAGATCAGTATATGTAGCTCTGAGATCCAAGAGTTGTTTTGGTATATCCTTGTAAATCTCTGCTTTTCTGTCCTGGATCTCAAGTGATTTGTTGAAATGAAGGTCAAGTATTTTGTCTCTCTCTTGTTTAGTCCTCAAGATGATCAGACAATCTCTGGGCCTGTCCTTCTTTGCTACTCTTCCCAATCTAAACGCAGTTGTTATTTTAAAGTCTTTATCTTCTTCTATACCCCAGAACTTAGAGAATTCTGTTGTCAGGTAGCCGGTCAGGTCTTCTTTCTCGAGCTCTGGGATAGATCATAATCTTAAATTATTTTCCCGATTTCTCAATTCTGCCATAGACAGGTAGGCCTGCTGGTCACTAATGTGCTTATGTAGTGGCTTTACCTCTCCTTTCAATTCATCCACTTTCTGGTTCGCTTGGTCCGCCTTTAAATTTGCAGCCTCAGCCAATTTCCGATTCTCAGAAGTGGCATCTTTTAAATTCCCAATTGCTTGTGAGTGTTGTGCCACTTGTTCAGATAGTTTTGTAATAGAGGATGTGGCTAAGTCAATTTTTGCTGTTTGATCATCAACCTTCTTGTTTAAGATTGCAAATTGTTGTAACATTTCATTTAGAAGAGTATCAGATCCCCCTGCAGCCATATCCTCTGTTGTTGGCTGTTCAGCTTCCTTTAATACAGCTGTTGTTGGGAGTTCAACTCCCTTTAATACAGCAGGGACTGATGATCTGCGCGACTGTGAAGTCAAAGTTGTTTGCACAAGTTGGCCTTTCCCTGCTTTCGCTTTTGCAGATCTTGTTTTCGGAGGGCCACTCATTCCACACCTGTCTATGAGCCAAGGTCAAATTGTCTATTGTTCCATGGGAAAGACAGTTCCTCAGTGTAGATAGTAAAACAGCAGAGAGTCAAAACAAAGTTAGTTCCCAGGAGTTTGTAAATCCCAAGCTCCACTAGAGGGAGTATTGTTGCAGTTCAGGAAAGAAAGAGAAAAATTTAGCCGCCATTAAAGTCCCTGCAGCTAAATAACTTTACAATAGTCCTTAAAACTTTTTCCACTTGCAGAGCCTCTCCCAAGTTGCCATTAAATTTCTTCTGGAGGGATGCAAGTTACAATTGCATAGTTGTATCTTCCAATAGTGCCCCAATATAACAATGTAGCAATTTCAGGTATATTATTGTATCCGCAAAGACAGCTCTTCTCACTGTCAGCCCGAGATCTGGTTTCTTATATTTTTAAAATCCACAGAAGGAGGAAAGTTCTCAATTTAAATCGCCCCAATAATAAAAGAAAAAAGTAGACTTGCCTTTCCTTTCCGTTACCAAGTCCTCCAACGCACGATACTTCCAAGTTTTATAATCCCTTTCCACTGCTTCCAGCTTGTCAGTTCTTTGCCTTTGATCTTTAAGCCTTGCCGGAAGACGGACTTCCTTTTTTCGTCTCCCGCTTTCAGCCAATTTCAAAAATTTGTAATCCAAAGTAGAGTAATTCTTACTCACGAGTAGATGGTTTAGAATCCAATATTTAAGGAAGAAAGGTCAGCGCTCATCAGCAGCAGCCGCGCGGCTTCGCTCCCGCAGAAAGAGCGATGAACTCACAGCACCGCTTCCCCTCCGCGCTTCCGGAGCCCCTTACAGGGTCCCTTCTTCGTTTTGGGGGTCGCTCCAGGTGCCCGCCGAGTCCCACGGCCACGAGCTCACTCTGCCCGTGGTTTTTCTTGATGGGTCGTCGCTGTGCCGCAGCGAACAACCCTTTTCTGCGGAGCTCCTCTTCACAGCGCGAAGAGGACCGCCATTGCTTAATTCGCGCCGCCTCCGGAAGCTCTTTTCTTCTCAAGTCTCCTACAGCCAAGGAAGTAGGCTGCTGTTTGTGGTGGGGCCTTCACACACAAACGAAGCTCTTACCTGCTTTACGGATGGCTTCACTGGGACGAATCCTGAGAGCATCTTAACATCGACGATGGCCATGTTGGAGGCCAGTCGGTTGCCGGTGTAACTGAGAACCCAAAGAGAGAGGGGAAATAATCGCACCACTCTTCGCCCCTGACAGCCCACCCCGTAACCATCTATCCATCTTCTAATACAACCTTTCTCAACCTGTGGGTCCCCAGATGTTGTTGAACTACAACTCCCATCACCCCTAGCTAGCAAGGCCAGAGCACAGGGATGATGGGAGTTGTAGTCCAACAACATCTGGGGACCCACAGGTTGAGAACCTCTGTTCTAATACATCCTGATTGTGGAGTGGTCCAGATTCCCAAATAGCCTTGGCCAATGAAGGGGACTACCTGACATTGATGGCAACGTCAAATGTTTTGTGGGCTTTGGGTCCAGCGCAGGTCTCTGGAACTGTGCGCACCTCCAGCGTGAACGGTGCCTCTTCCTGGTGTGGATGCATGTTGTATTTCAAAGTGGTCTGGAAAAGAAACAGGACTCTAATAATAATTAGTACAGTGGTGCCCCACAAGACGAATGCCTCGCAAGACGAAAAACTCGCTAGACGAAAGGGTTTTCCGTTTTTTGAGTCGTTCCGCAAGACGAATTTCCCTTTGGGCTTGCTTCGCAAGACGAAATGTCTTGCGAGTTCTTGTGAGTTTGTTTCCTTTTTCTTAAAGCCGCTAAGCCGTTAATAGCCGTGCTTCGTAAGATGAAAAAACCGCAAGACGAAGACTCCCAGCTCTCTGACCCTTGGGCTCTTGGCTTCCTGACCCCCGTTCCTGCTCCCACCTGGTCATTTTGCCCCTGGTCCTGATGTCCCCTGCCAGGATTTCAATCACCTGTGAACCAGACTGTGACACAAGGGGCTAATATGGATCTTGACATCACTGAGCCCAGCAACCAATGCAGCCCCCGAGCCAATACCCCCAGATGGGCCAGAGTCCTCACACCTGAGGGCTGTATGAGAGTTAGCAGAGAGAGGACACAGGCCCCAGCTTCAGGCTGGAGGTCTGCCCCTTTAAGGGTGGCGGGTCTTAGAGACAATATAATGGTTCGGTTAGCATCTAGCCTTTGCTGGAACAACTTATCCCTTCATTGGCACATCTCTAGGATTCTGAATGACTTATTTCCATTCCCTGGCTTGCTAAGTTGCGATAAGCCCTTGCTTACTGGCCATAGAACCATGGTAGAGTTGGAAGGGATCCCAAGGATCATTTGTCCAACCCCATGAAATGCAGGAATCCTAGCTAAGGAATCCCTAACGGATGGCCATCCCAACTCCATTCAAAATCTCCAGTGAAGGACTGCCCACTACCCTCCAAACAGCTCTTACTGTCAGAAAGTTCTTCCCAATGATTAGTTGGAATCTCTTTTATTGTATTTTGAACCCATTGGTCCTACCCACTGGAGCAGCAGAAAACAAGCTTGCTCCATCCCCCATGTGACAGCCCTTCAGTTTGTTTGAAGTTGACTATCATGTCACCACTCAGTCTTCTCTTCTCCAGACCAAACATACCCAACTCCCTCAATTGTTCCTCATAAGGCTTGGTCTCCAGACCCTTGATCATCTTGGTTGCCCTCCTCTGCACATATTCCAGCTTTTCAATACCTTTCTTAAACTTTGGTGACCATAATTGGACACAATACTCCAGGCAGTGGTACTATTACTTCTCTTGATCTGGACACAATGCTTCCACTGATGCAGTCTAGAACTGCATTAGCTTCTTGGCTAATACAATGTTGACCCCTAGATCATTTCCAAACATACTGCTGCCAAGATCGGGGTCCCCCTATCCTTTTGTTCTTGCTACCTGCTCGGGGCAACTGCCCCAACTTGGTTTCTCCACCAAGAAGGAGCTGATCATTTCTAGGGCAGGGCAATGTCTTCCAAAGCAAAGCTGCCACCACCTTGTGCAACCTCAACAGTCTCGTGGGCCACCCAATCTTTGCGCCAGGCAGTGCTGGCCCAGGCAGTTGTGTTGCTGTGATCCAGAACACCACATGTCACACTTTCTCTTTCCCAGGCACCCATCCCGGGTGGGACACTCACTCACCTGGACGTGGACACAGCCTTCCCCCGTGGCCGTGCTGACGTAGTCCCCTGGCACTCTGGGCAGAGCCTGGCACTGGAGAAGCAGGCGGTTGGTGCTGTCCACATGGAACTGCCGCAGGACGCCCTCTGTGGAGCTCAGGGTCACTTCTGGGCCCATGCTGCTCTTGAAGTAGGTAAGGGCACCGTAGAGGGAGAGGGCCTGGAGGGCAACCACAGTGTCCTGCAACACAGACCAAGGGGAAGGTGGGCATGGACCTTGTTGTAGAGAGGACAGTCCTCAGTTTGAAGTTGTCCCCTGGTTGAAGTCCAGTTACCATAGACTAGTAGAACTGCAGACTTGGAAGGGCTCCCTAATTGTCATCCATCTTGTCATGAATTCTACTCCTTTTGATCCAGAGCAGATCCCAATGTACAGTTAGCAACTTAAACACGTTGCCACTTTTGCCATCTAGGCTGCGTCGCTGGGCAGGGCCCCGCCCAGGGGTAGCTCCACCGACCAATTAGTGTCAGCAGGAGGCGTGGCCGTGGGAAATTTAAATCGTGGCATGGCCAGAGAACCCCCTCTCGCGACCTTCACACCAGCCATTTGGTATACACCTACCTTGTAGCAATCGTCACAACTTTGTGAGGTTAGGCGTTGAGTAAGCCTTTGTTTGGATGGAGGGAGGTTACTATCCACTAGGGAACTGCGGGTCACTGGGCCTTGGCACACAAGAGTTGCCCATCCGGACAGCAGACTAGGCAGGCACAGAGGTCACAGTCCTCTTTGCTCTAGTCTTGCAGGAAACACCATCAGAGCACTCCTGACATATGGTTGTCAAGCCTCTGCTTAAAGACCTCCAAAGTAGGAGACTCCACCACACTCCTTGGCAGCAAATTCCACTGTTGAACAGCTCTTACTGTCAGGAAGTTCTTCCTAATGTTTAGGTGGAATCTTCTTTCTTGTAGTTTGGATCCATTGCTCCGCGTCCACTTCTCTGGAGCAGCAGAAAACAACCTTTCTCCCTCCTCTATGTGACATCCTTTTATATATTTGAACATGGCTATCATATCACCCCTTAACCTCCTTTTCTCCAGGCTAAACATGCCCAGCTCCCTTAGCCGTTCCTCATATGGTATACCCCAATCTTCCAGGGAAGAAGCTGTCCAAGGGGAACATAAATGGTCACCTCAAAGTTATTGTGAGAATTTGGGTTCCTTGAGGTTTGCATTCTCAGCCAAGGCATCCAAACTTTGGCAACATCCTCAACGGGCCCTGGACTTTCCATTACCATACCCCAATTTCCTATGATTGAGAGATCCTTTTTTTATTGACTTAAAAAAAAATTATACAGACAGCAAAACAAAGAAGTCTAAATTAACATTGCCTTCTACCGATAAGAAATAATAATAACTATTACAATAATGAAAAAACAAAAAGTACATTTACTTCCACTTTTAAACTTCTATTCTGGTTACAATATATTACTATTCTATAAGAATCTATTATATCCTTTGCTGTCCCATATATTATTTTATTTCCCAATTTCAACCTAACCCTCCCCTCCTCCCCACTGCTTCCCTTCACCTGTGTGAGATCTTGGCTCACAGTCAGAGGTACCTGGCCTCCCCCGAGGCAATTGAGCGAGATACTGTGTTTACCTTCCGTCTGCGACCCCCGGCAGGCTAGGTAAACAAACCCGGAGATTCTTCTCATTAGACGTGAGATAGAACACACCCTCTGCTTCTCTGCTTCTCTCTCCCTCCCTGCATTCTCCCAGGGAGGGGAAATGAGACAGACAGGAGTCCTTTTTACATGTTTTATTCCTGTCACTCAACAGTACATAGAAATGCAACTGCTTCCTTCAGACTCCATCAGAAGAGACTCAAACTCCTCCCCTGTACTTCCAGCACAGGTCATATGACACTCTGAGCTAACATCCGGTGCTCAGTACAGAGAATAGGCTCCACCTTTTCCCCAACAGTACACCTGCAAAACACAACATCCTGTTTTGCATTCCAGCCATCTGGAGCTGGCTTTTGCCTTGGTGCTTTTTCCTGACACACCCCACTGCTTCCCTTCACCTGTGTGAGATCTTCCCATCATAATATATTTTTTTCTAGTTGCTTTGATAAAATAGAGTAACTTGAAAATGGTTAAATTATAATTACTTCTTTTGTCCTTACTCGCTTAACAATTGCCTATTAAGAGTTCTGCTTTAACACCATATTTTCTTCGTGTGTTCTCCTATGCATTCCCATTCTGTATAGAATTTTTGATTGGAATTTTTTATTGGATTTCAAGGGTTTGCAGCAGCCCTGACAGCTTGCTGTGCCTTCCCATCACTCCTTGCAAACTTTGGTCTGGATCCCTGGAAGGAGAGAATGGCAGGGAAGGAAGGAAGGAAGGAAGGAAGGAAGGAAGGAAGGAAGGAAGGAAGGAAGGAAGGAAGGAGGCTTACCTGAGTGGAGGAGAAGCCCCCAGTGGGGTTCTGCTGCCGGTTGAGCCACTTGACAATGCGTGTGGCTGTCCCCAGCTCTTGCCGGGATGGCGCTGGCTGTTTGGTCAGGTAACTCAGGAGGACGTAGGCTGTCATCTCCACCTCCGCAGACGGAGCCCGGGGAGGACCAAAGAATGAAAGGTGCTTGTCCACCTCTTTCTTTCCAGGCCGCTGCCAGTGAAGGGAGCCATCCTCTTCAGGGAGGGAAGGAGTCGTTAATGTTTGGGTCGAGCAACCCGGGCACCACTAACAATGTCGGTGCTGTGGAATGTGGGAAGAGGACCAGGTTCCAAACTGTTTGGATCCTGAGAAGAAGGCGGATCTTTGGACTGGTGGTTTTGTCTGCATTGCCAACTATTCATTCCCACCAGGGAATGAGGAGCCAGATTTTCAAGGGGAGAATAATTATTATTATTATTATTATTATTATTATTATTATTATTATTATTATTAATTTATACCCCGCCCATCTGGCTGCTCCCAATCGAGTGTTAAAAACAATACAGCATTAAATATTAAAAACTTCCCTAAACAGGGCTGCCTTCAGATGTCTTTTAAAGATAAGAAAGCTGCTTATTTCTTTCACATCTGAAGGGAGGGGGTTCCACAGGGCGGGCGCCACCACTGAGAAGGCCCTCTGTCTGGTTCCCTGTAACCTCACTTCTCGCAATGAGGGAACCGCCAGAAGGCCCTCGGAGCTGAAGAAGAGTTGAGTACTACACCCTTCCCTTCCACCCAGAGATCCGTTCTCACCTTCTTGCACGGCTTTCTCATAGAGTAACTGCAGCATTTTCTGCCTCTGCTCCTCCTTCCCTGCCAGGGCAAAGGAATAAGCCAGCAAGGCCAGGCTGTAAACGTGGATCTCTTTCGCCTGAGCTGCTGTCTCCAGGCAGAACAGGGCATTACGCACGGTGGGATGCTGTGGAGAGAAGGGAGGGAGGAGAGGCTTAGCCCAAGCCATTGTATCTGTTTCAGAAGGCCTGGGGGCAACCCGTAGGTGGTGGCTGGAATAGCAGAGTCAGGCCCACCTGCTGCAGGAAGCTGGGCAGAGCAAAGACATAAGAACATCAGAAGAGCGCCTTAGATCACACAAAGGGGCCATCTAGTCTGGCGCCCTGTTCTCACAACCAGGTGCCTCTGGAAAACCCCTTTCATTTTTATTCATTTATTAAATTTCTTTACCTTTTCTATGCTTTTCCAGCTGCACTGGCTCCCGGTGGAGTACAGGGTCAGATTTAAGGTGCTGCTTTTGACCTTTAAAGCCCTTCATGGCCTAGGACCCTCGTACCTACGGGACCGCCTGTCCTGTGGGTCTGCCCCACGGAGGACCTTAAGGTCCATAAATAGCAACACCCTAGAGGTCCTAGGCCCTAAGAAAGTCAGATTAGCCCCAACCAGAGCCAGGGCCTTTTCAGCACTGGCTCCGGCCTGGTGGAACGCTCTGCCTCATGAGACCAGGGCCCTGCAGGATCTGATTTCTTTCTGCAGGGCCTGTAAGACAGAGTTGTTCCGCCTGGCCTTTGGCTTGGAATCAACTTCATCCCCTTCCCCTCTTTCCTTTTTCCTTTTTCCTTCTGTGATGGAACTCCTATTTGGGGACTTCCCTGGCTTTTTTCTGGCCCACGTAGGACCAGTCTGGAAAGTTAGCCTTGGTGAAGACTTGATTTTTCATCCCCCAAAAAGTTTTTGATTTGAGTTTCCATTGAAAGGAGGCTGTATTTTAATGTTTTGATGTTGTATTTTAATCTTCTTTTTAAGTTGTATTTCAATCAATTTGTTTTTATATCGGGTGTTAGCCGCCCTGATCCTGGTCTTGGCTGGGGAGGGTGGGGTATAAATAAAAAAAATTATTATTATTATTATTATTATTATTATTATTATTATTATTATTACCACCTTTCATCCAAGGGATGTGTCCTGCATCTCCCCCACTGGAATGAAGAAAACCCATCTTAAGCAAACCAGGAAAATTCTCAGCTCTGCCAGGATAGTGAAACAAATTCCCGCCACAGAACGCATGAAGGCCACTTGCTAGACTTGAGTTAGAGAACATCTGTGGTTGACTACAGAGCCCGTCATCCCTGAGCATTAGCCATGTTGGCTGGGGCAGATGGAAGTTGTAGTCCGACAAGATCTGGAGGGTCATGGGTTCTCCTGCCTTCTGCACGAGAAAGAAGGCTGGTTGCTTTGCTTGAGAAGGAAACATGCACCCCACTTGTTTGTTGATTTGGAATTTGCCGAGAGACATTCAGCTGTGATTGTGGGGGGCACCTCCTGCCTGCCCTGCATGACTGTTCCACAATGGGCTTCGGGAAGGAGAAGACAGATACTTACATCGAGAGGCAGATGACTCTCCAGCAGAGCAGCAGTGATGTAGGCAGAGAGACTGATCTCGTCATCCACCCCACCCTGTAGTAAGGAAAGCGGAAAAGGCCTCAGCTCCATGGGGTGTGTGAAGGTCCTTCTCCATCTCCCAAGAGCTCCTCCCAAGATCCACCTTCTCCAAAACCCACCTGATACTAGGATGCACTTCTTCTGTCTGTCCACCATACTTAGAGCTCCGGTCCACATTGGTCTCCTCTCATGGATGGTTTCCATGCAAATGGTCCCATTCCTACTCTCCACTCCAGTTCTGCACTGCTTCCCACCCAGGTGCACTGGGTTCCGCCCCACATTGGGGGTGCCTGTCATGTATGTATGATGTCACACATTGCCGGGCCTTCCAGAGAGAGTTATGGTCCTCCCACAGCTGTGATGAACCCCATTGGGCCTCGTCGAACCATGTGATGTCACATGTGCAATGCATTGGGTCAACCGGCCGGGCACCCACACTGTAATGTGCTCTACGTGGGGCTACCTTTAAAGCCCTAAATGGCCTTGGGCCAGTATACCTGAAGGAACATCTCCACCCCATCGTCCAGCCCAGACACTGAAGTCCAGCGCAGAGGGTCTTCTGGCGGTTCCCTCACTGAAGGAAGTGCAGTTACAGGGAACCAGGCAGAGGGCCTTCTCAGTAGTGGCACCCAACCTGTGGAACGCCCTCCCATCAGATGTCAAGGAGATAAAGAACTATCCGACTTTTAGAAGACATCTGAAGGCAGCCCTGTTTAGGGAAGCTTTTAATGCTTGATGTTTTGTTGTATTCTGTTGGGAGCCGCCCAGAGCGGCTGGGGAAACCCAACCAGATGGGCAGGGTACAAATAATATATTATTATTGCATTATTATTATTATTATGGCACCCCAGAGATGGGATCTATGTTCCCACCTATCTTCTCTTCTCATGGTATCTTCCACACTACAACTTCCTCAGTCCAGAGGCCTCAGAAAGAGCTCAAGAGAACAGCGTAAGATAATCACACCATGACAATTTCCAACTTAATTCAGCCCAAAAGGCCAACACAAACCACACTGGTGAATTTTTGTTTCTGAGGTTGCCCAAGCATCTGGTTCTGACTGCATTCTCTCCCTCTCTCTGTACCTTCAGAGCGTTGTTCCACAGGGTCCCGATGCTTCTGAAGCAGCCATTCTCTCTCTGCCTAGCAGCCAGATACGCCTGCGCATCCTGGATGTGTTTTTCTTCCACAAAGATGTAGGGTCTGGCTCGGGAAAAGGACTTGAGCGTAAATGCCGTCAGCCTGCAAGAAAGCCACCGAGCACAGCAGAGTCAGGCACCAGTGCCAATGCATTGGGGGAAATTTGAAAGGTAGAAGCCCAGAAATGTGCCCTTTGACAGGACCTCAGAATGAATAATATTGGATGCAACACCAGGAAAGCATTTTCACGTATGAGACAAAAAATCGACAGCTTAAGCTAAGAAATGCAGAATTGTATTAAGATAGAATATATCCTGGGGTAGGGATCGTGGAAATTACAGGCTGGTTAGCTTAACATCTGTCCCAGGAAAGAATTGTCAAGGATAAAATTACCAAGCATATAGAAGAACAAGCCTTGCTGAAGTAGAACCAGCATGGCTTCTGCAAGGACAAGTCCTGTCCCACAAACCTATAGAGCCCCATGAGAGTGTCAACAAGCATATAGATAAGGGTGAGCCAGCTGACATAGTGTATTTGGACTTTCAAGACAATTCAGCCAGGTAACCTCCGCCTACTCAATATGTGTGTATATGCCTGGCATAAATGAGGCGGCCTCTGTCAATCTCACCAGGTGTTCCCTGGGCTCCGGTTATCTTGTCCAAAGGTGCTATAGGAGCCATCAGAGTGCTTGTAGTTCAGTTGCCTTTGGTAGCCTGAAATGGAAGGAGAATCGGGGTGGGGTTTTTTTTGCCCTTTTTTAATCTTCTTGATAAAATTTGCAACTGACCCAAAACTCAACAGAGGCATCTTCTAAGGAAAGAAGCAGTAAAGCAACAAAAAAAGCACAAGATTGAATATTTTCTTGAGACTTACAATTCTGAAACCTGATAAACAAGGACTACTTTTCTATTTTGCGCCTATCATTTTGTGAATTATGTCTGTTTGTTGTTGTTTAGTCATGTCTGACTCTTTGTGACCCCTTGGACCAGAGCACGCCAGGCACTCCTGTCTTCCACTGCCTCCCCAGTTTGGTCAAACTCATGCTGGTAGCTTCGAGAACACTGTCCCACCATCTCGTCCTCTGTCGTCCCCTTCTCCTTGTGCCCTCCATCTTTCCCAACATCAGGGTCTTTTCCAGGGAGTCTTCTCTTCTCATGAGGTGGCCAAAGTACTGGAGCCTCAGCTTCAGGATCTGTCCTTCCAGTGAGCCCTCAGGGCTGATTTCCTTAAGAATGGAGAGTAATTCCTCCATTCTTAAGGAAATCCATTCTTAAGGAATTATGTCTACTTCTGCAATAATAGGAGAGGAGTGTGCTCTTTATGCCAATGCTACATTCAGTGTTTTCCTAAATGCTACCTAAAACTCGTCAGATATGCCATTTTGGGGAAAGGAAGTAGTAAGATCGCATATCATTTAACATTTATTTTTTATCCATTTTTTAAAAAAATTAAATCTGTATACATACCGCCCTTCACCCAAAGATCCCAGGGCTGTTCACAGTAAAAAAACATACAAAATAAAGACACAAAATACATGATAAAAACAAGAACAAAACAAACTCATAACCCCATTGATAAATGCTGCTATCCACTCACCCCACAGAGAGGCAGAAAGAAAGTGGGTAGAAAAACACACACCTAGTTCATTCAAGGGATCTGAGTAGAACCAGCAGAATTAATCCGAGCCTTGTAGAGCACATAGAGTTGAAGGAGGAAGTGAGAAAGAGCACCACTCTTCCAACTTTCTCCTTTGGATCTATGTACTTTTCAGGGGGAGGGACGCGGGTGGTGCTGTGGGTTAAACCACAGAGCCTAGGACTTGCTGATCAGAAGGTTGGTGGTTCGAATCCCCGCGACGGGGTGAGCTCCCGTTGCTCGGTCCCGGCTCCTGCCAACCTAGCAGTTTGAAAGCACGTCAAGCGGGAAGGTAAACGGCATTTCCGTGCGCTGCTCTGGTTCGCCAGAAGCAGCTTAGTCATGCTGGCCACATGACCTGGAAGCTGTACACTGGCTCCCTCGTCCAATAAAGCGAGATGAGCGCCGCAACTCCAGAGTCGTCTGTGACTGGACCTAACGATCAGGGGTACCTTTACCTTTATTTTTCAAGGAAGGAAAGGTTACTCAGCCACACAACCAAGGGGGCGGTGATGGATGCTCAGAGGCTATGTGGGCATCAAGAGAAGACACGCCACCCTCAGTTTCTCAATAGTTTCAAAGTGTGTCCTGAACTCAAAGCCCCAGTGATTAAAATTGGTCCCTACTAGCAACCCAACAACTAGTGTGGTAGTTAATTAATGTATTGATTTCCGTCCAGTAAAGCCGGCAGCCATGCTTATAAATATGTTCTGAGTGAATCCACATTGTTCCTCCCGCCCTGCAGGAAACAACAAATGTAGAATTCTCCCCGTACATCCTCTCCTCACAAGTTTTTCTCACCAGCCACTAAGTATCCGATGGCCTTGGACTTCACCTTCTCAGTCAGCTGCTCAGACTTGTTCAGGTACTCCAGGATGTAGATGTTGGGGGCAAAGAGGGCCATGTTCTGCTCCCCACAGCCGTAGGGCATCTGAAGAAGCTGGTGGAGGTTCTGTATAGCTGATCCGAGGGTGTCCCCTGGGATGTGGGAAGAGGAGGGGAGGGAAAAGATTGGTTGGAATATGAGGGGATGGCGCAGAGCCACCAAGTGAAACGCATGACAAAAGAAAACATCAAAGCAATGCAAATTCCCATAAGGAATAATAATAATAATAATAATAATAATAATAATAATAATAATAATTTATTTATACCCCGCCCATCTGGCTGGGTTTCCCCAGCCACTCTGGGAGGCTCCCAATTGAGTGTTAAAAACAATACAGCATTAAATGTTAAAAACTTCCATAAACACAGATCAGGAAATCACAGATCAGGGAGTGGGAGGGGGAAATGAACTGGTGGAAATGTACGTAATGAAAATGCTGTGGAGGAGAGAATGGCCAGGTGGAAGCAGATAAATATTAAGTGCTAATAAGATAGAAATCTATGCAATGTGTATTAGCAACATAACACCTGCCTCCCTGCCTTGTATGTTTAATCTAACAAGTGCAAGTACAGCCGTACCTCAGAAGTCGAACAGAATCCATTCCGGAAGTCCGTTTGACTTCCCAAATGTTCAACTTCCAAAGCGCGACTAGACAGTCTGGAATGTCAACAGAGTCTTGTGACTCCAAGAACTACACAGTGGCATAACAGAAATCTAACACTGACATCTATGTGGTCGGTGCTGCCTTGACTTCATAAGCAACTGCACTCAGCCCAGGACATTGGAACTGGAGAGAGCTATTCACATGCGGAAGGGTGAAGACTGGGCCAGATGGTGTGGAATATAGAGCATTTACACAGGGTCTCCATGAAGCCCGAGTCCCAGAAAGTTTTCATGACTTACCCAGCACACAGAAGGAGGCCCTGGCTGAGCCCTCCACCACGTTGCCTGGCAGCTTTAAAGAAACAGGTTGTGATGACTTTGGCTTCTCTGGAAGCAGAACAGAGGGAGTTTTGATCATTCCTGTTGCCTGATATTACAGCCTCTCTTCCAGTTAGCGGGAACATTTGCAAGCCTACTCTTCGTTCCCTTCCAGGTTTGAGGAGCGATGGGCTGATAATTTATGGCCGGTTTCAAAGGAGTTTTGGAAGCAAGAAACAAGAAGACCCTCTCTTGGGCTCAAGGGAGAGGGATGCATTGTATTTGACTTGATATGCATAAATATTATTGCTTGTAACAGTTGCCATCCTGCAAGCAAAGAGTCGTCTTCAAAGCCTTGTGTGTGGAGTCTACTTCATCACTAGGGCTTTGAGGGTGAAAGCACTGAATCACTCTACATGACTCAGAAAAATAGCTAACAAAGGGTGTGTAATTACTACTATAAATAATAATAGTAATAATAATTGTCACTTTGCTTCACTCTGTGAGAAAAGCAACTAATTTGTTAACTTTTTTTTTAACCAATGAATGGAAATGGTTTATTGAATATTTACAGATAAATTATAAACAGATAAAAACATTGCCAGGATTATTGTAATAACCTGCAGTTTTATAAGAGTATATATTAAAAGAAGATGAATAAATGAGTAAATTAAGTGAATTTGGACATGTAGAAGTTATTAAAAACTAATTTAAGGAACTGCAGAAAGAGGGGGAAGGAAGTTGAGTTTTGAAATGTCAAAATGATTGTAAAATCAGTGAAATGTATAAACTGAAAAGTATAAATAAATAAATAAATAAGAGAAAAGCAACTGATGATGATGATGTTGATGATGATGTTTCTGTATGGGGCAGTTGTGCCCTTTCCAGTTATGTGAGATTCATGCAGAGACATGGGAAGGGATTCCTCCATTAGCCGTCACTTACCAACTGCACATAGCAGGTTGTTGAAGACCACGTCCCTCTCAACGCCTTCCGGCTTCATGAGAGGAGAGGAAAGAAAAGGAGAGGGGAGAATGAAATAAATTCTGCATTCTAGCAGTGTGCAGAAAGAAATACAGTCATACCTCGGGTTGAATGTGCTTCAAGTTGAGCTCTTTTGGGTTGTGATCTGTGGCAACCCAGAAGTAAACAAGCGCGTTACTTCCGGGTTTCACTGCTCGCGCATGCGCAGATGCTCAAAATGACGTCGCGCGCATGCGCAGAAGCAGGAAAACGTGACCCGCGCACGTGCAGTCGCGTCTTATGTTCTATTCAGGATGCGAACGGGGCTCTGGAACTGATCCCATTCGCATCCCAAGGTACCACTGTAGTCTGGTTGGAAGGATAAAGAAAACTTAAGGTGTATTCACCAAACATTCTAAATGTTATTTGGTTATTACAAACCCTAAGGTCCCTGTATATGAATTTTACATGCAGCCAAGATAGAGCCAATAAGTTAACACACTGGCACATGCTAGCTCACATTGACTGAAACTTGGAAAATAAGCAGGAAACAGACCCTGAAAGGAAAAAGGTTGCCTTACTATTAAGAAATCAATATTTTAAACATCAAACAAAACAACTCTGAGCTTTTTTTTTGAGGGAAGCTGACCAAAGTTATTGAGCTTTTTTGAGTTGCCTTATTTCAAGAGCCCAAGCCAAGTGTATAAAATGACCCCAAATTTTGGACTACATTTTTTTTTAGCAAAATCACCGTCTTATACACAGGAGAATACAGTCATTGCTGAAAGAGAAGGAATCAGTAAGGAGGAAGTTCCGTTTCTCTCTTTATTCCCCAATGATTCGGGCAACGTATTGTTGCTTTGCCATGCCCTCCAGCCTTCCTCCAGTGACAATGGTGGGAGGAAGAAGCGGGACAATCCGGAATCAAATCAAAAACCAGGACGGCTTCTGTAAATCCGAGACTGTCCTTGGAAAATAGGGACACTTTACTCCTCACAAAATCACACTTATGCAACCCCAAATCAAGATTAAAGTAGCCCTCGTACCCAGGGGCATAGGAAGAGGGGCAGGGCGGGCGGACTGCCCCGGGTGCCCTCACTGAGGGGGGGGACATTCGGCGCGCCACCCGCCTGTGATTCCCAAGCCTACCCTCAGCCGTCGGGGTAAGGGGGGAGTTGCGCCGCTTTGCCGGTGGTGTTTCCCCCTTCCCCCTTCGTTTTGACAACTTGGGGGAGGCTTGGGAATCGCGGGCAGGCGGCGCACCAAATGTCCACCATGGACGGCTCGCTCTGCACCCATGAGCGGCTCACTTCGTCCCCAGCTGCAGGGCACACATGCTGCTCCGGGAACCCGAGCGGCGATCCTGTGCCTGGGAGGGCACCCTCCACGCCATGCCCCCCTCGGGAGCGTGCCCACCCTGGGCAATGCAGACATATGCTCTGCCACCACTCGTACCTTGACCAAAAGGGATTTGATCACCGTGTCCTTCTGCCCTTTGTGGAGTGTCTCCACTATTTCGTTCCCACACAGCTGTTCAGAGTTCAGGGCTTCAGCGCTCGCTGTGAAGTTTATTTCTCCTAGAAGAGAACAAAGGGCCGCCCTCATTCTATTTTAGCATGGTTCACTTGCAATCCTTTCCATTCTTATTAGGTTATTTAAAGTTGGGAGAGAAATCAATGCATACCGAAAATGTAGGCAATAGCCAAATTTGCCACGGACACTAAAAATACAGCACAGTCATACCTCGAGTTGCGTTTGCTTCACGTCACGTTTTTTCTGGTTACGAACGCGGCAAACCCAGAAGTGTTTACTTCCAGGTTCACCACTTCGTACATGCGCAGGGAGCGATCTGCACGCTTCGTGCATGCGCACTCTATTGCATCACATGCACTGCTTACGGACTTTTCGCGGTGCAAATGGCACCCCGGAACGGATCACGTCCGTAAGTAGAGGTACCACTGTATTTGATCAAGTTGATGGACTATGCTGAAATGGCTAAAATGACTGAAAGAATCAGAAATCAGGAAGACCAAAAATTCAATAAGGAATGGGGAAAATTTATAGTTTATCTTAAAAACCGTTGTAAACAGTTAAAATCGTTAGTAGGATTGGAGTAACACTTGTAGTTTAATGGTGAATTTTGGACACAATGGAGATGTAAAAGATTTGGATTATCATAAAAGATGCAGGAGGAAAGGACTAACAATAGGACCCACAAAGGGGAGGAGGGAAGTCCAGGAGTTCTTTGGAATCTTGTTTCTATGTTGTATGTATGTTGGATATCTGACTGTAAATTTTTAATCTGAAAAATATATATATTGTATTTACATGCTGGAAGTGCGCGCACGCACGCACACACACGCACACACAAACTTATACTGCAATCTAAAGGTGGTAATTCTGTAGGAGGAATCAGGACTCCTTGCATTTATACATATCCCTGATCTAAGGGTTTGGTAAAGGTAAAAGGCAAAGGACCCCTGGGTGGTTAAGTCCAGTCAAAGGCGACTATGTGGTTATGGCGCTCATCTCGCTTTCAGACCGTGGTGGTTACCCAGTTCCTAGCATTGCTGCTTACCCAGAGATTTGGGAGTTACCGTCCACGAGACCGTTTTCCTTTCGTTGGCACACAGGCAGTAAGAGTCCTCCTCCTTCTCCACAGGGGAAGCCACAAACTCAGCAGAGGGAGCCAGCGAGATACTGACCTGTCCATGAACAGAAAGGCGTTAGCGGGGAGGGAACAAAAGTCTCTTGCCACTCAAGAGACTGGGGTGCCTGCAGCAATATGATTCCGTGCCTAGGCGATCCAAATTCTATGCCAAGGAAAAGAGGGCGAGGAGTTTTCGGGAATCGGGAGCCAAGCTAGGGCGTTCCTCACCCTGACGCAGCGCTGCATGTAAGTGAAGACAGTGGCCTTCAGGGTGAACGCTTCGCCCCGCACCACAGAGTAGGGCATAGTCAGATCAAGGAAGAATGGCTGGAAGGCTTTGAGAGAGGCAGTCTGGGCCAGGCCAAAGCCCACATCCGGGGACAAGCAGAAAGCTCCTGCCTTCCACTCGGTGATGGTATCCGGAATGGTCACGGGGATGTCAATCTCGCCTTGGGACTCGTCGCTGAGGGACAGAGAAGAACAGGAATCAAAGAATCATAGAGTTTGAAGGGGTCCCATGGGTTTTATATATATGTATATGTATATGTATATGTATATGTATATGTATATGTATATGTATATGTATATACATATACGTATACGTATACATATCTCTTCATATATACACATTCCATTGATTTTACAGTTATTTTGACATTTTAAAACTTGACTTCCTTCCCCCTCTTTCTGCGGTTCCTTAAGTTTGTTTTTAATATCTTCTGCATATCCAAATTAACTTAACATATTTATTTATCTTCTTTGAATATATACTCTTATGTAACTGCAGGTTATTACAATAATCCTGCCAGTCTTTTTATCTGTTTACAATTTGTCTGTAAATATTCAATAAACCATTTCCATTCTTTTATTAAAAGTTTGTTATCTTGATTTCTTATTCTTCTGGAAAGTTTTGCCATTTCTGCATATTCCATACGTTTTCATATCCATTCTTCCTTTGCTGGGACTTCTGCTTCTTTCCATTTGGGCACAAGTAACATTCTTGCTGCTGTAGTCGTATACATGAATAAATTTCTATACAATTTAAGTAGTTCTGTCCCTATAATTCCCAAGAGAAAGGCTTCTGGTGTTTTTTTTACAAACATTATTTTAAACATCCTTTTCATTTCATTGTATATCATTTCCCAGTAAGCCTTAACCTTACCACAAGGTAAGTAAGGTTACCACATGAGTTTGGATTTGATATCCCGCTTTATCACTACCCGAAGGAGTCTCAAAGCGGCTAACATTCTCCTTTCCCTTCCTCCCCCACAACAAACACTCTGTGAGGTGAGTGGGGCTGAGAGACTTCAGAGAAGTGAGACTAGCCCAAGGTCACTCAGCAGCTGCATATGGAGGAGCGGGGAAGTGAACCCGGTTCACCAGATCACAAGTCTACCATTCTTAACCACTACATCACACTGGCACCACACATATGATAAAAATAACCTTCTTTCTCTTTACATTTCCAACATTTATTTGATTTAGTTTTGTACATTTTTTCCAATTTACTTGGTGTTTGATACCATCGATAGGACCCCAAGCCTAATTGGATGTAATTTGTATACAAGAGACTCATGTAGCTAAAAAGCATAGACATGTATTAGTAAATAAGAACTTAGGAACAGAATTTATAAATTCCACGGTAGAGAAAAAAAAAAGAGTGGTAACATATGTCAATGAAAAATGGGAACCCAAACTGATTTACAAGGACGAAGAAGGAAGGATATTGGGGGTAAAAATCAGCTTTCAGGGAGAAAAGATCAACGTGGTAAATATTTATGCCCCAAATTCAAATAGGCCAGAGTTCTTCAAAAAATTAGAACAAGTGTTATTAGAATTAGGAAATAACAAGACGATATTACTGGGAGACTTCAATGCAGTACCGACATTAGAAATTGATAGACAAACAGAAAAGAGAAAACGAAATCAAGGAAAGTTACCGAAATCATTTCAAGATCTGGAAGAAAACATGGACCTAATAGATATATGGAGACATAAGCACCCAACAGAAAAGCAGTTTACCTTCTTCACAGAGGTACATAAAAGTTGGGGCAGAATAGATCAAATTTGGACTTCGAGGGAACTCACCTTAAGAGCCACAAAATGTGAAATCCAACCAAGAACCCTCTCCGACCATAATTCAATAACACTGGAAATAAAAGGTGCAACGCAGGGAGGCTTTAGATGGAGGCTGAACGAATACCTATTAGATAATGATGAGGTCATCGAAAAAGCCAAAGCCACTCTAAAAGAGTACTTCGATCTAAACCTGAACACAGGAACAAATATAGAAGTGGTATGGGATACCAGCAAGGCGGTTTTAAGAGGCCTTTTTATTCAGCAAAACAACCATAAGAAGAAAATAAGACAGCAAAAGAAGGAAGAAATTCTCAGACAGCTAAGGGAGCACGAGAAAAAATTAATAGATTACCCGAAAGATGAACAAAGCATACAAACAATAAAAATATTACAAACACAATATTCAATGCTAACGAGCCAAGAAATTGAATGGAAAATTACCGTATTTTTCGCTCTATAACACGCACCTGACCATAACACGCACGTAGTTTTTAGAGGAGGAAAATTCGTAGGCATGCCACCCGTAGGCATTCCCTCCATAACACGCACAGACATTTCCCCTTACTTTTCAGGAGGAAAAAAATGAGTGTTATGGTGCAAAAAATACGGTAAGTCAATGAGGCAAAGATATTTTGAATCAGCGAATAAAACGGGAAAATTCTTAGCTTGGCAACTGAGAAAAAGACAAAAACAGAATGTGATAAATAAAATAATGGTAGAGGAAGAATTGATAGTTGACCCAAAAAGAATACAAAAAAACTTTCTTAAATTCTATGAGGAGTTATATAAGAAAGGAGAAGAAGATCCAGCCCAAATAGAAAGATATCTAAAGAGCTGTAAAGGGAAGATCGTTACAGAAGAAGAAAGACTCCAACTAAACAGACCCATAAACATAGAAGAGATTCAGAGCGCGATGAAAAAAATGAAATTGGGAAAGGCACCAGGACCGGACGGCTTATCGGCTAAATATTACAAAGTTTTGGGAAGTCAACTGTCACCAGCGCTTTGTGATACTATGAATAACATTTTAAGAGGAGGGAAAATACCTGAGTCTTGGAGGGAAGCTTTTATAACATTAATTCCCAAACCAGATACAGGCAAACTGAGCATCAAGAACTATAGGCCAATATCTTTACTAAATAACGATTACAAAATATATGCTGACATCATGGCAAACAGATTGAAAAAGTGCTTATCAAACCTAATCCACAAAGATAAAGCAGGTTTCCTCCCAAATAGGTTCTTGAAAGACAATGTCAGGCATGTTATAAATATAATTGAACATTTGGAGATCAACAATGATATACCTGCAGCTTTGATTTTTATAGACGCGGAAAAGGCGTTTGATAACGTCTCTTGGTTGTTTCTACTAAAATCTATAGAAAAGGCAGGGATAGAGGGCGAATTTTTGAAAGGAATACAGGCAATATATTCAAACCAATTCGCCAAATTGGTAATAAACAACAATCTTACAAACACATTCAAAATCGAGAAAGGAACAAGGCAGGGATGCCCTCTCTCCCCGCTTTTATTTATCATGGTCTTAGAAGTTCTGGCGAATAAAATAAGATCAACGTCAGAGATACAAGGGATCAAAATAGGATCAAAGGAGTACAAATTAAAAGCCTACGCGGACGACCTGATGTTATCCCTAGAAGAGCCGCAAGGAAGTATTGGCAAAGCGTTGGAAACACTAGAGGAATACGGTAAATTGTCTGGCTTCAAACTGAACAAATTAAAAACAAAAATGCTGACAAAGAATCTGAGAAACGATGTGAAGGAAAAATTAGAGAGACAATACGGAATTAAAGTGGCTAAAAAAATAAAATATTTAGGAATTTGGCTTACACCCAAAAATATAAACTTAATTGAAGATAAGTATTCGGCAACGTGGAACAAAGTTAAAAAAGACCTGGATGTTTGGAACAGAGTCAACCTCTCGTGGTTGGGCAGGATGGAGGCAATAAAAATGAATATACTCCCCAGGATGCTGTTCTTATTTCAAAATATCCCTGTTATCAGAGGGCCCAAAATATTTAAAGATTGGCAGAAAATTCTTTCAAGATTCATATGGCAGGGAAGAAGGCCAAGGATTAGATTTAAATTACTTACAGACCGAAAGGAGAGAGGAGGGCTCGCAGTACCTAACCTGAAATTGTATTATGAAGCTGCCTGTCTATGTTGGGTTAAAGACTGGATAACCTTGGAGAACACTGATTTATTGGACCTAGAGGGGGCAGATAACAGGTTTGGCTGGCACGCCTACCTTTGGTCAAATAAAGAATAGGCACATAAAGGATTTTCGAGTCATATCATTAGGGGCCCTCTGTATGAAGTTTGGGAAAAAAATAAAAAGTTGCTAGAATGGAAAACACCCTGGTGGCTGTCCCCAACAGATATCCTATCAATCAAAAAAATAAATTTGGAAGAACAAAGATTGACATATGAAGACTTATTGGTAAGATCTCAAGATAGCTGGAGATTAAGACCGTATGAGGAGTTGAAAGAGAAGCTGACAGGTTGGATACAGTACCATCAGATCAATGCAATATGGACAGAAGATAAAAAAATAGGAATGAACGAAAAGAAATCCAAATTTCAGATTGAAATAATTGAAAGTAAATCTAAGTTATTATCTAAAATGTACAACATATTATTGGAATGGGATACAAAAGACGAAGAAATTAAGGAAGTTATGGTCAAGTGGGCGATAGATCTGGGGCATAACATAGAATATGAGAAATGGTCAAAACTGTGGAATGAGGGAATAAAATTCACGGCAAGCGCTGCAATTAGAGAAAACTTAGAAAAGATGATATACAGATGGTATTTAACACCAGAAAAACTAAGTAGGATGTACAAGACTGGAAACAAGGCCTGCTGGAAATGCAAAACAAAAGAAGGTAATTTTATACATATGTGGTGGACATGTGAGGAAACGAAAAAATTTTGGAATCAGATATATAATGAGTTAAAAAAAATACTTAGATACACATTCCCCAAAAAACCAGAGGCCTTCTTACTAGGAATTGTTGGAAAAGAAATACGGGAAAAAGATAAAACCTTATTTCAATACTCAACAGCAGCGGCCAGAATGTTAATCGCTCAAAATTGGAAAAGTACAAACTTACCAACGGTGAGGGATTGGCAATTGAAATTATATGATTTTATTGAATTGGCAAGAATGACGCAAAGAATTAGAAACCAAAAAAATACAAAGTTAAATGAAGATTGGAACAAATTCATGGTCTATATTGAAGGTAATTTTAGTAACCTACCAACTACAGCAGGTCTGATATAAAACTTTCGATGTATAAACTAAAAACCAATACCAGCAGTAAAAATGAAACTATTAAAAGTAGAAACCCGAAATCAGGAGGGAAGGAAGTTGATGTTGTATGTTAATTGTTATATGTACTAATTTTTCTGTCTTTTTCTTTTTCTTTTTTTTTCTCCTTTTCTTTTTTTTTCTTTTTTAGTGCCTTTTTTGTCAATTCACTCAATTATCGTGTGAATTGAGTAGCTACATTTTTGTTTTTTTTCCTTTAATTGCATTTGTCTTTCTTTTTGTATGTGTACGATAAAGGAAACCTAATAAAAAGAATTCAAAAAAAAAAAAGATAGGACCCCAAGCCTCATCTAGTCCACTGAACAATTCCCAGCTAACAAATCGCTGACAGGTGGCCATCCAAGCTCTGCTTAAAAGTCTCCAGGGAAGGAGAGTCCACCACTTTCTGAGGGAGTCCATACCAAACAGCTCTGACCACCATAATGTTTAGTCAGAATCTCCTTTAACTTGAATCCATTGATTTGGGCCCTGCCCTCTGGAGCAGCAGAAAACAAGATTCATAGAATCATAGTTGGAAGGGACCCCAAGGGTTATCTAGTACAAGCCTGCTGAGAATTCCACTCCACCTTAAGGAACAGACATGTGGAATTGTTGCATGTCACATGTCTGTTTACATTCCAGCACAGTATGCTGGGAACTTCCGTTTGTGTATAGCTTTTGCTTTTTCCCGTTCTCTCTGAGACGGCATGAGAGACGACATGTTTCTTTGTCCTGATTTATGATTAATAAATCTGTAGTTTGTAGTATGACTTCACAAGCCTCAAGCCTATTCTGTGTGCGCAGTTCTATCTGCTGATAGCGTGCCCTGGTTCTGAAGCCCGGGTCGCTGATTTACGTCAGAGCAGAGGTCGATGGAAGGAGTCGGCTGAGCTGGGGCTTGCCAGCTGGCCTCCCGATCCTCTGTATGTTGACAAAGCCCCAGCAATGTTTGATCCATCTTCAATGTGACAGGCCTTTATTTTTCTGAAGATGGCCGTGCAGGGTGAAGAACATTTTCATAGCTCCCTCCTGCAAGCCGTATCTTCATTTCCCATCACCAGGGAAATCCTGTAAAATGCACATCACTTCCAAGTATTCGAGGTGCTATCAAGAGCCTTGTCCTTCATTAATTTGCCTAATTCTCCCTAGTGTTATGGCTTGTAATAATAATAATAATAATAATAATAATAATATCTTTATTGTCATTGCCCCCTCTCGGGGCAGAGATTTTGTGGGGTGGGGGCTGTGTGGCCTTCCCGTTGTTGTTGGGCTCCAACTCCCATGAGCCCTGGGCTGGATGGCCTGTGAGCAGGTATGATGGAGGTTGTATGGCAGTAACACCTGGAGGGCCACAGGTTCTCCCCAGCACCACCACTGCCCTATTGATTATAATGGTTTAAATTGACACCGAAATGGGAATGCTTATGTGTAATGGTGAAAGGGTTTAATGCTGGAAAATTCCACTGCCGTACTCTAAGGCAGTGTTTCCCAACCGGTGTTCCGCGGCACACTGGTGTGCCGCGAGACGTTGCCTGCTGTGCCGTGGGAGGGAGGCGGGCGAGTCGGGCGGCAAGAGGCTAGGAAGCAAATGGATTGAGAAGTCTGCCATGTTCAGATTCGGGTCTTGGCTGTTTCCGGCAAGTGCAGATTCGGGTCTCGGCTGTTTTCGGCAAGTGCAGATTCCGGACTCGGCTGTTTCCGCCGGCCCAACTCGCCGATCCCGCGCCGTACGTAAGAATTCTCGAGGAAAGGCGCAGGCGCATTCCTCGGAGAGAGCGGCCGTTGGCGTCCAAGATGGCGGCTGTGCTGGCTGAGGGGAGCGCGGGCGGCGCCGAGTCCGAGGCAGCGGCTGTTCCGCCCATGGCGGAGCTGGAGATGGTCCAGCAGGGAGCCGAAGCCCGGGTCTACCGGGGCCTCTTCCTAGGCCGGCCAACTGTGGCGAAGCACCGCTTCCCGAAACGTTACCGGCACCCGCTGTTGGAGGAGCGCCTGAGCCGCAGGTGGACGGCGCAGGAGGCCCGCTCGCTGCTTCGCTGCCGGCGGGCAGGTGGGCGCGCCTCGAGACTGGACTGCGCGGGGCAGGGGCGCGGGCTGGGATTCCATCTCCTTTAAATTGCATGGCCGGCCCACCTCTTTGCAAGGAGTGCGGTTGGGAATTGCAAGCAAAGCAGCCACGCAGCTCGATTCCAGTCGTTAGTGACCGAAACTAATTCCCCCCCCCCCCGCTATAGGTAAGGAAGCTGAAGACTGGTTATGGAAGGCGGTGGGCTAAGCCACAGGTGTTCTGGTTTGCGAACATTTTTCAGAAGCCAAACATGCTCCATTTTGCGTGCCATGCTTCTGTTTTGCGGTCTGTCTGCTTTTGCTGTTTATTTTGCATTTTTGTCTTTCTGACTTTTTTGTTTTGTTTTTGTGACTGATTGATTGACTGATTGTGTGACTGCAGTACATTGTTTATTGCTTTCATTTTATGGATCAATGGTCTTTATCGATAGTAAAATTCATGTTAAATTGCTGTTTTAGGGGTTGTTTTTAAATGTCTGGAATGGATTAATCCATTATGCATTACTTTCAGCCAAACAGGCCCAGGTTGCGCACTGAATAAAGTATTTTATAATTTTTCATATTTCTGTTTACTTACTATTTCATAATAAAGTAATTATAAAATACTATCTTTGTGTTTATTTGATTCCTATTAAAGAGAGTTACTTTATATATAGTCAATATAGGCACAGAGTTAATTTTTTAAACATTTTCTAATGGTGGCGTGCCTCGAGATTTTTTCCATGAAACAAGTGTGCCTTTGCCCAAAAAAGGTTGGGAAACACTGCTCTAAGGGACTCTGAGCCTTAACTGAGCTGATAATGGAATGTTGTTTTCTGCTAGCTAACATGTGAGTGTTTAACCTTAGATCACATGAGAGGCATTGAATTGAATTGCAACTTCGCCATCATGGAAGGGTGACGGCTGGAGTCCTTTGTTCCTGTGTTCTGTGAGAGTGAGGATGCAGATGAAGCTCTCCAAACAGCCCCAGGCAGGATGCAGGTTGTGGGGAGAGACAGACCTCTGTTTCTAGGTCTGTTGAAATTGTTTGACATTTTGTAAGATGCTGAGCCTATGCCTTGGACTGGCATGTGTCTTATGGAGTTGTTTGGATGTTTTTGTTTTGTTTTGAAGAAAGTTCTGCAAGCAAAGCTTTTGTTAAACTTACGGGCCTTGACAGTGCTTCATTTCCAAAGGAGCCCGTTTTTATGCATCCACTCGCTTCAAACTGCATAATATTAATATCTGCAATATGCGCACCCCACAAAGTCTGAAAACCACTACTTACTTCACTATCCACGTGTTCCAGAGCCACGTCTCGGGAAAGTAGCTCCTGACAGTCTCCTGCTGTCTTCCTGTTCTTGCAGCTTCTCGTGCAGGAATGCCTGGAGCTCCTAGCCGTCTACTCAGAGTTTGAACCTGTAGGTCAGCACCTTGAAGGAAGACAGAGCATAGATGATAGCCATTGTTATTCGGACTCATTGAACAGAAAGCCCTCTTGATTTCAGTAGGTACACTCTGAGTGGGACTGTTGGATATTGCCCTAAATTATGTACTTTATTTCCACAGTGGTGACCAGAGGAGAAATGACCACTGGGAGGAGAGCAGAGATAAGTAACACCACGGTGCATCTGTAACAGCAAAACCGAGACCTTCCTCTGCTCCAGCTGTAATTAAACATGTCTCTCCCATACAGCCACAGCAAGTCCTCTAATTCTCCAATGGTTTGACGTCACACTCCTACATTGTCTCTTGAGGCAAACAGATGCCAACTAATTTATTTATTTAATTTCATTTTGTTTTTCTTTGTACTCTCTATCTCTCTCTCTTTGTGTATGTGCGTGTGTGTCATAAATTGTGTTTCATACACATCTGTCTTGTGTGTGTGTGTGTGTGTGTGTGTGTGTGTGTGTTTACAATCTAACCCCCAACCTCCATAGAAGCACCCAATTTCTATTTGGCTCCATTTAACTTTTAAGCCATTTCACTTTTTAAAACAAAAGGTAGAATTCCGCAAATCACCATGTGTCCTCCAAGGCCTATACAGTGGTACCTCGGGTTAAGTACTTAATTCGTTCCGGAGGTCCATACTTAACCTGAAACTGTTCTTAACCTGAAGCACCACTTTAGCTAATGGGGCCTCCTGCTGCCGCCACGCTGCCAGAATCCGATTTCTGTTCTTATCCTGAAGCACTATTTCTGGCGTAGTGGAGTGTGTAACCTGAAGCGTATGTAACCCGAGGTACCACTGTAACCATGTTCTATTGCTGCTGAGTGACTAATTAATCTATGCCATTTAAATAGCATGATATTTTACCATAACGATAACGGTGGCAAATTCATAAGCGCCTATTAGAACAAAATACACTCTGAATCTAGCTTTGGGCAAATACTGGTACATTGGAACCTTGGTTCCTGAACGCCTCTGTTCTTGTATGTTTTGGTTCCTGAATGCTGAAAACCCAGAAGTAAATGCTTCCATTTTCAAATGTTTTTTGGAACTTGAACGTGCGACACGACTTCTGCGGAGTGCAAGAAGCTCTTGCAACCACTGGGAAGCCATGCCTCGGTTTTCGAACATTTTGCAAGCTGAATGGGCTTCCAGAATGGATTTCGTTCAGGAACCGAGGTTCCACTGTAAACTTTCTATTTACAGCATGCAAATGCCGGAAGGGATGAGGCAATTGAAACTCTTCCTGAAAACCCTTCTGCCAAGTATCTTAATATTTTTTTAAAAATATAGGGCTGTAGAACTAGGCACTCAGCAAAAGTTGTAGTCGTTGCCTCAAGGCCCTTAGGGACGTAGAGGGTAGCTGGATGTACATTTGCTGGTTTCCCACAAACAACCCTTCAGCCAATGTGAGAACAGGATGCTAGAGAAGATTTGCCATTGGCTCTTCCTAAGCTGTTATCGTTCCTCTTAAATTTGCAGAGCTCATAAATCTTGTGATTTTCAGGGCATTGTGAAGATGGAACGAAGGCTAGCTGGAGGAAATCCCACCCCTACTCCCACAATTGCCACCAACATTGCCACCAGGTTCTTACTGGCATATACTGGTATATCTTCTCTGCAAAGGTTAGGCTTCTGTATCGTGGTGCTGGTAAAAACTTTCAAGCCAAAGTCCTGCAAAATGAGAAAATGAGCCAGTATGAACCCTTCTCTAGAGCGTTATGCCTTCCCAAACAGCATATATGTCTCTGTTCCCGAATACCTGACCAGGAGAGTCTCTACCTAGTCTGGATTAACTCTTCAGGAGCTGAACATCCTCCCACTGCCGAGTGGTCTGGAAGGATATTGGGATAGAGAAACATTTTTCTCCCTCTCTCATAGAATCAAAGAATTGCAGAGTTGTAAGGCTGTGTGGTTTGAATCCCTGCGACGGGGTGAGCTCCTGTTGCTCGGTCCCTGCTCCTGCCAGCCTAGCAGTTCGAAAGCACGTCAAAGTGCCAGTAGATAAATAGGTTCCGCTCCGGCAGGAAGGTAAACGGCGTTTCCGTGCGCTGCTCTGGTTTGCCAGAAGCGGCTTAGTCATGCTGGCCACATGACCTGGAAGCTGTCTGCGGACAAACGCCGGCTCCCTTGGCCTAAAGAGCGAGATGAGCACTGCAACCCTAGTTGTCCATGACTGGACCTAATGGTCAGGGGTCCCTTTACCTTTACCTAAGGGAACCCAAGGATAATCAAGTGGCCATCCAACCGCCTGCAACACAGGAATCTCAGCTAATGCATCCAGGACAGGTGGCCATCCAAACTTTGCTTAAAAACCTCCAAGGAAGAAGAGTCCACCACCTCTCATGGGAGTCCGTTCCACTGCCAAACAGTCTTACTGTCAGAAAGTTCTTCCTAATGATTAGTGGGAATCTCCTTTCTTGTAACTTGAAGCCATTGGTCCAGTCCCTACGCTCCAGAGCAGGAGAAAACAAGCTTGTTCCCTCTTTCATGTGACAGCCCTTGAAATATTTGAAGGGCTCCACAGCCTCTTTTCCAGGCTAAACATGCCCAGCTCCTTCAACCGTTCCTCATAAGGCTTGGTTTCCAGACCCTTGAAATATATTTTAAAAATAAAATAAAAAAATAGTCCAGTAGCACCTTAGAGACCAACTAAGTTTGTTCTTGGTATAAGCTTTCATGTGCATGCACACTTCTTCAGATACACTGAAACAGAAGTCACCAGACCCTTATATATAGTGGGAGGGTGGGGAGGGGGTTTTCTCAGGAGGGTAGTAGAAGATGGGTGACTGACTCAATGGGTATGGTAAACCTGGTGTGTGTGTGTGTGTGTGTGTGTGTGTGTGTGTGTGTGTGTATTTCGACTGCTTTAGACCAACATGGCTACCTACCTGTTTCTAGACCCTTGATCATCTTGGTTGCCCTCCTCTGTACATGTTCCAGCTTGTTGACATCTTCTTAAATTGTGGTGCCCAGAACTGGACACAGTACTCTCATGACATTAGAACTCATGGGCATCCAGTGAAACTGAATGTTGAAGGATTCAGGGCGGATTCAAAAAGCAGTTATTCACATGGTGCCTAGTTCAACTGTAAGGATGCAGGTGGCGCTGTGGTCTAAACCACAGAGCCTCTTGGGCTTGCCGATCAGAAGGTCGGCGGTTTGAATCCCCGCGATGGGGTGAGCTCCCGTTGCTGTGTCCCAGCTCCTGCCCACCTAGCAGTTCGAAAGCACGCCAGTGCAAGCAGATAGATAGGTACCAGTCCGGTAGGAAGGAAAACGGCATTTCCATGTGCTCTGGCCTCCATCTCATTGTGCCAGAAGTGGTTTAGTCCTGCTGGCCACATGACCTGGAAAGCTTTCTGTGGACAAACGCCGTCTCCCTCGGCCTGAAAGCGAGATGAGCGCCGCAACCCCATAATCACCTTTGACTGGACTTAACCATCCAGGGGTCCTTTACCTTTACCTTTTATCTAGTTCAACACTGAAACTCGCTTCCACTGGAGGGAGTGATGGCCACGAATGTGGATGGCTCAGAGGATCAGACAAATTAGGGGGGAAGGCTGAAATATACTCAGAGTCGCAAAGTGATTTCATGCTCTTTATTCAGCTCATAGTGGTGAGGAGGAATGAATGAAAGTCCCCTCAAAGTATCTGCTTTATATACATTATTTACACAATGGGCTGCACATGATTGGTTAATTCTGGAATCCTACTGTAAGCCAATCAGGTTGTGGATTCACTTATATCTGGAGCATGATTGGGTGGTTCCTGCCAACCAATCATACTGCAGCATTGTTCTTGGACCAATCAGACTGCTGCATTCTGAATCCTATTGTTCTAGGACCAATCAGACTGCTGCAATTTGGATCCTATTGTTCTAGGACCAATCAGACTGCTGCAGTTTGGATCCTATTCAACTCAATACATAACAAAGGCTATCAGTGGCTACGAGCCATGATGGTGATGGTTTGCCTCCCCAGTTGGAGGCAGTGATGCTTCTGAATACCAGTCGCTGAAAACCACAGGAGGGGGGAAAGGGCTCTTGCGCTCGGATCCTGTTTGCAGGCTTCCCACAGGCATTTGGTTGAGCAATGTGAGAACACTGGACTAAACGCATTGGCCTGACCCAGCAGGCTCTTCTTAAGGTTACATAATCTCTCTGCAGAGGACAATAGCTTTTGGTGGAAAACGAACTGCAGGGGAATGGAAACATTGCTGCGTGCGACGTATGCGGGGTGGAATGCAACACCGTGCTTCCTTACAGCCCTAGATTTTGGGTGGCTGAGCTGCCACTGTCACGCGGTGGGTCCCTACAATGTGCCCTCCTCTTCCTGGCAGACATTTCACTTCCCGACAAATCACAGAATCATAGAATTGCAGAGTTGGAGTGGACCGCAAGGACCACCTAGACCAAACTCCTGCAATGAAGGACTCTCTCGCCCACATGGGGCTCAAACCCATGACCCTGAGATTAAGGGTCTCATGCCAATGCAGCGGGTCCTTTGGCACTCACCTTGAGAATGTCATAGGCATCACCTTCACTCCGCTGAAAAGATTCATATCTGTAGCTGATGCCTCCCACAACAATATTATCCCTAACCGTGCAGCGACCAAGGTACGGTTCAAGCAGGTTGTGGTGCCTGTAGACGTAACCTCGGAGGTCCTTCACAGGGAGCAGATTATAAACCTGACCACAAAAGTAGCCACAATTAGGCATGTCCTAAAATGCCCCTGCTATTTTTTTTATTTTTTCTATATATTTTTACAAAGTAATAATCATAAATAAGTAAGAATAGAAATGTGCACCTCGCCACGGAGACCATTCCATTGTTACTATCCAACCACCCACAATTTCAACACCTCTTGCGGTGGTTTGACCCCTTTCCGTTTTAACAGTACAAATTCTACAAACGCCTTCCATATCTCCTCTAAATCACCTCTCCTCTAAAATGTCCCGGCGTGGCCACTGCAGAACAGCTCTGACCACCAGAAAGTTATTCCCAGTATTTAGTTGGAATCTCTTTCCTTGTAATTTGAAGCCACTGACTCGGGTCCCACCCTCTGGCACAGCAGAAAACAAGCTTGCCCTGTCTTCAGCCTTGAAGGTAGCCATCAGATCACCTCTCAGCCTTCTCTTTCCCCAGGCTAAACATACTCAACTGTTCCTCACGAGACTTGGTTTCCAGGACACAGTTTGGACAGAAAGGAATGGGTCCATTCAACACTTGCCAAACCGTTTCAAAAGTGGATACAGACGTTCTATGCATCCCCGGTCCTCAGTTTATCAGTCCGGCATATAACTGGAATGAAACTCAGTTTTTTAAAATTGTTGTATGCACCCCAGTCTCTGAAAAACGAGAGACTCCAGAGGTTCTAGTGGTTATCCAGAGTCTGGCTTCCTTGAGAAAGGAAGTGTTTTGGAGATATATGGCCTTGCCCCTGCGATTGAGGGAGCCAGGGCCATACAACGTCAGTGTTAAGATAGTCCGTTCCACCTTAAGAGGAACAGGCTGTTGTGTGTCACATGTCTGTTTACTTTCCAGCACAGCTTGCTGGGAACTTCCGTTTGTGTATAGCTTTTGCTTATGCTGTTTGCTTGGACACGAAGGGGAGCAGACATGTTTTTCCTTTTGTCCTGATGCTGAATAAAATGCCTGTAAATATGTTTTACACAGCCTCTAATCTGCCCTTCTGTTGCGAAGAGTTCTTATCTCTGCTGAGTTGCGTGCCCAGCTTCTGAAGCTTCTGAAGCTCTGGGTCGCAGATTCATGCTGCACCAAGGACCGGAGATCGCCCGGCTGCCGGCCAGGGGGCTGGAGCCAGCTGGGGGCCTGCCAATTGCCCCCGTTCCCTTGGATGCATCCCAACAGTCAGCACACCGGACATACATGCCACACGGATCATGTACATGGCATCAGCACACCCCATGGCACGGAAGCGCAAAAGTGGCTCTAGGACTGTCACCCTTGAAGACAGCTTCAAAAGCAGATTTGACTCACAGTCTTAGGGGACATCTCAGCTTCGGGCTTCAAGAGAAAGACACTCTTATCGACAGCATGGACAGCACAAAGGGAGCCTTTGGAGGCAGCAAGATGGAGGTGAGTTTTGCTGGTAGGGAGGCCTTCAGCATCAGAGAACCGCAGATTCACCTGGAGGCATAAAGGGCATTTGAAAAAATTGTGAAAGCAGGTTATTTATTGGGACGGAGTGATTTTTGAAGCTGTTGTTAAAGTTGCAAAACAACAAAGCACAGGACGGAGCAATGGATAATTTCTGAAACAACAAGGGGGTATCAACCAAGGCATGGTGGAGAACAGCAACAACTGGGAAAAGGCAGACATAACATTTTACAAGGACAGGAAGAAACACCACAAAATAATTGTCACACACAGGAAGAAAAGGGATATAGTTGGGGTGCCTCACTTGTAGATTTATAAATCATTTAATGTGTCACCACAAATGGAAGTTATTAATATTGCAGTTGATGGATAAGGGATTATTATTTTGACTGGAATGTAATTGAAATTAATAAGATTTTGGAACGCAGAAGTAAAGAAAATCATCAAACCATCAAATCTTGCATGCAGGGGGCCACCTAAATTATATAATTTGGTATATGAATGATTGGCTGGGGAAACCCAGCCAGATGGGCAGGGTACAAATAATAAACTACTTCTTCTTCTTCTTCTTCTTCTTCTTCTTCTTCTTCTTCTTATTATTATTATTATTATTATTATTATTATTATTATTATTACTTTTAGTAATTGTATTGCAATTTGGTATTGTTGCGTGGCTATTCCCTCCCCCCCCCCACAGGTGGAATAAATAAAGACACTGGACACAAAGATTTAGGTTAATGGGCGAAAATGGCCACAACTTTATTGATTACAGGTAAGAAGGGTATTGGCTTTAGGCATTGGCCCCTAACCGACTATCCGGTCTAACCGGGAAGGGTTAAACACCAACAGGGGGAGCCACCCGAGATGCATATCCCTAGGCGCTCCCTGAGGGGTTACCGCTCGGGGGCGCGCTTTAGGCCCTAGCCTCCGTAGGTTTCGGACGAGGCGTTGCCCCTCGGAGTCCTTTAAGGAACTACCCTTCAAGCATTGGGGGAGGTGATGGCGTTCCTCCCCCCCAACCTCATTTGCATGACAATACCCCGGCCAATGCCTACCGCCAAAACCGAGGGAGTTGTGACGATTTGCTACGAGGTAAGCGAAAAAACCAAGTGGCTCCGAAAACCAGCCAATTAGCCAAATGGAAAAACTCCTACCAGGCCCCTTGCGGCGACCAGCCGAAGCCCATAGCAAGGTCAATGGCAAAACCTAAAGGGCGGGTGGGTGGGAAACCGCGTCAGCTGCAAGGGAGAAAAGGGGCGAGCCAAGGGCTGCCCCGACCTTAAGTGGCCTCTGGAAGGCCCGCCCCTGCCGCCAGCCGATTGGCTGGTGCTGCAGGGGATGCAAATTAAGGGAATCCCTGCTTCCCGCGAGGCTGGCGCCAGCCTCGCGGGAGTGAGTGTGGGCGGGGTCGTGAGCCCGCAACCCCCCCTCCTCCTGAAGTTCGGTAGTGGCATTATAATGAGGCTATTATTGGATTGTAATTGAAAAATTAATAAAAATTATTATAGAAAGGGCATTTGAAGAGTTCATTCTATTACATGACAGCAGAGAGATAATCCCTTCTGGGATTTGTTTTCTCAGCTTGGGTTGCCCTCCTCAGCTGCCAACAAGTTAATATTCTGCTGGTCCAGCTGGAAAAAATGGTGCTCTATGGACTACCAAGTGAGAACTTTGGCAAAGGTTTATGCCAGAGAGGGAAGAGAGAGCCTCATGGCCATGTCTGCCCTGGGCCTCAGAGAGTCCCCACAACCTTACCTTGTTTGTGAAGCAGTTCTCCACGGTGAAATCTGCTGAATGGGCCAGTAGTTCTCTACTGGGGAAAATCGTGTAGAGAAGCAAACGGGCCAATGGAGCAGTGTCCATGTCAACAGAGAGGTCCAGAGAAAACACCCCTTTGGCTGGTAGATAATGAAATGTTAGTGTAAGTCTAAAAATAGACTTGAAATGATCCTTGCATAGTTTTGCCCCTAACAACAAATCTGCCCCTAGCAACAAGCTTTCTGCTAGCAACAGGTCTACCCCAGCAACAGGGTTTCCTTCGCAACAGACTTCTTTATTAGACAGGCTCTGAAGGAGGAGGTGTGGTTGCTATTCTGCTCAGATGGCTGCAGAGCAGGGAGGAGGAATGATTCTCTGTACAATGGTACCTCGGGTTAAGTACTTAATTCATTCTGGAGGTCCGTATTTAACCTGAAACTGTTCTTAACCTGAAGACCACTTTAGCTAATGGGGCCTCCTGCTGCTGCTGCGCCGCCGGAGCACGATTTCTGTTCTCATCCTGAAGCAAAATTCTTAACCTGAAGCACTATTTCTGGGTTAGCGGAGTCTATAACCTGAAAAATATGTAACCTGAAGCGTATGTGACCCGAGGTACCACTGTACATAGTTTTACTTTATTTTCCTTAGGCCAGCAGTTGTATAAGTTGTAATGTTAACTCTTCCATCAATACTTAAAGCAGAACTGGAACGTGTTTATTTCCACAGGTGAGCTGAACTGAGGAAGTATATTTCTGAGTGACACTGCTGACTGAAAAGGGAACCCCAAATGATTGGCATAGTGCACTGACACAAAATTCCCAAGGAGGAAGAGAGGGAGGAAGAGAACGATTACAATTCATGAGTGTCAAATTATATTGTCTATGAGTATAAAATTGAGGAAACTCTGAAACATGTCATGCAAGAACCGCAAGGCCACATGGAAGCATATGTGGTGGCACTGTACTAAGGTGTGGGTTTACATCATGGGTAGGCAAACTAAGGCCCAGGGGTCGGATCCGGCCCAATCACCTTCTAAATCTGGCCCGTGGATGGTCCAGGAATCAGCGTGCTTTTACATGAGTAGAATGTGTCCTTTTATTTAAATTGCATCTCTGGGTTATTTGTGGGGCATAGGAATTTGTTCATTATTTTCCCCAAAAATATAGTCCGGCCCCCCACAAGATCTGAGGGACAGTGGACCGGCCCCCTGCTGAAAAATTTTGCTGACCCCTGGTTTACGTTATCACCTGGGTTTATAAAAAGTTGGAAAGGTCACCAAGAATGAAGGGAGGAAATGGGAATGGAGTGCCACTTACCGGTACCTTCTCTGTGCTCCACAGGCAGAACATGGGTCCCTGATCGCACAATGACCCCCTTAGCCATCACCTGCATGGAAGGCGGAAAACGCCTGATAAAAGCACAAGAACACAACAGCCTGCTAGGTCAGGCCAATGGTCCATTTAGTTCAGCATCCTACTCTCACTGTGGCCACCCAGTTGCCTATAAGCTGGATGAGGATGGAGGAGGCAAAATATATGGTTACACTGATATGCCAGCCGTTCTTACACACAGGGAGTGTTCTGGCTTCCAGAAACAATCTCTCTCCTGGTAGTACAACATGAATTGCCATTACGCTTGAGCCTATCTTTGTAATAATAATAATAATAATAATAATAATAATAATAATAATAATAATAATAATAATAATAATAATTGCAATTAGAAATCAAACATAGTTTGGCAGCTGAAAATGGATTTGAATGAGCACTATTCAAAGTCCTTTCCTTGAAAAAAACAAGAACCAGTCAGTTCACAAAGGCCTGTTAGAATAAAACAGCTGGCAGACGGACGACAAGGGAGCCAGTCTAACTTCTCTATGAAGGGAGTAATAATAATAATAATAATTGTCAGGTGCGGGTGGTGGTTGCTCATGAGTAACCAGGCAGGACTCTGACCTGTCTTTTACAGGTTTTATTGTGCAAACTATTTACAGTGCAGAACCACAAAGTTCATGTCCGTCTTAGTCACTTGCAGAATCCGGGAGTGGCCCCTTCCGGCTTTCCCCCCAGCATAAGAACTTCGGCACCCCAAGCCTCAGGAGTTTCGGAAGTTCTCTGTATCCCTGTGGCCTCCCGGCTTCCCTCCCCTGTTCCGATGGCAGTCTCCTGATAGTAATAATAATAATAATATTCATACCCTGCCCAACTGGCTGGGTTTTCCCAGCCACTCTGGGTGACTTCCAACAGAATATTAAAAATACGATAAAACATCAGACATTAAAAACTTCCCTAAATAGGGTTCCAAACGTTGGGAGCAGCCACTGATAAGGCCCACCCCCCAAGTCCCTACCAAAGAAAGGCCACTCTGTCCAGGCTTACCAAATAGTAAAAGGCCATCTCCTGCTCTTTTACGACAGCTGAATTCAGAATATAATGGACCCGGAGCGTCTGAGTCTGACCACAGCTTAAGGTCCCAGGAACACGCTCAATGTGGAGGTAGCTTTGGCTTGGTGAGTAAAAACGCCACGCTGAATGAGATGCGCCCTGGTGTTGGGGACTGATGCAGCCTTGTTCACACGCAGAGTTCGATTTGTAAGTTGCCTGGCAAACAGAAAGAAAGAGGAAAATGGCGGGTGCTCAGGGACTGGAGAAAATAAATCCTTGTTGTCCCTGTATTAGGGAATCATTGGTGCCTTGGGGACTAGAGATCAACTTTGTGATATTACACCAGTTCGAGACTCATCTCAGACCTATTTGCATGCCCAGAAACCAACACACACCTTTAGGAGAAAATAAGAGTCAGACGTATCAACCCAACAGCCATTTCTGCCATCACATACACAGTCCCAGCCCTTGGGGGGCGGGGGTATTTTTCTAGTCCCAATACATTTCCTGGAGGCGTATTCAGGATTCAGAAATGGAAAGAGCAAGAATGAAATTAACGGGAAATGACAAACCCAGAAAAGGTGATGAAGGAGAAAGAGAAAAGAAAAAAGTAGGCGCCACAGGAAACTGAATCTCAAAGCATTTTTTAAAATTTCAACCGATCCAATTGATATTGGAGAGGTTGGGTGGCCATCTGTCATGGATGCTTTAGCTGAGATTCCTGAACTGCAGGGGTTGGACTAGATGACCCCTGGGTCCCTTCCAACTTTAAGACTCTTACGATTCTATGATATTCCCGTGTTTTGTGCTTGCGAAGAATAAATCTGCCTTATTTAGTTCTCAATCCCCTTGAACGCTCACCTGGATCCTGAGTTCAGGAGCTGTGAAGTTATCAGTGTCTATGGAAAAACGGGCTCGTCCCTGGTCATCAGTTACGTAGTTGGTGCTGGTTCCAGTTAGATGTACCCTAATCTGAATTGTTTCATTGGCAATTGGCACTTTGGCAGCATCCAAAAGCTTCACCTAGCAGGGCAAAAACAATACATATAGCAGTTTGGTCTGATGATGATGATGATGATTACAGTGGTACCTCTGGTTGCAAACAGGATCCATTCCAGAGCCCCGTTCGCAACATGAGCAGAACGCAACCCGCGTCTGCGCATGCATGGGTCGCGATTCACCACTTCTACGCATGCGTGTGATGTCATTTTGCGCGTCTGCGCATGTGCGAGAGGCGAAACCCAGAAGTAACCCTTTCCAGTACTTCTGGGTCGCCGCGGGACATAACCTGAAAAGACAACCTGAACTGACATAACCTGAACCGAATGTAAGAAGAGGTAATGTAAAGGTAAAGGGACCCCTGACCATTAGGTCCATTCGTGACTGACTCTGGGACTGCGGCGTTCGTCTTGCTTTATTGGCCGAGGGAGCCAGTGTACAGCTTCCGGGTCATGTGGCCAGCATGACTAAGCCGCTTCTGGCGAACCAGAGCAGCGCACAGAAATGCCATTTACCTTCCCGCCGGAGTGGTACCTATTTATCTACTTGAACTTAACATGCTTTCGAACTGCTAGGTGGGCAGGAGCAGGGACTGAGCAACGGGAGCTCACCCTGTCACGGGGATTTGAACCGCCAACCTTCTGATTGGCAAGTCCTAGGCTCTGTGGTTTAACACCAAATATGAATTACAATAAAACTTAACAGAAAAAAATACAACAACAAACAGTTAATTAAAATACGGCTTAAAATAGAGCTTAAAATGCAGCCTCATTTTAGCATTAGCCCATATGAATTGGGAGGGAGATAAGTGGTGGAGCTAGCTGTTCCGGTGCCCAGAGTGGTGTGCACCTGGGGGCGGGGCTAGCCGCCCACGGGGGTGAGGTGAACGTCCCGGGGAGTGCGTGTCCCAGGGGTGTGCCGCCCACGCTGAGACCACAGGGGGGTGGCACAGTGATGTCACACTCCCCCTCGGGAATGACACCCGGGGGGCCACACCCACCTTGCTCTGCCTCTGAGGGAGATGGCTGGCTGTAGGGGGAGTTCTATAAGTTCAGGTGGGTGAGGATGGAGATGAAGGTTGAGGACACACAAATTGCATCAGGATTCCTCAGAGGTCAGGATGGGAGATGAGGGGTGGGGGGTGAATTGCTAACCACCCTGGCCCATCCATTCTCCTGTTCCAGTGCATACGGGGAACATTTGTCTTTAAAACAAACATTCAGCTGTGGGGTCGTGCGCAGTGGGGATCTCTCAGCCTGCCTTACCTGCCCAGTAAAGGGGATCCCAGGCTTGTAGTAAGAGTCCACATTCTCAAAGGTGATTGTGCTGAGAGTCGTAATGATCATGGTGGAAGCCGTGCCTGTCAATTCCACCCCTGCCAAATAGCCAAAGAGAGGTAGGTACATATAAGCACACATGGTGGGACTGCTCAGAGGTGGCTGAATTGTGGAATAAGGCATTTGCTGAGATCTCTTTGGTAAACAAACAAACAAACTGCTACTCTATCTTTCCACCTGGCAATTTTGAACCTATATGGAAACAGAATGGGATTTGAAAAGTAAATAACTTATTTCTCATCTCTTAAGAGCAGCTCAGGGCTGTGTTGCCAAATCCTAGAATATCCTTAATCTTAATATTTGGGATTTCTGGTATTTAAGGGTTTCACAAATTTCCCGTCTTGAAAAAGTACCCAAAGTGCAGAGCTTGAATGAATAATTTCTTTCCGAATTTCTTTTCAACGTGTGGCATGATTTTCTTATGCAAATATTCTTATACAAATATTGAGGCACATGGTCACTGCCGTTTGCATATGCAAATGCCTGGTCTATACGGAACCTTTATTCTCAATAAAGATGGAACTCACAGGTGGAGAATACTTTTATTTTTATAAATCTTTATTATTGTAAAGGGTATCCGTATAGGAGATAAAACTTTGTTATCCTTTTCGGAGATGCGCTGTATCTTTGCACTTTCACCCTTCTAGGCTGTGACACTTCATGGTTTGCATTACCTGTTGGGATTTTGGCTACATGCCATTCTGTGTCCCTTCCTAGGGAGGTGTATCAGTCTCCTTCATTAGTAACTTATAGTCAGTGCTTTTTTTCTTTAAAAAAATGTTTCGGGGTACTTTCATTTTGGCTGCTCCCCCTCGCCCCCTTCCTGCCCCCAACCCCTGGATGAGGGACTCGAGGCGGCAGCGGTGGCGCTGAGAGGACGGGAAGGCTCCCAGCAATGCCAGGGTTGCTTGAGCAAGGAGGGGCAAGCATTCGCCGGCTGGCACTAGCCCGGCAAGAGGAGGAAGAGGAGGAGGAGCAGTAGCGTCGCCTCCACCGCTGTGGTGCTCACGTGGGGTTGCTATGAGGAATTATGAAAAAATGAAGTAAGCCATTGTGTCAGCCATTGTATTGACTGGGTTTGAGTCATTTGACATGATTTCTGATCAATCCAAGCCTCTACATCTCTGCCCCATTTTCTCTATGCCTGACAGTCACGTACACAGACTGGTTGCTTCACCAGGCATCCTGAGTACATAAAGATAGGAGGTAGCTTTGATGTTTGTTGTTGTTTAGTCGTTTAGTCGTGTCCGACTCTTCGTGACCCCCTGGACCAGAGCACGCCAGGCACTCCTGTCTTCCACTGCCTCCCGCAGTTTGGTCAAACTCATGCTGGTAGCTTCGAGAACACTATCCAACCACCTCATCCTCTGTCGTCCCCTTCTCCTTGTTTCCTCTATCTTTCCCAACATCAGGGTCTTTTGCAGGGAGTCTTCTCTTCTCATGAAGTGGCCAAAGTATTGGAGCCCCAGCTTCAGGATCTGTCCTTCCAGTGAGCACTCAGGGCTGATTTCCTTCAGAATGGAGAGGTTTGATCTTCTTGCAGACCATGGGACTCTCAAGAGTCTCCTCCAGCACCATAATTCAAAAGCATCAATTCTTTGGCAATCAGCCTTCTTTATGGTCCATCACTACTGGGAGAACCATAGCTTTTACTATACGGACCTTTGTTGGCAACGTGATGTCTCTACTTTTTAAGATGCTGTCTAGGGTTGTCATTGCTTTTCTCCCAAGAAGCAGGCGTCTTTTAATTTCGTGGCTGCTGTCACCAGCTCTGATGTAGCTTTCGTTAATCTTAGGGTCAGGAAACAGAGTTCACATGCAGGTGATAAAAATGCCTGTCTTTCCTGTTTTCTGCCTGTTTATGACCTCCAGGGTTTGCTAAAGGCATTCCTCCTTGGTTCCTGTTTTATTTAGCCTAAACATGTATGCATGCTCAAGTAGTTCTCTGTTGTTAAGAAGCTTCCTCTGATCTGTTTTTTATGATTTAGTATTTTTATTTTCTTATTGTTATTATAAATTTTATTAGTATTTTCCACACAACAACACAAAACAATATCAAAAAATAACAATACACAAAACACAAAAACTGACATTCAAAAAGAAAAATTCCATATCTTACAAGTTAATAATATAAACACTAAAAAGAAAAACAAACATTGACTTCCACCAATCCCACAGCACCTCCTTTACCTCTCATTGTGTCTTCCTGTTTTCCTTTTCAGCTTCCTCTGATCTGACTTTGTTCCCACGTGGCGATTTTTTGAAATGCTCAGAGGAAAGCTGATTGGTTCTTACAAATGCTGTGTTAAAGTTCTTTTGTTAATAAAAACGGCCTGGGCCAGGGAGTGGCTATTGCACTTGCTCCCAGAGTCTTGCTGTTCAAGTCTAGGATCTATTGCATTAATCAGGGTCCAGTCCTTCCTTTGCCTTCAGAACGCAACACACCACAGCCGCCCCAGACTCCCCTGCCTGGGCACCAGCAGGGAGAATGACAGAGCTCCAGTCCGAGCTACTACTGCTAAGACAGCTGGCATGTCTGTTGGTCCATCGGTCAGTCAGGGCAACACAAAATGTTTAGGGGTATGCGTCCCCCTGCATCCCCCCAGAAAAAAGCACTACTTATTAGAGACATTGCCAAACCAACCCTGTTTTTCCTAAGCATTTGATGGCTTAAAGACCTGCCCCTGAAATTGTTAGGTTTTCAGAGCGGGTGTGAAATATACTCTGAATCAAGACTGGATTTCATGCTCTTTATTCAGCTCATAGTGGTGAGGAGGAATGGAAGTTCCCCCAGAATGTCTGCTTTATATACATTGTTTACACAATGGGCCCCACGTGATTGGCTAATTCCGGGATTCACCTGTAGGCTAATCAGGTTGCGGATTCACTTCCACCTGGAGATGGATTGGATGGCTCCTGTGGACCAATCAGACTGCTGCATTCTGGACCCTATTGTTCTAGGACCAATCAGACTGCTGCATTGTGAATCCTATTGTTCTAGGACCAATCAGACTGCTGCCTTTTGGATCCTATTCAACTCAGTACATAACAGGGTGATTGCTTTTAGGAGTTTTGAAACATTTCCAGAAGGTTTTTCTTACATGTTATAGCTGAATGGTTTTAAAACTAACATGCTGGGCTCCTTTGGAAGACTGGCGGAAGATAAATTTAATAAATAAAATGAAATACCTGTGCCTTCCTCTGCGATCTTGCCTTCCACCTTTAGGTTCATCTCATATCCCTCCCGCTTCAGATGAAAAATATTGGTTTTCACCACCTGAGAGAGGCAGCCGTGCCCATTTGCCTGAACCGGAAGACAGAGAGTTGTAGCAGCTACCAATGAGAATTGCTTCATTATATAAAACAAGGTGTTTGAGGTCAAGCCAGTCAGGTTCACACAATAGCCACTGATCTAGGCACACTCATTCATTTATATCTGTTCATTTATACAAGGCTGGCAATATTTCAAGAGGAAAAATCCGGACATTTGTTGAGCTTTCCTTGGGCAATCACCAAAAAAATTGACAATCACTCGCTCTCCCCCCAGTTATCCTCCATCACCAAGCAGCCCACAGCAGATCGAAAGCCAGAGCCAGAGATGCCGGTGCATGAATTTTAAAAAAAATAATAACCCCCACAAAACTAGGACATTTGCTTTATTTTTTTTAAACCCCCCCCCCCCAGATGGGCATGTAGGCCCCCCAGATACTTTCTGGACAAAGGGATCAAATGTTCTTCAGGTTTTTGAAGAGACTTCAGAGAGGGACAACAGGCACCAACAAAAGGAGCAAATATATATATATTCCTGCAGCCATATCCACCATTTCAATCATTTTGGCTCATCTGAGGGGATGGTGTTTCCCTCTTCTCCTGCTGAATGCCATTCCGGGGTTTCTCCCAGAGCCTTGGGACTCCCCTTGAGCAGTGGCGTAGCGTGGGTTGTCAGCACCAGGGGCAAGGCAAGTAATTTGCGCCCCCTAACCCGTGGATTTGCGCCCCCTAACCCTAACCCCCAGTTGTTGCCAGATGTTGCGCCCGGTGCGGCCGGCCCCCCCCTGCACCCCCCACGCTACGCCACTGCCCTTGAGTAAATCAGGATGAATGCCCAATTATAACAGGCCAACTCCCCAAAAGTATTTTAAACTTCATTTTCAGTGTCCGCTTTGGGTCTCACCTCTCCACTGAACTCTTCACATATTCCTTCCGACGCTTCTTTGTGAAAGCCCCCTCCGGAACTGGAATAAAGATGCAAGCCTCTGTGTTCATTATATTTCCGGCAAACACGGACCTTCACCTGCCCAGCGACAGGCTTCCCGTACGTGTACCTGTAGTCAGGAAACAGCCACAGCATCGCTTGAAAGATGACATCAATATACAGTGGTACCTTGGAAGTCAAACGGAATCTGTTCTGGAAGTCCATTTGACTTCCAAAATGTCTGGAAACCAAGGTTCTCTTATGGTGGCAATGGTGCCCACCTGAGAGGTTCCGGAATGGAGTTCAAGGGAGTTCTGGGTGAAATAAGCCCGGCATAAGCGGCCCAGCATTGTGAGGAATTAAATGCAACTATATCAACCAAAAAAACGAAGATCATGGCCACTGGGCCCATCACCTCCTGGCAAATAGAAGGGGAAGAAATGGAGGCAGTGAGAGATTTAACTTTCTCGGGCTCCATGATCACTGCAGATGGTGACAGCAGTCATGAAATTAGAAGACGACTGCTCCTTGGGAGAAAGGCGATGGCAAACCTAGACAGCATCTTAAAAAGCAGAGACATCACCTTGCCAACAAAGGCCCGTATAGTTAAAGTCATGGTTTTCCCAGTAGTGATGTATGGAAGTGAGAGCTGGACCGTAAAGAAGGCTGATAGCCGAAGAATTGATGCTTTTGAATTATGGTGCTGGAGGAGACTCTTGAGAGTCCCATGGACTGCAAGAAGATCAAACCTATCCATTCTGAAGGAAATCAGCCCTGAGTGCTCACTGGAAGGACAGATCATGAAGCTGAGGCGCCAATACTTTGGCCACCTCATGAGAAGAGAAGACTCCCTGGAAAAGACCCTGATGTTGGGAAAGATGGAGGGCACAAGGAGAAGGGGACGACAGAGGACGAGATGGTTGGATAGTGTTCTCGAAGCCACAAACATGAGTCTGACCAAACTGCGGGAGGCAGTGGAAGACAGGAGTGCCTGGCGTGCTCTGGTCCATGGGGTCACGAAGAGTCGGACATGACTAAACAACAACATGGCAATCATTCCATCGGAGCCAGGGTGGTGCGGCCAAGGCTGGTGAAGGGGATTGGAGGAGAGGTTAGCTGGTGCTAGCAACATCACCCAAGTTCTCAATTCACGTGGTCCCACATCTCTGGGAGAGAAGCCCAGGCTGCTCTCACTTACAGGCCACAGACGGTCACTTCGAGTTCCTCAGCCACAAGTGTTATCTCCTTGGGTGCCTTCACCAAAACTTCAAACTTGGGCAGCACTGTAAGAAGGAAAGGAACACGGGGGTGAAAAACAACATAATCAGCCTGAGCACAGAAAGGAGGCAAATGCGTGCAGCATTAACACCCCACAACAGATTTTTTTCCCCATTAGGTTTCCAGGGAAGCCCCCAAACCAGAGGTGCCATCTTCTCAAGACAGGGGGGCCCGACGCGACATTCTGACATCAAGTGGGCGATCTCACAAGGAGCCAGGGGCAGAGCCAAACACCCTCTGAACACTGAGGGAGTTTGCCCCCCTCAAAAAACCCCACACATTTTTTGGGGGGGGACAAAAGTGCCTCAGTCCCTAGGAGCTGGCGCATATGCCCCGAACTAAGTTTTGGATCCAGCACAGAGCAAGAGCTGTTCCTGTCTCCAGCCCCCAAGATCCGCCCTACTCACACAGGCAACTCTCCCATACCCAGCCACCCATGTGAACCAGGAAGTGACCTCTCCAGACAACGGAACAACTCTTCATGTTTTTGTGGCTGCGATCTCCTGGCTGTTAGGCAGTTGAATGTGCATGCATACTCCTTCCATTTCCCTCTATGCGGCCCCGGGCGCTGGCAACTCATGCTATGTCACTGTTTGCGGGGCATGGGGGGGGCAGGGCGGAGGAAAGCCCTGATGCACTTGCTTCCAGTAGCAGGACCAGTTCGCTGAACCTGGCCATCGGGCCAGATATTTTGGGAAGCTATTCACTATGCATTTGCACGCCTCTCGAGTTATCTAAGAACCCAATTTTGCACAATCCTTTTTCAGGCTTCTGTCTATGTTTCAATCCAACTGGGCCCAATTTTAAATAAAGATGGCAGGCCAAATCTTTCCAAAGATTTCGTCCGCTGGTTTCGAAACTGCACTGATCTGTCAGTTTCTATCAGAATTCCTGAGCGGCACTGCCAGTGGGCAAGAAAAAAACCCCTTCCACATGCTGTCCTTGACACCACGTTCCCCAGACCAAGCGGTTCCTCTCCTTCCTTCCTCACCGTGTTCCTTCACCTCAAAGAGACGTTCCACCTTGTTCCCGGAGGCTTTTTGCACCACCACTTTGTAGGTGCCTTGCGGGGGCTCAGAGGAAAGTGGAAAAGAGAGCTGGATCAGGCCCATTGTCTGCTCCACATTGGTCCACTGCAGCAAGCGGTTACTCTTGGGGTCCTGGAAGCCACAAGAGAAGAGGGGGTCACAGAAGAAGGCGCTTGTCAGGGAATGGTCTGAAGCAGAGTATGGGGGGGGTGCATTCGCAGGCAGTTCAGCTTTCCTCAGAAGAGGAGCTGGAGTGGGAAGATTCGCGTGCCCCCCCCCCCTTGTTTCCAGCGGGCTCAGAAGCAGGGAGAAGAAGAAGAAGAAGAAGAAGAAGAAGAAGAAGAAGAAGAAGAAGAAGAAGAAGAAGAAGAAGAAGGATTTGATATCCCACTTTATCACTACCCAAAGGAGTCTCAAAGCAGCTGACATTCTCCTTTCCCTTCCTCCCCCACAACAAACACTCTGTGAGGTGAGTGGGGCTGAGAGACTTCACAGAAGTGTGACTGGCCCAAGGTCACCCAGCAGCTGCATGTGGAGGAGTGGAGACACGAACCTGGTTCACCAGATTACGAGACTACCGCTCTTAACCACTACACCACACTGGCTCTCACTGGGAGAAATACAGAGCAGCTTTGGCAGGAGTTACCTAGCTACGAGATAATAGCCAGAGAAACAGAAGGGAGGGGACAGGTAGCAGAGACGTCATTAGAGATTGTGGGGAACCCTCCCTCCCCACAAACTAGGAGATCCAAACGTATTTAAGAACAAAGGATGCAGAGAGGAGGATGAGGAACTTCCTGTTGGCGCCTATTTCGGGAGACAGAAGGGAGAAGATTTAGAGTAGCCAACTGCCCTTCTTGGGGAGGGATGTGGGTTTTGGCTTACAACCTGATGCCTGAATAAAAAGGACTATAAAATATAAAGTGCTCATTAATTCTTATCTGTGAAGTTACCGAAGGGTGAGGCGGATTCTCCACGCATGACACCGCTCAGGTTGAAAGCAGGGATGGGTTCTAAGCTGCAGCTGGCCCAAAATGGGACCATGTTGAGCCATATCAGTGTTGATATTTTCACCCCTCCCACTGACAGAATCTCCTGATCTGATGTTTTGAGAAAGGAGGGGGCGGAAACTGCTCTTCTCCTCTTCCGCTCCTGACTGACTCTGTGTGTGGAGAGAGTCTTGTCTACGTAGTGACTCAGATGGCTGAGTGGGAGATGTAACACTTAGGCAAGCCAGTAGTTTGTTAGTTTGTAGTAGCTATTAGAAATAAAGGGACGCGGGTGGCGCTGTGGGTTAAACCACAGAGCCTAGGACTTGCCGATCAGAAGGTTGGCGGTTCAAATCCCCTCAACGGGGTGAGCTCCCATTGCTCGGTCCCTGCTCCTGCCAACCTAGCAGTTCGAAAGCACGTCAAAGTGCAAGTAGATAAATAGGTACCCCTCCGGCGGGAAGGTAAATGGTGTTTCCGTGCACTGCTCTGGTTCGCCAGAAGCGGCTTAGTCATGCTGGCCACATGACCCAGAAGCTGTACGCCGGCTCCCTCGGCCAATAAAGCGAGATGAGCGCCGCAACCCCAGAGTCGGCCACAACTGGACCTAATGGTCAGGGGTCCCTTCACCTTTACCTTTATTAGAAATAAAAGGAGTTATGCTTCACAGCTAGCTTCCGCGTTATTTATACTCTGCATGAGTCTAGTGCTCACAATGCACAGTTGTGGGTCCAGTGCGCTGGGACCTGTTTTCCAGGGTTGGAAGGTCTCTGAAAGTGCTCCAGTCCAGTCAGGGCAGAACCAGTTATTGAGCCAAGTCGCTGACATCGGTTGAAAGGCGCACTGACAATCAGTGGTCAAGAAAACCTGTGGCTCCTGCAAAGGCTTCCTGGGCTATTGGTATCTGGATGGATGTTTGAACACTCTTAAGGGGGTGGGGGCATTGCTAACCAAGGATGGCAACAGACTGAGGTCTATTTGAGGAGCCATGAAAACTAATTAATTCCCCGGGAGAGGGGGAAATGGGCATGAAAAGACGCTCTTCTAATGTCTTCTAAGCAGTTTGCAAGTACAAAATCAATTTTAAAAGTATACAATCAATTCCAAAAGCCACACATAATTTAAAATACACGCTAAAGCAGTTCCATCAACAGCACTAACAATATCCATCAGGGTTACACCCCAGAGATTATAGTTCCATGTTTTAGTCTCATAAATCTGTTATGGGGTGTTAGCGCATCCACAGGAAACAGTAGCAGGAGACCCTTTCAGGTGGTTCACAATCTAACGGAACCACCTTCACCATCAGAGCCTGGTAAGGACCCCAAGATCTCCTGCAATGATTTTGCAAAGTCGCTCAGATTCGGAAAGAGGTAGACTCCACCGTGGTAAGAGGGCCTGGGCAGGAGAATGCCAGAGTCCTGTCTAGCCAAGTTGCGTGGGTTCAGTTCCAATCTGTGACCTCCAAGGATGTCGACAGGCTGCTTGGATGAGTGAAATATTTAAAAAAACAAATGATGATGATGTAGCACAGGAGAAGGTCCTAGCCATTTCCCTCATGGGCCAAATAGTCTTTTCAGCCACACTTAATGGTCCCTCCAAAACTGCTGCCTGGGTTTTTCTTTTGAAGAACCCCACAAAGGGGTTGCAGGAAGGGATGAACTTAGGCGCGTAACACTTGTTAAGGATGGCAAAATTAAAACCCTCAGGGGATCTGAGCGGCTTATGGGGAAGCTATGGAATGAAGCAGCCTCTGGATATTAGGAAAGGTGGTCTGAGTGGGGCAGTATAACAGCCGCTCTGGTGTGATGATGAGAGGTGGTGGAGTAGAGGCAGGGAATTAGACACTTACCTGGATGTAAACCAATGGAAACTGTGGAGTAAAAAAAAGAGGGGGGGGGTCAGAGACAGCAGTGAATGGTGCTACCCCTCCCAGCACCACACAAACCTGCTCCCACCTTGATTTGTTTGTTTCCAATATCTCTAAGCTCCTTCACCATAATTCACCAGTTAATAATGCTGGATACCCAGCTGAAGTCTAATTTATGCATGAAGGGGTTAATGTCATAGAGTAAACTGTCCTGCCAGGCCTAGGTAAGTCACTCCACTTCACTTTGGGAGGAAGACTTTTTGTCCTATTGTTTTCTTCATTCCACCATGTCAATCCCGGCCTGTAAAAAGGTCTGAGCTGGTTGCTCCAAGCTCACAGTGAATGACTTTTTTTAAAAAACAAAGCCATCCTTGTGTTCCTATATAAACAATTTAGGAATTTTCATCACTTTGGAACTAGCCTGTAATAATAATAATAATTTTATTATTTGTACCCCGCCCATCTGGCTGGGTTGCCCCAGGCACTCTGGGCGGCTTCCAACATATATAAAAACACAATAAAACATTGCACGTTAAAAGGTAAGTCCTAATGTGGCATCTGAATATAGACTGCATTTTTAATCAAGGCTTATATTGGCTTATATCTTGATCAGGTTCCTAAATTAAATGGGCTTAGATTTTCAAATGTTTCATGCCAGGCACAAGACCAGCTGGTTTAGAGAACCTTGGCAATGTTTTCCTCCTAGACAAGGGGCCCCTTGATTTATAGCAGAAAACAATTCTCAAAGTCGTAAAAGGGGGAAATTACAGGCTGAGAACGAGGACACTGACCCTACATGTTACAGAAGATAAAAAAGGCAGAGATAAACATAATTAGGAATGAGTAAATAGTAAAATAATACCAATGTGCCTCCCAGTAAAATGAGCCAGATCTTCTTTCTAAGGTTAAAGAGCAATGGAGAAGCATCTAGCTGGCAGAAAGAGAGCATTTTTGGGAAGTCTTTTTTTAAAGCTGTTTCTTTCTTAAACTGAGAGAGTTAGAGGGCAATAAATGTTGGGAAGAGCTAATGGGAAAAGCAGCTGGCTGAAGGGGGGGGTGTAAACTGAAGAGGCTTCTTTTGAAGCGGTTTTTTACTGAGTTCCTTTTTCTACTTTACAAAGGCCTTTTTCCTTTTAAAATGCTACCTATGTTATGTATTAAATATATTGTCTTAAATGTAATTATGCAAAGGATTTAAGAAATGCTAGATTCTTATTTCATATAGTTGTAAGAGTTGTATTTATCCTGAAATTAAGTCAGCCACCAGCCTAGCCCCCCTGCCAGACAGGAGACGCCATCCAAGCAGTCCTGATATATAGTTGTCAGACATTTGTTTAGAAACCTTCAAATGAAGGAGATCTTTCAATGTTGATGTGAACTCAAGATCCTTGACATATGTTTAAGATAAAAATTTAAGATTAACCATTTGTTTTAGAAGGCAATAGGGCAAGGAGGGCAAGAGGTGAGCTGGTAATTAAGATTCCTTGTTGAGACACATGTAAGATATATTACTACTTATTTGTCATTTATAGATGTAACAATATATAGCTCTTTGTGTTCCATATAAGGACAGGAGGATATGGGTGTATCTTTTAGGATTGGTTATAGCAATCAGCCAATAGGAAATTCAACCAGGCTGATTGGACAGAGGCAGCCAAAGGAGGAGCAAAGGGGGCTGGATTAAGGGAATATAAGTGCTGGCCATAATGGCAGGAGGCCAGGCCAGAGCTTGGTAACCATATACCCCTGTGCCTCTCATTTATTTGTCTGACAAATAAATTATTATTTTAATTTCTCTATTGCTGCGTTGAATATTTCATTCCAGCTAAGCGTTAACCACAAGCAGGGTGCTACACTACTGTCTATGTTTTCTGAAAGCTGTATGGAAAAACACATGAACCTGACCTTTGCAGAGTTTGTAAGTAAACCATTTTTAAAGTGTTGCCTTTTTCTACACTAGGGGAAGTGGAAAACTTTGGAAGGAACTTAGAAGGGCATATTTAAAGCTCTAGCAGCTTATATTTCCACGCCTTGAATTGTGTTGTGATTTTAAATCTCTGCAGGGGTTTCCTCATCTTGCTCCTAACCTGGAGCTTTGCATAAAGGAATTCTCCTGTTTGTACTCATTCAAATAAAACAACTCATCAGTAAAAATAGCATGGTGCTTACAAGAAACAAAGGCCACAGCTCAAAGCATATACATTCCAATCAGGTGGGCAAGTCCAGTAGAGAAGGGCTTGCTCTCCCCAACTGGGGAAGAGTAAAATGCCCCCCTGGGATATGTCAAGCAATCTCTACCCTCCAGCCCTGATGCTGCCAGGCCTGGTTCTGGCAAGGACCCTACAGAAGGGGTGCGTGTGAGATGGGTGGAGAGGAGAGATGGAAATAAGCCCAAGGATCCTTGCATCACGAAAGTCCTTCCTCTGCAAACATGCAATGTTCCATAACAGCAGCCACTCCTCCTCGCAACCTTTGGATTCGGTTCTAGGAGATTTAACATACTTCTCCAAACCTTGAAGTTCCTCATAAGCTGCTAGTCCCCACCCCCTCGTGCGCATGCATGTTGCTGTTTCGAGCTTTATGAAGATCAGCACTTGCAGCCTGAACATCGGAAACAGAGAGGTGGATATGGGGGAGGTGTGTGCCATGTTTGTTTAACTAACTTAAGGGCAAAGTGTCCCATCCCTCTTTGTAGGCCCAAAAGTCTGCATGGATCGAAAGAGGTTTACCAAATGTTCCAGAGACCAGCATGGCGCACGTGATGACGAAACTCACCGTCTCGTTCAAGGGTCGGAAATCTTCGTCCACAGACATGATGCGGAACCGAACTATGAAAGGAAGAAGGAGGGGGAGGATTTACATGTGACTCTGCTACTCTGTGTGTCACAGCTCAGGAGCAGAGCACATGGAGATGGTACTCAGTTCAAACCCCCTAGAAAATCTCTGGTCAAAAGAGGAATGTTTGGCAGCTCATGCCCTGGCAAGTGAAGCAGTCAAACACAACATTTCCTGTTGCCTAGAGTAGACACACAGGGGAATCTTGCTTCAGACAGGGAGGACTTCCTGTCATACCTGCTCTGGAGCATCCTCCACCTGTGTGTGAACAAGTAGATGGGTGTGACCCTACCAGACCCTATAAGAGGGCCCGCCATGCAGCCATCTTCCTCTCTTTGGCTCTTTTGCCATCTTCCTCTCTGCTGGCTCTTAGCCAGCAGCACACGGCTCATTTTTACAAAGGATGGAAGCCACGAGGTAGAAAGTCTGAGGCCTTTAACCACAAGATAAAGCCTGCCTTCAGATTACTGCTGTGAACTGAATGTAAGTACAGTCATACCTCAGGTTGCAGACGCTTCAGGTTGCGCGTGTTCGGGTTTCGCACCATGCCGAACCCGGAAGTAGCGGAACGGGTTTCTTCCAGGTTTCAGCGCTCAAGCATGCACAGAAACACTAAACTACACTTTGCGCATGTGCAGAAGTGCCGAATCATGACCCGCGCGTGCACAGCCTTGGTGCTGCAGGTTGCGAATGTGCCTCCCACACCGATCATGTTCGCAACCCGAGTGTCCACTGTAAACCTTACTCTTACTTTTAAAGAAGACTGCCGTGTTATTATTATTTTAAGAGGGGAAACTTACCAGGAGCAATTCAGACTGGATTGCTTAACCAATGAATCCATCAACTTGCTTCCAACAATCTGCAAGGGAATGTGCTTTGCTGCTTGCTCACTAGCGTGAGTCAGGACGGGTAATATTTAATCAATATATCCTCTCCTACTTTCTTCAACAGTCCCACAGCAAGAAGGGTCCGCTTAATAAAAAGTATTTGGAAAAGGGAAGCGTGATCTGTAGGGGATTCTCCCACTGTCACTGCTGCGACTGCAGCCTCTCACTTACCTTCCTGTCCTGGCTTGTAGATGGGCTTGTCTGTCTGGACAAAGACCAAGCTCTCTGGGTTCCTGACCAGCACCTGTTGCCGTTCGTGGACTACCAACAGCCCTCTCTTCCCCTTCACCACCACCTCCACGGTGAGGGTGGCCTCAGAAACCTCGGGAGAGTTACTCAATCTGGGGACCTTGAAGAAGAGGGAGAAGGCGGAAGGCAGGAGCATTAGAGAAGAAAAGTCACTCGATCCAGGGACAGTCCACATACATATTGGCCTATTCCGACCTCTTTTTACTGAATGGTGACACAGACCATTCAGAATGTACAAAGATTCTTCACAACTGTGAGCAGGGCAGTGGGGTAGGGCAGGGGTCAGCAAACTTTTTCAGCAGGGGGCCGGTCCACTGTCCCTCAGACCTTGTGGGGGGCCGGACTATATTTTGAAAAATAATAATGAACAAGTTCCTATGCCCCACAAATAACCCAGAGATGCATTTTAAACAAAAGCACACATTCTACTCATGTAAAAACATGCTGATTCCCGGACCGTCCGTGGGCCGGATTTAGAAGGCGAATGGGCCAGATCCGGCCCCCGGGCCTTAGTTTGCCTACCCGTGGGTAACAGTAACATTGTTCACGCTCTTGCTGCACAGAAAAAGCATATTGGTTCCTGAAATTCATTCTGATTGTACAGATAAAATATAACGGATAGAATTCTACAGGATGTGTTGCTCGTGTGTGAAGTCAGCCACGATCCAAGGATCCCCATGTTGGGGCGTGAGCTCATGGGTTTTCTTTTCTTTCTGCAGCAGAGCTCCTTTTACAGAAAACTTTTCCTGCATCTTTTACTTAGTGGAATTCCCATTACAGGAATACAGGAATACAGTCATACCTCAGGTTAAAGACGCTTTGGGTTGCGCGATTTCAGGTTGTGCACTGCACCGAACCCAGAAGTACCGGTAGTATTGGTTAATTCCAGGTTTGGGGGCTTGCGCCTGCACAGAAACACTAAATCGTGCTTTGCACATGCGCAGAAGCGCCAAATCGTGGGTTGCGAACGCTGCGGGTTGCAAACATGCTTCCCGCACGGATCACGTTCGCAACCCGAGCGTCCACCGTACACACCATTTGGTTCTGTTTCCCAGAGCCTTTATTATTTACAAAACTTCACACCGGTCAAAAACAAATAAAACAACATGATCCTTTTCTCTTTTACCCATCCGGCCAGAGACCTAATGCTGACTCATTCACATACCCATTTACACTGACCCAGACTTAGTTGATCATATGCCCTAATAAGGACACCTGTTGCTGGGGGAATTTTCTGTTGCCTAGCAACTTGTTCAAGACCATTTTCAAGTTTCCTCTAGAACATTCCAACACCCCAGGCATGCACCTCCAGGTGGTGGAGATGTCAGGCGCCGTTGTGGCCCCCAGGCATCTTCATTTGGTCGTGAGGGGCCAACAGCCTGGCTAACTTGGAACACCGGCCCAACTCCAATGGGAGTTGCAGTCCAAAGGCTGGTGGAAATCTGCTAAATTCCTATGCCCCACAAATAACCCAGAGATGCATTTAAATAAAAAGACACATTCTACTCATGGAAAAACACAGTGATTCCTGGACCGTCCGTGGGACGGATTTAGAAGGCGATTGGGGCAGATCCGGTCCCCGGGCCTTAGTTTGCCTACCCATGGCATAGATCAATGGGTTAGTGCATCCAGGTGCCAACCAGAAGGTTGGTTGTTCGAGCCCACCTTGGGGCGGCTGTGGGCGGAAGAAGAGGACTGCACCATCGATTTACAGCAGGGGGTTGAGGGAGGTCACAGTTCAGAGATAGATGAACGAGAGTTGGGAAGTATTAGAAGAAGGGGGAGAGGAGACAGAGGCAGAGGCAGAGCTGACACGTTGTCACTGGAGAGTATTTCTGACCCTCCCCCTTCTTCCAGAACGCTGCATTCATTCAGAGCGCAGGAACAACAGAATCAGAGACATTTGGCCACATGCAGCCACCGTAAAGGGAGATGCTGTTGCTCAGAAGGAGGAGCCCAGTTGGAGCAACGTCATTGTCAGGGCTTGTTGCATTCTTTTGTCTCTCACTACTATGAATGAATAAACTCATTTAAAAAGTCTATGCATTTGTTTTCTTTGGCAAGTCTTGTCCTACAATGCCTCTGGGTTGTGATTTTTTAACAAATGTCAAATTTATTCATGTATGCCACAACAGCGGCAAGAGTCTTGATAGCACAAGGATGGAAGAATGAGGAAACCCCGACAAAGGAACAATGGCAAGAGAAATTGATGAACTATGCAGAACTGGCGAAGCTGACATTTGCGAGACAAAGACAACTGTGACTTTAAAGAAGAATGGGAACTTTATGCAAAGTATTTAAAAAGACAACAAAACGAATTGGACTCCTTGGCAGGTTTTGAATAAACATACACAAATTTATTGATTGACAACATGGTAGCTAGGTAATATAAGGACTGATATAATTTTATAATATGCAGAGAATAACATGTGCTGAGAAATCAGAGAGAGGAGCTGAGGGAAGTCTTGGGGGAGAGGGAGGGTTTGATGGGAAGTGGGGAAAAGGGGGGGGATGATGAATATGATATGTTTTGATATATTGTTATGTTGAAATTGTTAATAATAGATGATAGATAGATACCATATTTTTCGCTCTATAACACGCAGATTTTTTCTCCTAAAAAGGAAGGGGAAATGTCTGTGCGTGTTATGCAGCGAATGTGTGGTCCCTGGAGCCGAAAAATGAGGCAAAAATCAAACCGCGCTTCAGGGAGAAGGGAGCTCCGTGAGAGAGGAAGCTGTTGCTTTCCTGCATTCTGCCTCAGGGTCTTACTGCCCACCCTCTCTGTTTCGTTACTGTGTTTGCTCAAACGGAACAAAGAGCAGGGAAAGCCCCTCCCCTCCAGGCAAGAAGAGAGGAAAGCAGAGCGTCCTTCGTTCTATCCTCTCCCTGCTCCGGAGGGAACAATGTTTGTGAAGGGAAGAGAGATTACAGGTTCGGCTTAAAATTCTGATTTGACTTCCTGCTTTTTGTTTTTGGAGACACACAGCATTCAAATATGCTTTCTTCCATTTAAAAGGATGAAATCCTTAAACAGTGTTTTGCCTGTAAATTCATGCGATCTGGAAGATTACAGTGCCTGTACCTCTTAAGGGATGGCAAAGCTTAGGTTTCGCTGCTAAATAGTTCTTAATGCAGTTAAAATGCTTTCTTCTGTCATGCTGGTGGGAGGGAGAGGGAGAGAGAGAGAGAGAGAGAGAGAGAGAGAGAGAGAGAGAGCACGCTGGCTGGCTTGTGTGGGTGGGTGGGGGGAAACTTTTGCCTTCCTTTCCTCACGTTATAGCCCTCTCCTGCATTCTTAGCCTTCTGTGTTTTTCCTTCCCTCCCCACTTAAAATGTGGTTACAAAGCATGGATCCACATGGATCCTCAGGATCTTTGCATTGGGTCACCCCAAATTCACCATCAGAGCACACAGCATGTCCATGGCTACAGCCTGCCCCCCCAAAATCACACACCCATTGTTGCCTGGGGCTGCAATGGTGCAAAAACGTGGTTACAAAGCATGGATCCACATGGATCCTCAGGATCTTTGCATTGGGTCAGCCAAAATTCACCATCAGAGCACATAGCATGTCCATGGCTACAGCCTGTCCCCCCCCAAAAAAAAATCACGCACCCACTGTTGCCGGGGGCTGCAATGGTGCAAAAACGTGGTTACAAAGCATGGATCCACATGGATCCTCAGGATCTTTGCATTGGGTCAGCCAAAATTCACCATCAGAGCACATAGCATGTCCATGGCTACAGCCTGTCCCCCCCCCAAAAAAATCACGCACCCACTGTTGCCTGGGGCTGCAATGGTGCAAAAACGTGGTTAAAAAGTATGGGTCCACATGGATCCTCAGGATCTTTGCATTGGGTCAGCCAAAATTCACCATCAGAGCACATAGCATGTCCATGGCTACAGCCTGCCCCCCAAAAAAAATCACGCACCCACTGTTGCCTGGGGCTGCAATGGTGCAAAAACGTGGTTACAAAGCATGGATCCACAGGGATTCTCAGGATTTTTGCATTGGGTCACCCCAAATTCACCATCAGATCACATGTCTGTGGCCACAGCATGAAGCACAAAAATGATACGTCCACTGTTTCATTCAGAATATTTTTTCCCTTGTTTTCCTCCTCTAAAAACGATGTGCGTGTTATGGTCAGGTGCGTGTTATAGAGCGAAAAATACGGTAGATAGATAGATAGATAGATGATAGATAGATAGATAGATAGATAGATAGATAGATAGATAGATAGATGATAGATATAGATATAGATATAGATATAGATATAGATATAGATATAGATATAGATATAGATATAGATATAGATATAGATATAGATATAGATAGTTATGTATGTATATATATGAGACTCTGCCTTGTTTTCTCTGCTCTTACTGCAGCTGAGGGAGGAATAGCTTTCCTGAAGCCTTGACACCCAGCTAGTTTGGGACTGAATTCAGGGAGGGATAGGTAATCCTTGGGTTGACCAAGAGCAGGGCAACCAGGTTGGAGATCAAAGGCCACAGGTGGGGATGGGCATGGTCCTCCTTAGGATGGAGTCCAAAATCCTGGAGAGCTGCTGCCAAGTCAGTTCTGAGCTGGACAGGCCAGTGTTCTGACTTGGGATACGGCAGCTTCCTACGAGACCACAACAATCCTGCTTTTCCATGGAAAAATGCCCAGACATCTTGATCAGCAACAGAAAACAAAATGGTTGCGCGTCGAGTTCCCCAAGCCACCCCTAAATAAATTCACATTTCACACCATAATTTTCGTTTAAGGTTTTTGGCATAATTTTAGCCACAACTTTATTAAAATGCAAACAATGTGAGTGGTTGCTTAGGCATTGGTTACGACTACCTGTCCCTGCCCAGGGACAGAACTGACATCCGCGAGCCTGTGAAGTCAGGAAGGGAAAACATTTTATGGGGAGTAGACGGAGTTGGGTGCCAGACCCTCACCTCTCCCCAAATGCTCCCAGGGGCTCTTGCGTGGCCCTAGCCCCCTTGACAGGGGTGCGGACAAAAGCATGGTGAGCCCCTGGATTCCTTTAATGGAATACCCTTGCAGCAACAGCACTGGAGGGGCAGGCACAGCCAATCCATACCCCTTCACCAACCAATTTTTCCTAAAACCAATGCCTAACCGCAACCTTGCAAGTTGTGACAATTTGCTACGCAGTAGGCAAAAACCCAACGGCATCAGCCAAATGGACAAAATTCCTACCAGGCCCCTGCCCCAAAAGCAGACGACCCCATGACAGGCATAGCAAGGTCAAACACAAAAAACACCCTAAAATTAGGGAGGGTGGGCAGCTGATCCGATGCTCGCAGCGAAAAGAGGAAGCAGTGAATATATTCAACCCAGGTTCTCACTCAAAGGCAACATCAAACTCTCCAAAGCAACCTGAGGAGTCCAATCACACTTTGGGCGACCCAACCAACTTGCCCAGCAACAGGGGTGCCTGGTTAACCCCACCGCAACCCGTGCTCATAGAATCATAGAATCATAGAATCATAGAGTTGGAAGAGACCACAAGGGCCATCGAGTCCAACCCCCTGCCAAGCAGGAAACACCATCAGAGCACTCCTGACATATGGTTGTCAAGCCTCTGCTTAAAGACCTCCAAAGTAGGAGACTCCACCACACTCCTTGGCAGCAAATTCCACTGTCAAACAGCTCTTACTGTCAGGAAGTTCTTCCTAATGTTTAGGTGGAATCTTCTTTCTTGTAGTTTGGATCCATTGCTCCGTGTCCGCTTCTCTGGAGCAGCAGAAAACAACCTTTCTCCCTCCTCTATGTGACATCCTTTTATATACCGTAAATTTCGCTCCAAAACACGCACTTTTTTGCTCCGAGAAAGTAAGGGAAAATGCCTGTGCGTGTTAAGGAGCGAATGCACGGATCAGAGCCATGGCTGCCGTCAGTCAGGCAAAGCGGGAGCCACTTACACGCTCTACGAGGCTCTCACTTTGCTTTCTTTAAAGCGACCTGGAGCCAGGAAGGAGGGAGGGAAGGAGAGCCATAGCAGCAAAGCCGGCTGCCGCTTACACGGGAGGAGGGACAGACGCTAGCAAAGGTCTGCGCGCTCTCTAAACAGAGCAATGAGGCTGCAGAGAGACGGCAGGAAAGATAAAATTTAAGCAACCAGCAGCAAAATAAAACCAACCTCGAGCGCAGTGAAAACCAGGAAGTAAAAAAAAAAGGCTGGGGAGGGCATGAGGGAGAGGGAAAAACTTCGCAAATCCCCCGCGTCTCAGCTGATCGGCTGGGCTGGAGCAGCTTGTTTTCAGGCAGGATAGATTTGAGCATTGTCTGGGTCCTAGTGCCCCTACCGCTTTTTTGTGCTCCATTCTATTGCTGCTGGGGGCTGCTTATCATTCAGGCTGCAAGGAGGAGCACTTTTACACAGCTGCAATCCAAGTCCTCCTCACTTGCTCAAATCTATTCCGCCTCAAAACAAGGAGCGGAAGGAAAAGGCTGCAAACTGTTAAATGGAAAAAAACCCAGGCACAGGGCAAATACCTTAAGTATACCTTTAAAGCAACAGTGCTCTTTCCCTCCCTCCTCCCCGCGGAAAAGCTCCTTGTCCCTTGAGTTCTTTTCCTTCCCTCCCCACTTAAAACGTGGTTACAAAGCACGGATCCACATGGATCCTCAGGATTTTTGCATTGGGCTACCCCAAACTCACTGTCAGATCACATGTCTGTGGCCACAGCATGAACCATAAAAATCATACATCCACTGTTTCATTTAGAATATTTTTTCCTCGTTTTCCTCTTCTAAAAACTACATGCGTGTTATGGTCAGATGCGTGTTATAGAGCGAAAAATACGGTATTTGAACATGGCTATCATGTCACCCCTTAACCTCCTCTTCTCCAGGCTAAACATGCCCAGCTCCCTTAGCCGTTCCTCATAAGGCATCGTTTCCAGGCCTTTGACCATTTTGGTTGCCCTCCTCTGGACACGTTCCAGTTTGTCAGTGTCCTTCTTGAATTGTGGTGCCCAGAACTGGACACAGTACTCCAGGTGTGGTCTGACCAGAGCAGAATACAGTGGCACTATTACTTCCCTTGATCTAGATGCTATACTCCTATTGATGCAGCCCAGAATTGCATTGGCTTTTTTAGCTGCCGCGTCACACTGTTGGCTCATGTCAAGTTTGTGGTCAACCAAGACTCCTAGATCCTTTTCACATGTACTGCTATCAAGCCAGGTGTCACCCATCTTGTATTTGTGCCTCTCATTTTTTTTGCCCAAGTGCAATACTTTACATTTCTCCCTGTTAAAATTCATCTTGTTTATTTTTGCCCAGTTCTCTAATCTGTCAAGGTCGTTTTGAAGTGTGATCCTGTCCTCTGGGGTGTTAGCCACCCCTCCCAGTTTGGTGTCATCTGCAAATTTGATCAGGATGCCCTTGAGTCCATCATCCAAGTCGTTGATAAAGATGTTGAATAAGACCGGGCCCAAGACAGAACCCTGTGGCACCCCACTAGTCACTCTTCTCCAGGATGAAGAGGAACCATTGATGAGCACCCTTTGGGTTCGGTCAGTCAGCCAGTTACAAATCCACTGAGTGGTAGCATAGTCAAGACCGCATTTTACGTGCTCTCCATGAAGGAGAACATGCTTAAGTGAGAAAAACTCACCTGGAATGGGACGCACTGGAACAGATTTGTCTTGGACACCACATGGCTGGTGCGAGTCTCTGCTAGATTTTCCAGGGTGATGTTCACCGTCACTGACTCGTTCAGCTGCCTCACATGGACACAGATCTTCTCGGAGGTTTCTGCCTGGAGGACGAAGGGTACCAGCACCAAGTGATGCCTGGGGGGAAAGGGGAATGAGGACATAGAATCATAGAATCTTAGATATGTTTTTAATCTTTGTTGGAAGCTGCCCAGAGGGGCTGGGGAAGCCCAGCCAGACGGGCGGGGTACAAATAATAAATTATTATTATAAATTATTAATATTAGAGTTTGAAGGGACCCCGAGGGTCCTCTAGTCCAACCCCATGCATTACAGAATCTCATCTAAAGCCTCCATGACAGATGGCCATCCAATCTCTGCTTAAAAACCTCCAAGGAAGGAGAGTTCCCCAGGGAGACCATTCCACTGCCCAACAGCTCTTGCTGTCAGAAAGTTCTTCCTAATGTTGAGTCGGAATCTCCTTCCTTGTAACTTGAAGTCATGGGTTCGAGTCCTACCCTCGAGAGCAGGAGAAAACAAGCCTGTTCCTTCTTCCATGTGACAGCGCTTAAGATAGCTGAAGAGGGCTATGGCTCATTGCAGGTGGCTACAACCCATGTTGTTTTGTTTAAGATGAGACTTTTATGTCCCTTCCAAAATAACAGAAATGCAATACCGCGCAGAGTAGCACCAAATACAGCAAGAGTACTATTAGCCCAGAAATGGAAGCAAGAAGAAATTCCGACGAAAGAAGAATGGCAGACGAAATTAATGGACTATGCAGAATTGGACAAAATGGCAGGAAGAGTTTGAAACCTGCGGGACCAGAGATTTACAGAAGATTGGAAGAAGTATATGAATTATTTAAAGAGCAACTGTAATCAACAAATTACGCTAGTAGGACTACAAGAAGTTTTGTAAGGAGAAATATACAAAGTGTTACAAAGTAGAAAAAGATAGAGATACTGGTTATAAGTTTGAAATGTAAAAATAGGGAAAATAGGGAAAATAAGAAATGCACGCTAAGATTGGAAAATTTTCAGACAGGGCTGATGGAAGTCAAAAACATTGAATAAGATGTAAAAGTATGTTTAATTATTGTTGAAAATGGGATGTTAAAAAACTAATAAAAAGAGAGGGAGTAGTGCCAAAAAGAAAAGAAATGTGGTCCCTTTCCAACTCTACAATTCCATGGTTCTAATTTATATAATTAAGCGAATTTTCTTTCGAGAAGTTTGTGGAAAGCATAGGGGGGAAAGGGGAAGGGGAAGATGTCCAGGCAAGCAGCTTACGGCAGTGGTGCCGAGATGTCTCCCTGAAGAAGGAGCAGCAGGAAGAGAAAGGCGCTGGGTCCTCCAAGGATCTGGCCCTTCCCCATCATTCAGCCGTGGGCAAGAGAGATGGTGGCGGCGGAGGCTGCTGCTGTTGCTGCTCCCACATCCACCTTCATACTGGCTCTCTTTGCAAGGCAGAGGAGATAAAAGAGGCCAGGGGGCTGGGACTGTGCTGGAGCAACGGGGAAGGGAAGCTGCAACACCCCACAGAAGGTGCCTTTGCCAAGCAAACAGAGTAAAGAGGTCACTGGCCTGCATTTCAACCAGGTGCAGGGAAACAATGCCAAGTGCCGGGAAGAAGATTTGTTTGGCCCCAGATTTATCTTTCTGCAGAGTCACGGAATTGTAGGGTTGGAAGAGACCGAAAACCTCACCTGGTTCATTTATTACCACAGTGGAACCCGAACACCGACAACCCGGAAGTAAATGCTTCTGTTTTCAAACGCGCCTCAGAAGTCAAACGGCTTCCAAGGTGAGTTTTTCAATTTTCTCAGTGAAAATTGCCAGCAGACCTTTGTGTCTTGGTTGTCGAACGTTTCGGAAGTCGAACGGTGTTCTAGAATGGATTATGTTTGACAACCAAGGTTCCACTGTATAATAATAATAATAATAATAATAATAATAATAATAATAATAATGAATTATTTATGAATTATTTATATCCCGTCCTCCTCAGCCGAAGCCGGGCTCATTATTATTATTACCTTTTATTTTGACAAAGCAATAATAATAAATAAATAATGTGCACCCCACCACTGAGACCATTCCATTGTAACTATCCAACCTCCCAAAATTTCAGCACCTCTTTGCGATGGTTTGACCCCTTTCCGTTTTAACAATACAAATTCTACAAATACCTTCCTCAAAATAATTTATCCTGCATATTCCCTGTCTTACCTTTTTTTTAAAAAATAATATTTATTACTTTTCCAACAATTTAAACACTACAAAAACACACACAATACAATACAAAAACAATACCTAACACTAACACGTTAAACTAACAAAACAAAACAAAAACAGTTTAAAACACATCAAACAGTTTCAATATCTTATCTTTCATTCACTTATTTCAATGACCCCACACCTCCCTTTTTGTATTCCACTTCTATTAATTGTTTCAGCAATTCCTTTCCATCTTCCTCTGCTTTCTATCCTTTAATTATCTTAACACATTCTAACCTTATTTTTCCCTTTAATACTCTATTAGTCTATTTATAATTAATTCCTTATAACATTTCTACTAAAGCCATATAACTTCATTCCAACATTTTCCTAACATTCATTAATTTTACAGTATTTCTGTAAATAGACTTTAAACTTTTTCCAGTCTTCTTCCACCGACTCTTCTCCCTGGTCTCGGATTCTGCCAGTCATTTCCGCCAATTCCATATAGTCCATCAACTTCATCTGCCATTCTTCCCAGGTGGGTAAATATTGTGTCTTCCAGTACTTCGCGATGAGTATTCTTGCTGCTGTTGTTGCATACATTAAAAAAATTCTATCCTTCTTTGACACCAATTGGCCAACCATGCCCAGGAGAAAGGCCTCTGGTTTCTTCAGAAAGCTATATTTGAGTACCTTTTTCATTTCATTATAGATCATCTCCCAGAATGTCTTAATCTTTGGGCATGTCCACCAAAGGTGAAAGAATGTACCTTCAGTCTCATTACATTTCCAACATTTATTGTCGGGCAAATGATAATTTTTTGCAAGCTTGACTGGTGTCATGTACCACCTATAAATCATTTTCATTAAATTTTCTCTTAGGGCATTACATGCTGTAAATTTTATATTCCCTGTCTTACCTTAATAGCACATGTTAATTTCTCATGAATAGCCAAATACCATACCTCTTTATACCATTCTTCCATTTTATATTCACTTTCCACTTCCTAGCTATAATAAGTCGCGCAGCTGTCAATAAATTTGTGAGCAAGTCCTTTCTAGACTGCGAGCCTTCCCCTCTATTGTAAATTGATAATAATGCTACTTCTGGACTTTTGGTCAGCTTTAACCCAGTGCATCTAGCCCACTTTTATGTGTTTTATGAGAGCCAGTGTGGTGTAGTGGTTAAGAGCGGTAGTCTCGTAATCTGGGGAACCGGGTTCGCGTCTCCACTCTTCCACATGCAGCTGCTGGGTGACCTTGGGCTAGTCACACTTTTCTGAAGTCTCTTAGCACCACTCACCTCACAGAGTGTTTGTTGTGGGAGAGGAAGGGAAAGGAGAATGTTAGCCGCTTGAGACTCCTTAAAGGGAGTGAAAGGCGGGATATGAAATCCAAACTCTGTTTCAAGCGCTCTATTTCTACAAATATCTGGCACAGTGGAACGAGGAAATTTATGCAGTACCAGACTCCCTCCATCATCAAACTCACCCTGAAATTGGGCTATTTACAGTAAGGAACGTGGTGAGGAAATACAGCGGGAAATGTGGGGCAACCATTGCTTGGCTCAACGCTGTATTGCCTTCTCACAAAGAAGTGAACGCTCAATAAACAGGTAGTACGGAAACAGCTCTCCTCTTAAGGTGTTCAGTGACTCTTTTGTAAGGGCCTTTTCACCCTCTTCCAGGATGGACAGGTGGGGCTGTTCACTGAAGCAAGGAGGCGGAAGCGTCAGAGTTTAGAAATATCTTTAAAAAAAATATCTGCATGGTGCCTAGGGAACAACTTGCACCTTAATATCAGCAAGACAAAGGAGATAGTGTTGGACTTTCGGAGGAAGAGAGGAGAACTAGCCCCACTGCACATCGGGGAGGGCTGTGTGGAGAGAGTCTCTTCCTTTAAATTCCTAGGAGTTTCCCAATATTCCATCTGTATATTCTGTCCCACATCTTGTGTCCTTTGTTCACAATTCTCAATGATGTGTCGGTGGATTCCCACGAGGCAAGACACAGTGATAGCATCAAGAACCTTTATTGAACTACATAACTGGGAAACAGGGGCAAAGCAACTGCTTATACACAATCCTGAAAGCCTGGGACACTCCCACTCCCAACATGATTGGCTGTCTAAACTTCAAAGGTGCAAATCACAACTCAGAGTTCAAGGGCCAATGGCAGAGGCCCAAATCCTGAAATGTTCTGTGACTGGACATCATGTGTCGAATCAGAACACAGGAGCTCAGATTCCTTAGTCCAGACTTGAGCTCAGGCAAACACAGACCACTGAATACATAACGCTCAACAACTTCCCTCTCCTTATCAAATAGAGAAAAGCCTGCAGAGATTGCCCGAGCTGCTGCGATTCCTACACTGCAGGGGGCTGGACTGAATGACCATTTAGGTCCCTTCCAGCTGGACAATTTTACGATTCCGCGGTGCCGTTTCTCAGTCAAGCAGGGCCTACGCTTCACGCGAGGGCAGTGGCGATGGTCACAGAGGCCGGTGGGAAGCAATGCAGCGGCAAAAAGGGCTGAGTAATGTTTGCCAATGGAAGGAGGTATAATAATAATAATAATTTGTTATTTATACCCCGCCCATCTGGCTGGGTTTCTCCAGCCACTCTGGGCAGCTTCCAACAGAATATTAAAATACAATAACCTACTAAACATTGAAAGCTTCCCTAAACAGGGCTGCCTTCAGATGTCTTCTAAAAATCTGGTAGTTGTTTTTCTCTTTCACATCTGGTGGGAGGGTGTTCCACAGGGCAGGTGCCACTACCGAGAAGGCCCTCTGCCTGGTTCCCTGTAACTTGGCTTCTCACAGTGAGGAAACTGCCAGAAGGCCCTCGGCGCTGGACCTCAGTGTCCGGGCAGAACGATGAGGGAAGAGACGCTCCTTCAGGTATACTGGACCGAGGCTGTTTAGGGCTTTAAAGGTCAGCACCAACACTTTGAATTGTGCTTGGAAACGTACTGGGAGCCAATGTAGGTCTTACAGGACTGGTGTTATGTGGTCTCGGCAGCCGCTCCCAGTCACCAGTCTAGCTGCCACATTCTGGATTAGTTGTAGTTTCTGGGTCACCTTCAAAGGTAGCACCACATAGAGCGCATTGCAGTAGTCCAAGCGAGAGATAACTAGATCATGCACCAGTCTGGCGAGACAGTATATGGGCAGGTAGGGTCTCAGCCTGTGTACCAGATGGAGCTGATACTGCAACAACATGTTAATGGATCATTAGTGCCTTAGCCCAAAGTTAGTAATTGCAAAAAGTCAAAAGGCAACACCCCCCCTTCTTTTTTGTTTTTGTTTCTGTTTAGATTCTGTTAGTTTCTTTCAACTGTGTTGGAAGAGATGGAACAATGAAACAAAATGCAAGAAACGTACGGTCTAGGTAAACTTTCTCCAGCGTCAACATCTCTAACCCCAGTTTGAAGTGGCATGCAGTGGCGGAGCTTCCGGGGGGCAAAGAGCAGGCGGGGGCAGGCTCCCAGCGCAGGGGGTGCAGCCGCGATGGCACCCAACTGGGATCATGCTGCCGGGGGCGGTGCGCTCCCCCCGCACTCCTCTTCCTCCGCCAGTGGTGGCATGGTTTTTTATTTTTAAAAATGTATAAAACGCCCACAGATAAACATGCCCTCTGTCCAACATCCAGGGGCTGAGGAGCAGTTGGCAAGCCTCCCTTCAAAGACAAGACAGTTGGCATAGACCATGAGTAGGCAAACTAAGGCCTGGGGGCTGGATCTGTCCCAATCGCTTTCTAAATCCGGCCCACAGACAGTCCGGGAATCAGCGTGTTTTTACACGAGTAGAATGTGTGCTTTTATGTAAAATGCATCTCTGGGTTATTTGTGGGGCGTAGGACTTTGTTCATCCCCCCCCCTCAAATATAGTCTGGCCCCCCACAAGGTCTGAGGGACAGTGGACCAACCCCCTGCTGAAAAGGTTTCCTGACCCCTGGCATAGACCTACCTGCTTCCAGTAAAAAAGCAGGCAAATAAAAAGAATTGTTTGCGCAATTTCCTCCGGGAGGTAGCTCAGCCTTCACCCACTGTCTGGATACATCCCAAGGAACAAAAGGGTAAGCAAATATGAATGGGGCACTTTTTGATTCGGGTTCTTGTGAGGAAAGAGTGTAATCATTTACCCAGCCTGCCTTCCCTCTCTTTGCAAGGCCTTGTAGCTTTGTGTCTCACTGTGCTCAGTCACAGTGAGAATAGGGAAGTGGACTGTATATTATCCACCCTTCACCCTATGTGCGTAGCCTGGGGGGGCCAAGCTAGTACAACATTCGCAGCCCCAAGATATGATTATGCCCGTTAGGTCAGCTGACTTTTAAAACCAAGACGGGATTGGACAATCCCATGGCCAATAACTGTATCCATCAGCTGCGAAAGCTCACTGGCGCCTCTGTGAACAAAGGTTGCCGGCCTCAGAGTAGCAAAGTTTGGAGACAGACTAACAAACACAAGGAGAAGTCCCGCTTGTGAGACACCCAGAGGGATCCTCGTGGCTGTTTTTGGAGAGAGGATGCCTGGGGTAGGTAGGCAATATGGCAAAGGCAGCTCTTTTCTTCTCAAGTCTACTACAGCCAAGGAAGTAGGCTGCTGTTTGTGGTGGGGCCTTCACACACAAACGAAGCTCTTACCTGCTTTACGGATGGCTTCACTGGGACGAATCCTGAGAGCATCTTAACATCGACGATGGCCATGTTGGAGGCCAGTCGGTTGCCGGTGTAACTGAGAACCCAAAGAGAGAGGGGAAATAATCGCACCACTCTTCGCCCCTGACAGCCCACCCCGTAACCATCTATCCATCTTCTAATGCAGCCTTTCTCAACCTGTGGGTCCCCAGATGTTGTTGAACTACAACTCCCATCACCCCTAGCTAGCAAGGCCAGAGCGCAGGGATGATGGGAGTTGTAGTCCAACAACATCTGGGGACCCACAGGTTGAGAACCTCTGTTCTAATACATCCTGATTGTGGGGTGGTCCAGATTCCCAAATAGCCTTGGCCAATGAAGGGGACTACCTGACATTGATGGCAACGTCAAATGTTTTGTGGGCTTTGGGTCCAGCGCAGGTCTCTGGAACTGTGCGCACCTCCAGCGTGAACGGTGCCTCTTCCTGGTGTGGATGCACGTTGTATTTCAAAGTGGTCTGGAAAGGAAACAGGGCTCTAATAATAATTAGTAATTAATTATCATCAATTTGTCCCTTGGCACTGGGATATTCCCAGGGGAACTGAAGGAGGCAGTGGTGCGTCCGCTCTTAAAGAAAACATCATTAGATCCTCTAGATCAGTGTTTCCCAACCGGTGTTCCGCGGCACACTAGTGTGCCGCCGGACGTTGCCTAGTGTGCCGTGGGAGGGAGGCGGGCGAGTCGGGCTAATCCTCCGACGAGCTCCACCTCCAGACCCATTGCTCAAATCCTTTAACCCAGGAGGGCGGGGAGGGGGGGGGGAGAAAGAGAAAAAAGAAAGGGTGGAAAAAAAGAAGGGGAAGAGAAAATATTTTTTTAAAAAAAGGAAAGAGAGGAAAAAAAGCAAGGGATGGAGGAAGGGGAATAAACAGAAGGGGAGGACAATGAAGAGGGGCGGGGCTTGGCAGGCAGCAGATAACTGGGGAGGGGGGTGCGGCTGGCGGCGGCTCAAGGCAGGAAGGGAGGAGCTGCCTCGCGGAGAGTCTTGGGCTGCAGAGATTTCCCGTTCAGGAGCGCGGGAGGCCACGCCGTGGATGGGAATCTCCTCCTCCTCTTCCTTCTCCTCCAGGAGAGAGGGTGGTCCGCCCCACCAAGTCGGGACTGCTCAAGCGTGGGAGCCTATAGTTAGAGCTCAGCTCCTTTTCTTGCCTTCCCCGCCCCCCCACGGAGCACATTTTCCTCGCCCCCCCAACCCCCGCATGTAGAATAGAAGCCCTCCAGCCTCCACGGTGCACAAACTCTCCCCTCTGCAACGAAGCGCTTTGTTGCATATCTTTGGTGAGGTTTTTAGGCAGTCTTGGTGCACCTTAAATCAGCGCTAATTGCGCCTGGACACAGTATTTACTTCCGAGTAGGCCCCCTTCTCCCCCCCCCGGTAGCACCTGACGTTGCTATTCGTATCATCAGGTTTGTTTGTTGATAATTTAATTGTTTTAAAAGCATCATGCTAAAGAGCTCTCTCCCACCCCCAGACCCTTGGGCAAAACAGAAACACGCACATACACAAACACAGAGATTGAGCCCTGCAGGTTTTATGAAATGAATGGATTCTGAATGCCTGTTTCAGTGGCTTGTCCGCCTTAGGCTGCTGGGCCAGACACCTGTTACACGGTGCAGTCCGTAAGCTGTGAGCGCTGCTACCTGCCGCCGAGACCACGTAACGACAGTCTTGAAAGACCTACATTGGCTCCCAGTACCTTTCCGAGCACAATTCAAAGTGTTGGTGCTGACCTTTAAAGCCCTAAGCGGTTTCGGTCCAGTATACCTGAAGTAGCGTCTCCGCCACCATCGTTCAGCCCAGACACTGAGATCCAGTGCCAAGGGCCTTCTGGCAATTCCCTCACTGTGAAAAGTGAGGTTACAGGGAACCAGGCAGTATATTCTTTTTCTACAGAATATACTGAACCAGTGCCCTTTGTTTATCTTCCTGTCTAACAGACCTCCCATACAGTGATGGCGCGAACTAATTGACTCAGCTCTGACTTCCTCTTTTCATGACAAACTGCCACTGCCTATTTTCCCGCCTGTTCACTCTTTCGAAAAGTGTTGGCTCTGTTCCCCCTCTCTTGCGCTATCAGTTGTCCCCTTGGCAACCTGCATTCCTAGGGCTGGAGGAGATGAAGAGAGCTGATGGTCTGCCTGATTAACCCCTAAGCTTCCCTGCTCCTGGCTGCTTTCTGCAGCCTGTGGCTGATCTTCACTGGGAGCTGTCTCATTCCTGACATTATATATCAGGGAAGAGAATCCCTATGTTTCACACAGAGGCAGAAGTAAGTGGTCACAAAAACAAAGTGAAATAATTTGAAACATATCCAGCTTTCCACTGGATATTCCAGTTGTGCAGCCTTCTGCCAAATCCACTTCCTTCTGCACAAAAGGAATAGAATGTCAGACTCTGTGTGTGGCACATAAGTTACATATACAAATTTATTTGTGGAAAATAAGATCATGCAACACCGGTCAGGGTGACACAGATATAAAGATCACTCGGCCATATTAAGAGGATTTATTTGAATCAGGTTCTGAAAAGGGTTCCCATTTAGTGAGACATTAAATCAAAAGAGCCTCGGATCGTCCTGAGATGACTGTGCATTCACTTTGGAAATGACGTGTTAGGTTTTGGATATATTAAAAAAATAGTTACAAGAGCAGCTCATAATAAACACCTGAAAGGGAAATAGCTTCTTTTCATAAGTATTGCGCTGCACGCAGATTCCCTTGGTGGGAAAAGTGCATTAAGAATCAAATTCCATCTTTTGTTTTTGTTGTCAGATGCTCCTTTGTATTCAGATCAGGCCTCAGTACAATAATGTAGCACTTGGGAAGGAAGATGCAGCCCAGAAGCCCAGCACTGGAGGCCAACATAGAGAAGATCTGCACAGCCACCATGTACTTCCCCTTGGTGCTCAGGTAGGTGGGCACAAAGGACACCCAAACACTGCAGAAGACCAGCATGCTGAAGGTGATCAGCTTGGCTTCATTGAAGGCCCCAGGAAGATTCCTGGCTAGGAAAGCCACCGTGAAGCAGATGGCAGCCAGGAAGCCCATGTAGCCAAGGGCACCATAAAACATGGCAGAAGACCCTACATTACATTGCAGGATAATCTCTGCAGGTTGGGAGTGCATGTCTGAGTCTGGGAATGGAGGAGAGGTACTCAGCCAGGTGGTGCAGATGAGAACTTGGACACTGGAACAGGAAAGGACAACAGCATTGGCCAGAGTCTTCCCCAGCCATTTCCTCACCCTGTTCCCTGGCTTTGTGGCCAGGAAAGCCAGCACAACGGTAATGGTTTTGGCCAGCAAAGAAGAGACAGCAACTGAAAAGATGAGGACAAATGCAATTTGTTGGAGAAGACAGGTGGCTTTTCCTGGCTGGCCAATGAAGAGCAAGGACGACAAAAAGCAGAACAAGAGGGATACAAGGAGGGTGTAGGAAAGGTCTCTGTTGTTGGCTTTGACTATGGGAGTTCCTGAGTATTTAATGAAAATTCCTAACACCAAGCCTGTGATTAAGGAGAATAACAAGGTAAAGAAAGACAAGAGTATCCCCAAATAGTCTTCATAGGACAGGAAAGTGATAATCTTGGGAACACATTGATCTCGGTCCTTGTTTGAGTGCTGATCTGCTGGACATTTGGTGCAATAGTTTGCATCTGAAAGGAAGATGAGTCATTTGAGCACCCAGGGTCTCAAGCAAGGGACATTCCCAGCCGCAGCGGGAGATACTATGACTTGAATCGGCAATCTGTTGCGTGAAAAGCAGATACCCCAACCTTGGGTAAAGGTTTTATGGGGGGGGAATAAAATAAAGAAATAATACTGTGTTGGACAGGACTACAAAAGTTGCCCTATTCCTTCTCTCACTTGCCTTCCACAGTGGAGACTGTCCCTTTTACACAGGGAGAACAATCATAGCAGCAAAGTGGCTCTCCTTCCCGGATGACCTTGACATCCCCAATATGACAGCTCTCAGAACACCTGGAATGAGGGATGGTCTGCCCATAAAGAAAGATGGTCAGGAATTAGTGGTATGTCTATCTATGCCAAAATACTGGAGCCAATAGGAATCTTTCACTCGTGGCAAGGAGTAGGTCTGGTGGAGTGGTTTTTGGTGGAGTGGACAGTTCTCCAAATGCAGAGAAGCAGAAAATGGATTCCCATTACCCAAGGATTGATCCTTGGACCTGTGGTTTTTACCTTCTTCATAGCTGTCTACGGATAGGGGTGAGCATTCAGGCAGCCATATTTGATGATGATAATAAATTGTAGGTGGCGCTGTGGTCTAAACCACTGAGCCTCTTGGGCTTGCCAATGGGAAGGTGAGCAGTCTGAATCCACACCATGGGGTGAGCTCTAGCTGCTCTGTCCTAGTTCCTGCCAACCTAGCAAATAAAAAGCACACCTCTGCAGTAGATAAATAGGTACCGTTGCTAGGGGAAGGTAAATAGCATTTTTGTGCACTCTGGCCCGTGCCCCGGTGTCCCGTTGCACCAAAGCGGTTTAGTCATTCTGGCCACATGACCTTGAAAAGCTGTCTACAGACAAATGCCGGCTTCCTCAGCCTGAAAGCAGAGATGATCACCACCACCCATAGTTGGATTCGACTGAATTAAACTGGGTCTAACCTTACCTTTACTAAAATTTTAAGGGAATTTTAAACAAAAATAGATTGTGAAGACCTCCAAAAGAACCTCTCCAAATCTGAGTGGTTGGGCAATAAATTTGCAAATGTAATTCAAAGCAAACAAGTGTGAAGTGATGGAAGTTGAGGCAAAAAATATTACTTTCATAAATATGCTCCTGGGACTTGAAGTAGGGATGACTCTTCCTACAAAACTAAAATCCCTTTCAACCCAATATCCTCTGTTTTCTTTTTCTTTTTTGGATCATAGTCAAATGTATCTGAATGATTTAACCCACCTTATTAAACCAAAGGGGCCACACGATGGCATCCTGATCAATGGTGACTTTTACGCCTGCGGATCCCTCTCTCTCCACACTCCCAACTTTCCCTACGTGAAGGGAGTCATTGGCAAGCATCACAATGTTCACCAGGTCAAATTCAGCTGTCAGGTCCCCATTCTCATCTAAATATATTCCACCCATAGTAGCATTGTAGAACTGAAAATCACTCAGAAAACGGTGAAACTGGAATGACAGAGAAGATCGCAGCATTTAAGAAAGTTGGCTGTTTCAGCCCAGGTGGTTCACATATTATCTAGGCCAGTGTTTCCCAACCTTTTTTGGGCAAAGGCACACTTGTTTCATGAAAAAAATCTCGAGGCACACCACCATGCCAGATGGGGAAAGGTCACTTTTTACTTATGTAAAAAATAAAATAAAAAAAATAGTAACAGCATAGAAGGTAATGGTTAGGCTAGCATCCCTCTTCCAAATATGCTAGGTTTTTAATTTGCAGGGACTGTTCTACATGGGAAAGCATTCAGCACTGTCATTCTCCCATCTGCCATCTGAATTGGTACTATTCTGGGTCAACTTACTCTGCTGCATGTGTAGATGAAAATGGCACCAAGTGTGGGGGAGGGGGCAGAACAGGTTTCAGATACAGGATATTAAGCATACACGTACTTCAGATTGAACTGGTTGCTTGCTTTGCAAGTTTTCATTTCCCAAATGACTGCCTTGGCAAGCGCAATACCTACCAGGCCCAACGCCGGTCTCGCGCTGCCGCTTCCCGCGCTCTCAAGGACCCGGGAGGAGGAAGGCGTGAAGGCAATCCCGAAGGTGCGAAAACCTCGCGCATGCGCAGGCCTTCCGCCTGCGACAGCCCAGTAGGCCGGCCGAAGCGAACGGCGATGGGATGTGGGAGGGAGCTCGCTCGCCGCCCCGCGTGTGCCTATGTGGGGCACGTTACAGCCCCGTGACGTCAGCGCCACGCAGGCAGGCAGGCAGACGGCGAGAGCCCCACGCTGGGCGGCCTCTCCTCGCCGCCGCCGCCCCGCCTCTCGCCGCCCGACTCGCCCGCCTCCCTCCCACGGCACACCAGGCAACGTCTCGCGGCACACTAGTGTGCCGCGGAACACCGGTTGGGAAACACTGATCTAGGCACCTAGTGGCCCTGGAGGGTTTTTCTATTTAATGTTCCCAATATAGTTCTTTTTTAAAAAAAAATATTTTCAATGCAAAGTTACAAAAAAAATTACAAAGATAAAATCCTAAAAAAGAACAAACCAACAAAAACAAATCAAAGCAAACAGAAACCAAAAAAGAAATAACCCACACCTAAAAAAACCATACCCTGCCATCATACTAATCTTTACGTACATATACACATATTGACTTCCTTCCTCTGTTTTGAGACCGCAAACATTTTAATCTTTTTGAATTGTTGTGTCTAATGTAAATTTCCTCTGTCTTTACACATATTGCACCGCTTGTCGATTTCTTTAACCCTGCAATGCTTCATTCGCTACAGACCGATATACTTACTCCAGAACAATATTTTTTCATATACAGTGGTGCCCCGCAAGACGAATGCCTCGCAAGACGGAAAACTCGCTAGACGAAAGAGTTTTCCGTTTTGGAGGTGCTTCACAAAACGAATCTCCTATGGGCTTGCTTCGCAAGACGACAATGTCTTGCGAGTTCCTGCTGGTTCCCCCCCCTTTTTTTCTAAGCTGCTAAGCCGCTTATCAGCTGATCCGATCAGCAGATAAGCCGCTAAAAGCAGCTAAAAGCCACTAATAGCGCTAAGCCGCTTATCAGCTGATCCGATCAGCAGATAAGCCGCTAATAGCGCTAAGCCGCTTATCAGCTGATCCGATCAGCAGATAAGCCTCTAAAAGCCTCTAAAAGCCTCTAATAGCGCTAATCCTTCAATGGGCTTGCTTCGCAAGACGAAAAAAACCGCTAGACGAAGAGAATCACAGAACGGATTCTTTTCGTCTTGCGAGGCACCACTGTATTCTTTAACACAATCCCATTCCTTTGCTAATTTTTGGTCCGATTGTCCCCTTAAGAATGCTGTGAATCTTGCCAAATTTATAAAATCACAAAGTTTAATTTGCCATTGTTTTATTGATGGGATTTTTTCCCCTTTCCAGTTTTTTGCTATGATAATCCTGGCAGCTGTTGCTGCATAAAGGAATACTTTCCTTTGATTGCCAGGAATGTCTTTTGCAATTATACCTAAAAGAAATGCCTCCCGTTTATTACCAAAAGATATTTTAAACTTTTTTTTTATTTCTTCATATATTTCATTCGAAAATTGTTGAATAGGTCGGCATTCCCACCACATGTGAAACATTGTTCCTATTTCTTTCTTGCATCTCCAACAGGTATTTGATTTTGATTTATAAATTTTTGCCAATTTTAATGTAGTTAAGTACCATTGGTATATCATTTTCCCAATAAACTTGAGGTCTTTCAGAATGGGTTCTTCCATCAGTTGAGCAGCCTAAGAAATAGGTTCCTTTCAAGATTTGACTGAACATGAGTCGACTGATTTGGCTTGCATTACCAAGAACTTTCTGATGCTAAGAGCTGTTTGACAGAGGAACAGTCTCCCTCAGGAGGTTGTGGACTCTCCTTCATTGGAGGTTTGTCAACAGAGGTTGGATGGCCATCTGTCAAGAATGATTTACTCGAGATTCCTGCATTGCAGTATGTGGGACTAGATGACTTTCAGGGTTTCTTCCAATTCTACAATTCCTTGATTCCATAATTTGGGTGAACAAACTGGGTGTGTCTCACCTTACCTAGCTCTGCCCACCTGAGTTTATGATACTGCTCCAGGCTAGACTAGGGGGGTCAAGGCAGGTGTGTTGCTCTTGTCTTTAGAGACACCATCTCCTAGACCAGGGAACCATTTGGCCTTGGAATGGGTTTGTGGAGAAACTTTGGGAATACACTTTATTGAACTTCTTACATGCAGTAGAATGCTATCTTGCTGTTATGATGGCATACCTAGGAATGTATATGATTGGAGATGTAATATGAATGTTGTCAGGGGTTCAGGAGCAGAGGCAAGGGCAAGGGAGGAAACAGAGAGCGAGGGGGAGGAGGCAGAAGAAAAGATGAGTGATGACGACGACCCGAGATCTCCGAGTCTTTCCAGTGAATCAGAAGATTCACAGAAAGGAGCACCAGTGGCCAGGGCGAGGGGGGAGCCTAGGGGGACACCCCAGGAAGATAGAGCCAGAGGGGACTCGGAGGGGAGCAGTTGGAAATCGGGACCAGCGTCACCGCCAGAGAGCAGGGAAGAGGAAGGGCGCCAGGGATCAAGCGCTGGCAGCTCACAGCAGGAGGGAGGGCACGAGTCAGGAGTGGCCACACCTCCATCGGGGAGCGAAGAAACGGTCAGACGGAAGGTGGAAGGTTGGGCGCGCGCGCCAAGTTCAAATGCACAGGAAAGTGACGCAGTAGGCAGCCCGGAGAGGGAGCCAGGTCCTAAAGCCCGGCGCAAGGAGACAGGAGGGTCCGGGGGGTCGGCATCAGAGGAATCCCGGAGGGAAGAGACCCCGGGGGGCAGAGGGACCCAGAGGAGAACAGTCAGGCGGAAAAGGTGGAGCATGGCTAGGATATTAAGTTGGTGCACAAGGGGCGGAGACTCAGACGGAGCTTCGCCGATCTAACCATAAGATGTAGAGTTGCACGCAGCAGCTTGAGAATGGAAACTGTAACTCAATAAAGACTTTTACTTAATGATCGCTGGCTAGCGTGATCCTCTGTGAGCTAGGATCGGGGAGCAACTCTGACAGTAAGCTCCGTCTCTTCTGTTGTGGGCATCTACGGCCTCACGGAGAGGAGAGAAAGCGGGTGCCTACTAGCGAGCTCACGAACGGCAGACAACATGACGGCTGAACAGCAGATAGCGGAACTCAGAGAAGCAGTGTCACGACTGAATGCCGAGGCTCTTGCATCCAGGAAGAGAGAGGAGGACGCAGCTGCCGCCTACAGGGATCTCCAGGTCAGGTTGGAAGTGCTTACGAAGCAAGGGCAACTGACACCCGAACCGAAGGGGATTGGGTTGGGGAGACGAACAGGCGGTCTGGTCTCTCACTTCGATGGGAATCTGCAACAGTACCCCAACTTTAGAGCAGATGTAATGTGTGCACTGCAACTGCTGAATAAAGACTTTAGAGATGAGCAAGAGAAAGTGGGATTCATCATGTCCCATTTGCATGGAGATGCTAAAGCATGGCTGCACAATTTGTGGAGGGATAAGGATCCGGCGCTCCAAAATGCGGATGCCTTTATTAAAGCGATGGATGGGTGCTTTTTATCAAGCATTGACGTGGATCTTGCTCGGCAGCAGATACATGGACTGAAGCAAGGGAGGGCCAGCGTAAGGCAGTACCATGCCCGCTTTTTCGCTTCGGTCAGTGCCCTGGAATGGGACAGAGATTCGGCTCCTGTAAGAGACCTGTTTTGGGAGGGATTGCACGGCTCGGTTAAAGATGAAATTGCGAGGGGGGAGAGACCCCGGACCACGCAGGAGATCGTTCAGAGAGCGCTGGCGGTGGGGGTGCGGCTGGAAGAACGTCCGTGGAGCAGGGACGAAGGGCGTGGAGGGCGCGAACCAGCCAGGGGCTCCTCCTTCCTTCCCAGAGAAGCAGCGCGTGCGCAATCCACGCCTCCGCCAGGAGGAGGGGCGGAACCTATGGAGGTTGGAAGTGCAAGGGCTCAGTCAGCAGCCAGAGCCCTAGCACCGGCAACAGTGAAAGCGAAACCTCCTAGAGGGAACAGGAAGTGTTACATCTGCGAGGAGCCAGGGCATATGGCGAAAGAGTGTCCTTGGAGGCTCCACAAGCACACTGCAGCCTCAGCAATGGTAACTGCAGCAACGCAGCAAGGAGAACCACAGCAGGGAAACGACGGAGTCTGGCTGGAGGAAGAGGCACTGGGGCCCAGCCAGACGTGTCAGTGAAGCAGTCCCCAGAGATTTTACAGCCCATGGACCCCCTCCCGCCCAAACCAGTAGTGAGGCTCACCGCATCGCTCCAGCTGCCCAATGGAATCACCATGGACGTGCCAATCACCATTGACTCTGGAAGCAATGCGGACTTTATAGGGCAAGACTTTGTCGACCAGCACGCTATACAGTTGCTGCCGGCCACGCTGCCCCTGCAGGTTGTCACGGTGGATGGCAGGGAGCTGCTAGGGGGGCAAGTGGTGAAGCAGACGCCACCAATGGTGATGCGACTTGGGAATCACAGGGAAATCATCAGCTTCAACGTCACTCAACTATCGGACACGCCCATTGTATTGGGCATGAGTTGGCTGGACAAGCACAGCCCAACGCTAGCTTGGTACCAGAGGCAGCTGACCTTCGGCTCTTCCTGCCCCGGCAGGAAGGAGAGGAAGAGGAGTCACAGCTGCAGCTAGGCACGCTGCAAGCGGTTCCCCACAAGTACGCAGAATTTTTGGAGGTTTTCTGCGAGAAGGAGGCAGACAGGCTACCCCCCCACAGACCATATGACTGCAAAATTGACCTGCTGCCGGGGGCGGCGCTGCCCAAAGGGAAGCTGTATTCCATGTCTGAGGACGAACTGCAGGAACTCAAGGAGTTCATAGATCATAATTTGGAGCGTGGTTTCATCCGGGAGTCCAAGGCAGCGGGGGGCAGTCCTGTATTCTTTGTTAAGAAGCGGGACACGCCCCAAAAAAGACTTGTAGTGGACTATCGCATCTTAAACAGTGTGACCAAGCCATCGGACTTCCCCATGCCCCGAATCGACGACCTCCTCGCAAAGGTACGGAAGGGCAGCGTGTTCACCAAGTTAAACCTGCGAGGGGCATACAACCTCATTCGCATGCGGGAAGGAGATGAGTGGAAGACAGCCATGTTCACGCCCCTGGGCACCTACGAATATAGAGTTATGCCTTTTGGATTGCAAAATGGCTCCCACGTTTTTCAAGCGTTCATGCATCACGTGTTGGCGGGGCTCCTCTACAAGACGTGCGTCTGTTTCTTGGATGACATCCTGATCTTTTCGGAATCGCAGCAGGAGCATGACAGACACGTCAAGGAGGTGCTGAGCAGGCTACAGCAGCATAGGCTTTACGCCAAGCTGGAGAAGTGCCAATTCGACGTGACGGAGGTGGATTTTCTGGGCTACAAGTTGTCTGACAAGGGGCTCGCCATGGACAGCGCCAAGGTTCGAGCGGTGTTGGATTGGAAAAGCCCACGCAACCGGAAGGAGGTCCAACGGTTTGTCGGCTTCGCGAACTTCTATCGCAAGTTTATCAAAGGCTTCGCTATGCAGACAGCGGCCATCACGGACACGCTCAGCTCCAAGAAAAAGAAGTTCATCTGGACAGAGCAGGCGGAGCAGTCCTTTCAGGCACTCAAGCGTCTCTTCGCGTCGGAAGAGCAGCTGCTGCATGTCGACCCCAGCAGGCCAATGAGGGTGGAGACAGACGCTTCGGACAGAGCCGTGGGAGCAGTCCTGCTGCAGAAAGACCCGCAGGGGGTTTGGCGGCCGGGAGCGTTTTACTCCAGGAAGCTCAGCAAGTCCGAACAGAACTACACCATCTGGGACAGGGAGTTGCTGGCCATTCATGCAGCGTTCAAAGCGTGGAGGCACTTCCTGATCGGCGCCAAGCACACGGTGCAGGTCTGCACGGACCACAAGAATCTGGAGCACTGGCGCACGGCACAGTTCCTGAACCAGAGGCAGATACGTTGGGCTGAGTTCTTTGCGAACTTCGACTTCCGAATAGAGTATGTCCCGGGGGACACCAACATCATGGCGGATGCTCTCTCCCGTAAGCCACAGTATCTGGAGGAAGCAACGCCAGCGGCCGCCATGCACATCTTCACACCAACAGTGTGGGCGTGCGCTGCGGCAACAGTTGACCTGGAGGGGTGCGACGAGCGTTGCAGGATGACTCCTTCGCGCAAGCAAAGATGGCAGAGGTGCAAAGGGGCACGGCAGCGACCGAAGAGTTCCAGCTGCGAGATGGATTGCTCATCCGTAAAGGGGCCATCTACGTGCCGGGAGACGAACTTCGCGCCAAGGTACTGCAGCAGCTGCACGACGCGCCCACTGCCGGGCACTTTGGCAAGGAGAAGACGGTGGAATTAGTCGCCAGAGACTTCTGGTGGCCCGGAATGAGAGGGGAAGTCGCGGACTACGTGGCGAGGTGTGACACCTGCCAGAGGGCCAAACCAGTGCACAGACCGCCGGCCGGACTGTTGGAACCGCTGCAAACTCCGGTCGAACCATGGGAGAGAGTGGCCCTGGACTTTGTCACGGATCTGCCCAGCTCGAGGGGCAAGACGGCCGTGCTGGTGGTGGTGGACTTGTTCTCCAAGATGGCACATTTCATTCCGTGTGCTAAGGTGGCCACGGCGGAACAAACTGCCAAACTGTTCATAGACCACGTGTTCAAGGTTCACGGTCTGCCGCGGTCTATTCTGTCCGACCGAGGGCGACAGTTCATCTCGAATTTCTGGCAGAAGCTGATGGGCTTCCTGAACGTCAAGATCAACCTGGCGTCGGCTAGACACCCGCAGACCAACGGGCAAGCGGAGCGGGTCAATGCCATCATGCAGCAGTACCTGAGATGTTATGCGAATCAACAGCCTGCGACGTGGGTGGATTACCTGCCTCTCGCCGAGTTCGCCTACAACAACACGAAGCACGTGTCCACGGGGGTCACGCCGTTCTTCGCCAACAACGGGAGGCACCCCAGAACCTTCCCGGGACTGGAAAGAATGGGGGAGGGGGAGCCGCAGACAGCAGATGCGTTCGCGTCGGAGTTGCAGGAGGTCCACGATCAGCTGCGGCGGCACCTGGAGCTGGCCAAACACGCATACAAGGTACAAGCGGACAAACACAGAAGGGTTGGCGAAGAGATCCATGTGGGAGACTGGGTCTGGTTAGCAGCCCACGCAGTGCCGGCCAGGTCGTTGGCGAAGAAGAAACTAGGGCATAAGCAACTGGGGCCCTACCAAGTCGAAGAGCAGGTCAACCCGGTGGCTTTCAGGCTGGTGCTTCCGGAGGGTTCCAGGATGCATCCGGTGTTCCACAGATCGGTGCTCACTCCCTACAAGGCACCGCACAAGTTTCAGGAACCAGGAACGGCACCGAGTCCGTTCAGAGAGAGAACCGGGCAAGCGGGAGTGGCACAGGAGGAGCGCATCAACGAAGTCACGGAGATTTTGGACTCCAGATGGGGGGAAGAGGGGGTAGAATACCTTCTTGCCAAGGAGGGCACCCCAGCCAGTGCCAACAGCTGGGTGCCGGGCTACGCTTTAGACGAACCTCTGCTCAAGGAAGAGTTTCATGCCCTCTTCCCACATAGGCCAATGCCAGCAGACTTTTTCGACGACTGGCTTTTCACGCCCACGCTTTCAGCCAGCACGTTCCGGGGGTTCGACTCGGACGAGGAACCGACACGAGACGCCCGTTCCCCGGAGGGGTCACCCTCGGGATCTGCTTCAGAACCCTCGTATTGGTGGGATGATCGACCAGAGGAGCAGTTCCGCAGAAAGTGGCTGGAGGGTCCAGGACGAGCAACGTCTCCAGAAGGAAGCGAGGGAGAGACGGACATGGACGTTTTCGGGGACGACCCGGGTTTCGAGCACGGCGGCACAGAGATGGAAGCGGAGGTGACCGTCGTCGACGAGAGCAGGGAGGAAGAACCGGAAGACTTCAGATGGAGGCCCGCCACGGGAAGCGAACTGTATCCGACATTCGTCCCCCTGACTCAGCAGCACCCAGCTCCCGCACCGGAAGGAGGGGAGGGGGGAAGAGGGGGCTTCGAGGGGGGATGGATGTCAGGGGTTCAGGAGCAGAGGCAAGGGCAAGGGAGGAAACAGAGAGCGAGGGGGAGGAGGCAGAAGAAAAGATGAGTGATGACGACGACCCGAGATCTCCGAGTCTTTCCAGTGAATCAGAAGATTCACAGAAAGGAGCACCAGAGGCCAGGGCGAGGGGGGAGCCTAGGGGGACACCCCAGGAAGATAGAGCCAGAGGGGACTCGGAGGGGAGCAGTTGGAAATCGGGACCAGCGTCACCGCCAGAGAGCAGGGAAGAGGAAGGGCGCCAGGGATCAAGCGCTGGCAGCTCACAACAGGAGGGAGGGCACGAGTCAGGAGTGGCCACACCTCCATCGGGGAGCGAAGAAACGGTCAGACGGAAGGTGGAAGGTTGGGCGCGCGCGCCAAGTTCAAATGCACAGGAAAGTGACGCAGTAGGCAGCCCGGAGAGGGAGCCAGGTCCTAAAGCAAGGAGACAGGAGGGTCCGGGGGGTCGGCGTCAGAGGAATCCCGGAGGGAAGAGACCCCGGGGGGCAGAGGGACCCAGAGGAGAACAGTCAGGCGGAAAAGGTGGAGCAGGGCTAGGATATTAAGTTGGTGCACAAGGGGCGGAGACTCAGACGGAGCTTCGCCGATCTAACCATAAGACGTAGAGTTGCACGCAGCAGCTTGAGAATGGAAACTGTAACTCAATAAAGACTTTTACTTAATGATCGCTGGCTAGCGTGATCCTCTGTGAGCTAGGATCGGGGAGCAACTCTGACAAATGTCATTTCCTTTTAAGGAATCTTTGGTCTTCTCTTTGAAAGGGACACATGATCATTGCTAGCAGTCCATAGTCTTGCAGATCAAGGTAACTATTGAAGGGTCTATTAATTCTGTATCAATCATTTTGACTCAGGTAGGTTGCTGTGTTGGTCTGGCGTAGTAGATACACACACACACACACACACACACACACACACATAATTTTTAATATTCTCTAGTAGCACCTTAGAGACCAACTAAGTTTGTTCTTGGTAGGTATGAGCTTTGTGTGCATGGACACTTCTTCAGATACCATGTGCATGCACACAAAGCTCATGTCAAGAACAAACCTAGTTGGTCTCTAAGGTGCTACTGGACAATTCTTTTATTTTTTTAATCATTTTGATGTACAGTATTTTATAACCTCATTTATCTCCTTTTTTAAATGCTTGGTTAATTTCTGTCAATTAAAGGTAATGGACCTACAAATCTGTCATTGAACCGGCCGTTATTTAAAATGGAACAAAATCCATCCAGATAATTAGAGAAGGAAAATGAATACCTGTGATGCTTGGACGTTTTCATCTTCCAACCTGTTCTGACCCATCATCACCACCCTCTTGGGTCTAGAAGAGTACGCAGCATTTAAGGCATGGGCCAGAGCTCGGACCGTGTTGTAAATGCTGTAGGTGTCCTGAAACAGGCTCCTTTCAAGGACGTCCTGAGAGAACCCTGAAAGGTTCTCCTTCACTTTGCATCGCTTCTGGCCTTTCACAGAAAACACATGCTTTGAATATGAGCAATTATAGCCCCAAGGCCAAAATGGATGGTAATTAATGTAGGCGGAGGAAACTGGCAGATTATCATCATGTTTTGATCTTTTTTTGGTCTGGATAAATAAAGATAGATATCCATGAATGTGCTTGTTCTCAAGTCTTTTGGGAGACATGTTGGAGCTGACATATGAGAAAGCTATTGTGATCCAAACTTTCCCAGTAATGGGTTCCAGGGTTTCACTCACTGTTTCTATTGTATTTGCAGCTTCGAAGGGGGACTGAGAGTCCCCATAGTAAAGAAACACATTGATTCTCCTGTCCATGGAAAGTGAAATCTTCTTCATGAGCTTTGTGTACTCATCTGGTTTAAGCAGATTGTCTCGTGAAATTGTTTGTGAGAAAGCAAGGCAGACACCATCCTTAGCAAGCGCAGGTGCCAGGGTGCTCAGAAACCTTTCTCCATTGTCAGAGTCAGGAGCTATGAGCCCAATCCAAGTCCACCTGAAATGTAGGAGTAGCCTGACAATCCCTGAGACTGGGGGATCTTCATTTGGGGTCATTCGGTAGAGCAAAGGAGATTGCCTTTTGTCAAGGGCATGATGAACAGAAGCATAACTGACCTAGGAAGTACAGGAAGATATAAAGGGTTTTATTGGTCAACTGGAAATTGTGGTGTGATGTCCTGCTTCCTCCACAACTCTTTAAGAAAACATGGAGCAACATTGCTAGATTTAGACCCTAGATCTTATCTGCTGTCCTTTTAAAGTTGCACAATTAGAACAGCAACAACCCACATTCATAAGAACAAGTAATGAAAAACAGCAGAATCTGTTTTAAGAGAGATGGCTTCTGTTGGTGTCAGGGAAGTGCCATCAGAACAGGGGCGGGAAACAGAGGGGCAGTTGTGTTACAGGGAGCCTCTGAAAATATTGCGAAGCAGTTCCTCTTCTGGTGATGAGGAAAACCCCACCTCCAGTGGGGAAGAGGTGAAAGGACCAGAGGATTCTGGTGGGAGCCTCAGCACCACTCCTGGCAAAGCCAGCCAGGAGGGAAGCACGCACCCTCTGTCCCTGCGCAGAAGTCTAAGGCGCAAAGAGGGGAGGAAGAGGCTGGGCGTAACGAGGCTTTTATGCTGGAGAAGGTCCAGGAAACAGGCACTCCCGGATTCTGCTAGCGATTGAAGCAGACATGAACTTTGGGGTTCTGCAGTGTAAAAAGTTTGCATCTAAAGAAAACCTGTAAAAGACAGGTCTGAGTCCTGCCTGGTTACTCGTGAGCAGTCACCCTTGCCATCTGACAGTTGGGGCTGTTCTGGGATTAAGAAGTTTTAGGGCAATACTCAACTAGTGACTAGTAGTGTGGGAATCTGTCCCATTTTTCCTATACTGTTTTCCAGATTTAAAATCCCCACCCATCTCACAAAGCTGTTTGCTCTTTGAGAGGAAACATTCCTTTACCACATAGGCCAGGGGTTCCCAAAGTGATGCCCTCCAGATGATATTCAACTCCAACTCCCATGAGCCAATGGGAGCACAACTCCCATGAGCCAATGGGAGTTGTAGTGCAGCAATACTGGGAGGGGACCACATAGGCTACTGCTGATATAGGTAGAGAAGCTACTTAAACCAGTGATTTTCAGAGAATGAGTCAGAGATTTGGGTGGTTGGGTCAGAGCAGAGGGACTTCATATGTCCAGAAAGCTGTTCAACAGTGGAACAGACATCTTTGGGAGGTGATGGACTCTCTTTCCTTGGGTGTTTTTAAGCAGGGGTTGGATGGTCATCTGTCATGGATGCTTTAGTTGAGATTCCTGCATTGCCGGGGGTTGGACTAGATGACCCCCTGGGTCCCTTCCACACTGGCAGAGAAAGGGGGGCAGTGGGGGTGGACTGCCTCCCCCACCCGGGAGCGTGGGGCAACAGGACTACCAAAGTTCACCCAACCATATTTACAGCACCTAAGAGACTCTGCTGCCGCCGCCGCTTCTGCTCTTGCAGCGACCAGCAATTCCTGGGGGGAGAAGGCGGCTCTCCAAGCCAGATGTTTCCTAGCTTATGCTTGCCCACCCCCTGCCACCCACACACCTTCATTTTTTTTAAAAAGATATTTATTAAAAGTTATTAAGATATAACAAGAAAAAAGAAAAATAAACATACAAAATAAAAAACAGTTAAAAACACACATTAATTTTCAATAACATAACTTCCATACACTTATTTCCTCGGACCTCCTCATACCTCCCTTCTTTGTATTCCAGTTCGATTTGTTAGTTCAGCAAATCCTTACCATAAAACTTTTACCCATTTGTGAAACCTCTTTTTTTTCATATCTCTTAAAGCATTACAGCTGGAAACCGCTTAGTTTCTATCCAACATCCTTCTAACATTCATTAATTTTACAATGTTTCTGTAAGTAGTCTTTGAATTTCTTCCAGTCTTCTTTCACCGACTCTTCTCCCTGGTCTCGGATTCTGCCAGTCATTTCTGCCAATTCCATGTAGTCAATCACCTTCATCTGCCATTCTTCCATTCTTTTTTCGATGGTCTCTGTATTTGTGTTCACCTTCTGCCCCAAATTATTAATACTTGTAGTATTTAAATCAATTTTGCTTGATGCTTCCACAACTTGTTTATTTGTCTCAGCTACTTGTTTATTTGTCTCATTTAATTGTCTGTTTGTGTCAGCTACCTGTTTGCTTAAACTTTCCAAAGATTCATTAATTTTAGCAAGTGCCTGTGCCAAAACTTCTTCCGACAACATAACTTTTGGTTTAGCCTGTGGGAGTGTGACCCCAATGTTCCAGATGCACCAGATGTCGAAAACCTTCGCTGCGCAGTATCTGCCCGGAATTGTCTGCCAGACCTAGTAGTAGTGGGTTTTTCCTGCGACGACTCTATCTTCCCTTTCCCATCTGCCATAACAGTCTCATAGAAATTCAAGGTCACTCCCACAGTACAACAATTGTTTTGGTATAAAATGAAATGGAATTTTCCTTTGAGCCCGTTGTTATTGTAGCAATGTCCAGCTTCCTCTAGGGGGACAGAGTAACAACCAGAACTTGCAACTTTTGAGAACAAAAATTATCTTTGTAAGCTCCCAATTCACTTTAAAAACAACAGTCTCAGTGCATTTAAACAGTTACTTTCAAGCCAGAAGAAGTCCAGAAACACTGTATCCCTTTTACAGAGTTAGCTGTCAAAACTTTCTGCTATGCGACCCTTATCTCAAGGCAGTCCGTTCCAGATTTTAAACAATGAATTATTACTTCCTTTTCCCCTTCTTTTTTTGCAGGTATATTCAGCTCAGTCTTTTTCCCCCCTCCTCTCCTGCAATCCGGAGGGGGAGAACCACTTTCAGATGTTAAGATCAGCTCTTTTTTCCAAGCAACTTTCTATGTTTCCGCTTTAGAGTCTCTTTGCTTTGATCTATTTACAACGCAGGGAAAGCAGACTTCCTGGTTGTACCTTCCCCGCTCAGTACCAAATTAAATGTCTTTCTTTGAATCTGTTTCAATCCTACTCACGGGTAGTTGTTTTCAAAAGCCAATTGTCCCAGAAAAAAGGCAGCGCTCTCTGGTAACAGCTTCGCGGCTTCGCTCCACAGAAGAAGCAATCGGCTCACTGCACCACACCACCCCCACTCCGCTCGGGAGCCCGTTGCCAAGCTCCTTTTGCAATTGGGGGGGCGCAAACAGTGCCCGCTGAGTCCCAAGTTCACAGGCTTCCCCCACCTGTGATTTTTGAGGGGTCCCCGCTGCGCCGTAGCAGTAAAGACCCAGTTTCCGCGGAGCTCTGTCCCTCCAAATCAGAGGGAAGCAGCCATTACCGATGGCGCCACCCCGGAAGTCCCACCCACACACCTTCAAGGACCAATGAGGAGTCCGACGCTGCCCTACCTGAACGCCCCTGGATGCAAAGATGGCATCCACTGAGCAAGGGGAGGGACAGAAGGTGCCTAGATAGAGGCCCCTAGGAAAGTTAGGAAAATAAAGATTTAAGTACTTATGCTCACAAGGTTAAGTAAATAAACCAGAAAATAACATTTGCAAGTGTATCTTATTTTTGCTTCTTTTAATAATTTCAATGGGGGGGACGGGACAAAAACATGTCCGCACCGGGTACCATCTGACCTTGCTACGCCACTGATTGAGTGTTAGCTCACTTGAGTGTTAGTTTCACATGAGTTTAGTTTTTCTGCCCAATATTTATTTATCCTCCATCTTAAAGTCCCAGAGCAGGTTACAAAAATAGGCTCGTGTAAAGCCATCCCTGAGATGGCTTCTAGAGGCTGCATTTCTGAACCACCAAGATACGATTCCTGCCCCGTGTAAATTGCTGTTTTCCTATTCATTTATTTTTTTAAAAAGAGGTGCGGGAACTCAGCATGAACACCTTTCTTTTCCTCTTAGAAGGTGCCGGCTGGAAAAAAAGCCTGTTTCCCCTTTGTAAGTGTAAAGTACTTAGCAGCTCCTGTGAACCTCCTGTTGTAGCTTCTGAGATGTCTTTGTATTTCCGAAAGGTTTGTTCCCCCCTTAGACTGCTCTGATGGTGACTCTCTTTCTGGAAAAAATCTTCACCCAGCAGGACAAATCCTTCAACATAAGAAGAGGCTCCTGGATCAGGCCAACGACTCATCTAGCCCAGCATCCTGTTCACACAGTGGCCGGCCAGATGATTGTAGGAAACCAGCAACCACAGCATGAGCACGAAAGCCCTCGTGCCTCATCATAGCTGTCAACTTTACCCTTTTATTGTGAGGAATCCTATTCGGAATAAGGGAATTTTCCTTAAAAAAAAGGAAAAAGTTGACAGCTATGTGCCTCATATGATTCCCAGCAAGTGTATTCATACCTGGGGGATTTTGTAGGTTCCCAGCATATTTGAAATCTGGAGTGAGGTGTCAGAGTTGACCCCTTCAATGAAAACCAAGGGCTTCTTCTCTCTTCCGCAGTGGTAGTTTGGGACATTGGCCCTCCCAGGAGAGAGCAGATCTAGCGTGGTGTCATAGGTCATCCTTGCATCGAAATAATTGTCATAGATGTCATAGCCCAGGGTGATGTTGGGTAAGATCCGGGGGTCCTGATTAATCTCATGGATGGCAATCATGAAGGACAGGAGATACCAGTATGCTACCATATCTGCTGCCCTGCAACAAAGCATGAAGCCGAATGTCAGTCTCCGTTCAGTGAAAAGTGTCAAGTCCCTTCTTTCTTAACCCTATAAGAAATTGCAGCCACAAGAATGAAGCAAAACAGAACATCCACATCACATAATCAGTCATTTGTGAGTTTGTTGGAAGGTGAATGGCTGCTTGCCAGTCAAAGGGAGATAGAAGCATATTTGAGCACTAGAGTACTGGAAAGAGGGAGTGAATACAACTCTCAAATATATTGAGCAAAAGTTTGTAAAAGGACGGAGCACTAGTTCAAGGGGAGTGGTAGGTTATAAGAGTTTGTTTCCTTATTTTTAAAAAAGGAAGAGTAAAATAGAGATCTTTACAAGTCATATGATTCCTGCTTCTAATTGTTATTGCTGTTCTTATCCTATTTAGTACCCACCTTTCACGCTAAGGTCCCAGGGCAGGTGAACTGTACTGGCTACCAGTTGATTTCTAGACTCAATTCAATGTGATTATATGTTAACTTTATAAATACATTGCGACAATTTAATAGTTTTACTCCTGTTCCTTTCAGAGGAGTCCATATCAGGCCATCTTTACATGTCCCAAGTTAAGAAGTTGGGATGCAGATGATCTCTGGCTTTTCATGATTCACCATCAATTTGTTTCTTTCCGATGGAAAAAGAAGGGAGGGAATCAATGCACATGCATTTTGTGTCTGCAATGGGCAAGATCTAGAAAGCACAACTTATCCCTGGCATATAAGCATTACAGGCTTGGACAATCACAGCTGAGCATCATAGTATTAAACAAGGTTCAATGTAGATGCCTACCCATTAATCACAATTTTGTCTGCTGTGCAGAAATTGCATGGGGAAAATGCAGCGTACCTTATAATGTAAATGTAAGGTGGGGCAAGGAAATGGTGTCCAATATGAACAATTTGTAATGTAGATATGACCCCGCTTATGAGGTGGTCTCCTGGTTCGTAATAATTCATTGCATCTGGACTGTCCCTTCTCAAGTTCAATGGGCATTTTGCTTTCCGCATCTTAGAAGCTGCACAGGGAAGCAGCAGCAGCAGCAGCAACATCAATAAGAGCCTCACTCTGGGTCTGCCTCCTGTCATTACGTCTGTTGTCACTGCTCTCAACTTAGCAAGAAACTGAGAGTCTCCAGCAAGACTGAAGCCCCAGTGACATTGAGAGGAAAGGGACGATACGAAGCTTTCACACTGGCAAAAACCCTGCCTGCACATGAGGTCTTTACATATGCAGCAAGCATTTCAAGCTCTCATTTCTGAAATGTCTGTGTCAAAAGTGGGTACTTTGCTTGAGTTTTGCCAAGGAATAAATCACTATGATTATGATAGGTATGTGGGGAATAATCCTCTCTGGAATCACTGTGGAGCTTGGGCAGCAGCTGCAGAGCTGGAAGAAAACATTCCAATCTGTTTTCTCCTGCTCTGGAGGGTAGGACTCGAACCAGTGGCTTCAAGTTAAGGGAAAGGAGACTCCAACTAAATATCAGGAAAAACTTTCTGACTGTGAGAGCTGTTTGAGAGTGGAATGGTCCCCCTTTGGAGGTTGTGGACTTTCCTTCCTTGGAGGTTCTTAAGCAGAGTTTGGATGGGCATCTGTCTTGGGTGCGTTAGTTGAAATTTCTGCATTGCAAGGGGTTGGACTAGATGACCCTTGGAGTCCCTTCCAACTCTGCACTTCCATAATGCTATGATTCTATGTTCACAATATCTCACTGATGTGGCAAAATGTGATCCTAGAATGACAATTATTTAAGATACATCACCACATAAGCCAGGATGGATCCAAACTTGAGGCTTTCACTGCTAGGCCGCATTGCTGCGATAAAAATGAATGTATTGCCTAGAATGTTGTTTTTGTTTCAAACACTGCAAATTTTGGATAAAATGGATTGTTTCAAGAAGTGGCAGAGAGACATTTCTAGATTTGTCTGGCAGGGCAAGAAGCCTAGAATAAAATTCAAAATACTAACGGACGCAAAGGAAAGAGGTGGATTTGCCCTGCTAGACCTTAAACTTTATTATGAATCAGCAGCTTTTTGCTGGCTGAAAGAATGGCTGCTTCTTGAAAACACAGACATTTTGGACTTAGAAGGTTTTAATAATGTATTTGGATGGCATGCATACTTGTGGTATGAGAAGGTCAAAGCACATAAAGCATTTAAAAATCATATTGTCAGGAAAGCATTGTTTAATGTCTGGATAAGATATAAGGACCTACTTGAAAATAAAACCCCAAGGTGGCTGTCACCGATGGAAGTGAAGGCTCAGAAAAAGCTCAATATGGAGGCCAAATGGCCGAAATATTGGGAAATTCTGGAACAAGAGGGAGATAGATTGAAACTGCAAAGTTTTGAAAAAATAAAAAATAAAGTGCGAGATTGGCTTCATTACTATCAGATAATGGAGGCATACAATTTGGACAAGAAAATTGGCTTCCAGGTGGAAAAATCAAAATTGGAAACAGAACTGTTAGAACCCAAAACCAAGATTTTGTCAAAGATGTATAACTTGCTGTTGAAATGGAATACTCAGGATGAAACGGTGAAATCTGCTATGATTAAATGGGCACAAGATGTTGGACATAACATAATGATGGCTGACTGGGAACAGTTATGGACCACAGGTATAAAGTTTACGACATGTAATGCCTTAAGAGAGAATATTATGAAAATGATATACAGGTGGTAGATGACACCAGTCAAGCTTGCAAAAATCTATCAGGCTTTCTGGGAGATGATCTATAACGAAATGAAAAAGGTATATAAATATACCTTCCTGAAGAAACCAGAGGCCTTTCTCCTGGGCATGGTCGGCCAATTGGTGCCAAAGAAGGACTGAACTTTCTTTATGTATGCCACAACAGCAGCAAGAATACTTATTGCAAAGTATTGGAAGACACAAGATCTACCCACTCTGGAAGAATGGCAGATGAAGGTGATGGACTACATGGAACTGGCGGAAATGACTGGCAGAATCCGAGACCAGGGAGTCGGTGGTAGAAGATTGGAAGAAATTTAAAGACTATTTACAGAAATACTGCAAAATTAATGAATGTTAGAATGATGTCAGAATGAAGTTAAGTGGTTTTAGCAGCAATGTTATAAAGGTGTATGTAAAAATGGATTGTTAACAGGTGAGAATCCAAAGTTATAATATATTAAGTTAAAGGATTAAGATAAAAACAAAGAGGGAAAGAAATTGCTGAATTAACTAACTGAACTGGAATACAAAAAAGGGAGGTGGGAGGAGGTCAGGGAAACAAGGAAATGAAATGTAAGGCATGGAAAGATTGATTTGTTTTTAAATGTCCCTTATTTTTTGTATTTTGTATTTTTTATTTTCTCTAATATATTTTTTTCTTGTCTATGTAACCTTTTTTTTAAAAAAAAACCTTAATAAATATCATTTTTAAAAAAAAGCCAGGATGGATCACCACATAAGCCAAGTGGCTGGATTTTGTAATTGCCTTTCTGTTCACAGATCCCTACAATGGAAAAGAATGTACAAAGAATCAGATGGCATCTTTGCTTTTTGTCGTCAGATGCTCCTTTGTATTCAGACCAGGCCTGAGTAGTATAATGTAGCACTTGGGGAGGAAGATGCAGCCCAGAAGCCCAGCACTGGAGGCCAACATAGAGAAGACCTGCACGGCTACCATGTATTTTCCCTTGGTGCTCTGGTAGGTGGGCACAAAGGAGACCCAAACACTGCAGAAGACCAGCATGCTGAAGGTGATCAGCTTGGCCTCATTGAAGGCCCCAGGCAGCTTCCTGGCTAGGAAAGCCACCATGAAGCAGATGGCAGCCAGGAAGCCCATGTAGCCGAGGGCACTGTAAAACATGGCCACAGACCCTACATTACATTGCAGGATAATCTCTGTAGGCTGGGAGTGCATGTCTGAGTCTGGGAAAGGGGGAGAGGTACTCAGCCAGGTGGTGCAGATGAGAACTTGGACACTGGAACAGGATAGGATGACAGCGTTGGCCAGAGTCTTCCCCAGCCATTTCTTCACCCTGTTCCCTGGCTTTGTGGCCAGAAAAGCCAGCACAACGGTAATGGTTTTGGCCAACAAAGAAGAGACAGCAACTGAGAAGATGAGGACAAATGCAATTTGTTGGAGAAGACAGGTGGCTTTTCTTGGCCGGCCAATGAAGAGCAAGGAGGACAAAAAGGAGAGCAAGAGGGATACAAGGAGGGTGTAGGAAAGGTCCCTGTTGTTGGCTTTGACTATGGGAGTTTCTGAGTATTTAATGAAAATTCCTAACACCAAGCATGTGATTAAGGAGAATAACAAGGTAACAAAAGACAAGAGAATCCCCAAATAGTCTTCATAGGACAGGAAAGTGATAATCTTGGGAACACATTGATCTCGGTCCTTGTTTGAGTGCTGATCTTCTGGACATTTGGTGCAGACATCTGCATCTGAAAGTAAGATGAGTGATTTCAGTACCCAGAGTCTCAACCAAGGGACATTCCCAGCCCCAGTGGGAGATACTATGACTTGAATCGGCAATCTGTTGCATGCAAAGCAGATATCCCAACCTTGGGTAAAGGTTTTATGGGAGGGGGGAATAAATGATACTGTTTTGGACAAGATTACAAAAGTTGCCCTATTCCTTCTCTCACTTGCCTTCCACAGTGGAGACTGTCCCTTTTACACAGGGAGAACAATCAAAGCAGCAAAGTGGCTCTCCTTCCCGGATGACCTTGACATCCCCAATATGACAGCTCTCAGCACATCTGGATTGAGGGATAGTCTGCCCATAAAGAAAGATGGTCAGGAATTAGTAGTATGTCTACCTATGCAAAAATACTGGAGCCAATAGGAATCTTCCGCCCGTGGCAAGGAGTAGGTCTGGTGGAGTGGTTTTTGGTGGAGTGGACAGTTCTCCAAATGCAGAGAAGTAGAAAATGGATTCCCATTACCCAAGGATTGGTCCTTGGACCTGTGGTTTTTACCTTCTTCATAGTTGTCTACAGATAGGGGTGAGCATTCAGGCAGCCATATTTGATGATTATAATAAACTGTAGGTGGTGCTGTGGTCTAAACCACTGAGCCTCTTGGGCTTGCCAATGGGAAGGTGGGCAGTCTGAATCCACACCATGGGGTGAGCTCTAGCTGCTCTGTCCCAGTTCCTGCCAACCTAGCAGTTCAAAAGCACACCTCTGCAGTAGATAAATAGGTATCGTTGCTGTGGGAAGGTAAATAGCATTTTTGTACGCTCTGGCACATGTCACGCTGTTGCACCAAAGCGGTTTAGTCATTCTGGCCACCTGACCTGGAAAAGCTGTCTACAGACAAATGCCGGCTCCCTCGGCCTAAAAGCAGAGATGATCACCACAACCCATAGTTGGATTCGACTGAATTAAACTGGGTCTAACCTTACCTTTACTAAAATTTTAATGGAATTTTAAACAAAAATAGATTGTGAAGACCTCCAAAAGAACCTCTCCAAATTTGAGTTGTTGAGCAATAAATTGGCAAATGTAATTCAAAGCAAACAAGCGTGAAGTGATGGAAGTTGAGGCAAAAAATATTACTTTCATAAATATGCTCCTGGGACTTGAAGTAGGGATGACTCTTCCTACAAAACTAAAATCCCTTTCAACCCAATATCCTCTGTTTTCTTTTTCTTTTTTGGATCATAGTCAAATGTATCTGAATGATTTAACCCACCTTATTAAACCAAAGGGGCCACACGATGGCATCCTGATCAATGGTGACTTTTACGCCTGCGGATCCCTCTCTCTCCACACTCCCAACTTTCCCTACGTGAAGGGAGTCATTGGCAAGCATCACAATGTTCACCAGGTCAAAATCAGCTGTCAGGTCCCCATTCTCATCTAAATATATTCCACCCATAGAAGCATTGTAGAACTGAAAATCACTCAGAAAACGGTGAAACTGGAATGACAGAGAAGATTGCAGCATTTAAGAAAGGTGGCTGTTTCCACCCAGGTGGTTCACATATTATCTAGGCACATAGTAGCCATGGAGCACTTTTCTATTTCCAGTACAGTGGTACCTCAGGTTACATACGCTTCGGGTTACATTCGCTTCAGGGTACAGACTCCGCTAATCCTGAAATAGTGCTTCTGGTTAAGAACTTTGCTTCAGGATGAGAACAGAAATCGTGCTTGGGCGGCGCGGCAGCAGCAGGAGGCCCCATTAGCTAAAGTGATGCTTCAGGTTAAGAACAGTTTCAGGTTAAGAACAGACCTCCAGGACGAATTATGTACTTAACCCGAGGTACCACTGTATATCTGAAGGAGTATCTCCACTCCCATCGTTCTGCCCGGACACTGAGGTCTAGTGCCAAGGGCCTTCTGGCGGTTCCCTCACTGCGAGAAGCCAAGTTACTGGGAACTAGGCAGAGATGTCATCCCACCAGATGTCAAAGAGAAGAAAAACTACCAGAATTTTAGAAGACATCTGAAGGCAGCCCTCTTTAGGGAAGTTTTTAATGTTTAACAGACTACTGTATTTTAATACTTTGTTGGAAGCCGCCCAGAGTGGCTGGAGAAACCCAGCCAGATGGGCGGGGTATTAGTAGTAGTAGTAGTAGTAGTAGTAATAATAATAATAATAATAATAATAATAATAATAATAATAATAATAATAGTTCCCAATATACCTGAGGTCTTTCAGAATAGGTTTTTCCTTCAGCTGAGCAGCCTGAGAAATAGGTTGCGTCCAAGAGGCTCTGTGTTGGGGTTGGGGAGGGAATGTCACCTCCTCTCAGAGTCCTGCTCCAAGCTATGGCTGCGGCTGCAGTTGTGACAGCTACCAGACAGGCTGCAGACTTGCAGGCCAGGCACTGCATGAGGCAGGCTTGTGACCCTCAACCAGGGTGAGAGCCTAATTGAAAGGGAAGTTTGGTTTGGTGGAGTTCCCCCTCTTTGAAAGGATCACATGATTAGTGCTAGCAGTCCATAGTCCAGCAGATCAAGGTAACTATTGAATCATAGAATCATAGAATCATAGAGTTGGAAGAGACCACAAGGGCCATTGAATCCAACCCCCTGCCAAGCAGGAAACACCATCAGAGCATTCCTGACATATGGTTGTCAAGCCTCTGCTTAAAGACCTCCAAAGAAGGAGACTCCACCACACTCCTTGGCAGCAAATTCCACTGTCAAACAGCTCTTACTGTCAGGTAGTTCTTCCTAATGTTTAGGTGGAATCTTCTTTCTTGTAGTTTGGAACTATTGCTCCGTGTCCACTTCTCTGGAGCAGCAGAAAACAACCTTTCTCCCTCCTCTATGTGACATCCTTTTATATATTTGAACATGGCTATCATATCACCCCTTAACCTCTTCTTCTCCAGGCTAAACATGCCCAGCTCCCTTAGCCGTTCCTTATAAGGCATCATTTCCAGGCCTTTGACCATTTTGGTTGCCCTCCTCTGGACACGCTCAAGCTCATCTTGTTTATTTCCCATGCTTTGCGCATTAGTGTACAGACATTGAAGTCCATTAATCATTCCCCCATGTCTCTTATTTAAGGATTTTTTCCTCCCACCACTAGGTCTGCGTGCTGTTTGCTCCATTTGGTCTATGACATTTGGATGATCATCTTCATCAATTGATAGATTCCTACCTTCAGAAGCACTGTCTCCCTCCCCCACATTAGTCAGTTTAAAGCCCTCCTGATGAGGTTTCTGAGATTTTTGGCAAAAACATTTCTCCCAACCGTTGTGAGGTGCAGCCCATTGCTTGCCAGAAGTCCATCTTCAAGAAACTGCAGTCCGTGATCTAAGAATCCAAACCGTTCCTGTTTACACCATTTGCGAAGCCAGCTGTTCACTTCCACTATTTTTCCCTCTCTCCCTGGGCCACGTTGTTCAACTGAGAGGACAGATGAGATGACAATTTGTGCATTTAGTTGCTTCAATTTCCTGCCGAGAGCCTCGTAGTCTCTTTTGATCTTCTGGAGGCTATTGCTTGCAGTGTCATTGGTTCCCACATGAACCAAGAGGAAGGGCTATTTGTCCGTGGGTTTTATGATTCCTTGCAGTCGTTCAGTTACATCTTGGATCTTAGCCCCGGGGAGACAGCACACTTCCCGAGACATCTTGTCAGGCCCACAGATCACTGCTTCTGTTCCCCTCAGTAGGGAATCCCCTATCACCACTACACGCCTCCTCTTAGGTTTGGTCGGGGTTCTTCCGTGAGCTGTCCGTTCCAAGGTCGCCTGCACATTCCCTGAGGACTGACTTTGCTGCTCGTCTTCATATACCTGATCGACTGTAATGAGGGAGAGATCCTCAAATGGAGTCTGCTCTTCGTCTTCCATGCTAGGGGAGAGGACCTCAAAGCGATTGTGTATTTCTAAGGGCCTATCAATTCTGTATCATTGATTTTGACCTACAGTATTTTATAACCTTATTTATCTCCTCTTTTTTAATGCTTGGTAAATTTCTGTTAATTAAAGGAAATGGATCTATGAATCTGTCATTGAACTGATTTTCATTTAAAATGGAACAATGTCTATCCAGATCATTAGAGAATAAATATGAATACCTGTGATGGTTGGACTTTTTCATCTTCCAACCTGTTCTGTCCCACCATCACCACCCTCTTGGGTCTAGAAGAGTACGCAGCATTTAAGGCATGGGCCAGAGCTCGGACCGTGTTGTAAATGCTGTAGGTGTCCTGAAACAGGCTCCTTTCAAGGACGTCCTGAGGGAAACCTGAAAAGTTCTCCTTCACTCTGCATCGCTTCTGGCCTTTCACAGAAAACACATGCTTTGAATATAAGCAATGATAGCGTTGAAACCAAAATTTATCGAAATCACTAATGATGCCATAAACCGGCAGATTACCCTTGTGTGTTGATCTCTTTTTGGTCTGGATAAACAAAGAAAAATATCCATTAATGTGTTTGTACTGAAGGAATTTGGGAAGCATGTTGGAGCTGGCATATGAGAAAGCTATTGTGATCCAAACTTTCCCAGTAATGGGTTCCAGGGTTTCACCCACTATGTGAAGTACAAGTGCAGCTTCAGTGCTGGACTGAGAATCCCCATAGTAAAGAAACACATTGATTCTCCTGTCCATGGAAAGTGAAATCTTCTTCATGAGCTTTGTGTACTCATCTGGTTTAAACAGATTGTCTCGTGAAATGGTTTGTGAGAAAGCAAGGCAGACAACATCCTTAGCAAGCGCAGATGCCAGGGTGCTCAGAAACCTTTCTCCATTGTCAGAGTCAGGAGCTATGAGCCCGATCCAAGTCCACCTGAAATTCAGGAGTAGTCTGACAATCCCTGAGCCTGGGGGTTCTTCATTTGGGGTCATTCGGTAGAGCAAAGGAGATTGCCTTTTGTCAAGGGCATGATGAACAGAAGCATAACTGACCTAGGAAGTACAGGAAGATATAGAAGGTTTTCTACTGTTATTATTTTGTTTGGGGGAGGGTTCAATTTTTAGATCACCTGCATGTTAGCTTCACATGAGTTTCATTCCTTAGATTTGTTTTTCTGCCAAATATTTATTTATTCTCCATCACAGCAGGTTACCAAAATAGGCTTGTGAGAAGCCATCCCTGAGGTGTCTTCTGGAGCCTGCATTTCTGTCCCACCAAAGTATGATTCATGCCCCATGTAAACTGCTATTTTCCTATAAAAAGAGGTGCCGGAACTCACCACAAACAGCTCCCTTGTCCACTTATAAAGTGCCCGATGGAGAGAGAAGAAAGCCCCTTCTCCCTTAGTAAGTCTAAAGCAGCTCACATTACTGAACTTCTTATTGCAGCTTCTGAGAGGCATCTGTCAAAAGGCTTAATCCCACTTTAGACTATTCTGATGGTGACTTTCTTTGTGAAACCCTTCTTCACCCAGCAGGACAAATCCTTCAACATAAGGAGAAACTCCTGGATCAGGCCTATGGCCCATCTAGCCCAGCATCCCGTTCACACAGTGGCCAGCCAGGTGATTGTAGGAAACCAGCAAGCACAGCATGAGCACAAATGCACTCTGCCCTCATGTGATTCCCAGCAACCAGCACCCAGAAGCATTGGTGCCTCCAACTAGGAAGGTAGATCACAGTCATCATGCCTAGCAGCCATTACTACTTGCCTTCAGGAATTAGTTTAATCCTCTCTTAAAACCTTCACTGCCTCCTCTGGGAGTGAGTTTCATCGTTTGCTTCCTATTCAGAGAGGTTGCTGTTCTCTCCATGTTGCCAATGCTAGTGTATTCATACCTGGGGGATTTTGTAGGTTCCCAGCATAGTTGAAATCTGGAGCGAGGTGTCATAGTTGACCCCTTCAATGAAAACCAAGGGCTTCTTCTGTCTTCCGCAGTGGTAGTTTGGGACATTGGCACTCCCAGGAGACAGCAGATCTAGGGTGGCATCATAGGTCATCCTTGCATCGAAATAATTCTCGTAGATGTCATAGCCCAGGGTGATGTTGGGTAAGATCCTGGGATCCTGATTAATCTCATGGATGGCGATCATGAAGGACAGGAGATTCCAGTATGCTACCATACCTGCTGCCCTGCAACAAAGCATGAAGCCTAATGTCAGTCTCCATTCAGTGAAAAGTGTCAAGTCCCTGCTTTCTTAACCCTATAAGAAATTGCAGCCACTAGAATGAAGCAAAATAGAGCGTCCTCATCACATAATCAGTCATCTGTGAGTTTGTTGGAAGGTGAACGGCTGCTTGCCAGTTAAAGGGAGAGAGAAGAAGAGAAGAAGAAGAACAGTTTGGATTTGATATCCTGCCTTTCACTCCCCTTCAGGAGTCTCAAAGCGGCTAACATTCTCCTTTCCCTTCCTCCCCCACAACAAACACTCTGTGAGGTGAGTGGGGCTGAGAGACTTCGAAGAAGTGTGACTGGCCCAAGGTCACCCAGCAGCTGCAGGTGGAGGAGCGGAGACGCGAACCCGGTTCCCCAGATTGCGAGACTACCGCTCTTAACCACTACACCACACTGGCTCTCGCAGGGTAGGTGTACTGTACTGGCTGCCAGTTGATTTCTAGACCCAATTCTACATGATTACATGTTAACTTAATAAATAGATTGCTACAAGTTAATAGCTATAGTCTTGATCCTTTCAAGGGAGTAGAGATGAAGCCATTTTCACATCTCCAGTGTCAAGAATTTGGGACACAGATAATCTCTGACTTTTCATGATTCACCTTCAAGTTGTTTTTTTCCAGTGGAAAAAGTAAGGAGGGAATCAATGCACATGCATTTTGTGTCTTCAATGGGCAAGATCTAGAAAGCAGGACTTGTTCCTGGCATATAAAGCATTACAGGCTTGGACAATCACAGGTGAGCATCACAGTATTAAACAAGGTGCTACACATATGCCTACCCATTAATCACATTTTTTGTCTGCTATGCAGAAATTGCACAGGGAAAGTACAGCTTACACAAGAAATAAAATGTAGGGGCTGTGAGGAAATTGTGTCCAAGATGAACTATTTGTAATGTAGATATGACCCCGCTTATCAGATGGTCTCCTGGCTCGTAATAATTCGTTGCACCTGGACTATCCCTTTCCAAGTTCAATGGGCATTTTTCTTTCTGTATTCCAGAGGTTGCACAGGGTAGCAGCAGCAGCAGAAGCAGCAACATCAATAAGAGCATCCCTCTGGGTCTGCCCCCTGTCATTTCGTCTGTCCTCACTGCTCTCAACTTAGCAAGAAGAGAATTACATGAAGCCCAAAGTCTCCAGCAAAACTGAGACCCCAGTGACATTGTGAGGAAAGGGATGATATGACGGTTTCACACTGGCAGAATCCCTGCCTGCCTGGAAGATAAGTCAAAGCCCTCGATGGCACAAGAGGTCTTTAAATATGCAGCAGGCATTTCAAGCTCTCATTTCTGAAATATCTGTTCTTTGTGTCAAAAGGGGGTATATTGCTTGAATTTTGCCAAGAAGAAAAGAAAGCAATCACTATGTTTATGATAATTATGTGGGGAATAATTGTCTCTGGAATCACTGTGGAGCTTGAGGAGCAGCTGCAGAACTGGAAGAAAACATTCCAATCTGTTTTCTCCTGCTCTGGAGGGTAGGACTCGAACCAGTGGCTTCAGGTTAAGGGAAAGGAGACTCCAACTAAATATCAGGAAAAACTTTCTGACTGTGAGAGCTGTTTGAGAGTGGAATGGTTCCCCTTGGGAGGACTTTCCTTCCTTGGAGATTCTTAAGCAGAGTTTGGATGGCCATCTGTCTTGGGTGCGTTAGCTGAGATTCCTGCATTGGAGGGGGTTGGACTAGATGACCCTTAGGGGTCCCTTCCAACTCGATGATTCTATGTTCACAAGATCTCACTGATGTGGCGACATGTTGTGGAAAAGGTCAGAGGGGGAAAGGTGATCCTTGAATGACCTTTATTTAAGATACATCACCAGATAAGCCAGGATCAAGCTATTTTTTCAGGACATTTTGGGGCCTATGTGCACATTTGAAAACCCAAGAGGCAGTCCCATCGCTCACAGCTATTCTACTAGCTGCAACATAATGTTTCTTTCACAAATAATGTCAAGGATGGGAGAAGGGATCCCTGTTGGCATTAGGGATGTGGTTTGGGGGCACATGGGCCTATGAACTGCTTTGATGGGATGATAATGGACTTCTGTTGTTTTCTGGTAGCTAACATGTGAGTGTTTAACCTTAGATTCAGTGGCAAAGGTATTGAAATGCAAATCACCATTTTGAAAGAGAGTTGCCTTTAGTCTTTTTTCCCAAGCTGTGAGAATATGGATGAAAATGAAGTTCTCCAGGTGAACAACCTCAGGCTAATTGGAGGCTGTAAGGAAAGGAGATATTTTCTTATAGGTCTGTTTGGAATTTTCTTTCGTTTCTAAGAAAATGGACTTGCACAATATACCGTATTGCAGGGAATTATTTGGATGTATCTTTGATGTTTTTTGTTCTGTTTTGAAGAAAGTTCTGCAAGTAAAGTTTTGAACAATGGGTCCAGACAATGCCTTATTTCAACAGGAGTCAGTTTTTTATGCAACCAGTCACTGCAGCTGGCCCCTGCCCACAGGGCTATGCCCATGATGGGGGGATTAGTTCAGTGGAGTGGTAGCTTTGCTGGAGTTTCCTTCTTTAAAAGCAAAGAGGGTGGAGGAAGAGATGAGATTCCACACAAAAGAGTGAATTTGATCTCTGGATATATATGATTTCTGTTAGAAAACCCTCTTCCAGGCTGGCACCCCCCAAAATTGCTGGAAGCTGATTGAAGTCTGAATGCTGTCCTTTCGGACAATGAGGGAAAGAACGGCTTGAAAGCTACAACTAGTGTTTATTGTAGTAAACAGTAATAAACACATAGATTACTATATACAGATACAGAGCGTTAACAGCATATACACTCTCTCAGCAAACTGCCATTGACCAATCCCTCATACTATAACCACCACAGGCAGACAGACTCACAGAACACAGACATATAGATATAGCTACTCTGTTACAGTATAACACTGATTGGCTGAGCTCAACCAATCCTTATCTTACACCTACTGTTAACCAATCAACAGGCTGTCTCTGGGCAGACCACTGTCTCTGAGGCAGACTTACGTTTCTGGGCAGGCTGCCAAGAATATCTCACAGTTACATCATGAACTCGTCTACTACAATATAGTTCTTCTGGTCTTAGAAGTAATCCTTGTAAAGATAGAAGTATGCAGAGGGTGGCTGGGGCAACCCAACCAGATGGGTGGGCTATAAATAATAAAATTATTAAAATTAGTATTATTATTATCCACTAGCACTTCCCCATGCTAGCTCACTATGCTGCACTGAAACACACAGTAAGCAACCTTCAGCTTCTCTACTGATACCTTGCACTCCTGCCAATAATAGTAATAATAATAATTTATTCAGGGGCGCCGACTTATAAAAAATATTGGGGGGGGCCCATACCGGGGTCCCGGTTCTGCCTGTCACATGAGTTCGCCGCTCACTCACCGCCTGTGATCTGCGCGGGGCCAAAACACAGAGCCAGCTGGAACCACAGGACCACCAGGGAGAGTCTGGACTGCGAGCGCTGAAGCAGCGGGGACGGTGGAGGTGGTGGGGGCGGCGGCGGTGGCTGCTGCTCCTGCCGCCGCCTCTTCTCTAGGAACAGATCCCCGCTGCTCTAGTTCATTCCATGATACATTTTTCATCCGCAAAGGGCATCGGGATTGCAACGGTCTGCAACGACAGGAACAGGCAGCTTTGCTTCAGCAGCACACGGGCAGTTCCCTCCGCACACCTTCCCGCCCCCTCCCGGAGGAGGCGCCCCTCACTCAACGGCACATTCTGGCCCTCCGCCAGCAAAAAAGGAAAACCTATCCCACGCCGGGCTGCCCCCCGCGCGCTGCCCTTCCGTCGCGCGCTCCCTGGCGGCAGGATGGCAGTGGTGCTTTTGCATGCAAGAACCGGCCTGCCCTCCCCAGGCTTCGCGCCGGGAGGTGGCCACCCCCCCCCACCAACGTCACCTTAGCCGAACCCAGAAAAAAAGCCCCGCTCCGGCGGCGGGAACTCCCGTCCCCTCCATTCTCCCCTCACCCCGGTCCCTCACCGGCGACGAATACGCCGTTCCTCGGCCCCGCGGCTCCATTCCTTTCTAAAGTCCCGCCGCTGGGGGTCTTCCTCTGACTGACCGACCTGACCGCCCCTTCTCAGGAGCTCCCGGTCACTTTGGGAGGTGCGCGCCGGAGTCCCCTGCGCGGTTTTTGGCAAGGTGCCTAATAAATTTCTTACATTATTGGGGGGGCGGAGCCCCCCCAAACGAATTTTTGAGGGGGCTCGGGCCCCCTCGGGCCCCCTCAGGCCCCATGGAGTCGGTGCCTATGAATTTATTATTTGTACCCCACCCATCTTTCTGGGTTTCCCCAGCCACTCTGGGCGGCTTCCAACAAAGATGAAAAATACATTAAAATGTCACACATTAAAAACTTCCCCGAACAGGGCTGCCTTCAGATGTCTTCTAAATGTTAGGTAGTTGTTTATCTCTTTGACATCTGGTGGGAGCGTGTTCCACAGGGTGGGTGCCACTACCGAGAGGGCCCTCTGCCTGCTTCCCTGTAGCTGTGGAATTGCTGTGGAATCCAACCTTGGCTTTATACCCGTCACTGCACATGCACACATTCCCTAGAGAAAGGAGGGCAGATGAGTCAAGCTCCAGGCATCCAGCTAACTCTAATCATCATCCAGATGTGGAGGGAGGGCTGCTCAAGACATGGACCAAGAACTTTGTGCCATTTCACCCATTTCTCCAAATGACAACAATCATAACACTCAGGAGTATCTGTAGGGATGAAGATGACCTATCAAGATATTGGGGGCCCAAGTTATTTAAGGGTTTTAAGCACTAACGTGAGCAGTGAAATCTGAGCTTCCAGTGACAATGTTGCTGGACTCCAAAGCTGTGGACCTCGTCCACCCAGAGGAGCGCAGCCCCTTTCAGCTCTGACCATCTTCCCACTCAAGAACATGGAAGATAGAACATCTCTAAGTTTTCAGAATTCATCTTCAATTTGCTTTAGGAGCAGATTATTTTGCGGACCGACAAGAAACGGTTGGAAGCAATACATTTGTGCAGGTTTAAGGTTTAAAATGGTGAATGGCAAAACCTCCTGGGGAACTTCCCTATATATCAGGAGTCCAGGTTGTCATCTTGATAACACGGTATGCGAAGGTAATTAAAAAGAGGATTTATTGCAAAACAACAACAACAGATAACTCTGGTGGCTATAACGAACCTCTGTCATTAATCATGATGACCCTTCCTGAACTCTCCTTTCTATTTCTACAGAATATACTGACTTCCTCTTTTCCTGTCTATTTTCCCGCCTGTTCACTCTTTCAAAAAGTGTTGGCTCTGTTCCCCCTCTCTCTCGCTATCAGTCGTCCCCTTGGCAACCTGCATTCCTAGGGCTGGAGGAGATGGAGAGAGCTGATGGTCTGCCTGATTAACCCCTTCTCTGCTCCTGGCTGCTTTCTGCAGCCTGTGGCTGATCTTCACTGGGAGCTGTCTCATTCCTGACATTATATATCAGGGAAGAGAATCCCTATGTTTCACACAGAGGCAGAAGTAAGTGGTCACAAAAACAAAGTGAAATAATTTGAAACATATCCAGCTTTCCACTGGATATTCCAGTTGTGCAGCCTTCTGCCAAATCCACTTCCTTCTGCACAAAAGGAATAGAATGTCAGACTCTGTGTGTGGCACATAAGTTACATATACAAAATTATTTGTGGAAAATAAGATCATGCAACACCGGTCAGGGTGGCACAGATATAAAGATCACTCAGCCATATTAAGAGGATTTATTTGAATCAGGTTCTGAAAAGGGTTCCCATTTAGTGAGACATTAAATCAAAAGGGCCTCTGACAGTCCTGGGATGACTGTGCATTCACTTTGGAAATGACGTGTTAGGTTTTGGATATATTAAAAAAATAGTTACAAGAGCAGCTCATAATAAACACCTGAAAGGGAAATAGCTTCTTTTCATAAGTATTGCGCTGCACGCAGATTCCCTTGGTGGGAAAAGTGCATTAAGAATCAAATTCCATCTTTTGTTTTTGTTGTCAGGTGCTCCTTTGTGTTCAAATCAGGCCTCAGTACAATAATGTAGCACTTGGGAAGGAAGATACATCCCAGAAGCCCAGCACTGGAGGCCAACATAGAGAAGACCTGCACAGCCACCATGTATTTCCCCTTGGTGCTCAGGGAGGTGGGCACAAAGGACACCCAAACACTGCAGAAGACCAGCATGCTGAAGGTGATCAGCTTGGCCTCATTGAAGGCCCCAGGAAGATTCCTGGCTAGGAAAGCCACCGTGAAGCAGATGGCAGCCAGGAAGCCCATGTAGCCAAGGGCACCATAAAACATGGCAGCAGACCCTACATTACATTGCAGGATAATCTCTGCAGGTTGGGAGTGCATGTCAGTGTCTGGGAATGGGGGAGAGGTACTCAGCCAGGTGGTGCAGATGAGAACTTGGATACTGGAACAGGAAAGGACAACAGCATTGGCCAAAGTCTTGCCCAGCCATTTCTTCACCCTGTTCCCTGGCTTTGTGGCCAGGAAAGCCAGCACAACGGTAATGGTTTTGGCCAGCAAAGAAGAGACAGCAACTGAAAAGATAAGGAGAAATGCAATTTGTTGAATAAGACAGCTTGCTTTCCTTGGCTGGCCAATGAAGAGCAAGGAGGACAAAAAGGAGAGCAAGAGGGATACAAGGAGGGTGTAGGAAAGGTCTCTGTTGTTGGCTTTGACTATGGGAGTTCTTGAGTATTTGATGAAAATTCCTAACACCAAGCCTGTGATTAAGGAGAATAACAAGGTAACAAAAGACAAGAGAATCCCCAAATAGTCTTCATAGGACAGGAAAGTGATAATCTTGGGAACACATTGATCTCGGTCCTTGTTTGAGTGCTGATCTTCTGGACATTTGGTGCAGTGGTCTGCATCTGAAAGGAAGATGAGTGACTTCAGTACCCAGGGTCTCAAGCAAGGGACATTCCCAGCCCCAGCGGGAGATACTATGACTTGAATCAGCAATCTGTTGCATGCAAAGCAGATGTCTCAACCTTGGGTAAAGGTTTCATTGTGGGGGGGGGGGGGATAAAATAAAGAAATAATACGGTGTTGGACAAGATTACAAAAGTTGCCCTATTCCTTCTCTCACTTGCCTTCCACAGTGGAGACTGTCCCTTTTACACAGGGAGAACAATCATAGCAGCAAAGTGGCTCTCCTTCCCGGATGACCTTGACATCCCCAATATGACAGCTATCAGCACATCTGGATTTAGGGACAGTCTGCCCATAAAGAAAGATGGTCAGGAATTAGTAGTATGTCTACCTATGCAATAATACTGGAGCCAATAGGAATCTTTCTCCTGTGGCAAGCAGTAGGTCTGGTGGAGTGGTTTTTGGTGGCGTGGACAGTTCTCCAAATGCAGAGAAGTAGAAAGTGGATTCCCATTGCCCAAGGATTGGTCCATGGACCTGTGGTTTTTACCTTCTTCATAGTTGTCTACAGGTAGGGGTGAGCATTCAGGCAGCCAAATTTGATGATGATAATAAACTGTAGGTGGCGCTGTGGTCTAAACCACTGAGTCTCTTGGGTTTGCCAATGGGAAGGTGAGCAGTCTGAATCCACACCATGGGGTGAGCTCCAGCTGCTCTGTCCCAGTTCCTGCCAACCTAGCAGTTCAAAAGCACACCTCTGCAGTAGATAAATAGGTACCGTTGCTGTGGGAAGGTAAATAGCATTTTTGTACACTCTGGCACATGTCACGGTGTCCTGTTGCACCAAAGCGGTTTAGTCATTCTGGCCACATGACCTGGAAAAGCTGTCTACAGACAAATGCCGGCTCCCTCGGCCTGAAAGCAGAGATGATCACCACAACCCATAGTTGGATTCGACTGAATTAAACTGGGTCTAACCTTACCTTTACTAAAATTTTAAACAAAAATAGATTGTGAAGACCTCCAAAAGAACCTCTCCAAATTTGAGTTGTTGAACAATAAATTGGCAAATGTAATTCAAAGCAAACAAGTGTGAGGTGATGGAAGTTGAGGCAAAAAATATTACTTTCATAAATATGCTCCTGGGACTTGAAGTAGGGATGACTCTTCCTACAAAACTAAAATCCCTTTCAACCCAATATCCTCTGTTTTCTTTTTCTTTTTTGGATCATAGTCAAATGTATCTGAATGATTTAACCCACCTTATTAAACCAAAGGGGCCACACGATGGCATCCTGATCAATGGTGACTTTTACGCCTGCGGATCCCTGTGTCTCCACACTCCCAACTTTCCCTACATGAAGGGAGTCATTGGCAAGCATCACAATGTTCACCAGGTCAAATTCAGCTGTCAGATCCCCATTCTCATCTAAATATATTCCACCCATAGAAGCATTGCAGAACTGAAAACCACTCAGGAAATGTTGAAACTAGAATGACAGAGAAGATTGCAGCATTTAAGAAAGGTGGCTATTTCCACCCAGGTGGTTCACATATTATCTAGGCACATAGTAGCCATGGAGCGCTTTTCTATTTCCAGTACAGTGGTACCTCAGGTTACATACGCTTCGGGTTACATTCGCTTCAGGGTACAGACTCCGCTAATCCTGAAATAGTGCTTCTGGTTAAGAACTTTGCTACAGGATGAGAACAGAAATCATGCTTGGGCGGCGCGGCGGCAGCAGGAGGCCCCATTAGCTAAAGTGGTGCTTCAGGTTAAGAACAGTTTCAGGTTAAGAACGGACCTCCAGAACGAATCAAGTACTTAACCCGAGGTACCACTGTATATCTGAAGGAGTATCTCCACCCCCATCGTTCTGCCCGGACACTGAGGTCTAGTGCCAAGGGCCTTCTGGCGGTTCCCTCACTGCGAGAAGCCAAGTTACTGGGAACTAGGCAGAGGGCCTTCTCGGTAGTGGCACCCGCCCTGTGGAAGGCCCTCCCACCAGATGTCAAAGAGAAGAAAAACTACCAGAATTTTAGAAAACATCTGAAGGCAGCTCTCTTTAGGGAAGTTTTTAATGTTTAACAGACTACTGTATTTTAATACTTTGTTGGAAGCCGCCCAGAGTGGCTGGAGAAACCCAGCCAGATGGGCGGGGTATAAATAGTAGTAGTAGTAGCAGCAGTAGTAGTAGTAGTAGTAGTAGTAGTAATAATAATAATAATAATAATAATAATAATAATAATAATAATAATAATAATAGTTCCCAATATACCTGAGGTCTTTCAGAATAGGTTTTTCCTTCAGCTGAGCAGCCTAAGAAATAGGTTGCGTCCAAGATCCTGTGAGTTGGGGTTGGAGAAGGTATGGCAGCTCCTCTCTGAGTCCTGCTCCAAGCTATGGCTGTGGCTGCAGTTGTGACAGCTACCAGACAGGCTGCAGACTTGCAGGCCAGGCACTGCATGAGGCAGGCTTGTGACCGTCAACCAGGGTGAGAGGCTGGTTGAAAGGGAAGTTTGGTTTGGTGGAGTTCCCCCTCTGAATGAGAGTCAGTGGGAGGAAAGTAGCTAGGGGATCTAACATCTTCTTCTGACAGTGTGGGGCATGTCTAATAATGTGCCTTCGCTTAGTATTCTGTTGCCCAATCCCCCAAGTGTAAACGGGGTGAATGGAAATGATTTAATACTTTCAGGTGGGCAGGTAGCAGGGCGTGGTCAATATGCTGCCCCAATTCTTGTGGTGGTGGGCAGGGGAAAGCATAGCTGGAGTGGGGAGGGGGTTGGCCACCATCAGGGGTGGAGGCCTAGGTGTTTGGTCTCTGTTCCTTGTTCCACCCCTCTCACACCACCAGAGCAGTCCATGTTAAAACCATGCTCTTTCAAGATTTGATCGTACATGAGAGGACTGATCTGACTTGCATTACTAAGAACTTTCTGGCGCTAAGAGCTGTTCAACAGTGGAACAGTCTCCAACATCTCCTTGACCAGGGAGCCTCTTCACCTTGTAATGGATTTGTGAAGAAACTTTGGAACTTCTTACATGCAGTAGAATTCTATCTTGCTATAACTTTGGAATGCTTTGCTTCTCATTGATATTAGGAAAGTGAGATATGATGATTATGATGGAAATAATTATGATTGTATACCTAGGAATGTATATGAATGGAGATTTAATATGAATGACATTTCGTTTTGAGGAATCTTTAGTCTTCTCTTTGAAAGGATCACATGATTAGTGCTAGCAGTCCATAGTCCAGCAGATCAAGGTAACTATTGAATCATAGAATCATAGAATCATAGAGTTGGAAGAGACCACAAGGGCCATCGAGTCCAACCCCCTGTCAAGCAGGAAACACCATCAGAGCACTCCTGACATATGGTTGTCAAGCCTCTGCTTAAAGACCTCCAAAGAAGGAGACGCCACCACACTCCTTGGCAGCAAATTCCACTGTCAAACAGCTCTTACTGTCAGGAAGTTCTTCCTAATGTTTAGGTGGAATCTTCTTTCTTGTAGTTTGGATCCATTGCTCCGTGTCCGCTTCTCTGGAGCAGCAGAAAACAACCTTTCTCCCTCCTCTATGTGACATCCTTTTATATATTTGAACATGGCTATCATATCACCCCTTAACCTCCTCTTCTCCAGGCTAAACATGCCCAGCTCCCTTAGCCGTTCCTCATAAGGCATCGTTTCCAGGCCTTTGACCATTTTGGTTGCCCTCCTCTGGACACATTCCAGTTTGTCAGTGTCCTTCTTGAACTATGGTGCCCAGAACTGGACACAGTACTCCAGGTGAGGTCTGACCAGAGCAGAATACAGTGGCACTATTACTTCCCTTGATCTAGATGCTATACTCCTATTGATGCAGCCCAGAATTGCATTGGCTTTTTTAGCTGCCGCGTCACACTGTTGGCTCATGTCAAGTTTGTGGTCAACCAAGACTCCTAGATCCTTTTCACATGTACTGCTCTCAAGCCAGGTGTCACCCATCTTGTATTTGTGCCTCTCATAATTTTTTTTGCCCAAGTGCAATACTTTACATTTCTCCCTGTTAAAGTTCATCTTGTTTGTTTTGGCCCAGTTCTCTAATCTGTCAAGGTCGTTTTGAAGTGTGATCCTGTCCTCTGGGGTGTTAGCCACCCCTCCCAGTTTGGTGTCATCTGCAAATTTGATCAGGATGCCCTTGAGTCCATCATCCAAGTCATTGATAAAGATGTTGAATAAGACCGTGCCCAAGACAGAACCCTGTGGCACCCCACTAGTCACTCTTCTCCAGGATGAAGAGGAACCACTGATGAGCACCCTTTGGGTTCAGTCAGTCAGCCAGTTACAAATCCACTGAGTGGTAGCATGGTCAAGACCGCATTTTACCAGCTTCTTTACAAGAATATCATGGGGCACCTTGTCAAATGCCTTGCTGAAATCAAGCTAGGCTACATCCACTGCGTTCCCTTCCTCTACCAGGCTTGTAATTCTGTCAAAAAACAAGATCAGGTTAGTCTGACATGACTTATTTTTCAGAAATCCATGCTGACTATTGGTGATCACAGCATTCCTTTCTAGGTGCTCATAGACTGTTTGCTTAATGATCTGCTCCAGAATCTTCCCTGGTATTGATGTCAGACTGACTGGGTGGTAATTATTTGGGTCCTCTCTTTTCCCCTTTTTGAAAATAGGGACAACATTTGCCCTCCTCCAGTCTGCCGGGACTTCGTCTGTTCTCCAGGAATTCTCAAAGATGACTGCCAGTGGTTCTGAGATCACATCTGCCAGTTCTTTTAATACTCTTGGATGCAGTTCATCTGGCCCTGGAGACTTGAATACATCTAAGCTAGCCAAGTATTCTTCTACTATCTCCTTAGTTATTCTGGGCTGTGTTTCCTTTGCTGAATCATTTGCTCCAAATTCTTCAGGTCGGGCATTGTTTTCTTTATCGGAGAAGACTGAGGCAAAGAAGGCATTGAGGAGTTCAGCCCTTTCTGTGTCCCCTGTTTGCATTTCACCATCTTCTCCTCTGAGTGACCCCACTGTTTCTTTGTTCTTCCTTTTGCTACGAACATACCCATAAAAGCATTTTTTGTTGCTTTTAACCTCTCTAGCAAGCCTGAGTTCATTCTGTGCTTTAGCTTTTCTGACTTTGTGTCTACACGTGCTGGCTATTTGTTTGAATTCCTCTTTGGTGGTTTCCCCCCTTTTCCATTTTTTGTACACATCCTTTTTGAATCTTAACTCAGTTAAAAGTTCTTTAGATAGCCACCCTGGCTTCTTTAGGCACCTTCCATGTTTCCGTCTCATTGGTATTGCCTGACGTTGTGCTTTTACTATCTCCCTCTTAACAAACTCCCAGCCATCATGAACTCCCTTTCCTTTTAGTATTACTGTCCATGGGATCTCACCCAGCACTTCCCTAAGTTTTATGAAGTCGGCTTTCTTAAAGTCAAGAAATTGAGTCCTAGTATGCTTGGCTGCTCCTTTCCGCTGTATAGTAAACTTCAGAAGAGCATGATCACTCGCGCCTAATGATCATTCCACTTCTACCCCACTAACCAGGTCATCAACATTGGTTAGGACCAGATCTAAAATGGCTGTTCCTCTTGTTGCTTCTCCCACTTTCTGGACAATGAAGTTGTCTGCAAGGCCAGTGAGGAATCTGTTTGACCTTATGCTCTTGGCTGAGTTTGACATCCAACAAATATCCGGGTCATTGAAGTCCCCCATTACTACTATCTCCCTTCCTTTTGCATGCTTGGCCATCTGTTCCAGGAAGACATCATCTATGTCCTCTGTTTGGCTTGGGGATCTATAGTAAACTCCCACAATGAGGTCTCTGTTATTCTTCTCTCCCTTCATTTTGACCCAAATGCTCTCACTTTGGCTTTGAGGTTCTAAATCTTGGATCTCTTCACAGGTATACACATCCCTGACATATAATGCCACTCTTCCTACTTTCTTGTCTGGTCTGTTTCTCTGAAATAGATTGTATCCCCCCATTTTTACATTCCAATCGTGGGACTTATCCCACCAGGTTTCAGTGATGCCTATTATGTCATATTTAGTTTGCTGTACCAAGAGCTCAAGCTCATCTTGTTTATTTCCCATGCTTTGTGCATTAGTGTACAGACACTGAAGTCCATTAATCATTCCCCCGTGTCTCTTATTTAAGGATTTTTTCCTCCCACCACTAGGTCTGCGTGCTGTTTGCTCCATTTGGTCTATGACATTTGGATGATCATCTTCATCAATTGATAGACTCCTACCTTCAGGAGCACTGTCTCCCTCCCCCACATTAGTCAGTTTAAAGCCCTCCTGATGAGGTTTCTGAGATTTTTGGCAAAAGCATTTCTCCCAACCGTTGTGAGGTGCAGCCCATCACTTGCCAGAAGTCCATCTTCAAGAAACTGCAGTCTAAGATCTAAGATCTAAGAATCCAAACCGTTCCTGTTTACACCATTTGCGAAGCCAGCTGTTCACTTCCACTATTTTTCCCTCTCTCCCTGGGCCACGTCAACTGGGAGGACAGATGAGATGGCAATTTGTGCATTTAGTTGCTTCGATTTCCTGCCCAGAGCCTCGTAGTCTCTTTTGATCTTCTGGAGGCTATTGCTTGCAGTGTCATTGGTTCCCACATGAACCAAGAGGAAGGGGTATTTGTCAGTGGGTTTTATGATTCCTTGCAGTCGTTCAGTTACATCTTGGATCTTAGCCCCGGGGAGACAGCACACTTCCCGAGACATCTTGTCAGGCCCACAGATCACTGCTTCTGTTCCCCTCAGTAGGGAATCCCCTATCACCACTACACGCCTCCTCTTAGGTTTGGTCGGGGTTCTTCGTGAGCTGTCCGTTCCAAGGTCGCCTGCACATTCCCTGAGGACTGACTTTGCTGCTCGTCTTCATATACCTGATCGACTGTAATGAGGGAGAGATCCTCAAATGGAGTCTGCTCTTCGTCTTCCATGCTAGGGGAGAGGACCTCAAAGCGATTGTGTATTCCTAAGGGCCTATCAATTCTGTATCATTCATTTTGACCTACAGTATTTTATAACCTTATTTATCTCCTCTTTTTTAATGCTTGGTAAATTTCTGTTAATTAAAGGAAATGGATCTATGAATCTGTCATTGAACTGATTTTCATTTAAAATGGAACAATGTCTATCCAGATCATTAGAGAATAAATATGAATACCTGTGATGCTTGGACTTTTCCATCTTCCAACCTGTTCTGTCCCACCATCACCACCCTCTTGGATCTAGAAGAGTATGCAGCATTTAAGACATGGGCCAGAGCTTGGACCGTGTTGTAAATGCTGTAGGTGTCCTGAAACACGCTCCTTTCAAGGACGTCCTGAGGGAAACCTGAAAAGTTCTCCTTCACTTTGCATCGCTTCTGGCCTTTCACAGAAAACACATGCTTTAAATATAAGCAATGATAGCGTTGAAACCAAGATTTATTGAAATCACTAATGATGCTGTAAACCGGCAGAATACCCTCGTGTTTTGATCTCTTTTTCGTCTGGATAAACAAAGAAAAATATCCATTAATGCATTTGTACTGAAGGAATCTGGGAAGCATGTTGGAGCTAGCATATGAGAAAGCTATTGTGATCCAAACTTTCCCAGTAATGGGTTCCAGGGTTTCACCCACTGTGTGAAGTACAAGTGCAGCTTCAGTGCTGGACTGAGATTCCCCATAGTAAAGAAACACATGGATTCTCCTGTCCATGGAAAGTGAAATCTTCTTCATGAGCTTTGTGTACTCATCTGGTTTAAACACATTTTCTCGTGAAATGGTTTGTGAGAAAGCAAGGCAGACACCATCCTTAGCAAGCGTAGATGCCAGGGTGCTCAAAAACCTTTCTCCATTGTCAGAGTCAGGAGCTAGGAGCCCGATCCAAGTCCACCTGAAATGCAGGAGTAGTTTGATAATCCCTGAGCCTGGGGGTTCTTCATTTGGGGTCATTCGGTAGAGCAAAGGAGATTGCCTTTTGTCAAGGGCATGATGAACAGAAGCATAACTGACCTAGGAAGAAAAGGAAGATATAGAGAGTTTTCTACTGTTATTATTTTGTTCAGGGGAGGGTTCAATTTTTAGATCACCTGCGTGTTAGTTTCACATGAGTTTCGTTCCTTAGATTTGTTTTTCTGCCAGATATTTATTTATTCTCCATCACAGCAGGTTACCAAAATAGGCTTGTGTGAAGCCATCCCTGAGGTGTCTTCTGGAGGCTGCATTTCTGTCCCACCCCGTGATGTATGATTCATGCCCCATGTAAACGGCTATTTTCCTATACAAAGAGGTGCCAGAACTCACCATAAACACCTCCTTTGTCTACTTATAAAGTGCCGCATGGAGAGAGAGAAAAGCCCCTTCTCCCTTTGTAAGTCTAAAGCAGCTTCTGAACTTCTTATTGCAGCTTCTGAGAGGCATCTGTCCTTGCAAAAGGCTTAATCCCACTTTAGACTACTACTCTGATGGTGACTTTCTTTGTGAAACCCTTCTTCACCCAGCAGGACAAATCCTTCAACATAAGGAGAACCTCCTGGATCAGGCCAATGGCCCATCTAGTCCAACATCCTGTTCTCACAGTGGCCAACCAGCTGCTTGTAGGAAACCAGCAAGCACAGCATGAGCACAAATGCACTCTGCCCTCATCTGATTCCCAGCAACTCAGCACCCAGAAGCATTGGTGCCTCCAACTAGGGATGTAGATCACAGTCATCATGCCTAGCATCCATTGATAGCCCTTGCCTTCATGAATTGGTTTAATTCACTCTTTGAACCTTCACTGCCTCCTCTGGGATTGAGTTTCATAGGTTGCTTCCTATTCAAAGAAGTGGCTGTTCTCTCCAATGCTAGTATATTCATACCTGGGGGATTTTGTAGGTTCCCAGCATAGTTGAAATCTGGAGTGAGGTGTCAGAGTTGACCCCTTCAATGAAAACCAAGGGCTTCTTCTCTCTTCCGCAGTGGTAGTTTGGGACATTGGCCCTCCCAGGAGAGAGAAGATCTAGCGTGGCATCATAGGTCATACTTGCATCAAAATAATTCTCATAGATGTCATAGCCCAGGGTGATGTTGGGTAAGATTCCGGGGTCCTGATTAATCTCATGGATGGCGATCATGAAGGACAGGAGATTCCAGTATGCTACCATACCTGCTACCCTGCAACAAAGCATGAAGCCTCCAGTCAGTCTCCATTCAGTGAAAAGTGTCAAGTCCCTGCTTTCTTAATCCTGTAAGAAATTTCAGCCACTAGAATGAAGCAAAATAGAGCGTCCTCATCACATAATCAGTCATCTGTGGGTTTGTTGGAAGGTGAATGGCTGCTTGCCAGTCAAAGGGAGATAGAAGCAGGGCAGGTGAACTATACTGGCTGCCAGTTGATTTCTTTTTTTTTTTTTTTTTTTTTATAAAATTTTTATTGGGTTTTCACATTTTAATAGACATACAAACATAAAAACACAACAAAACACGTATAATTTCATAAGCTTACTTTCATTCCCTTCTTGCCTTGACTTCCCCACACCCCCCTTTCCACCTTCCAATTTCCTTAATTGTCTCAGCAAATTATTTTCTCCCGTCTCTTAAATATTATTCTTGTCTTTTCTTAAAGTTTATTACTTTTTCTTGGCCCAGTTTTACTTATTTAACTTTAAACATTAAGTACTTTCTCTAGAGTCGGCCTAAATTCTCTCCCATAAATTCCCTCCTTGAAATGTTAAGCCAAAAATCCTATATTCCCATTCTAAATCTCAGATTATCACTACTCTACTCTCCCCTCCCCCCTTCCCCGGTATCCGTCCCTTCCCAAACCGATGTCCTTAAAGAAAAAAACCATTTTAGCCCGGATTTCTCACATCCGAGGCCCTTAAGCCCCAGTTGGTCTCTCTCCACCAGTTTTGTTGGCAGTCCATTTTGTTGGCCTTCTCTTCTCGAGGGGGTTCTGCCATCCACCCCTCCCCTCTTTCCGAATCAACCAGGAGCAGTTTCTGGCCAGGATCAATCAGTCTCCCATACTCCAACTTAAAGAAGAAGTCCCAATCGTAAATGTCTGTTTTTTTATAATCCAAAATTCGAGTTATTCCAGGGGCTTCTTCCTTTATCTTTCTCTCCTTCTGCAGATTTATAATCCACTGGTCATCTTCTTTATTTCCCTTGTTTCCAAAGGTTGCAGGCTCTTGGTTGGTTTTTTCCTCTTGCATTTCCTCTCCTCTCTCTTCTTCTTTTTCCCCCAGCTCCAAGATTATCTTTTCTTCTGCAGCTGCAGAGTTTTTTTCCATCCACTTTGTGTCGTCAACAGAGTTGTTTAATTCAAAATTGAAGGTCATCAATTGTTCACTCATGAGAGTACTGTGCTCTTGTAGGATTCCCACAAGACAAAACATTCTTTCTATCTCCGCCCATACTTTCCCTTCTGCAGCCATTGCAATGTCTTTAGTTCCCTCCAGGGGGATTTCCATCAGTTCTTTTCCACCAATCCGTTACTTTGTTGTTCACAGTCACCTTGTTTCCAATCAGTTCACTTTTAATGTATCACTTTTAATCCAAAAAGATATTATTAACACAGTTCCAATCTTTAGTCTCCCGTTTGACAGCTCTTTTGACAGCTGTCAAACTCCTTGTTCTTTTTCCCGGGCTCACACACAGGGCACTTCCCGGGTCTAGGGGGGGGGGTCAACCAAAAAAGACAGACCTCTGAAATTCCTCTCTCTTCCTCTCCAGCGCAAATACTTCTTAATCCAATTTATGAAAGTTATCTATTTGAACACCAGCGTCTTTTCCGACCTAGTGGTCTCTCTTTGCTTTGAGTCTTTTAGTGGGGGGGGGAGTGTGGACTTCCTTTTTAACACGTCCCCCCGATCGTACTTAAATTCGAAGATAAAATCTTTTAGTGCCGAAATTTCCTTCTACTCACGGGTTACATTTCCAATCCAATTTCAGGAAGAAAGATAGCGCTCTTCGGTCCTGGCTCGCGGCTTCGCTCCGCCGAGGTAGCGATGGACTCTCAGCACCACGCCACTCCCCAGTCCACTCCGCAGCCTTTAAAAAGGCTCTTCGCGGGTCGGGGAGGGCGCTTAAGGTGCCCACCGAGTCACCAAGTCCTCAGGCATCCGCGCCTGAGGTTTTAAGGGTCCCCGTGTCGCCGGCACGGCAAGACCCGTCCTCAACGGAGCCGACTCCCTCCGGAGCTCGGAGGGAGTCCGCCATTACCCGTTCGCGCTATCCCGGAAGTCCCGGCTGCCAGTTGATTTCTAGACCCAATTCTACGTGATTACATGTTAACTTAATAAATAGATTGCTACAAGTTAATAGCTATAGTCCTGATCCTTTCAGGGGGAGTGGAAATCATGGCATTTTCACATCTCCGGTGTCAAGAATTTGGGACACAGATAATCTCTGACTTTTCATGATTCACCTTCAAGTTGTTTTTTTCCAGTGGAAAAAAGAAAGGAGGGAAGCAATGCACATATATTTTGTGTCTTCAGTGTGCAAGTTCTAGAAAGCAGGACTTCTCCCTGGCAAATAAGTATGACAGGCTTGGACAATCACACTTGAGCATCATAGTATTAAACAAGATGCTACGCATATGCCGACCCATTAATCACAATTTTTGTCTGCTATGCAGAAATTGCATGGGGAAAGTACAGCTTACACATGAAAGAAAATGTAGGGGCTGTGAGAAAATTGTATTCAGGATGAAATATTTGTAATGTAGATATGACCCCGCTTATCAGGTGGTCTCCTGGCTCGTAATAATTCGTTGCCCCTGGACGTTCCCTTTCCAAGTTCAATGGGCATTTTCCTTTCCATATTCTAGAGGTTGCACAGGGAAGCAGCAGCAGCAGCAGCAACATCAATAAGAGCATCCCTCTGGGTCTGCCTCCTGTCATTTCGTCTGTCCTCACTGCTCTCAACATAGCAAGAAGCGAATTATATGAAGTCCAAAGTCTCTAGCAAAACTGAGACCCCAGTGACACTGTGAGGAAAGGGATGATATGACGCTTTCACACTGGCAGAATCCCTGCCTGCCTGGAAGATAAGTCAAAGCCCTCGATGGCACAAGAGGTCTTTAAATATGCAGCAGGCATTTCAAGCTCTCATTTCTGAAATATCTGTTCTTTGTGTCAAAAGTGAGTACATTGCGTGAGTTTTTCCAAGGAAAAAATCACTATGATTATGATAATTATGCGGGGAATAATTGTCTCTGGAATCACTGTGGAGCTTGGGCAGCAGCTGCAGAGCTGGAAGAAAACATCACAGTCTGTTTTCTCCTGCTCTGGAGGGTAGGACTTGAACCAGTGCCTTCAAGTTAAGGGAAAGGAGACTCCAACTAAAAATCAGGAAAAACTTTCTGACTGTGAGAGCTGTTTGAGAGTGGAATGGTTCCCCTTGGGAGGACTTTCCTTCCTTGGAGATTCTTAAGCAGAGTTTGGATGGCCATCTGTCTTGGGTGCGTTAGCTGAGATTCCTGCATTGGAGGGGGTTGGACTAGATGACCCTTAGGGGTCCCTTCCAACTCGATGATTCTATGTTCACAAGATCTCACTGATGTGGCGACATGTTGTGGAAAAGGTCAGAGGGGAAAGTGATCCTTGAATGACTTTTATTTAAGATACACCACCAGATAAGCCAGGATCAAGCTATTTTTTCAGGACATTTTTGGGCCTATGTGCCCATCTGTAAACCCAAGAGGCAGTCCCATCGCTCACACCCCACAACCTATTCTACTAGCTACAGCATAATGCTGCTTTCACAAATAATGTCAAGGATGGGAGAAGGGATCCCTGTTGGCATCAAAGGTGTGGTTTGGGGGCACATGGGCCTATGAACTGCTTTGAAGGGATGATAATGGGCACTTGTTGTTTTCTGGTAGCTAACATGTGAGTGTTTAACCTTAGATAAGTGACAAAGGTAGGTAAAGGTAAAGGGACCGGACCATTAGGTCCTGTCGTGACTGACTCTGGGGTTGCAGCGCTCATCTCGCTTCCAGGTCATGTGGGCAGCATGACTAAGCCGCTTCTGACGAACGAGAGCAGCTCACGGAAACACCGTTTACCTTCCCGCCAGATTGGTACCTATTTATCTAATTGCACTTTGAAGTGCTTTCGAACTGCTAGGTTGGCAGGAGCAGGGACCGTGCAATGGGAGCTCACCCCGTCACGGGGATTCGAACCGCTGACCTTCTGATCAGCAAGTCCTAGGCTCTGTGGTTTAACCCACAGTGCCACCTGCATCCCTTACAAGGGACAAAGGTATTGAATTGCAAATCACCATTTTGAAAGAGTCTTTTTTTCTCCAGGTTCTGTGAGAGTATGGGTGTAAATGAAGTTCTCCAGGTGAACAGCCTCAGGCTAAATGGAGGCTGTAAGGAAAGGAGATATTTTCTTATAGGTCTGTTTGGAATTTTCTTTTCTTTCTAAGATATGGACTTGCACAATATTCCGTATTGCATGGAATTATTTGGGTGCATCTTTGATGTTTTTGTTCTGTTTTGAAGAAAGTTCTGCAAGTAATGTTTTGAACAATGGGTCCAGACAATGCCTTATTTCAAAAGGAGTCGGTTTTTTATGCAACCCGTAACTGCAGCTGGCTCCTGCCCACCTGGCTATGCCCATGATAGGGGGATTAGTGGTAGCTTTGCTGTCTAGCAGAATATCAGAGTTTTCCTGCTTTCTATTGGTCAGCCCTTTCCAGAGTTTTTTGCTTAAGAAAACTCATTTGCCCCTCGGTTCAGTTCAAAGTATAGAGTGTTTATTGTCTCGTGGAAAGCATAAACAGACTAGATGCAAATACTTTAAGAGAAGCTGGTACATCATGAACTCATCTTCTACAATACAGTTCTTCTGGTCGTAGAAGTAAACTTTGTAAAGATAGAAGTATACAGAGAGTGCCAGGGGCAACCAGATGGGTGGGATATAAATATAATAATAATAATAATAATAATAATAATAATAATAATAATAATAATAATAATAATAATAATTATTATTATTATTATTATTATTATTATTATTATTATTATTATTATCCACTAGCACTTTCCCATGCTAGTTCACTGGGTCTTAAGCACTAACGTGAGCAGTGAAATCTGAGCTTCCACTGACAATGTTGCTGGACCCCAAAGCTGTGGACCTCATCCACCCAGAGGAGTGCAGCCCCTTTAAGCTCAGGCCATCTTCCCACTCAAGAACATGGAAGATAGAACATCTCTAAGTTTTCAGAATTAGTCTTCAGTTTCCTAATACCTTTAGAAGCAGATTATTTTGAGTATCTGCAAAAACAAAAAAGGGGTTAGAAGCAATACATTGGGAGCTTAAGGTTTAAACCCTAACTCTAACCCTAACCCATATTTACACAGAGCCAAATCCACTTACTTCTGTACAAAAGGAAGAAAATGTCAGACTCTGTGTGCAGCATATATGTTACATATACAAATTTATTTGTGGAAAATGAGATCATGTTAGGGTGACACAGATATAAAGATCTCCCGGGCATATTAAGATGGTGTGTGTTTTTTAATCAAGTTCTGAAAAGAGTTCCCATTTAGTGATAGGTTAAATCAAAAGGGCCTCTGACAGTCCTGAGATGACTGTGCATTCACTTTGGAAATGACATGTTAGGTTTTGGATAGATTAAAAAATAGTTACAAGAGCAGCTCATAATAAACACCTGAAAGGGAAATAGCTTCTTTTCATAAGTATTGTGATGCACGCAGATTCCCTTGGTGGGGAAAGTGCATTAAGAATCAAATTCCATCTTATGTTTTTGTTGTCAGGTGCTCCTTTGTGTTCAAATCAGGCCTCAGCACAATAATGTAGCACTTGGGAAGGAAGATGCAGCCCAGAAGCCCAGCACTGGAGGCCAACATAGAGAAGACCTGCACAGCTACCATGTATTTCCCCTTGGTGCTCAGGTAGGTGGGCACAAAAGACACCCAAACACTGCAGAAGACCAGCATGCTGAAGGTGATCAGCTTGGCTTCATTGAAGGCCCCAGGCAGCTTCCTGGCTAGGAAAGCCACCGTGAAGCAGATGGCAGCCAGGAAGCCCATGTAGCCAAGGGCACCATAAAACATGGCAGAAGAGCCTACATTACATTGCAGGATAATCTCTTTAGGCTGCGAGTGCATGTCTGAGTCTGGGAATGGGGGAGAAGTCCCCAGCCAGGTGGTGCAGATGACAACTTGGACACTGGAACAGGAAAGGACAACAGCATTGGCCAAAGTCTTGCCCAGCCATTTCTTCACCCTGTTCCCTGGCTTTGTGGCCAGGAAAGCCAGCACAACGGTAATGGTTTTGGCCAACAAAGAAGAGACCGCAACTGAGAAGATGAGGACAAATGCAATTTGTTGGAGAAGACAGGTGGCTTTTCTTGGCTGGCCAATGAAGAGCAAGGAGGACAAAAAGGAGAGCAAGAGGGATACAAGGAGGATGTAGGAAAGGTCCCTGTTGTTGGCTTTGACTATGGGAGTTCCTGAGTATTTAATGAAAATTCCTAACACCAAGCATGTGATTAAGGAGAATAACAAGGTAACAAAAGACAAGAGAATCCCCAAATAGTCTTCATAGGACAGGAAAGTGATAATCTTGGGAACACATTGATCTCGGTCCTTGTTTGAGTACTCATCTGCTGGACATTTGGTGCAGTGGCCTGCATCTGAAAGTAAGATGAGTCATTTCAGTACCCAGGGTCTCAAGCAAGGGACATTCCCAGCCCCAGCGGGAGATACTATGACTTGAATCGGCAATCTGTTGCGTGAAAAGCAGATGCCACAACCTGTGGTAAAGGTTTTATGGGAGGGGGAAATAAATGATACTGTTTTGGACAAGATTACAAAAGTTGCCCTATTCCTTCTCTCACTTGCCTTCCACAGTGGAGATGGTCCCTTTTTCACAGGGAGCACAATCATAGCAGCAAAGTGGCTCTCCTTCCCGGATGACCTTGACATCCCCAATATGACAGCTCTCAGCACATCTTGATTGAGGGACAGTCTGCCCATAAAGAAAGATGGTCGGGAATTAGTAGTATGTCTATCTATGCAATAATACTGGAGCCAATAGGAATCTTTCTCCTGTGGCAAGCAGTAGGTCTGGTGGAGTGGTTTTTGGTGGCGTGGACAGTTCTCCAAATGCAGAGAAGTAGAAAGTGGATTCCCATTGCCCAAGGATTGGTCCATGGACCTGTGGTTTTTACCTTCTTCATAGCTGTCTACAGGTAGGGGTGAGCATTCAGGCAGCCAAATTTGATGATGATAATAAACTGTGGGTGGCGCTGTGGTCTAAACCACTGAGTCTCTTGGGCTTGCCAATGGGAAGGTGGGCAGTCTGAATCCACACCATGGGGTGAGCTCCAGCTGCTCTGTCCTAGTTCCTGCCAACCTAGCAGATAAAAAGCACACCTCTGCAGTAGATAAATAGGTACCGTTGCTATGGGAAGGTAAATAGCATTTTTGTGCGCTCTGGCACATGTCCCGGTGTCCCGTTGCACCAAAGCGGTTTAGTCATTCTGGCCACATGACCTGGAAAAGCTGTCTACAGACAAATACCGGCTTCCTCAGCCTGAAAGCAGAGATGATCACCACAACCCATAGTTGGATTCGACTGAATTAAACTGGGTCTAACCTTACCTTTACTAAAATTTTAAGGGAATTTTAAACAAAAATAGATTGTGAAGACCTCCAAAAGAACCTCTCCAAACCTCAGTGACTGAGCAGTAAATTGGGAAATGTAATTCAAAGCAAACATGTATGAAGTGATGCAAGTTGAGGCAAAAAATATTACTTTCATAAATATGCTCCTGGGACTTGAAGTAGGGATGACTCTTCCTACAAAACTAAAATCCCTTTCAACCCAATATCCTCTGTTTTCTTTTTCTTTTTTGGATCATAGTCAAATGTATCTGAATGATTTAACCCACCTTATTAAACCAAAGGGGCCACATGATGGTATCCTGATCAATGGTGACTTTTACGCCTGCGGATCCCTCTCTCTCCACACTCCCAACTTTCCCTACGTGAAGGGAGTCATTGGCAAGCATCACAATGTTCACCAAGTCAAATTCAGCTGTCAGGTCCCCATTCTCATCTAAATATGCTCCACCCATAGAAGCATTGTAGAACTGAAAATCACTCAGGAAACGGTGAAACTGGAATGACAGAGAAGATTGCAGCATTTAAGAAAGGTGGCTGTTTCCACCCAGGTGGTTCACATATTATCTAGGCACATAGTAGCCATGGAGCACTTTTCTATTTCCAGTACTGTGGTACCTCAGGTTACATACGCTTCGGGTTACATTCGCTTCAGGGTACAGACTCCGCTAATCCAGAAATAGTGCTTCTGGTTAAGAACTTTGCTTCAGGATGAGAACAGAAATCGTGCTTGGGCGGCGCGGCGGCAGCAGGAGGCCCCATTAGCTAAAGTGATGCTTCAGGTTAAGAACAGTTTCAGGTTAAGAACGGACCTCCAGAACGAATTTTGTACTTAACCCGAGGTACCACTGTATATCTGAAGGAGTATCTCCACTCCCATCGTTCTGCCCGGACACTGAGGTCTAGTGCCAAGGGCCTTCTGGCGGTTCCCTCACTGCGAGAAGCCAAGTTACTGGGAACTAGGCAGAGATGTCATCCCACCAGATGTCAAAGAGAAGAAAAACTACCAGAATTTTAGAAGACATCTGAAGGCAGCCCTCTTTAGGGAAGTTTTTAATGTTTAACAGACTACTGTATTTTAATACTTTGTTGGAAGCCGCCCAGAGTGGCTGGAGAAACCCAGCCAGATGGGCGGGGTATAAATAGTAGTAGTAGTAGTAGTAGTAGTAGTAGTAGTAGTAGTAGTAATAATAATAATAATAATAATAATAATAATAATAATAATAATAGTTCCCAATATACCTGAGGTCTTTCAGAATAGGTTGCGTCCAAGAGCCTCTGTGTTGGGGTTGGGGAGGGAATGTCACCTCCTCTCAGAGTCCTGCTCCAAGCTATGGCTGCGGCTGCAGTTGTGACAGCTACCAGACAGGCTGCAGACTTGCAGGCCAGGCACTGCATGAGGCAGGCTTGTGACCCTCAACCAGGGTGAGAGCCTAATTGAAAGGGAAGTTTGGTTTGGTGGAGTTCCCCCTCTTTGAAAGGATCACATGATTAGTGCTAGCAGTCCATAGTCCAGCAGATCAAGGTAACTATTGAATCATAGAATCATAGAATCATAGAGTTGGAAGAGACCACAAGGGCCATCGAGTCCAACCCCCTGCCAAGCAGGAAACACCATCAGAGCATTCCTGACATATGGTTGTCAAGCCTCTGCTTAAAGACCTCCAAAGGAGGAGACTCCACCACACTCCTTGGCAGCAAATTCCACTGTCAAACAGCTCTTACTGTCAGGTAGTTCTTCCTAATGTTTAGGTGGAATCTTCTTTCTTGTAGTTTGGAACTATTGCTCCGTGTCCGCTTCTCTGGAGCAGCAGAAAACAACCTTTCTCCCTCCTCTATGTGACATCCTTTTATATATTTGAACATGGCTATCATATCACCCCTTAACCTCTTCTTCTCCAGGCTAAACATGCCCAGCTCCCTTAGCCGTTCCTTATAAGGCATCATTTCCAGGCCTTTCACCATTTTGGTTGCCCTCCTCTGGACACGCTCAAGCTCATCTTGTTTATTTCCCATGCTTTGCGCATTAGTGTACAGACATTGAAGTCCATTAATCATTCCCCCATGTCTCTTATTTAAGGATTTTTTCCTCCCACCACTAGGTCTGCGTGCTGTTTGCTCCATTTGGTCTATGACATTTGGATGATCATCTTCATCAATTGATAGATTCCTACCTTCAGAAGCACTGTCTCCCTCCCCCACATTAGTCAGTTTAAAGCCCTCCTGATGAGGTTTCTGAGATTTTTGGCAAAAACATTTCTCCCAACCGTTGTGAGGTACAGCCCATCGCTTGCCAGAAGTCCATCTTCAAGAAACTGCAGTCCGTGATCTAAGAATCCAAACCGTTCCTGTTTACACCATTTGCGAAGCCAGCTGTTCACTTCCACTATTTTTCCCTCTCTCCCTGGGCCACGTTGTTCAACTGGGAGGACAGATGAGATGACAATTTGTGCATTTAGTTGCTTCAATTTCCTGCCGAGAGCCTCGTAGTCTCTTTTGATCTTCTGGAGGCTATTGCTTGCAGTGTCATTGGTTCCCACATGAACCAAGAGGAAGGGGTATTTGTCAGTGGGTTTTATGATTCCTTGCAGTCGTTCAGTTACATCTTGGATCTTAGCCCCGGGGAGACAGCACACTTCCCGAGACATCTTGTCAGGCCCACAGATCACTGCTTCTGTTCCCCTCAGTAGGGAATCCCCTATCACCACTACACGCCTCCTCTTAGGTTTGGTCGGGGTTCTTCCGTGAGCTGTCCGTTCCAAGGTCGCCTGCACATTCCCTGAGGACTGACTTTGCTGCTCGTCTTCATATACCTGATCGACTGTAATGAGGGAGAGATCCTCAAATGGAGTCTGCTCTTCGTCTTCCATGCTAGGGGAGAGGACCTCAAAGCGATTGTGTATTTCTAAGGGCCTATCAATTCTGTATCATTGATTTTGACCTACAGTATTTTATAACCTTATTTATCTCCTCTTTTTTAATGCTTGGTAAATTTCTGTTAATTAAAGGAAATGGATCTATGAATCTGTCATTGAACTGATTTTCATTTAAAATGGAACAATGTCTATCCAGATCATTAGAGAATAAATATGAATACCTGTGATGGTTGGACTTTTTCATCTTCCAACCTGTTCTGTCCCACCATCACCACCCTCTTGGATCTAGAAGAGTACGCAGCATTTAAGGCATGGGCCAGAGCTCGGACCGTGTTGTAAATGCTGTAGGTGTCCTGAAACAGGCTCCTTTCAAGGACGTCCTGAGGGAAACCTGAAAAGTTCTCCTTCACCCTGCATCGCTTCTGGCCTTTCACAGAAAACACATGCTTTGAATATAAGCAATGATAGCGTTGAAACCAAAATTTATCGAAATCACTAATGATGCCGTAAACCGGCAGATTACCCTCGTGTGTTGATCTCTTTTTGGTCTGGATAAACAAAGAAAAATATCCATTAATGTGTTTGTACTGAAGGAATTTGGGAAGCATGTTGGAGCTGGCATATGAGAAAGCTATTGTGATCCAAACTTTCCCAGTAATGGGTTCCAGGGTTTCACCCACTATGTGAAGTACAAGTGCAGCTTCAGTGCTGGACTGAGAGTCCCCATAGTAAAGAAACACATTGATTCGCCTGTCCATGGAAAGTGAAATCTTCTTCATGAGCTTTGTGTACTCATCTGGTTTAAACAGATTGTCTCGTGAAATGGTTTGTGAGAAAGCAAGGCAGACAACATCCTTAGCAAGCGCAGGTGCCAGGGTGCTCAGAAACCTTTCTCCATTGTCAGAGTCAGGAGCTATGAGCCCGATCCAAGTCCACCTGAAATTCAGGAGTAGTTTGATAATCCCTGAGCCTGGGGGTTCTTCATTTGGGGTCATTCGGTAGAGCAAAGGAGATTGCCTTTTGTCAAGGGCATGATGAACAGAAGCATAACTGACCTAGGAAGTACAGGAAGATATAGAAGGTTTTCTACTGTTATTATTTTGTTTGGGGGAGGGTTCAATTTTTAGATCACCTGCATGTTAGCTTCACATGAGTTTCATTCCTTAGATTTGTTTTTCTGCCAAATATTTATTTATTCTCCATCACAGCAGGCTACCAAAATAGGCTTGTGTGAAGCCAACCCCTGAGGTGTCTTCTGGAGCCTGCATTTCTGTCCCACCAAAGTATGATTCATGCCCCATGTAAACTGCTATTTTCCTATAAAAAGAGGTGGCGGAACTCACCAGAAACAGCTCCCTTGTCCACTTATAAAGTGCCGGATGGAGAGAGAAGAAAGCCCCTTCTCCCTTTGTAAGTCTAAAGCAGCTCACAGTACTGAACTTCTTATTGCAGCTTCTGAGAGGCATCTGTCCTTGCAAAAGGCTTAATCCCACTTTAGACTACTACTCTGATGGTGACTTTCTTTGTGAAACCCTTCTTCACCCAGCAGGACAAATCCTTCAACATAAGGAGAAACTCCTGGATCAGGCCAATGGCCCATCTAGTCCAACATCCTGTTCTCACAGTGGCCAGCCAGGTGATTGTAGGAAACCAGCAAGCACAGCATGAGCACAAATGCACTCTGCCCTCATGTGATTCCCAGCAACCAGCACCCAGAAGCATTGGTGCCTCCAACTAGGAAGGTAGATCACAGTCATCATGCCTAGCAGCCATTACTACTTGCCTTCAGGAATTAGTTTAATCCTCTCTTAAAACCTTCACTGCCTCCACTGGGTGTGAGTTTCATCGCTTGCTTTCTATTCAGAGAGGTTGCTGTTCTCTCCATGTTGCCCATGCTAGTGTATTCATACCTGCAGGATTTTGTAGGTTCCCAGCATAGTTGAAATCTGGAGTGAGGTGTCAGAGTTGACCCCTTCAATGAAAACCAAGGGCTTCTTCTGTCTTCTGCAGTGGTAGTTTGGGACATTGGCACTCCCAGGAGACAGCAGATCTAGGGTGGCATCATAGGTCATCCTTGCATCGAAATAATTCTCGTAGATGTCATAGCCCAGGGTGATGTTGGGTAAGATCCTGGGGTCCTGATTAATCTCATGGATGGCAATCATGAAGGACAGGAGATTCCAGTATGCTACCATACCTGCTACCCTGCAACAAAGTATAAAGCCTCCAGTCAGTCTCCATTCAGTGAAAAGTGTCAAGTCCCTGCTTTCTTAATCCTGTAAGAAATTGCAGCCGCTAGAATGAAGCAAAATAGAGCGTCCTCATCACATAATCAGTCATCTGTGAGTTTGTTGGAAGGTGAACGGCTGCTTGCCAGTTAAAGCGAGAGAGAAGAAGAGAAGAAGAAGAACAGTTTGGATTTGATATCCTGCCTTTCACTCCCTTTAAGGAGTCTCAAAGCGGCCAACATTCTCCTTTCCCTTCCTCCCCCACAATGAACATTCTGTGAGGTGAGTGGGGCTGAGAGACTTCGAAGAAGTGTGACTGGCCCAAGGTCACCCAGCAGCTGCATGTGGAGGAGCGGAGACGCGAACCTGGTTCCCCAGATTACGAGACTACCGCTCTTAACCACTACACCACACTGGCTCTCGCAGGGTAGGTGTACTGTACTGGCTGCCAGTTGATTTCTAGACCCAATTCTACATGATTACATGTTAACTTAATAAATAGATTGCTACAAGTTAATAGCTATAGTCCTGATCCTTTCAAGGGAGTAGAGATGAAGCCATTTTCACATCTCCAGTGTCAAGAATTTGGGACACAGATAATCTCTGACTTTTCATGATTCACCATCAAGTTGTTTTTTTCCAGTGGAAAAAGAAAGGAGGGAATCAATGCACATGCATTTTGTGTCTTCAATGGGCAAGTTCTAGAAAGCAGGACTTGTTCCTGGCATATAAAGCATTACAGGCTTGGACAATCACAGGTGAGCATCATAGTATTAAACAAGGTGCTACACATATGCCTACCCATTAATCACATTTTTTTGTCTGCTATGCAGAAATTGCACAGGGAAAGTACAGCTTACACAAGAAAGAAAATGTAGGGGCTGTGAGGAAATTGTGTCCAAGATGAACTATTTGTAATGTAGATATGACCCCGCTTATCAGGTGGTCTCCTGGCTCGTAATAATTCGTTGCACCTGGACTATCCCTTTCCAAGTTCAATGGGCATTTTTCTTTCTGTATTCCAGAGGTTGCACAGGGTAGCAGCAGCAGCAGAAGCAGCAACATCATCAATAAGAGCATCCCTCTGGGTCTGCCTCCTGTCATTTCATCTTTCCTCACTGCTCTCAACTTAGCAAGAAGAGAATTACATGAAGCCCAAAGTCTCCAGCAAAACTGAGACCCCAGTGAAATTGTGAGGAAAGGGATGATATGACGGTTTCACACTGGCAGAATCCCTGCCTGCCTGGAAGATAAGTCAAAGCCCTCGATGGCACAAGAGGTCTTTAAATATGCAGCAGGCATTTCAAGCTCTCATTTCTGAAATATCTGTTCTTTGTGTCAAAAGTGGGTATATTGCTTGAATTTTGCCAAGAAGAAAAGGAATCAATCACTATGTTTATGATAATTATGTGGGGAATAATTGTCTCTGGAATCACTGTGGAGCTTGGGCAGCAGCTGCAGAGCTGGAAGAAAACATTCCAATCTGTTTTCTCCTGCTCTGGAGGGTAGGACTCGAACCAGTGCCTTCAAGTTAAGGGAAAGGAGACTCCAACTAAATATCAGGAAAAACTTTCTGACTCTGAGAGCTGTTTGAGAGTGGAATGGTTCCCCTTGGGAGGTTGGGAGGACTTTCCTTCCTTGGAGATTCTTAAGCAGAGTTTGGATGGCCATCTGTCTTGGGTGCGTTAGCTGAGATTCCTGCATTGGAGGGGGTTGGACTAGATGACCCTTAGGGGTCCCTTCCAACTCGATGATTCTATGTTCACAAGATCTCACTGATGTGGCGACATGTCGTGGAAAAGGTCAGAGGGGAAAGGTGATCCTTGAATGACCTTTATTTAAGATACATCACCAGATAAGCCAGGATCAAGCTATTTTTTCAGGACATTTTTGGGCCTATGTGCACATTTGAAAACCCAAGAGGCAGTCCCATCGCTCACAGCTATTCTACCAGCTGCAACATAATGCTTCTTTCACAAATAATGTCAAGGATGGGAGAAGGGATCCCTGTTGGCATTAGGGATGTGGTTTTGGGGGCACATGGGCCTATGAACTGCTTTGATGGGTGATAATGGACTCTTATTGTTTTCTGGTAGCTAACATGTGAGTGTTTAACCTTAGATTCAGTGACAAAGGTATTGAAATGCAAATCGGCATTTTGAAAGAGTTGCCTTTAGTCTTTTTTCCCAAGCTGTGAGAGTATGGATGTAAATGATGTTCTCCAGGTGAACAGCCTCAGGCTAAATGGAGGCTGTAAGGAAAGGAGATATTTTCTTATAGGTCTGTTTTTCTTTCTAAGAAAATGGACTTGCACGATATACCGTATTGCATGGAATCATTTGAATGAATCTTTGATGTTTTTGTTCTGTTTTGAAGAAAGTTCTGCAAGTAAAGTTTTGAACAATGGGTCTAGACAATGCCTTATTTCAAAAGGAGTTGATTTTTTATGCAACCAGTCACTGCAGCTGGCCCCTGCCCACCTGGCTATGCCCATGATAGGGGGATTAGTTCAGCGGAGTGGTAGCTTTGCTGTCTAGCAGAATATCAGAGTTTTCCTGCTTTCTATTGGTCAGCCTTTTCCAGTTTTTTACTTAAGAAAACTCATTTGCCACGCGGTTCAGTTCAAAGTATAGAGTGTTTATTGTCTCATGGAAAGCATAAACAGACTAGATGCAACAAGTTTAAGAGAAGATGATACATCATGAACTCATCTAATACAATACAGTTCTTCTGGTCGTAGAAGTAAACTTTGTAAAGATAAAAGTATACAGAGAGTGGCAGGGGCAACCCAGCCAGATGGGTGGGATAATAATAATAATAATAATAATAATAATAATAATAATAATAGTTATTATTATTATTATTATTATTATTATTATTATTATCCACTAGCACTTTCCCATGCTAGCTCACTGGGTCCTAAGCACTAACGTGAGCAGTGAAATCTGAGCTTCCAGTGACAAGGTTGTTGGACCCCAAAGCCGTGGACCTCATCCACCCAGAGGAGCGCAGCCCCTTTCAGCTCAGGCCATCTTCCCACTCAAGAACATGGAAGATAGAACATCTCTAAGTTTTCAGAATTCGTCTTCAATTTCCTAATACTTTTAGAAGCAGATTATTTTGCGGATCTACAAAAACAAAAAAAGGGGTTAGAGGCAATACATTGGGAGTTTAAGGTTTAAAATGCTGAATTGCAAAACCTCCTGTGGAACTTCCCTACATATCAGGGAAGGGAATTGCTATGTTTTGCTCAGAGGCAGAAACAGGGAGAGGAATATTTACAAGAAGTGGTCACAAAAACAAAGTGAAATAATCTGAAATATATACAGCTTTCCACTGGATATTCCAGTGGTGCAACCTTGAGCATACTTACACAGAGCCAAATCCACTTACTTCTGCACAAAAGGAAGAAAATGTCAGACTCTGCGTGCGGCATATATGTTGCATATACAAATTTATTTGTGGAAAATAAGATCATGCAACATTGGTCAGGGTGACACAGATATAAAGATCATCCGGGCATATTAAGAGGATTTATTTGAATCAGGTTCTGAAAAGGGTTCCCATTTAGTGAGACATTAAATCAAAAGGGCCTCTGATTGTCCTGGGATAACTGTGCATTCACTTTGGAAATGACATGTTAGGTTTTGGATAGATTAAAAAAATAGTTACAAGAGCAGCTCATAATAAACACCTGAAAGGGAAATAGCTTCTTCTCATAAGTATTGTGCTGCACGAAGATTCCCTTGGTGGGGAAAGCGCATAAAGAATCAAATTCCATCTTTTGTTTTTGTTGTCAGGTGCTCCTTTGTGTTCAAATCAGGCCTCAGTACAATAATGTAGCACTTGGGAACAAAGATGCAGCCCAGAAGCCCAGCACTGGAGGCCAACATAGAGAAGACCTGCACGGCTACCATGTATTTCCCCTTGGTGCTCAGGTAGGTGGGCACAAAGGACACCCAAACACTGCAGAAGATCAGCATGCTGAAGGTGATCAGCTTGGCTTCATTGAAGGCCCCAGGTAGCTTCCTGGCTAGGAAAGCCACCGTGAAGGAGATGGCAGCCAGGAAGCCCATGTAGCCAAGGGCACCATAAAACATAGCAGCAGACCCTTCGTTGCATTGGAGGATGATCTCCCCGGGCTGGGAGTGCATGTCAGAGTCAGGGAAAGGAGGAGATATTCCCAGCCAGATGGTGCAGATGAGAACTTGGACACTGGAACAGGAAATGACAATGGAGTTGGCCAGACTCTTCCCCAGCCATTTCCTCACCCTGTTCCCTGGCTTTGTGGCCAGGAAGGCCAGCACAACAGTAATGGTTTTTGCCAAGACAGAAGACACAGCAACTGAGAAGATGATGCTGAAGACCATTTGTCGGAGGAGGCAGGCTGTGTTCATTGGCTGACCAATGAAGAAGAAGGAGGACAAAAAGGAGAGCAGGAGGGAGAAGAGGAGTGTGTAGGAAAGGTCCCTGTTGTTGGCTTTGATGATGGGAGTTTCCTTGTATTTAATGAAGATTCCTAACACTAGGCAAGTCATGAAGGACAATAACAGTGTGAAAGAAGCCAAGATGATCCCTAAAGGTTCTCCATGGGACAGAAAAGTTATAATCTTGGGGACACATCGAACTCGCTCCTTGTTTGGATGCTGATCTTCTGGACATTTGGTACAGTGGTCTGCATCTGGAAAGAAGAAGAGTAACTTTAGCATCATTCGTATATCCACAAGAGGTCTATTACATTCCACAAAATACATGTTTTGTAGTGAACATTTTCATGCCACCTACAAATGAAAAATGGAAGGGAAGTATGGAAGGCCGGGCCGTCAATGGGAGAGGTCATACATGGCACAGGCTGAATCTGGGGTCTCCCACAAGTAAAAAGTAGAATTTCCAGCAGATGAGAGCTGGGTTGTCGCCTTCCTGAATTGTGGGAGAGCCATTTTACCATAGAATACAAATGTTAGGACTAGTCAGATGAATATTCTTACCCAGTAAGTGGATGACCAATTTATATCTTGCTTAAATGACAAAGATCAGCATTGGTGATGATGATGATACAAATAAGTAACTTTGGGGTGGGGTGGGTTGCTGAATCATCCATCACCCTAATCTGTTCCCACCACTGTCATTTCTTCCAAGTTCCAACAATGCCTATAGAACCATTGTCCCATTCTTTAATGCCTCCCTTTCCCCTGCAATCACTTGCCTTCCTTGGTAGAGATTGTTCCTTCCATGCAGGGAAGGCAATCATAGCAGCAAAGGGCCTCTCCTTCTCGGATCACCTTGAAGTCCCCAGGGTGACAGATCTCTGTACATCTGGAATGAGGCACGGTCTACCCATAAGGACAGAGCAGCAAGAGTTAGGGGGATTTCTTTTTTTAATATAAAATTTTTATTAATTTTAACATATAAATTATAAAATGTACCACAAAACTTATCACTTATACAATATTTTTGGACTTCCATCAGCACCTCTGATGATCCACCGTTTTAACCACTTCTTATGCATTTCTTAACTTTATATTGCCTTTACATCTCTTAACAAATCATCCTCCCCCTTATCCATTTTTACAATACTTCTAATAATACTCCTCACAAAACTTCTTGCAACCCTACAAACGTCATCTGTTCTTCACAATTACTTTTCAAATAGTCCGTAAATTTACTCCAGTCTTCCGTGAATTTCTGGTCTCGCCGGTTTCGAATCCTTCCTGTTAGTTTATCTAATTCTGCATAGTCCATTAACTTCATCCTCCATTCTTCAATCGACGGTAACTCTTCTTGCTTCCATTTTTGGGCCAATAATATTCTTGCTGCTGTTATTGCAGATAAAAATAGCTTACATTCCTTTCTATTTATATCACTCCCCACATTGCCCAATAGAAATGCTTCTGGTTTCTTTATAAATGTATATTTCAACATTTTTTTCAACTCATTATATATCACCTCCCAGAAGCATTTCACCTTTTTACATTCCCACCACATGTGATAAAATGTTCCCTCTTTTTCTTTACATTTCCAACATTTATTACTGACTTTATACATTTTCGCTAACTTAACAGGTGTAATATACCATCTATACATCATTTTCATCACATTTTCTTTTAGGGCATTGCATGCAGTAAATTTTAAAGAGTTAGGGGGATTTCTAGCTATGGAAAATCACTGGAGATAACAATGGATTCCCTCACAAACCAAGTAGCAGCTCTAGTGGAGTGGTGATTGGAAATAATGTTCATGAGCGGTGTGACATGGAATGAAAATGAAAACTCCTTCCCCACAAACCACAGTCCCAATCATGATCAAGCCCTCCAGGAGCTGCTATTTCATTTAAAGAAACAAGAAACAAGACTGCAGTAATGTTGAAGGTCAGAAGGTCTTGATTTTGGATGAACATGCATAAAAGTGCACTTCGCGATAACCTCTGCAAAGAGTTAGTTCAGCTCTTCGGTGTTGTTTCATGCTGGTTTCAGTCTCCTGACCTCCTGTATTCAACATGAGAAGAGACTACTTCTGCTTTTCCAATATCCCTTCCCTTCCCTACTCCACCCTCTTTCATTGCTCATTGGTCGGTCATTTTATGAGGGTCACTTTGTAACCCCAAGTAAACCTTTTCTATTTTTCAATAAGCTTCAGAGACACTGTCTTATGGATAATACGAAAAGAATCATTAGAACTTGAGATAAGTTACAGAATGAACTGAATGGCTTAACCCACCTCGTTAAACGAAAGAGGCCACACAATGGCATTCTGATCAATTGTGACTTTTATCTCTCGGGATCCGCACCTCTCCATGTGCCCAACTTTCCTTTCATGAAGAGAATTATTGGGAAGCATCACAAAATTCACAATGTCAAAGTCAGCTGCCAGCTCCCTGTTCTCATCCAAATAAACTCCGCCCATAGAAGTATTCCCAAGCCTGACATTTCTCAAGAAAGGGTGAAGCTAGAATGATAAAGAAAATCCAGAAATTGGCTATTTCTTTTTTAAAAAATAATAATTAATTTTTATTAAGTCTTCCATTTTAACAATCCAATCAAATCACATTAAATATTCCAAATTGTACAGATACATATCATAAAGTCCAAATATTTTGCCAAATTATAATTTTTTTGTTGGGGGTTCCCATGCTTTGAGTTCAGTGGGGTCCAATCATCTCATATTTCTACTGCCTTGAGTGTCAATAGTCCCTTCTTTAAATCTTCTTGTTATTATCCTTTTTTTTTCATAGCCTCTGAGTTGTTTCCACAGGTGACCTGAAGTGAGCAATAATATACTACTGTGTGAACTTTGTATGACTCTCCCTTTTTTTCCCTTTTGCAGCTGGTAAGTCTTTTATTTGCAGTGTGTCCTCACACGCTGGTGTTTATGCTGAATCCATTGCAAAAGTCCTTCCAAAAGTTCCAATGAAATAAAATCTAGGCGTTTGCTCATTAATTTTCTCAGACAGGTTGCACCAAACATTAGTCTTTCCAGGGGAGGTTTGCCAAATCGAACTTGAAATGCAAATATAATAACAAAGTCAGAGCTTGCCTCCCCCTATGACTATTAATCTCTGCAACACAGTCTGTCTCATAATGACGGATCCCGATTAAATAGTGCGTCACAAGAAAGTCTTTTATCTTCTTCCAAATATTTCATAGAACAAAAGCTTTAGTTAATATTATTGTTTCCACACAGTTTATATTTTCCAATCTCACTTGCTATAAGTAGTATAGACAGTTCTTCGGGGGGGGTTGTTAGGTAATATCGTTATAAGAAAAGAAAATGTTTTATCCCCCCTCCTTTCCGTTCCGTTTCAACATACCACCTTAGATGTTATTCTTTGATGTTATCTTTCTTCCACTCCGTCACTCTTAGCATCTCAGTGGCTGACTTAGCAGATTAAATACCCATTCATCGCTCGAAGCATGTCCATAAATCTTAAATCCAATCTTTTATCTTAAGAAATGGAACTTGAAGCACTCACAGAGACAGCGTCCAGGAGATCCGAGCTCCCTCAAGGGCTTTCCATCCAGTGCCCCCACCCCCTCCTTCTTTACGAACTCGTGGGTGGTTTGTGGGCAGCCGCGGATGAGACTGCATCTTCCCTTCCACCGGGAAGAAAAAGGGAGGCTGGTTACTCCCATCTCAGCCTCAAAATTACCTCGTGTGAGCTGGAGAGATGGTATTGTTGGCCATCTTCCGTGGCGCCCGTAGCGGAGCCCCACCAGAAATTGGCTATTTCTAACCTGCTCTGTTACACATGTCTTCTAGACACATAGTGGCCACACTTTTTTTTTAAAATGGTCGCAATGTGATTGAAGATCAATATCGTTGACACTGATTAACTGTATAAAATTGCAAAAATGTATAAGAGTAAAGCAAATACCTGTTAGCGGTGGGCCTGCAGAAAGGTAAAAAGTTATTGGGAAATGGTTTATGAGTTTTAAAAAACATTTAAAGTGATGATTCCCACGAAACCTGAGGCCTTTCTGTTAGGTATCATTGGACCAGAGCTTCCGAAGGAACTGTCTGTTTTGTTTATGCATACTACGACAGCGACAATAATAGCCTGTGCGCAAAAACTGGAAAAAGAAGTCCCAACAAAAGAAGATTGGTTTATGAAGATGATGGAATATGCTGAGGTGGCTAGACTAACTGAGAGAATTAAAGAAGAGAATGAGGGGGGAAATTCTTGAAGTTTTGAAATATTATGTGGAATATTTGTAAAAATATTGTGGCTATGTTGAAGGGTATGCAGGATTTGTAGTATACCAGCAGACGAGAATGGGTAGTTTATCAATGTATATAATGGATAAAATATAAGTAATATAGCAGCTTTCTAAGGTAAGAAAATAACACCATGGAAGGCTGGGTAGGAAGTAATAATAATAATAATATTTCCCCAGCCACTTGGGGCAGCTTCCAACAAAGATTAAGAATACATTAAAATGTCACACATTAAAAACTTCCCTGAACAGGGCTGCCTTCAGATGTCTTCTAAGTGTAGTTGTTTATCTCTTTGACATCTTATGGGAGGGTGTTCCACAGGGCGGGCGCCACTACCGAGAAGGCCCTCTGCCTGGTTCCCTGTAGCTTTGCTTCTCGCAGTGAGGGAACCGCCAGAAGGCCCTCAGTGCTGGACCTCCGTGTCTGGGCAGAACAATGGGGGTGGAGACGCTCCTTCAGGTATACTGGGCCGAGGCCGTTTAGGGCTTTAAAGGTCAGCACCAACACTTTGAACTGTGCTCAGAAACGTACTGGGAGCCAATGTAGGTCTTTCAAGACCAGAGTTATGTGATCTCTGTGGCTGCTCCCAGTTACCAGTCTAGCTACCACATTCTGGATTAGTTGTAAACAGATAAGAGAGATTTCTTTCAATGGTTGTTTAGAAGAAGTAGTAAAATTTGAAAAAGTAATAAAAAAATGCTTTGAAAAACTTTAAAGAATTTCAGATAGGGCTCTTTCACAGGTTCACCAGGAGATCCCAGAGACTGAAATTGTGACCTCTACCTCTGAGTAACAGCCCCTTTCCCTGTTGGCAAATTTAATTCAAGTAGCAATTGCAGTGTGGAACTTTCCAAAGGATTCATAGCCCTACATATCAGCAGAGGAAGAAAAGAATACCTGTGATGGTTGTAGTCGCCCACCTTCCCACCGGTTTCCACCCACCATCACCATCTGTGTGGATCTCGATGAGTAGGCCGCATTTAAGGCCTGTGCCAGAGCTCGGACAGTGTTGTAAATGCTGTCGGTGTCTTGAAACAGGCTTCTCTCGAGGACACCTTGAGGGAAGCCTTCCAGGTTCTCTCTCACTTTGCATTGGTTCTGGCCTTTCACAGATAAAACATGCTTTGAATACAAGCAATGATATCCTTTTCGCCAAACTGGATTGGCCTCTCTATGAGGTGGAACTGGTAGATTATCATCACGTTTCATTCTTTTTTTCGTCTGGATAAATAAAGATAAATAGCCATGAATGTGTTGGTTCTGAAGTTTCTTGGGCGATGTTTTGGAGCTGATATATGACAAAGCTATCGTGACCCAAACTTTTCCAGTAACGGGTTTCAGTGTTTCACTCACTATTTCTAGTGTATGTGCAGCTTCTGAGGGGGACTGAGAGTCCCCATAGTAGAGAAACACATTGATTCGCCTGTCCATGGAAAGTGAAATCTTCTGCCAGAGCTTTATGTAAACATCGGCTATAAAAAAGAAGCCTCGTGAAATGGTTTGTGAGAAGGCAACACAGACACCACCCTGAGCAAGCACAGGCGCCAAGGTGCTCAGAAACCTTTTTCCATTGTCAGTGTCAGCAGCTATGAGTCCGATCCAAGTCCACCTGAAATGTAGGAGTAGTCTGACAATCCCTGAGATTGGGGGTTCTTCATTTGGGGTCACATGGTAGACGAAAGAAGATTGTATTTTGTCAAGAGCATGATAAACAGAAGCGTAACTGACCTAGTAGGACAGGGAAGAGATGGAGAATTTCATTTATTTTCAGGACTAAGCTCCGATATTATTTATTAACTGAAAATTATGGGCACGGAGAGCCATATTCTGCAGAGTTTCAAAGCATTCAGCAGGTGGTTTCATTGGTTCTCTCCATCCCCATTCATTGGAATAAGGGGCTCAGGTTACTGACTATTCTAGTTGGAAGAACAGCCCTTCCTTTTTTGAACAACGTCTGGAAAAGATGTACTATTCTATCGCGTACTTGTGGTTGTGCCTTCATACCTGGGGGATTTTGTAGATTGCCGCAACGCTTGAAATCTGGATGGAAGTGTCTGAGTCAACCCCTTCAATTAAAACCAGCTGCTTGCTCTGTCTTCCACAATGGTAGTTTGGAACATTTGCTTGCCCAGGAGAGAGCAAATCTACAATGGTGTCATAGGTCACCCTTGCATCGAAATAGTTCTCATAGATGCTGTAGCCCAGGGTGATGTTGGGTAAGATCCTGGGATCCTGGTTGATCTCATGAATGGCAATCTGGAAGGACAAGAGGTACCAGTAGGCTATGAGCCTTGCTTGCCTGCAACAAAGTGTGTATCATAATGTCATTCTTCGGCCAATGAAAACATGTCAAATCCCTGCCTTCTTAATCCTTAGTCTCTGGACATCACAGTGTTGGTACAGACTTTAGCATGAAGCATCACAGCAGATTCTTGTCACATTTTGGTTTGTGTGTGTTTGTTATAAGATAGATAGCTGCTTGCCAGTTAAGCAACACCTCACCCCCCCCCCAGGGTTGCCTTATTTCAAAAACTGAAAATCCAGACACTTCCCACATGGGTTTCCCTTGGCATTCCCAATTTTGGGAAATTCCACCCGGATGCTATTATCGACAGACTAATCCCGGATGCATGGCAGCTCTAAACCCCACAAAAGGAGAGGCATTTGAATACTTGAACACTGAAAAGTTCACAATCATGAATGAGGGACGTCTTTTTCAGATCCAACCTGCCAAGAAGAGGGCTGGCTTATAGGACAACCACAATTTCCCAGGTTAGAGGAAGGGCTGGCACATGGCATGATAATAACTGCTGGTGCCATATGCCCTTTTCCCAGACTGCCCCACCTCCCACACCTTACCCCCCCCTTCCCTAAACAACTGTGATTGACCCCCTACTCCTCTCCTCCCAGACACATCTCCCCTCTCTGAAACAAACAGCAGGAGCAACAAAATCCACACAAATTCAAGAGTTAAAACAGTTCTAGCAGCACTGGCCTGTCTCTGCTTTGTAGCTGGAGCTGCAGCTGAGGGAGCAGAGGTTTAGCGGCTTCCAACACTAACGTGAATACCTTCAGGTCCATAGCTAATGGGGGGGGGCTAGTTGGGGTTTCAGTCGTGGGTGAAGCCTCTAGAGCAGGGGTCAGCAAACTTTTTCAGCAGGGGGCTGGTCCACTGTGCCTCAGACCTTGTAGGGGGCCAGACTATATTTTTTGGGGGGAAATGAATGAATTCCTATACCCTACATATAACTCAGTAAAAAAAAAAGATAAAGGGACCCCTGACCATTAGGTCCAGTCGTGGACGACTCTGGGGTTGTGGCGCTCATCTCGCTTTATTGACCGAGGGAGCTGGCGTACAACTTCTGGGTCATGTGGCCAGCATGACTAAGCCGCTTCTGGCGAACCAGAGCAGCACACGGAAACGCCGTTTACCTTCCCGCCGGAGTGGTACCTATTTATCTACTTGCACTTGGACGTGCTTTCGAACTGGTCGCGGGGATTCGAACCGCCGACTTTCTGATCAGCAAGTCCTAGGCTCTGTGGTTTAACCCACAGCGCCACCTGCGTCCCTAAATAACTCAGAGATGCATTTTAAATAAAAGGGCACATTCTACTCATGTAAAAACACACTGATTCCTGGACCATCTGCGGGCCGGATTTAGAAGGCGATTGGGCCGGATCCGGCCCCCGGGCCTTAGCTTGCCTACCCCTGCTCTAGAGGGGCGCCACTGAGGCTGCCAGCCTGCCTGGGTTTCCTGCCTAGCCAGCTCTGATCATAGTCATGGAGTGGAGAACTGCTGCGCACCAGAGGGATGGTTATTTGCAAGGGGAAGCAGGAAAACCTGGAGAGGCAAAAGTGAACGATCCTCCTTCCCCTTTCCCTGTTTTTTGGAACTGTGTGTGAGAGAGAAATTGTGGAAAAGGCACAAGCAAAGTTGAAAAGGGGAAGTTTTCTTGCTTGCTACTGCTTCTGCTTCCCTCAACGCCTCAGAGGTCAATTAAAAGTGGTGAAGAGGTCAAACACCACCCGCTGCCCCTTTTGGGAACAGGAGCTTTTATCAGGGTTAAACAATTTAAATGTCAAGTTCACAAAATAAGTACTTTGGAGTATTGCTTGCTTTTGTGTTCTCTCTGTGTGTGTGTGTGTGTGTGGGTGTGTGGGTGTGGGTGTTTGGATCTAGAGGAGAACATACATGTTTACACAATGGGCACTGCTGCATACAATGAGCTACAAAAACTGAGTCCTCTTTATATTGAAAATAAAATACTTGCAATGAAAGAAATGTGATGCTGACATACAAAGCGGTTTGTATTTATCCCTTCCTGTAATTTGGTAGGGAAATGTAGCCAATCCACTTTAAATTCTTTAATTGCAATGGTTCAGCAGCCAGCAATCTTGGGGCATATACTTTGTTTATTCTTTCATTCTTTAGAGCCTTAACGGCAAGCCTTTACCACTCACTGAACAGCAAGCCTTTCCTACCCACTGAATTTGATGGAGCTTACTCCCAGGTAACTGTGTAAAGATTCTGCAGTCGTATACTGCAATCTTACGCATTTTTACTCTCTGCTATGTGCCAGACTTACTCTGGACTTACTCTCTGGTATGTGTCTGATCATTATCAGTTTCATAAGAAAGCCTAGTTTCATCCCTGACACCTTGAGTTGTGTCTGCAAACAAACTGGCATATGTTTGAACACGGGGATTATATGAATTCTAAATGGAACCCCATCCATCAAAAAGTGCAACAGCCCACCTGCGATTCACAGCAACTGGTATTCAGGGAAATGCTGCCTTGACAGTGGAGGTAAAATATTGCCATCCTGGTCAGTAACAATGTTGGATCCAGGAGAACCAACAATTTATGGACCTGCTCCTTGCAAAGGAGCCCAATCCCACCCACATCAGGCCACCTGCCCACCTCCGAAATCCAGAACTGGGAACACGTAGCCTACATATTTTAGGATTCAGCTTCAATATGTTAGCAACTTAATGGGTCGCTGTTTTGCTTCTTGCAGGTGGGAAGACAAAGGATGGAAGCGACATCCATTGGCTTTTTGCATCTCCACGGACGGACACTTCCAGAAAGCAGGACTTGTCCCTGGCAAATAAGGATTCCTGGAGCGGGGAAAATCATAGCTGAGTACAATAGCATGAAACCAATTGCCACAGAAGTGCTTACCCAAAGAGCACCATTTGGGGTGCTTCGCGGAAACTGTTGGCTGCATGGAAAACATGTGTTGTAGAAATGACCCCACTTACGAGGTGGTCTCCTGGCATGTAATAATTCAATGCATCTGGAACATCCCTCTCCATGTTTAAGGGGCATTTTGCCTTTGGCATCCCAGAGCCTACAAATCGCAGCAGCAGCAGCAACAGCAGCAGCAACAGCATCACTCTGGGTCCGCTGGCTCTCATTGCCTCTGTTGTGGCTGCTCTCAGCATAGTAAGCAGCAAATTAGAAGCAGGACCAAGCCCCCGGTGACATTAAGAGCAGAGGGAGGATACAGTCTCTTCACACTGGCAGAGTCCGTGCCTGCCTCAAAGCGTTCGGTTTCTCAGGAGGTATTTAAGTTGGCATTTCTTGTTGCATTAAGTTGCCTCGTGCATTTCTCCATTATCTGTTATTTGCAGAATAACAAAAATAAAGTGATGCTTGGGGGATCGGTCCCTTGAGTTTGGGGGCAAGAAAAAAAAGAGAACTAAATCACTATGATTCCTATAATTAGGAGGTGAAGCATCACCCCCACCCTGTACAGGGAGGCTCAAGGAGCAGGTGCGGAGCTGGAGGAAAACAGATCCGCAAGAGGAAAGGCCATAGCTCAGGGGTAGAGCATTTGTGAGGGGACCTCAGCAAGGGGAATTAGAGTTAAGGAGATGCTGCAGAGCAGCATCGTGTTGTGCAGATGCCTGATTATCGTCTTCCAAAGCAGCTACTCTATTCCGAACTTAAAAATGGAAAGCATAACGCTGGTGGTCAACAAGAGAGGTTTAAAGACTCTCTCAAGGCAAATCTTTAAAAAATGTAGTATAAACACCAGCAATTGAGAAACACTGGCTTCTGAGCGCTCCAGTTGGAGAACAGCCTTTACCAAAGCTGTCATGGACTTTGAACACACTCAAACTCAGGATTCAAGGGAGAAACGTGCTAAGAGGAAGGCACGCTTGGCAAATCCACACCATGATCAACTTCCACCCGGAAACCTATGTCCGCACTGTGGAAGGACATGTGGATCCAGAATTGACCTCCACAGTCACTTACGGACTCACTATTAAAACCGTGTTTATGGAAGACAATCTTACTCGCTATGAGTGATTGCCAAAGAGAGGAGAGAGATTTGCATTGCAAGCAGATCTCAGGTTCAATCCCTGGCATATCCAGGGAGAGCTGGGAGAGACTTCTGCCGGGATCCCCGCGTTAGATGCGATAGTACTAGACCGCCTATAGCCATTTGGTGATGAATGCATTACGACAGAGCAGCTGTGCTCCAGCAGCCAATAGGAGTTGCAGAGTCGCTACCTTGCAGAGCCTATATCCCTCAGGAGCGGGCCATCCTCTGAACCATTCCAGGTGTCCCAAGAAAGTCCAAAGAGCCTTGAGGGCATCAGATAATCCCTTCTCACACAGTAAAGAACTCGTGTGTCCATAAGTTATCCTTTATTGATTTGCTTTCAATGCTTATGCCTTTCCTTTCCATATATAGTTCAATGCTGCTAAGGAAAATGATGATGATGACGATGCTAATAATAATAATAATATGCAATTAAAAGCAACAACATATGCGAGCACAAACGAGAAGTATTTCAAAAGGAAGAGAACAAAATCTACAAGCCAGAAATAGAGCGATTTGGGGGTGAGGGGAAGCAACAGTGAAAATATCCCACAAAGGTTACGTACCAGTTATAGAGGGACCCTAGATAGCTCAGTTGGTTAGAGCATGATGCTGATAATACCAAGGTTGCAGGTTCGATCCCCGTCCGGGACAGCTGCGTATTCCTGCATTTCAGGGGGTTGGACTAGATGACCCTCAGGGTCCCTTCCAACTTTATGATTCTTTGTGAGAGCTGGGTGGGTTCAGAACTCTTCTGAGAGTTCTGTGTGTGAGAGTCAGAGTGAGAGCCAGTGTGGTGTAGTGGTTAAGAGCAGTAGTCTCGTAATCTGGCGAACCGGGTTCGCTTCCCCGCTCCTCCACATGCAGCTGCTGGGTGACCTTGGGCCAGTCACACTTCTCTGAAGTCTCTCAGCCCCACTCACCTCACAGAGTGTTTGTTGTGGGGGAGGAAGGGAAAGGAGAATGTTAGCCGCTTTGAGACTCCTTAAAGGGAGTGAAAGGCGGGATATCAAATCCAAACTCCTCTTCTTCTTCTTCTTCTTTGTGTGGAATAAGGATGAAGAAATCATTTTAATAGAGGGCTCTATAGTCCCTTTTTCTTCTTTTCCATCTTTATTGTCTTGCTTTTGTTATTCTTGCTCTTTTCCCTTTTTTATAATAGTTTCAGCCTGGACACTGAGGTCCAGCGCCGAGGGCCTTCTGGCAGTTCCCTCACTGAGAAAAGTGAGAATACAGGGAACCGGGCAGAGGGCCTTCTCGGTGGTGGCGCCCGCCCTGTGGAACGCCCTCCCATCAGATATCAAGAAAATAAACAACTACAGTGGAACCTCGGTTTTCGAACTTAAATCTATTCCAGAAAATCGTTCAACTTCCAAAAAGTTCAAAAACTGAGGATCAATGTGCTGGCTGCACAGTCAATGGGAAAAAATGAAAAATGTGGCTTGGAAGCTGTACGGCTTCTGAAAATCATTTGAAGCATTCACTTCCGGATTATCGGTGTTCAGGTTCCAAATTGTTCAGCTTCGAAGCGTTCGACAACCAAGTTTCCACTGTATCTGACTTTTAGAAGACATGTGACGGCAGCCCTGTTTAGGGAAGCTTTTATTGATGTTTTATCATGTTTTTAAGATTCTGTTGGGATCCGCCCAGAGTGGCTGCAGAAACCCAGCCAGCGTGTAAATAATAAATTATTATTATTATTATTATTATTATTATTATTAGGCTTTTATTGCATTTGATGTTGAAAACTTTCAATATAAATTGATTACAGTGGTACCTCGGGTTAAGTACTTAATTCGTTCCGGAGGGCCGTACTTAAGCAGAAACTGTTCTTAACCTGAAGCACCACTTTAGCTAATGGGGCCTCCTGCTGCCGCTACACCGCCGGAGCATGATTTCTGTTCTCATCCTGAAGCAAAGTTCTTAACCCAAGGTAATATTTCTGGGTTAGAGTCTGTAACCTGAAGCCTATGTAACCTGAAGCATATGTAACCCGAGGTACCACTGTACACAAAAAAAGGAGAAGACAGCACCAAACAGAAAGCAGAAAGATACAAAAACAAACTTCACAAACAGCTTTCCATTTTGCCTCCTCTCCCACCCCATCCTAAGAGATTTAAAAAATGCTGCAGTGAAGATGCTTTGTGAAAATACAAGGCGCGTAAACCAAATATGTATGTTACTTATGCAATCATGGCCATGCAATAGCTAAAAGAAAAAGAAGGAAGGAACACTGAAAATATCCCACAAAGATTATATATCAATTATGGCATATCAATCAATCAATCAATCAATCAATCAAATCCAACCTCCAAACGCTGAAGACCTCCCTAAAATAAACCGGCCTTATAAATAAGTTCACAAAAATTACTGGCCTGCCACTATTATTTTCTTACCCTCATGCTGGGCTGGAAATAGTGCCAGAAAACCCCACCCCTCCTCTGGCAACCCACTTGCATTTTGTGCTGAACTCAGAGAGGGTACAGAATACTGTCAGGAAAAAGCAGCAATGCGGGAGCGAGCTGCAAGTTGCTGGAATGCAAAACAGGATGTTGATGTTTGGGACTGTACTATGGGAACAAAGGGGCAGTCTATTCACTGTACTGAGCACCGGATGTTAGCTCAGAGTGTCATCTGACCTGTACTGGAAGTACAGGGGTGGAGTTTATCTCTCTCTACTGTTGGGAGTCTGGAGAGTGCAGACGTGTTTCTCTGTACTGCTGCAATGACAGAAATAAAGACATGTAAATAGATTTCTGTCTGTTTCTTTCCCCTCCCTGAGGGAAGCAGGGAGGAGGGAGGAATGGTGTGTCCCTCTCACGCTGAGTGGGATCGCCGATAGTGACCTAGCCTGTATCCTGCCGGGAGGTGCAGACGGGGAGGTCAACAAGGATCTCAAGCCGAGTGCCTGGAGAGTGGCCAGTTACCTCTGACTGAGGCCTGAGAATCCAACACTCAGTTGCCTGCCCACAATTCCTTGTCTCCTAAGGCTATCAGGCTAGTGCTTAAACATAAGGCTGGTCTTAACACTGCAATGAAAGGCCATGAATCAGAGAGGAGGGACAAATCACCAAGGATAGCTCAGTTGGTACAGCATGAGACTCTTAATCTAAGGGTCAAGGGTTCAAGTCCCAGGTTGGGCAAAAACATTCCTGCATTGCAGGGGGTTGGACTAAGTGGTCCCCGCGGTCCCGTCAAACTCTACGGTTCTGTGAAATCTCCATGGGTAGGGTGTGGCGAGAGAGGAAGGCCCCTTCCCAGGCGTAGGTTTGGAATTGACAAGAGGGCCTACGTAGATGACCTTGATCTCCAAGCATGCTCATATGAGAAGCTGGTCCAACAGAAACCATGGTCCAAAACCAGTTTCACAATCTGTATCATGGTTAACTCTTGCATCTGCCAGACTTGAAGCTTTCATTCGTTTGTTCAGAATAGTATGAAAACTTTCTTTTTACAGAAATCTTAAGTGCAAAAAAATGGAAGTACAAAATAAGAAGTCCACAGTAAGGCAAAACCTTTCTTTGGGCCAACTGAAATGTCACAAAATAAGTCAGCAAGCTCTTCAATTCTCCGAAAGCTTCTTTTACGCTCCCCAACACTCCCAAGTATTTATTTGAGGCAGAGGAGTTGAATTCCCTATGTGGGTTCTCTGGTGGCTAATAAGGGCTGTGCTAGCAACAGGGTTCTTGCTTAATCTCAGAAGCCATACACTGGCTTTCCTCTGTGAATTCCCCTAGAGGGCATAAGATGGATACGCCATCTGAAGCCATTTCAACGCTCCAAGCAATGATGGGTCTCCCAACCCCAGCATGAACTTTTTGGTGTCTGTTTAGATCCGCTTTTCTGTAAAACCTCTTCCCACATTCCAGACACTGGAAAGGTCTCACCCCAGTGTGGATTCTCTGGTGTGAAGTAAGGTCCGTTTGCTGCCTGAAATACTTCCCACACTCCGGGCACTGATACGGTTTCTCTCCTGTGTGTATGCTTTGATGGGAGGTGAGGCTCTTTTTCTGACTGAAGGTCTTCCCGCACTCCTGACACTCGTATCGTCTCTCTCCAGTGTGGATTCTTTGGTGTGTGAGAAGGTTGGACTTGTCGTAAAAGCTCTTTCCGCAGTGAGAGCACATGAAGGGTCTCTCCCCGGTGTGGATTCTCTGGTGGGAAGTGAAGCTCGTGATTTGGCTGAAGCTCTTTCCACATTCCGTGCAAGTATATGGTTTCTCCCCCGTGTGGATTCTTTGGTGTCTAGTAAGGTGTGGCTTATCGTAGAAGCTCTTCCCGCATTCCGAGCAAACGTACGGTTTCTCCCCAGTGTGGATTCTTTGGTGGGAAGTCAGGCCGAAGCTTTGATGGAAGCCTTTTCCACATACCAAGCACTGATATGGTTTCTCCCCTGTGTGGATTCTTTGGTGGATGACCAGGCTCGATTTATCGTAAAATCCCTTTCCACACTCGGAACACTTATACGGTCTTTCTCCCGTATGAATTCTTTGATGTGACGAGAAGCTTGCTAGCTGCCGGAAACTCTTTCCACACTCCAGACATTTGTATGGCTTCTCTCCTGTGTGGATTCTCCAATGAACGTTAAGGTCTGACTTGCGATTGAAGCTTTTCCCACATACTGGGCAGACATTTTTTCTTTGCCCTTTCTGTTTTCCCTGCTGAACTAAGATTTCGGGGAAATTGTCACCCTGCCATGTAACAGATTCGTTCATCCACATCTCTGTTTGATTTCCTTCCTGCTTTTCTGGCTCAACTTGATCTCCAATCTCCTCTTCCATTTCTAGATTCTTGTTCCTTTCTGACGACTCTCCATATGTCCCTTCATCAGTGTTACGCTCCCACTCATCACCTTCTGGAATACAGAGAGAGAAACTTGGTTAGAGGACAAAGCAGGGGAACAAGAAGGAAGTATTTTTTTAATCACCCATCATGCCAAATATACTGCTGCAGAGGAGACATCATACAGGTGTGGTTCTACTTCCACATTCTTTCCAAAGACTTATAACTGCTCTACACATCCAACAGAAGTTCCTAGACTGTGCCTTCCAGATTTGATTGGGGCTGCACTTGAAGATGACTTAGAAACTTCAACTGGTCCAAACTGCAGCGGCCAAATTACTGTCTGGGGTTCCATTTAAATCTCATATAACACATGTTTTCAAACAGCTGCATTTTTTTATCCCATCTCAGCTGCATGTAAGTTGATCTACCCCTTTTGCAATGAACAGACCACAGACTGCTAAGTAAGTTTAAAATGCTTTACTTACAGTTCCAAGCTGCACTGGGTACCAGGCAACGGGTTAATTCCCAGGCCCAATTCAAGGTACTCATGCTTGTGTTTAAAGCCATAAATCATTCAGGCCCCAAATACATGAAAAACTGCCTCTTTTCCTACAGACCTCCAAGAAGCCCACCCCCACCCCCCCGAAGCTCAGGATAGTGATGGTGGCAGACTATAAACTGTAGAACTCCCTCCCCACAGAAGTGTGTCTGGCAACTTCATTACAGTGGTACCTTGGTACTCAAATGGCTTGGCTCCCGAACAAATTGGCTCCCAAACGCTGCAAACCCGGAAATAAGTGTTCCGGTTTGCAAAAGTTTTTCAGAAGCCGAACGTCTGACGTGGCTTCTGCTTGAGTGCAGGAAGCTCCTGCAGCCAATCGGAAGCCACGCCTTGGTTGTCGAACAGTTTTGGGGGTTGAACAGACTCCCGAAACGTATTAAGTTTGAGAACCAAGTTCCCACTGTATATATGCTTTAGACAAACCTCTTTAACCTGGCCTTTGACACCTGAGAGGAATATTTTCAAGATTCACTGTATATTTTGTGACAGCATTTTTAAAAGTTGTATTGTATTGTAACAAATGGGTGGGACTTAACAAAGTGTGGCCCTTACCCAGAGAGGCCACGTTCCAGTAATTCTCCAGTTGCACCTCCCCGTGCAGAGCCCTTTGGCCCGGATCCAGCAGAGCCCACTCCTCCTCGGTAAAACACACAGCCACTTCCTCAAAGGCCATGGGACCCTGAATGGGGAAGAAAATGCCACGTCCTTCAAGTTATGTGTATCTTACATTTATACATATATATCTTGGGCTAGGGTATTTTTAGCGGAGAGCGGTTGTTGTGGGAATGGTTGTTGCTGTTTTCACTGTTCATTTCTTGCACCTTTATTTTGGATATTATTATTTATGTGGAAATTGTTCAATTGGGTCGTGCGCTTTTTGATGCTTCGCTAATTGTTTGTGACTACTTTGGTGGTGCTTGTAGTTATCTAATTTTTTTATATGCTGTAAGCCACCTTGAGCACGATTTTAACTTTGGAAAGGTGGCATACAAATTAAAGATTGACAAACAGATTCTGAAAGATTTCTGATTTGCAAGAAATGAGCGCCCCCTTCCAAACCACCTCGCCACCCCTTTGGAGTCAAACTTTTGCCTAAGCAAAATAAGCAGAGCTCACAGCCTCTGTTGTGTGTTGTTTGATGGGTTTAACATCTCTATCAACATATGACAGGCACCCGATATACACTCGTACCTTGGAAGTAGAACAGAATCTGTTCCGGAGGTCCGTTCGACTTCCAAAACGTTCAGAAACCAAAACACAGCTTCTGATTGGCTGCGGGAAGCTCCTGAAGCCAATCGGAAGCCGGGGAAGCCCCATTGGACGTTCAGCTTCCAAAAATAGTTCGCAAACCGAAACAGTCATTTCTGTTTGGGGGCCAAAACAGAAAACCCATCTACAACTGTATGCACTTAGACTAAGCATTAGGAAGAATTTTCTGACAATAAGAGCTGCTTCACAAGTGGAACAGACCCTCTCAGAAGGTGATGGACTGCTTCATTGGAAGTCAGGTGGCCATCTGTCAGGGATTCTTCGGGTGTGATTCCTGCATTGCAGGGGGCTGGACTAGCTAACCCTCATGTGGTCCCCTCCATCTCTACACTTCTGTGAATCTATGGAATGTGGAGGCACCCCAATCATCCTGTGTACATGTTTTTCTGACGGTCCTTACCTGAGTTGACTGTGCAGAAGCTGTTGCTCTGTCACAAGTTAGGGATGATTCAGAGAGGGTCAAGGACAACACGCCATTGCCTGCTACAGAAGATGGCGAAAACAGATGTTGTTTTTGCTTTTAGAAAACCAGTGCTAATAATAATAATAATAATAATAATAATAATAATAATAATAATAATAATTTATTATTTATACCCCACCCATCTGGGTGGCTCCCAATCGAGTGTCAAAAACAATACAGCATTAAATATTAAAAACTTCCCTAAACAGGGCTGCCTTCAGATGTCTTTTAAAGATGAGATAGCTGTTTATTTCCTTCACATCTGATGGGAGGGCGTTCCACAGGGCGGGTGCCACTACCAAGAAGGCCCTCTGTCTGGTTCCCTGTAACCTGACTTCTCACAGGGAAGGAACTGCCAGAAGGCCCTCAGTGTCCGGGCCTTAGTGTCCGGGCAGAACAATGGGGGTGGAGACACTCCCATTGGTATACTCCCATTCAGGTATACTAGGCTGAGGCCATTTAGGGTTTTAAAGGTCAGCACCAACACTTTGAATCATGCTCGGAAACGTACTGGGAGCCAATGCAGATCTCTTAGGACCGGTGTTATGCGGTCTCGGTGGCCACTCCCAGTCACCAGTCTAGCTGCCACATTCTGGATTAATTGCAGTTTCCGGGTCACCTTCAAAGGTAGCCCCACGTAGAGCGCATTGCAGTAGTCCAAGCGGGAGATAACTGCTGCTGTTATGCCCATGCCACCAACTTTTTTTATTGCTTGGTTAATTTGAAGGGACAATGGCGCACTAAAAGGTATCAGCACACAATATTTCTCTAAAACGCTACAAGTATAATGCAATGATTTCATAATCGCAATGCCAACCTGAACTCCTTTGGGAGGGAATGGTGGGATATAAATCAGATAACAAGCAAAAGGAATAATACTTCTAAATATAAGAGGTAACAACATCCACAACTGATGAATGGGTTAATAAAATTAATGGGCTGTGTTGAAACAGCAGCGCTAACTGCCAGACTAGAAGAGTGGAATTTCTTCTTGTTAGGTTTATATTGAATGTATTGTTATGAACAAGAAGGCAGCAAAGAGATCTGAATTATAATGTCTTTATCAAACAATATGAAAAGTTAAAGAAAAAACAAAAATGGTTATTTGTGATGTAGCTAAGATGGATTATGTGAAAATTTAATAAAATATAAATATTTCAAAAATACTACTAAATATATATACCACCTTATAATATAATGTAGTTGTGCATATTAAGGCATTTAAAAGCAGGCATTTGAAGGCTAAAATCTTGGCAACCCTGAGGATAATTGTGACTGCTTTAAGCTGTTTTTAGGATGCTTTAAATTACCGTATTTTTCGCTCTATAAGACGCACTTTCCCCCTCTTAAGAAGTAAGGAGAAATGTGTGTGCATCTTATGGAGCAAATGCAGGCTCCATGGCTTCAGCGAAAGCAACGCGAAGCCTCCGAAGCGCAGCCAGGAGAGCAAGAGGGGTCGGTGCGCACCGATCCCTCTTGTTCTCCTGGCTTCGCTTCGCTGGAGAGGTGCTGCGCAGCTTTCCCTCTCTGCGCAGCGCCCTTTCAGCGAAGCAGGAGGAGAAAAGGAAGGGGCTCCGTTTCGCCTGCCGCTTCGCTGAAGGGGCGCTGCGCAGAGAGGGAGAGAATATTTTTTTTCTTGTTCTCCCCCTCTAAAACTAGGTGCGTCTTATGGTTGGGCGTGTTTTATAGAGCGAAAAATACGGTATACTTTTTACTAGCACGCTGCAATCCTGGGATATAACTTGAGACAACTACAACAAAACAGTACTTGGTAACAAGATAATATAAAGGTAAAAGGTACCCCTGCCCGTTCGGGCCAGTCTTGCCAGACTCTAGGGTTCTGTGCTCATCTCACTCTAGAGGCTGGGAGCCAGCGCTGTCCGCAGACACTTCCGGGTCACGTGGCCAGCGTGACAAGCTGCATCTGGCGAGCCAGCACAGCACACGGAACGCCGTTTACCTTCCCGCTAGTAAGCGGTCCCTATTTATCTACTTGCACCCGGGGGTGCTTTCGAACTGCTAGGTTGGCAGGCGCTGGGACCGAGCGACGGGAGCGCACCCTGCCACGGGGATTCGAACCGCCGACCTTCTGATCGGCAAGTCCTAGGCGCTGAGGCTTTTACCCACAGCGCCACCCGCGTCCCCAACAAGATAATATAGAGGGACGTAAATAATCATCAACAACAATAAAACATTATGATCACCAAGTCATTTAATTTGCCACTTTCAGATTCCCCATAGATCAGTTTTAAAAAGAGAGAGGAGGGAGAAGAGGAGAGAAGGAGGATATAATATAATATAAACATAACTGAAATGCGTGGTAAAACAATTACATTGAATCAATACAGTCGACGCTCAGGTTGCGAACATGATCCGTGTAGGCACGTTCGCAACCCACAGCACCACATGATTTGGCACTTCTGCACATGCACAAAGCACAATTTAGTGCTTCTGCCGAAACCCGGAAGTAACCTGTTCTGGTACTTCCAGGTTCGGTGTGGTGCGCAACCCAAAAACGCGCAACCTGAAGCGTCTGTAACTTGAGATATGACTGTACATTAATTAAAACAGGAGACAAGATGGGATTCGACTCCATTGTGTGTACGGAACAAGATCTACTATTGCAGTGGGATTTTTCCCTCTCCCCAAAGCCTGCTAAATCTGTTCTGGAGAGTTAAGAGAAAACTCCAAACAGATTTAATCTTGTCGTGCAAACGGAACTTGCTCCGTGCAGTCAAACCCAGCTTAGAGTTATGGTGAATTCAACCCTCAGGCTGAGAGAGGAATAAGCTCTGGGAGTTGTGACTCAGAGATGGACAGGCACCCCCCACAGGCAAGATCAGCGACTCATTAATTACAGGCTTCCACAAAAAGGAAGGAGATCTAGACTTTTTCCTGGAGAACGTCATAGCACCCAGAAACTCAAGGAACGGGAAACCCTCCCTTACCCAGCGACACGTCTTGAGTCCGAATCTCTGGCGCGATTCCCACACAGAGTGACTTCTTGCAGGCATTAGGAACGTCCTTTTCTGACTCGAGGGAATCAGCGACCGCTTGTGGGAGGGACCGCGGCACCTGAAACAGCAAGCAAGATTTTATTCAGGGAGCAGGGAAGAAAACTAGGGGACTGGGATGGATTTTCAGCATCTTCTTCTTCCAGCTCTGCAAAACTCTGCAGCACTCAGCGGGGCTGAAACAGGAACGCAGGAAGCAGAGAATGGCCCACCTGCCACCAGGGTGGATTTGATATAAATCAAATTGATTTAAATCACTATTTATACCATGATTTAAATCACAATTTATATCATGATTTAAATCACTAGTAGCTTTTACAGTTACATCAAAAATTACTGATTTGGTTATACTATTAGAAATACATAGGCAGATAATAATGAAATTACAGTGGTACCTTGGGTTACATACGTTTCAGGATACATACGCTTCAGGTTACAGACTCCACTAACCCAGAAATAGTGCTTCAGGTTAAGAACTTTGCTTCAGGATGAGAACAGAAATTGTGCTCTGGCGGTGCGGCGGCAGCAGGAGGCCCCATTAGCTAAAGTGGTGCTTCAGGTTAAGAACAGTTTCAGGTTAAGAACGGAGCTCCAGAACAAATTAAGTCTATTGTGAGGTTGGCTGTTTACATTTGGACAACTTTCCTGCTGTACTTTATCAGAAGGAGAAAAATCATCATATCCTTAATAATAATTTAAACAATTTATTTAACTAAAACAATAACATTATCGCATATGCATCCATGTTTGTTAACTGATGTGATTAAATAATTTTATTTTTTTAACGGAGTTTTAGCACACATGAAAAACTTAAAACAAATCCTTATTTCCTGCTAGTCTTTCCTTACTTCCTTATAGCCTTTGGACTGTAATGTAACTTAAATAGAAGACTGTCTTTAGGAAGATTTTCCTCCAAAAAGCATTTTATTTTAAAAATCCGATTTAAATTTAAAAAATCTGATTTAAATTAAACAAACCAGATAGGCAGGATATAAATAATTATTATAAATTATTATTATTATTATCATTATTATTAACTCCCTGGAGACCTAGAGATGTGACGATAGACTGCTCTGCCGCCTTTCTTTTAGCAAATGTTTTGTGACACTGGGGAAGGTTACTGATTGCCAAAAATTGGAAAAGCAGCAGCGTCCCAACTAAAACAAACTGGTTATCTAAAATGATGGAATACTTCCATATTGCCGAACTAACAGGGAGGATAAGAGGAGATATGGTACAAAAAGTGAATAAGGAGTGGGCTATCTTTAAGGATGTATGGAAGTGAGAGCTGGACCATAAAGAAGGTTGATCGCCGAAGAATTGATGCTTTTGAATTCTGATGCTGGAGGAGATGGTTGGACAGTGTTCTCGAAGCTACAAACATGAGTCTGACCAAACTGCAGGAGGCAGTGGAAGACAGGAGTGCCTGGCATGCTCTGGTCCAGGGGGTCACGAAGAGTCGGACACGACCAAACGACTAAACAACAACAACAATCTTTAAGGAATACATCAAAATTTATGTGGAAAAAGTAGAATTTCTGACAGATACTGAGTGAATCCAGAAAATGATTAGAGCGAAAGGAGAGTAAAGTTAAGATAAAAGAAGAGATTAAAGAAATAATGAAATGTGTTTAAGCCAGATGGAAAAATAAAGTAGCGTAACAAGAATGGGTGGAAGTCAAGTCACTTGGTGGGTGTCCGTGTGGGGTAGGTGTGTAGGTATGTTGACATGTATAGTACAGGTAAGTATTATATAGAGTAATGTAGGTACATTTTATGTTCGGAAAATTAGGTAGTGTGTTGTATTGTGTAAATGTATATGTATGTGTTTTATTAATAAAAAAGATGGAAATATTCTCTCACCTGTTTCTCCTCTCCCTGCTTCTTCCCCTCCACCTGGCTCAGGAGGAAGCCTTCGGCCAGGGCCACCGCCTGGGAGCTGGTCTCCGCTCCGCACTCCCTGACCCAGTTCTCCATCTCCGGGGGGAGGACAGCCAGGAACTGCTCCAGGATCACCAGGTCCAGCATCTGGGCCTTAGTGAACCTTTCCGGCTTCAGCCACCGACGGCAGAGACTGTGGAGTCGGCTGCAAACCTCTCGGGGTCCCTTGGCCTCCTGGTAGAGTAACCCTCTGAAGCGCTGGCGTTGGTCATCAGAGCTGGCATCGTCCACACCTGGGATCTCTGGGACAGACTTTTCCCTGTATGTCCCACGGCTCCCAATCTCAACAGCATCAGGGCCAGCTGCGGTTCGCTCCTCCATCTTCGCTCTGTACTCCCAAGGCGGCTTCCGAGATAGCCGTAAAGATATTCTCCCGCCAATTTCTCTCTTGTTAAAGCCAAGAGCTGTCCGGATCGGAGGCTTGCAAAGGGTTGGAGTTCTTCTGCGTGGAGCAAAGGTATTTTCACAAGCCAGTGCAGACGATTCCAGCTAGCAACCGACTGGGGCTTCTGCCTGCAGGAAAAACAGGCCAGTGTTAAGGCTCAGTGAGAAACCAGAGATTGAAGAGCTGTTTGGGGAAAAAAATTAAAATACTGTTTGTAATGCTGTAACCTGCCCTGGAACCTTAGCGTGAATGGCAGGTAATAAGTACCGTATTTTTCACTCTATAACACACACCCGACCATAACACGCACGTAGTTTTTAGAGGAGGAAAATCCGTAGGCATGCCACCCGTAGGCATTCCCTCCATAACACGCACAGACATTTCCCCTTACTTTCTAGGAGGAAAAAAGTGAGTGTTATGGTGCAAAAAATACGGTAAGTAAGTTATGCGCCCACATGCGGTGGTTTTGCCTTTAGGTCTCTACAGTGTTGGCGACACAATCTTTGATCGCATTTCTAAAATCACTGGGCCGCCCACAAAGTAGCCCCTTCTCTTGTTTTCCCTGGCCTCAAACTCCTCCATAAATATCTTCCTCATTTCCTCTTGGCTGCAGCCAGATTAATAGCTGGAGGCTGGAAAACGTCCTCTGATTTTTTATTATTACAGTGGTACCCGTGGTTGCGAACGGGATCCGTTCCGGAGTCTCGTTCGCAACCTGAAAAGAACGCAACCCGCGTCTGCGCAGGGCGCAATTTGCCACTTCTGTGCATGTGCGTGACGTCATTTTGCGCATCTGCGCATATGTGAGTGGCGAAACCCGGAAGTAACCCATTCCGTTACTTCCGGGTCACCACGGGACACAACCTGAAAATGCGCAACCTGAAGCAAACGTAACATGAGGTATGACTGTATTATTATTATATTATTATTATTAATAATAATAATAATACCTCAGTTGTCGAACAGAATCCTTTCTGGAAGACAGTTCGGCTTCTGCAACATTTGAGAACCAATGGCAAATTCCATTCAGAAAATTGTGAAACATTGTTCATGTAAGCAACAACGGCAGCCAGAATATTAGTGGCAAGAAATTGGAAAAATGAAGCAATACCTACAATAGCAGAGTGGCAAACCCTAATGATAGAATATCTCCAGCTAGCAAGAGAGATCAATCGAAACAAGAGTGTATATAAAGAATGGAGAATATTGAAAGAATACCTAAAAAACTATTGTAAGAATAAGACTCTCCTGGCAGAACTAGAGTGATTCTTGTAAATAAAAGGTGGAAATGATATTGTGTTTGCACGTACGAAAATGATTAAGTTAATTTGAGACTGTGCATTATAAAGGAAAGAATAGATAGAGTAAATGAAAATACTGGAGGTCTTTTGTAGCTAATTCACAGTAATGTTTTTATTCTTTTATGTGAGCTTGTATTGATCTGAATTTATGTGTAAACATGATATGGCATTTACATATATGAAATGTATAATAGTATGTATTTTTTTTCCTCTTTTTTATTTTATTTATTTATTTATTTTGCTTTATGTTTGTATTAAAAGTTGTTGCGTTTTGATATTTTTTAATTCAAATCAATAAAGATTTATTTTTTAAAAGAGAGAGAGAATTGCGAAACGCGCCTTGGGAGCCGTTCGACTTCCGAGGCGCATTTGAAAAATAATTCAAAGTATTGGTGCTGACCTTTAAAGCCCTAAATGGCCTCGGTCCTGTACAGTGGTACCTCGGGTTACAGATGCTTCAGGTTACAGACTCCGCTAACCCAGAAATAGTACCTCAGGTTAAGAACTTTGCTTCAGGATGAGAACAGATATTGTGCTCCGGCGGCGCAGCAGCAGCAGGAGGCCCCATTAGCTAAAGTGGTGCTTCAGGTTAAAAACAGTTTCAGGTTAAGAGTGGACCTCCAGAACGAATGAAGTACTTAACCCGAGGTACCACTGCATACCTGAAGGAGCGTCTCCACCCCCATCATTCTGCCCGGACACTGAGGTCCAGCGCCGAGGGCCTTCTGGCAGTTCCCTCCCTGCGAGAAGTGAGGTTGCAGGGAAACAGACAGAGGGCCTTCTTGGTAGTGGCGCCCGCCCTGTGGAACGCCCTCTCATCAGAGATCAAGGAGATAAACTATATGACTTTCAGAAGACATCTGAAGGCAGCCCTGTTTAAGGAAGTTAATGTATGGTGTTCTATTGTATTTTTAATATTTTGTTGGGAGCTGCCCAGAATGGCTGGGGAAACCCAGCCAGATGGGCAGGGTATAAGTAATAAATTGTTGTTGTTGTATAAGTAATAAATTGTTGTTGTTGTTGTATAAGTAACAAATTGTTGTTGTTGTTAAACAATATTGATGAATATTATTATTGTTATTAAACAATATTGATGAATATTATTATTATTAAACAATATTGATGAAGGTGGACCAGTGGTCCTTATAGAGGCCTATTCAAACCACACATTTAAAGAACTGTGATATTTCTGCATTGCAGGGGTTGGTCTAGATGAGCCTTAGGGGTCCCTCGCAACTCTACAATTCTATGATATCATGTTAAACATTCATGGCTTCCCCCAAAAAACATCCTGGGAGCTGCAGTTTGTTAAAGGGGTGTTGAGAGTTGTTAAAAGACCCCCCCCCCCATTTCAGAGTTTCCTGGGAAGGGGGGTTGATTACTAAGCCACTCTGGGAATTTTAGCTCTGCGAGGGGAAGGGGGGGTGTCTCCTAATAGCACCCTTAAAAAACTACAGTTCACAAAGTGCTTTGTGGGGAGGGGAGGCACGACTGTTTAAAGTGGTATCTGAGTGCTTTAAAGGTACAGCGTGAACGTATAAGGACGGCTTCCTCTTTTCCAATTTACACAGCAGGAAACTGGGGTTTACTCAATTAAAAGCGGATTCAAGCATTCTGTTGCCTTGGGGGGCAGGATCTATTACATTTTTATTTTTCCTTTTTGCAGTTTGTAACTGTGTTTGCAGGAGGAGAGTTATCTGTTATTCTCTGCCTTTTGCGTTCTCGTTTTGTATTTTTAGGTTGTCAACCGCCCTGCGATTTTCAGGAAACGGGTGGTATACAAAATTCATAACTAATAATAATAATAATAATAATAATAATAATAATAATAATGTGGTGAGGTTTGAGCTCTACAAGCAAAACGAAGTGGGGGGAACTGCTTTAAGCACCGTGCAAGCTTTCCGCAAAGCAAAGCAAATCAGGGCTCGACAAAGGAGACCGTCTGGAGAGGATCCAAAAAGTCTGGCTTTTAATTTATATCATGGGTAGGCAAACTAAGGCCCGGGGCCGGATCCGGCCCAATCGCCTTCTAAATCCGGCCCGCGGACGGTCCAGGAATCAGCGTGTTTTGACATGTCTAGAATGTGTCCTTTTATTTAAAATGCATCTCTGGGTTATTTATGGGGCATAGGAATTCGTTCATTTTTTTCCAAAATATAGTCCGGCCCCCCACAAGGTCTGAGGGACAGTGGACCGGCCCCCTGCTGAAAGAGTTTGCTGACCCCTGATTTATATTAATCGTGGGCCTTTGGCGGCAGTTGTGCAAACCTATAGATCCGGTATGCGTTTGAATCCCCGCCCCCAATAGTGACAGCCTGGAGGTGCCCCCCCCCGCCGCCCCCCCGCGTCTCCCTTTGTAGGGACTGAAAAAAGAGGGGTGGCGCAGGAGATCCCCATCTGCCTCCTTCTGCCTGCCTTGGGCTTCTCTCCCCCCGGGACCCGACCAAAGCCCACTCCTCTGCAATGCATTGCAGCGCATTGCAACAATGCAACGTATTGCAACGCTGTAATGCAATGAATTTGCAACAATGCAATTCACTGCATTGCAAGAATGCAATGCAATTGCAACAGTGCAATGCAATTGCAACAATGCAATGCCGTCCCCTGCTCTCCTCGGAGCTATTTCCCTCCCTGGGGAATCTCCCCTTCCCGGAGAGGCCCTTTTGCACTCACCAGATGCTCTTTTGCCAGGGGAATGGTGGCAGGAGGGGTGGGGGTGGCGCAGGCAGGAAGTGGGCCTTCCTCTTTCTTCTGAGGCGCCTCTCTAGGAAGGACGGCTCTCTCGCGTTAACCTTTAGACTGCTGAATTCTCCCCCCCCCCCGCACCCCCGCGCTCTCTGCAGCAAGTTTGCTCGTAGAGGAGCGCGTTGCCTTGCGTTGCCCGTTCTTCTATTATTATTTTTTAAAGGCTTCTAGTTAATTTTACTTGCTCATGTTTTATTTTGATGTGAAGTGGCTTTGAGACTGTGTGTGTGTGTGTGTGTGTGTGTGTGTGTAAAAGAAGCAGCCCAATGCAATATAAAAAAAATAAGGACGTTTAAAGCACCAAAAAAGAATCCCATGAACTGTTGTTTAAGCCGCACAGAACTGCAAACCCCAGCACCCTTAGAAAACTACAGTTCCCATGATTATTTCTGGGAGGGCATGTTTTAAACCGGGGTTTCCCAAACGTGGGTCTTCAGCTGCTTTTGAACTACAATTCCCACCATCCCTGACCACTGGTCCTGCTAGCTAAGGATGATGGGAGTTGTAGTCTAAAAAAACAGCTGGCGACCCAAGTTTTGGGAACAAGGATTTAAATGTATGGCGCACAAGAACGAGAGAGAAAAGTCGCTAAGACAAAACTTTTGCGCTTTTCTAGCCTTTCTAGATATTATCTCTTGTCTCCTAAACTCCTCCCTGAAACTCTGGCGAGCTGCCTGAACTTCTTCGTTGGCTAAGATCACATTCGTACAGTGCAAATTTTTGTTAAAGGTCCCAAGATTTGTTAGGAGATCCTTCCCTTATGTTTGATTGTCAGAGTTCCCAGCCAGATGGTCGGGGTATAAATAATAAGTTGTTGTTGATGATGATGTTAGGAATGGTGAAATATACTCAGAGTCGCAAAGTGATTTCATGCTCTTTATTCAGCTCATAGTGGTGAGGAGGAATGAATGACAGTCCCCTCACAGTATCTGCTTTATATACATTATTTACACAATGGGCTGCACATGATTGGCTAATTCCGGAATTCTACTGTAAGCCAATCAGGTTGTGGATTCACTTCTATCTGGAGCAGGATTGGGTGGTTCCTGCCAACCAATCATACTGCTGCATTGTTCTAGGACCAATCAGACTGCTGCATTCTGAATCCTATTGTTCTAGGACCAATCAGACTGCTGCATTTTGGATCCTATTGTTCTAGGACCAATCAGACTGCTGCAGTTTGGATCCTATCAACTCAGTACATAACAAATGGGAGGCGCGGGAAAGGTTAAAGAAAGGGAGTGAAAAGGTCCCAGAGAGTCAGGGGGGGGAAAGCAAGAGGAGGCCCCCACTTCCTGTCTTCACCCCCCCCCACACACACACACACACTTCAAAACCATTCAGCTGGCCAAGGAGGTTCTGGTGAGTGCAAAGTGACGGGTGCAAGGAGTGATCCCCTTACCCAGGATACAAAGTGCAAAGCAAGGAGAGAGGGGTCGGTGGGATGCAGATACCCAGCCAGGGAAAGCGGGGGGGGGGGAGAAGGGGGGGGACAATGCCAAAACATCTCTAGTAAAGTGTAGGGCTGGAGCCCCCTGCAGGGAAAAAAATAATGCACGCCAGGAAAGCGGGGTGGGAGTTTTGGGTGGAAGGCAAGTCCATAAAAGTCAGGAAGCTGCAGATTGGGGGGAGGGGAGGGCAGGAGACCACCCAAGACGCGCGGGGGGGGTGCAGAGGGGAGGGTGAGTAGGTAGGTCTAGGAAGAAGCCGCAAAAGGGAGGGTATCTGAGCCTGCCTGCCTGCCTGCCTTCCTCCACTTTTTTAAAAAATATCTCCAAGAAATCCAGTGTCAAATCACACCTGGAAGGCACGCCTACAGACCGGACTATAAAAAACATGGATCCAACACTTTGCTGCCCTGCAGCACCACAAAAACAGGGATCCGAGGCATGGATCCTCATGAATTCATATGATTTTTATACTGAAACAAAATAAAACCACCATGATACTCTAGACCACTGTTTCCCAACCACTGTTCCGTGGCACACTAGTGTGCCGCGAGATGTTGCCTGGTGTGCCGCAGGAAAAATTAAAAAATTCGAAAGATTTTTTTTTTTTAAAGTCAAATTTTCGATTGGGGCGCCGTCACTAGATGACCCCTGGGGTTCCCTCCCTCCCTCCCGCTCTGCGCCTCCCTCCTCCTCCTCCGGGGAGGCCCTTCCTGGCTCTCGGCCAAGGCTTGGCGGCTGCCACTCACTCGCTCGCCCACCCGTCCCTCCATCCCTGCACCCGGCCTCTCCCCCTCCGTCCCCGGCGCAGGGGCTGCCAGGATCCGTAGTCCCCTCGCCCTTGGGCTCCGCGCCCGCGCGGGGTGCGCGAACTACGTTTCCCAGCGTGGCCTGGCGGGCCGGGCGTTTTGTTTGAAGCGCTCTTCTCCCGGCCATGGAATGAGCGCAGCGGCGGCGGCCGGGCGGGCAGGGGCTCTTCCGCGCAGACCCCGCGCAGCCTGCCTGCGCCCCCGCGGAGATCGGGCGGCAGGATGGAGCCCGGGGATCCCCGCGGAGGCGGAGCGGCGGAGGCGGAGGCTGCCCCCCAGGTAGGGCTGCGTCGGGGGGGGGTTATTTTTGCAATGCTGCATCCGCGCCGGAGGGGACGCATCGGACCGCGGGGAGACCCCTTGGCGGGCGTGCAAGGCAATGCATGCGTGCAGGCGTTGCATGGAGTGCAGTGCAATGCAATGGCAACGTGGCGCCCTGCATGCATGCATGCAACTTCCACTGGCGCTCCGGACTTGGCAGGTGAGGGGGGTCCCCAGTGGGCGGCAGAGAGAGCCGGGAGGGCGAAGGGGAGCCGGGGGGGAGCAGCGCTGCTCCCTGAGCCGAGCCCGGGGGGAAACTTTGGCGTCGTTGTGCCGGGTGTTGGAAGCGGAGGCCCCTCACCTGCAAAACCTGGTCACCTCTCATATATTTCGTGCATTGCATTCATCGCCCGCTTTCTCCTCCAAGGAGCTCCCGGGGGCGCGCGTGGTTCTCCCCGTGTTATCCTCGCAACAACAGCCCTGCGAGGTGGGTCAGGCGAGTGGCCCAAGGGAGCACCCAGGGATTGTCCTGGTCAGGTGGGGTGATTTGAACCCTGCTCTCTGCCCGGTCTTCGTCCTCATTTAGCCCCCACATGTGCATGACTGTGCATGACTGAGGTTTTCCCCCCTCGTCTTGGCTATGGTGTGAGTCTGTGCTGTTAATTAATGGGGTTCTGCCTTCGGAGAAGATGAGCCAGCCCTCAAGGAGGTGATTATGTAATTTGCTAGCAATTCATGTCCCTCCCGGCGTGACGCTGCGCGCTGACGTCACGGAGCTGTAATGGTGGTGTGCCTCGAGATTTTTTTCATGAAACAAGTGTGCCTTTGCCCAAAAAAGGTTGGGAAACACTGCTCTAGACCACATCTTAGCCTGTAGGCAACATCAAAAAAATCACGCATCCACTGTTTCGTGGGGCCGCAATGGCGCAAAAACATGGTTAAAAAACACGGATCCTTGTGGATCCTTATGATGTTTGCACTAGATAAGCCCGAAGTCACCATCACATCAAATATCATGGCCATGGGCACAGCCTGCGCCACAAAAATCACTGATCCACGGTTTCCTGACGACACTGTGGCCCCAAAACGTGGTACTGAACCATGGATCCTCAGGGTTTGAATGAAAAAATCATATGAACTCATGACGATCTGTTTAAAATCATCTGTATCCGCCTTTTACCCAGTCCCCTCCCTTTCTTTCTTAAAAAAAGCTTTTATTGAAGGTTTTATAAACAAATAAATGAGGAAAGGTGCATATAGCACCTCCCCTTTCAATTCACAGAGTCTTTTTCACGGTTTATCTTGTGGGGTTTTTTTGGGGGGGAGAGAAAGAGGGGGATGTTGTTGTTTCATTCTGTTGCATAGTGTCATCACGGGGATTTGTATCATGTGGGCAGCTCCTTTACTTATACAGTGGTGCCTCGCAAGACGAAATTAATCCGTTCCGCGAGTCTCTTCGTCTTGCGGTTTTTTCGTCTTGCGAAGCACGGCTATTAGCGGCTTAGCAGCTATTAGCGGTTTAGCGGCTATTAATGGCTTAGCAGCTATTAACGGCTTAGCGGCTTTAAGAAAAAGGAAACAAACTCGCAAGAACTCGCAAGACATTTCGTCTTGCGAAGCAAGCCCATAGGGAAATTCGTCTTGCGGAACGACTCAAAAAACGGAAAACTCTTTCGTCTAGCGAGTTTTTCGTCTTGCGAGGCATTCGTCTTGCGGGGCACCACTGTTGGATAAAAGCAGCAATGCAAAAGCCAGCTCCAGATGGCTGGAATGCAAAACAGGATGTTGTGGTTTGCAACTGTACTGTTGACAAAAAGGAGGAGTCTATTCTCTGTACTGAGCATCGGATGTTAGCTCAGAGTGTCATGTGACCTGTGCTGGAAGTGCAGGGGTGGAGTTGTGACTCTTCTGATGGAGTCTGAAGGGTGCAGTCACGTTTCTATGTACTGCTGAATGACAGGAATAAAACATGTAAATAGGACTCCTGTCTGTCTCATTTCCCCTCCCTGGGGGGAAAGCAGGGAGAGAGAAGCAGAGGGTGTGTTCTCCTCACGTCTAATGAGGAGAATCGCCGAGTTACGACCTTGTCTGCCGGGAAGACGCAGACGGAAGGTAAACAAAGTATCTCACTCAATTTGCCCGGGGGAGGCCAGTTTACCTCTGACTGTGAGCTGAGATACTGACATATTTGTCTTCATATCTGAGCACTCCTTCAAGGTAGAGGCTTCTTGTTCCCTCTGAAGTTGGGGCGAAGAACACAAGATGACAGAAGAAGAGACCTCTGGATCAGGCCCACGGCCCGTCTAGTCCAGCATCCTGTTCTCGCGGTGGTCCAATGGAAATCAAGCAAGCAGGATTTGAGCGCAGGAGCAACTCTCCCTTCCTTCTGCGGTTTCCAGCACAGCCATCGCGGCTGGTACCCATCAATAGTCCTCTCTCTCTCTGCTTCATGACCAAAGCTGAAGGACTCCCCCTGTACACACACTCCAATCTCCAATCGTTTACTTAGTCTGTGTTTCCTGCAGGGAGACATGTAAAATGCATGCCAGCAGTGTTTCTAGCCAGCTTTGAAACAGTACAGTGATGGTACCCTGCCTGATATCAAGTGGCAAGGAGTTCCAAAGTGTCAGCTGGAGCCCTTTCCATGGAGGCGCAGGTTGCAGCCACATCAAAGGTGGCATTTTCCCATCTCCGCCGTATCAAGCAGTTGGTCCCTTACCTTTCTCGCCCTGATCTGGTCACAGTGATCCATGCGACGGTCACCTCCAGGCTTGATTATTGTAACTCGCTCTACACTGCCCTTGAAGCTGACCCAAAAACTCCAGCAGGTGCAGAATGCCGCGGCGAGACTCCTTGCCGGGGAATCACATTTCATCCAGTGCTTTACCAACTGCACTGGCTCCCAGTGGAGTACAGGGTCAGGTTTAAGGTGCTAGATTTGACCTTTAAAGCCCTATGTGGCCTAGGACCCATGTACCTACGGGACCGCCTCTCCTGGTATGCCCCAATGATGACCTTAAGGTCCACAAATGACAAAACCTTGGAGGTCCCAAGTTGCAAGGTGGCTAGATTGGTCTCAACTAGGGCCAGGGCCTTTTCAGCACTGGCCCCGACTTGGTGGAACGTGCTGTCACAAGAGACTAGCGCCCTGTGGGACTTGACATCTTTCCACAGGGCCAGCAAGACAGAGCTGTTCCACTTGGCCTTTGGTTTGGACTCAGCCTGACCCTTATGTTTTCCCTCCCCTTATGGTCTTGATCTATGGGCTACTATTTTTTTTTTTTTTTAATATCTTTTTATTAAATTTTCTTCATCACACACATCCAAAAATAAACACAGCCAGTATACATTAAAAAGACATTAAATAAGAAAAAAGAATTAGAAAAGTAAGAAAAAGAAAGAAAAAAAAAGAAAAAAGTGTACATACAAACAGTTTGCTAAAAGCGACTTCCTTCCCTCCTGATTTCGGGTTTCTACCTTTAATGATTTCCTCATACAGCTGGTGTAGATTTTTAGTTTATAACATTGGAAGATTTAGGTCAAACCTACTGTAGTTGGTAAGTTACTAAGATTACCTTCAATATATACCAAAAATTTATTCCAATCTTCTTTTAACTTTGTATTTTTTTGATTTCTAATTCTTTGCGTCATTTTTGCCATTTCTATAAAGCCATAAAGTTTCAGTTGCCAATCTTTCACCGTTGGTAAAGTTGGGTTTTTCCAATTTTGGGCAATTAGCATTCTAGCCGCGGCTGTTGCATATTGGAAGAGGGTTTTATCTTTTTCCGGTATTTCTTTTCCCACCATCCCTAGTAAAAAGGCCTCTGGTTTTTTGGGAAATGTGAATCTAAATATTTTCTTCAATTCATCATATATCTGATTCCAGAATTTTTTTATTCCCTCACACGTCCACCACATGTGTATGAAGTTCCCTTCATTTGTTTTGCATTTCCAGCAGGCCTTGTTACCGGTCTTATACATCCTATTTAGTTTTTCTGGGGTTAAATACCATCTGTATATCATTTTTTCTAAGTTTTCTCTAATTGCCGCACTTGCTGTAAATTTTATTCCCTCGTTCCATAGTTTTAACCATTTCTCATGTTCTATATTGTGCCCCAAGTCTCTTGCCCACTTTACTGTAACTACTTTAATTTCTACATCTTTTGTATCATGTTCTAGTAAAATATTATATAGTTTAGATAGTAACTTAGATTTACTTTCAATTATTTCAATTTGGAATTTTGATTTCTTTTCGCTCATTCCTACTTTCTTGTCTTCCGTCCATCTTGCATTAATTTGATGGTAATGTAGCCAGCCCTTCAACTTTTCTTTCAACTCCTCATACGGTCTTAATTTCCAGCCTTCCTGGGAACTTGTCAGTAGATCTTCATATGTTAAACTTTGTTCATCCAAATTTGTTTTCTTAAATGATAGAATATCTGTTGGAGAAAGCCACCAGGGTGTTTTGGGTTCAAGCAATTTTCTATTTTTTTCCCAAACTTCGTATAACGGACCTCTGATAATGTGGTTCGAAAAACTCTTATGTACTTTCCCTTTACTTAACCAAAGGTAGGCATGCCAGCCAAACCTGTTTTCCACCCCTTCGAGTTCCAGTAGATCCTTGTTTTCCAGAGTTATCCAATCTTTCACCCAGCATAGGCAGGCCGCTTCATAGTACAGTCTTAGGTTGGGTACCGCCAGTCCTCCTCTCTCTTTTCGGTCCGTGAGTAGTTTGTATCTAATCCTTGGCCTCCTTCCCTGCCATATAAACCTTGAGAGGACTTTCTGCCAGTCTTTGAATATTTTAGTCCCTCTAATGACCGGGATATTTTGGAAAAGGAACAACATCTTAGGTAAGATATTCATTTTTATTGCCTCCATCCTGCCGAGCCACGAGAGGTTTACTCTATTCCAGACATCCAGATCTTTTTTGACTTTATTCCAAGTTGTTGTATAATTATCTTCAATTAAATTTATATTTTTGGGTGTGAGCCAAATACCTAAATATTTTATTTTCTTGGTTACTTCAATTCCATGTTGTCTCTCTAGATTTTCTTTTATCTCATTTCTCAAATTCTTTGTTAGTATCTTGGTCTTTGATCTGTTCAATTTAAATCCTGCTAGTCTGCCATACTCTTCTAATATTTCCAACGCCTTCTCGATGCTCCTTTCCGGTTCTTCTAAAGATAACATCAGATCATCAGCGTAGGCTTTTAGTTTAAACTCCCTTGATCCTATTTTGATTCCTCGGATGTCAGATGTTGATCTTATTATATTTGCCAGGACTTCTAATACTATGATGAATAAAAGCGGGGAGAGGGGGCAGCCCTGCCTGGTTCCTTTTTCAATTTGGAATGTATCTGTGAGAGTGTTATTTATCACCAGTTTGGCCGTTTGTTTTGAGTATATTGCCTGTATTCCTTTCAGAAATTCTCCCTCTATTCCCGCTTCTTCCATGGTTTTTAGTAAAAACGTCCAAGAGACATTATCAAACGCTTTTTCTGCGTCTATAAAGATCAAAGCCGCTGGTATGTCATTGTTAATTTCCAAATATTCGATTAAATTTATGGTATGTCTCACATTGTCTTTCAGGAATCTATTCGGTAAGAAGCCTGCTTGGTCTTTGTTTATTAGATGTATCAGGCATTTTTTTAATCTGTTTGCCATAATGTCGGCATATATTTTATAATCGTTGTTCAATAAAGATATTGGCCTGTAGTTTTTAATATGCGTTTTGTCCGTATCCGGTTTTGGGATTAATGTTATAAAAGCTTCCCTCCACGACCCAGGTATTTTTCCTCCCCTTAAGATATTGTTCAGGGTATCACATAATGTCGGTGATAATTGACTTTCTAGGATTTTATAATATTTGGCCGAGAGACCATCCGGGCCTGGAGCTTTCCCTATTTTCATCTTTTTTATAGCGTTCTGGACCTCTTCTATACTTATGGGTTTATTTAGTTGGAGTCTTTCTTCCTCTGTAATCGTCTTCCCTTTATGTCTCTTCAAATATTTATCTATCTGTGTTGTATCTTCTTCCCCTTTCTTATATAAATCCTCATAGAACTCGAGAAACTTCTTTCGTATTCTTATTGGGTCTACTATCAGCTCTTCCTCTACCTTTATTTTGTTTATCGTATTCTGCTTCTGTCTTTTTCTCAGTTGCCAGGCCAAAAATTTCCCTATTTTATTCGCTGACTCGAAATATCTTTGCTTCATTTGTTTGATTTTCCATTCAATTTCTTGATTCGTCAGCATCGAAAATTGTGTTTGTAAGATTTTTATTGTTCGAATACTTTGTTCGTCCTTCGGGTGATCTATTAATTTTCTCTCATGCTCTCTTAGTTGCTTAAGTATTTCTTCCTTCTTCTGCTGTCTTATCTTCCTCTTATAGTTATTTTGCTGAATAAATAAACCTCTTACTACCGCCTTACTGGCGTCCCATACAATTTCTATGTTTGTTCCTGTGTTCAGATTCAAATCAAAGTACTCTTTTAGGGTAGTTTTGGCCTTTTCGATGATCTCCTCATTCTCTAATAAATATTCGTTTAGTCTCCATCTGAAGCTTCCCTGTGTTGCACCTTTAATTTCTAAAGTTATCATATTATGGTCTGATAGCGTTCTTGGGTGGATTTCACAGCTTGTTGCTCTTAGGGAAAGTGTTCTCGAGGTCCAAATTTGGTCTATTCTGCCCCAGCTTTTATGCACTTCTGAAAAAAAGGTGAACTGTTTTTCTGTTGGGTGTAGATGTCTCCATATGTCTATTAGGTCTAGGTTTTCTTCCAGGTCTTGGAACGATTTCGGTAGCTTTCCTTGATTTCGTTTTCTGTTTTCGGTTTGTCTGTCAATTTCTGGTATCGGCACCGCGTTAAAGTCTCCTAGTAGTATCGTCTTATTGTCATCTAAATCTGTTAGGGCTTGTTCCAATTTCTTAAAAAACTCAGATCTGTTTGTATTTGGAGCATATATATTAACTACATTAATCCTTTCTCCCTGGAAGTTGATTTGAACCCCTAGTGTCCTCCCCTCCTCATCTTTATATATCAATTTTGGTTCCCATTTTTCCTTCACATATATTGCCACTCCTTTTTTTTCCTCCTCCGTAGAGTTTATAAATTCCATACCCAGATACTTGTTTGTTAAGACATGTTTATGCTTTTTAGCTACATGAGTTTCTTGGATACAGATTACATCCATTTTTTCCTTTTTCAACACATTCGCGATTTTATTCCTTTTAGCTTTTTCGTTCAAACCATTTACATTCCAGGACACGATTTTTAGATTCCTTGTCATTTTTATCTGCTAGTAAGTCAGTAAATTCCCAGTCAAGGTTTCACCGGTTTAAATTCGGTTGGGTTCTTCTTCTATTTGCTCTTCGATTTCTTCCTCCTCCCCTTCCTCCCCCTCCTCCCCCTCTTCCTCTTCCTCTCCACCCTCTGCTCCTCCTTCCCTCTCTGGTCCCCCCCTCAAGCTCGCCTCCCCTCTTTCCTCCCTCCCTCCCTCTCTCTCTCCACGTCGTTCTCCCACCCCTCCAAGATCTTTTTCGTATCTACGTAGGAATTTACTGACTTCCTGATTTTCAGTTATCTTAAATCTTTTCACTTTGTAAAAAAAGGAAATCCCTTCTGGGAATTCCCATCTGTGTTGTATACCATTTTTCCTTAAGATACCAACTATTTGTTTGTAGCCCTCTCTTTTTCGGAGAAGTCTAACTGGAATTTCTTTAAAAATGATAATTGGTTTTCCATCAATTACCAATTTCCTCTGGTAACTTTCTCTCAGAATCATGTTTCTCATTTCTATCGATTTGAAGACCACTAGACAGTCCCCTGGAGCTTTTCTCAATCTGTTTTGTTTAGGTCTTATTTTTATTCTAAAAGCATTTTCTATCGTTTGCGCGACCTCTTCTTCTTTCATTGCTAGCCACGTCGCAAGTTCTTTAATCATTTTCCCCTTTACGTCTTCCTCCCTTTCTTCCCCTATTCCTCTAAATTTTAAATTTAACTGCTTTTGTTTCATCTCCATCAAGGCTAAATTATCTAAGACCTGATCTTGAGTTTTACTCAGTTCCCCAAAATTTTCTTTAGCTTTTTCAGCTTCTTTCCTCTGGTCTCTCAAATCTTTCTGCACTTTTTTGTTTATCTCTTCTAGAGATTTTGTTCTGACTGTAAGATCTTTTATCTTATTTGAGAGTTCTCCTGTGACAGCTTCAATCTTTTTATCAAAGGATTCCTGCATTTCTCCTAACTTTTTTTCTATGCGTGTTTCATTTTGTCTGAATTCCTCTTTTATTTTCAGCCATAATGCATCTAGATCTTTTATTTCCTCTTGCCTTGAGGTTCTCCTGTCCATTGGTGTTCCCACAGACTTCTTCCCGTCCCTCCCCGACATCTGCCTGTTCCCCTTCCCTCCTCCACAATAAATTAACTTAAAGGTTTATTAAATTCCCTACGAAATGATACACAATCTTGGATATTTTGGTTGTTACCGGGGGGGGGGGTTATGACCTGCCCCCTAATTCAATCAACGTGCTCTTCCTGTGTTCTCAGACTTGTCCCTCCTCCCTCTCTATGTAATATCCCCGTTGTCTTTTAAGTCAATATGCCACTATCTCTTCTGTCTTTACACTCAGAACACAGTTGCCCCCTTACTCAGTATTGAAAACTCAGTATTGAAAACTTTCCCCTTTGATTTATGAGTCTTTACATTTATCTAATACCGAAGATGCACAAAAAAGCAAAGAGAAGGGGAAAAAATGGCATAAGGACAGTAAGAGAGTAATAAAAAATGGTAGAGTCCAGTTAGAGCAAGTAGCACATAGACTTCTCTTTGATTCTCCACTACTTATTTAGCTTAGTCCATTCCCGCATATATGCAGGCTCCAGTCCTGTTAGTAACACCCCACATACAGTGGGTCAGTGGCGTCGATGAGGCAGAGAATGCAGGAATGTAAGGAAAAAAGGGGGGAGGGAGGGCGGAGAGGAGGCAACCAGGCAAACGCAGGGGCCGCGATCCACGGGGTTTCGGAGTTGCTCACCAAAGTCTAAACAGGCTCCTCTCGGGGTGCGAGAAGGCTCGGGCCTAAGGGGCTAAAGATCGGCCTCCAGTTTCAAAAGGAGGACGCAGGCGTCAGGAGAGAAGCCGGCTCGCAAAATCAGTTCGGTAAAAAAGACGAGACAGGGGAAACCCCTCAAAGTCATCCCTCAAAGAAACCAGTTACAAGCGGGTCCAGCCGAGCGCCAACCAGCCGTGTCTCTGCCCTCAAGAGCGGGCTGCCTCGTCCCACGCAGCCGGGCTTGCGCGCTATGTCCTTTTTATTAACCAAACAAAATGGCAACAGACCGAGAGAAACAAACTGGCAGAAAGCTGGAAAGCCAAGCGAAGACCACAGGGAAGGTAGGTGCGGAGGGTCAGGGTCGTTCTTAACCGTCGCGGGGGGTTGGTGGAGGGGGGTGGTAAATTTGCCTCACCGGCACTCTAGGCTGGTTTGATCTTTTTTCCTTTCTCCGTTCGTCTTCTCCGCTTCTCCGCTTCCGATGTCCCTCCGCTTATTCCTCCCTTCTCCCCTCCGCTTTCAGCTTCTTAGTGAGGTTCTTCAGTAATCGCTTTCTGATACAAAGTCTCTAATATTCCATTTCTTTATAAACTTTTTTTCCGCTGGGTTACTTTGCCCCACTAAATCACCAGCGGGGACTTCCCCTCTCTTTGTTCTACAGCGGGAAAAGTTAGTTACTTTGTCTCACTCTTCCAATTAACAAGCCAGCGCCATCTTGACTCCGAGATACAGTCAGGCACCTTAGGATTAATCCGTACACATCTGTCACGCTTTGGAGCCTATTCTTCAATTTTTACACTCCAACAATTATTTAACAGCTCCAAAGGCGGCAGTTCTAGAAGATTTCGGAGATTTGTCGCCGCTTTTCAGCGGGAGCTCGAGACATCGCTGCGCGGGGTCGCAGGCTTACCAAGTTGCGTCTCTCGGTCCCTCTGCTCCTGAGCCCTCCAAAAGCGGGGAAAATTCCAGGAAGCTTCAGACCGACGCTGCAGGTAGCATTTCCCTCCAGGGGGCCCCCCTGGAGATTTTGGGGTCGCAGTGCCTTTGCGTTGCCCCTCAAATCCCCCGTGCAGTTCGGAGAAGTCAGTCAGCAACTTCTCCGCGCTCCCATACTGTTGGCGCTCCCATACTGTTTTCCCTCCCCTTATGGTCTTGATCTATGGGCTACTATTAAAATGAGGCTGCATTTTAAATTATATTTTAACCTCTATTTTAAATTTGTTTATTTATTTTATTCATTATTGTAATTTTACTGGTGTTAGCCACCCTGAGCCCGGCTCTGACCAGGGAGGGCGGGGTATAAATAAAAATGTATTATTATTATTATTATTATTATTATTATTATTATTATTATTAGTCATTCGCTACCACTAGTGCTCCTGTGCTCGAATCCTGCTTACTGGTTTCCCACGGGCCACTGTGAGAACAGGATGTCGGACTAGGTGGGCCACTGGCCTGATTCAGTCAACTCTTATGTTTGATTACACAAACTTTGACCACAAACTTGACATGAGCCAACAGTGTGACGCGGCAGCTAAAAAAGCCAATGCAATTCTGGGCTGCATCAATAGGAGTATAGCATCTAGATCAAGGGAAGTAATAGTGCCACTGTATTCTGCTCTGGTCAGACCACACCTGGAGTACTGTGTCCAGTTCTGGGCACCACAGTTCAAGAAGGACACTGACAAACTGGAACGTGTCCAGAGGAGGGCAACCAAAATGGTCAAAGGCCTGGAAACAATGCCTTATGAGGAATGGCTAAGGGAGCTGGGCATGTTTAGCCTGGAGAAGAGGAGGTTAAGGGGTGATATGATAGCCATGTTCAAATATACAAAAGGATGTCACATAGAGGAGGGAGAAAGGTTGTTTTCTGCTGCTCCAGAGAAGCAGACACGGAGCAATGGATCCAAACTACAAGAAAGAAGATTCCACCTAAACATTAGGAAGAACTTCCTGAGAGTAAGAGCTGTTCGACAGTGGAATTTGCTGCCAAGGAGTGTGGTGGAGTCTCCTACTTTGGAGGTCTTTAAGCAGAGGCTTGACAACCATATGTCAGGAGTGCTCTGATGGGGTTTCCTGCTTGGCAGGGGGTTGGACTCGATGGCCCTTGTGGTCTCTTCCAACTGTATGATTCTATGATTCTTCTTCTCCTCTGATGTTGCTGCTTGTGCAAAACTCATTTGTGCCTCGAGAGCTTTCGATGCACAAAGCAACTCTTTGGACTTGTGCAGGTCCTCGCAGTCTCTCTGATCTGGGGGAAGCCTTCGGCTCAGAGAGGGAGAAATTGACAGAAGAACAAGGAATATAGTCTTTCTGTGGTCTTCCAAGCTTGGAGTACAGAGGCTGGTACGCAGGCTGAGACCCTACCTGCCCACAGACTGTCTCCCCAGAGTGGTGCATGCTCTAGTTATCTCCTGCTTGGACTACTGCAATGCGCTCTACGTGGGGCTACCTTTGAAGGTGACCCGGAAACTACAACTAATCCAGAATGCGGCAGCTAGACTGGTGATTGGGAGCGGCCGCCGAGACCATATAACACCGGTCTTGAAAGACCTACACTAGCTCCCAGTAAGTTTCCAAGCACAATTAAAAGTGTAGGTGCTGACCTTTAAAGCCCTAAACGGCCTCAGTCCAGTATACCTGAAGGAGCGTCTCCACCCCCATCGTTCTGCCTGGACACTGAGGTCCAGCACTGAGGGCCTTCTGACGGTTCCCTCACTGCGAGAAGCCAAGTTACAGGGAAACAGGCAGAGGGCCTTCTCGGTAGTGGCGCCCGCCCTGTGGAACGCCCTCCCTCCAGATGTGAAAGAGAAAAACAACTACCAGACTTTTAGAAGACATCTGAAGGCAGCCTTGTTTAGGGAAGCTTTTAATGTTTAATAGGTTATTGTATTTTAGTGTTCTGTTGGAAGCCCAGCCAGATGGGTGGGGTAAAAATAAATTATTATTATTATTATTATTATTATTATTATTATTATTATTAGAGCAAAAGATAGAGGAGAGAGAGTCCTCTTCTCCTGATCCGATCAAAGCAGGGAGCTGTGAAGCTTACAGGGACAGGACAGCGCAGAAGACGCTAGGAGAGGAAAAGGCCATGTCAGACGCTCCGCAAAGGCGCTTCAGACGTTTCTGCTACTAGGAGGCCGGAGGACCCCGTATTGCTTGCAGTCAGCTCCACGACCTTTGCCGTCAGTGGCTGAAGCCGGAAAGGAACACCAAGGCCCAGATGCTGGACCTGGTGGTCCTGGAGCAGTTCCTGGCTGTCCTTCCCTTGGAGATGGAGAGCTGGGTCAGGGAGTGCGGAGCGGAGACCAGTTCCCAGGCGGTGGCCCTGGCCGAAGGCTTCCTCCTGAGCCAGGCAGAGGGGAAGAAGCAGGAAGAGGAAAAGCAGGTGAGATTGTTTTATTGTCATCTGAAGAGGTAGACGACAGGATCAGTAATACAGCTGTACCTTGGTTGACGAACGCCTTGCGACTCGAATGTTTTGGCTCCCAAATGCCGCAAACCCGGAAGTGAGTGTTTGCAAACGTTCTTTGGAACCCGGACATCCAACACGGCTTCAAATTGGCTGCAGGAAGATCCTGCAGCCAATCGGAAGCCGCGCCTTGGTTTTCGATCGCTTTCGGAAGTCAAACAGACTTCCGGAACAGATTCCGTTCGCCAGCCAAGGTACAACTGTATTTTGAACACTTTATTTTTTTTATCTAACGGGATTTATGTTCTGCTTAATCATTGACGCCCTTAAGAGATTTATATACAATGTACGTTAACATTACTGATAAAACCAGATGTCACAAACAAGTTCATCAGGTGTGTTTTTTTTAACCCCCAAAATATCTCTTTTAAAATATTGTAAAATTTGTTTTGTAAAATTTTTATATGGGATTGTTAGTAAAAAAAAACACAATAATTAAAACATTCAGAAAATGACAATAAACTAAAACATGTCAGCATTCTAAATATCTTTTAACAGGTAAGTCAAAAAAAGTTTTTAGTGGGTACTTGCGCCTGACGGATATCAATGCGCGGGGAGTTCCAAAGAGTCGGTGCTGCCATGTGGAAGGATCCCAAGTTTGTTGAAGCCACGCCTTGGCCTGCCCTTTTCCTTTCCTGATGGCTCTTCCTTACCTGCCGGTGACCATCATTCCTGCTGTTTCAGGTGGAGGAGCAGACAGACGTGGCCCCTGATTTCTCTGAGACAGCAAGTTTCCAGCAGATCCTACGTTCAGATGGGTCGTGATAGAGCACGACGGAAGAGCTACCTCACCAGGTAATGATCAGTATCCATGCATTTATTTATTATTTCTTTCCCAGTCAAACACAGATGTCACGTTGTTGATTAGAATATTAATAATGCCATCAACTACAACATACCATACAAAAGAACCACTGCATACGATTAACGTATAAAACATCAACCTATTGAAATTAATGAGCAGGACTAAGTTTGGCCCATTAATTTCACTGGATATCCTTTTGAGTAAATACTATCACTATAACTGCCCCTCCCAAAATGGTATGTGAATAATAATATAATAATAATGAATTTATTATTTGTACCCCTCCCACCTGACTGGGTTGCCCCAGCCACCCTGGGCGGCATCCAACATATATAAAAACAATAAAACATTACACATTAAAAAGCTTCCCTGTACAGGGCTGCCTTCTAAAGGTTATATAGTTTACTCATCTGCTTGACATCTGATGGGAGGGTGCCACTACCAAGAAGGCCCTGTAGCTTCACTTCTTGCAGAGAGGGAACCATTAGAAGGCCCTCGGAGCTGGATCTCAGTGTCTGGGCTGGATGATGGGGGTGGAGATGCTCCTTCAGGAACCTTCAGGGACTTGTAATTTGGGCGCCTGTGGATTTGTAGATGGAGGTGGCATATCATGTGTCCATTGCATTGGAAATTCCTATAGACTTTCTGGTTGTACTTTAATAGCTCCCTTTGTTCCTTGCATTGCAGTTTCTTATATTGCAGTTTGAATCTATGGATGATGAGCTAGGACGTGTCATCATAAATGATCTTATAAAGAAAAATGTGTCAGAAAGCACCATTCAGGGCTTTGACACTTGAACAGGGCCAGACAGCTAATGGGATCTAATGTCCTCCCACCTGCTTTGCCTGCCTTACAGGTGATGAAATGACCTTGGCGCGCCATTCTAGGTCGTCCCCTCTTTGCAGTGGAACGGAAGCTCTTGCTGTGCAGCGGCCAGATCAGGTAGGAGATAAATTATCCGGGTGGGAGGGAGGCAGGATGAGTTTCCTCCATCCCCTACTCATCTCCCTTGGATTCTGCCAAATCTGCCCACTAGGCAAGCCAAGGATGCTTTGGTTCCTGCAGGGAGAATCCCCAAGCACCTCTGCCTTTCCCCCTGTGTGTTTTTGGATGTTTACATCTTTCAGGGTCCGGTGATGTTTGAGAAGGCGGCTGTGCATTTGACAGAGGAGAACTGGGCTCTGCCAGATCGGGGCCAAAGGGATCTGCACAAGGAACTCATGGAGGACAATTATGGGAATATGTCCTCTCTGGGTAAGGGCCTCCTTTCGCTGATAAGTGCTGTAAGCCAAGATTGCTATTGTTACCTGTTTGCATTCACGTATTTTTGGGAAGTCACTGAGGAGTATGGTGGCTGCTCTGTGTTCCTTTGGTCTGTATTTCATGGAATCATAGAATTGTAGAGTTGAGACTCCAAGAGGCATCTAGTCCAACACTCTGCAATACAGGAATCCCAGCTAAAGAAACACTGCCATGTGGCCAATCCAACCTCTGCTTTAAAAAAACCCTCCAAGGAGCTAGATATTCAGGAACAGATTTTAGATGAAGATTGGGAAAGAATCTTTCGGCTACCACCCTTTGTTGCAACCGCTAGGATAATCCAGGAACAAGGGTTGAACTTGGTACAAAAATGGTATTACACACCGGGATGCGGGTGGCGCTGTGGGTAAAAGCCTCAGCACCTAGGGCTTGCCGATCGAAAGGTTGGCGGTTTGAATCCCCGCGGTGGGGTGTGCTCCCGTTGCTCGGTCCCAACGCCTGCCAACCTAGCAGTTCGAAAGCACCCCCAGGTGCAAGTAGATAAATAGGGACCACTTACTGGCGGGAAGGTAAACGGCGTTTCCGTGTGCTGCGCTGGCTCGCCAGATGCAGCTTTGTCACGCTGGCCACGTGACCCGGAAGTGTCTCCGGACAGCGCTGGCCCCTGGCCTCTTAAGTGAGATGGGCGCACAACCCCAGAGTCTGGCAAGACTGGCCCGTACGGGCAGGGGTACCTTTACCTTTACCTTTTAAGGTTATATCATATTACACAATCTGGAAGTAAGAATTGTTGGAGGAACTGTGGAGTGTTGGGAACGTACAGTCATATGTGGTGGGATTGTCCTTTAGTTAATGAATTCTGGAAACAGATTGGTATAGAAATATCGGGAATTGTGGGTAGGAAGGTGGAAATATCTAATTAATGGGTCTTACTGGCCTGAGTAACACTGAGTTAGAAACAAAAGAGGAATGTAAAAGGGTAAAATTGATGGTAATTGCAGCCAGACAGGTTATAGCGAGTAGTTGGGGAAATGCAGAAGAGCTAGGGGTGAATCAATGGAGGGGAAAATTGAAAAATATCATAATTTTAGAATATCTAACTGTGAAGATACATAAAATGGAAGGGTTTAAGGTCAGTGAGAAGGAGGAGGATTGGTTTGAGAAAACATTGAATTATTTGGGCAGGTTTGAACAATTTGGGGCAATTAAAATGTTAAAAGTTAAATAAACCTTGTCTCTCAATACCCTTCCAGCTACCCCCATCTGGCCCTGTGGCCTTCCTCGGGTTGATTCCCTTCAACACCTTCCTCATCACTTCTTTTTCCACAGAGACTACCACATTCCTTTGTACTGATGATGGTGTTGGTGGTGATGATGGCAAAGCCTTCACAGGGAGTGATGGTGGTGGTGGTAAAGCCTCAGCAGGTGTTGCTGCAGATGTTACTTCAAAACGGGCAAAAAAGGCATTCAAATCCTCTGCGAGGGATGCCCCTCCCTCGTCTGCCAGGGAATCCTTGGATTTATACCCTGTTAATTCTTGTACACCTTGCCACACCTGCCTGGTGTTGTTACTTTGTAGATGATTCTCCAGCCGCAGTCTATATGCCTCCTTTGCTACACGGATACCTCTCTTTAGGTCCGCTCTAGCTAAACTGTACAGCGACTTATTTCCACTTCTGAAAGCAGTATTTCTTGCCTTTAGCAACCCCTGGACCTCCCTTGTCATCCAGGGCTTCCTGTTTGGGTAGATCTTTATCCGGCGCCTCTGTGTTACATTATCCGTGCAGAACCTAATATAGTCCAACACTTGCTCAATATGAGTCTCTACATCCTGTTGGGTGAATACCTCCCAATCGGTGTCATGAAAACAGTCTTGTAGTTGTTGGGATGCTTCAGCTGGTCATATTGTAATATCCCTCTTTATAGCTGGAGTCCGTTTCCTCAATGGAATACCGTATTTTTCGCTCGATAACACGCACCCGACCATAACACGCATGTAGTTTTTAGAGGAGGAAAACAAGAAAAAAAATATTATACAGGAAACAGTGGATGTATGATTTTTGTGGTTCATGCTGTGGCCACAGACATGTGATCTGATGGTGAGTTTGGGGTAGCCCAATGCAAAAATCCTGAGGATCCATGTGGATCCATGTTTGTAACCACATTTTTGCACCACTGCGGCCCCAGGCAACAGTGGGTGCGTGATTTTTTGGTGCAAACTGTAGCCATGGACATGCTATGTGATCTGATGGTGAATTTGGGGTGACCCAGTGCAAAAATCCTGAGGATCCATGTGGATCTGTGCTTTGTAACCACGTTTTAAGTGGGGAGGGAAGGAAAAGCACTCAAGGGACAAGGAGCACGCGTGGAGCAAGCTCTGCTTCTCTCCCTCCCCCCCCCCCTTAGCAAGCTGAAAAACTTTGCTGGAGGGACAGAGAGCCTGCTTGCTTTAAAGGAGCCTACCGGACAGGAGCCGCTTACACGAGTGCAAGCAGGTTCTGCTTCGCTCCCTCCCCGCCCCCCCTTAGCGAGCTGAAAATCTTTCCTGCTATTTCCAGCAAAGCTGTAGGAGATACAGAGAGCCTGCTTGCTTTAAAGGAGCCAACTGGACAGGAGCCGCTTACACGAGTGTAAGCGGCTCCTGTCTGGTAGGCTCCTTTAAAGCAAGCAGGTTCTGCTTCTCTCCCTCCTCCTCCCCCCCCCCCTTAGCGAGCTGAAAATCTTTCCTACTGTTTCCAGCAAAGCGGGAGAAGAGCCGCTGAGTGGGGACGAGAGAGACACAGAGAGCCTGCTTGCTTTAAAGGAGCCAACTGGACAGGGGCCGCTTACACTCGTGTAAGCGGCTCCTTTCCCCTCCCGCTTTGCTCCTTTAAAGAAGCAGGCACTCTGTCCCTCTCTCCTCCCCATTCAGCGGCTCTTCTCCCGCTGGAAACCACGGAGGAGGGAAGCATTCGCTCCGTAACACGCACACACATTTCCCCTTACTTTCTAGGAGGAAAAAAATGCGTGTAATGGAGCGAAAACTACGGTATATTCAGGAGTCAGGCGCAGGGACACATGATCAGATTGGCCTAGATGTGCCAATGGTTCGGCCTTATAGGCCTGTTTGACATTTGTATACAGCTTGTCCAGAGTCCTTTCTCCCCTGGTTGCACACTTTATGTGTTGATAGAATTTAGGTAGGACCACTTTCAAATCTGCCTGGTTGAAATCCCCGCATACAAGAAATGCAGCCTCGGGGTACTTGCCTTGTTGTCTGCTGATGGCATCATGCAGAAGACCCATTGCCTCATTGATGTTCGCATCAGGTGCAATGTACACTATAGTTATCAGTACTGCTGTAAATTCTCGGGGGATATATATAGGTCTGCATTTAAGCGTCATAAATTCCACAGTTGGGGAGCAATGACTAGCTATCACAGCATGGTTTGTGCACCAGCTGTTATTCACGTATGCACACAAACCTCCCCCCCTTCTTTTACCAGAGTCCTCTGTTCTATCATGGCGGAACACTGTATAGCCTGTTAGTTCTATAGCTGAGTCAGGAATAATTGGTGTCAGCCAAGTTTCTGTAAGCAGCAGAGGACAGCATTCACTCACAGTTTTCTCCGTTGCTATCCACAATTTCCACTCCTCCAGATTATATAGAAAATGCTGGGAAGCGGTAAATTATAATGTTGTGTCTTCAACCTTAATTGCCTTAATCGCCTTCCTCCTCTGCAGCCTCTCTTCTGTTTACGGTCTCTCCTGTGTCTCTTTACTCCCCAGTTCTTTGAAGTCAAGAAATCTTCCTTGCAGACGCAGAGACACTCACAATTTGTGCAGTACTCACTCCGTAGCCGAATAGATAACATGTCCTGCCGACTATAAACGAGTCTATTTTGGCAGGACAAAAAAGCCAAATTCTGAGTTGAGGAGCAACCAGCCGCTGCATCTACACGCGCCGCCATCTTCCCTATTATCCCTATTATTATCTTCTCTATTTCTGACAGTAAGAGCTGTTTGAAAGTGGAACAGACTCCCTCGGGAGGTGGTGGACTCCCCTTCCATGGGGTTTTTAAAGCAAAGTTTGGGGTTCATCTGCCATGGATGCTTTAATAATAATAATAATAATAATAATAATAATAATAATAATAATAATAATAAATTTTATTTATATCCCGCCCTCCCCAGCCGAAGCCGGGCTCAGGGCGGCTAACAACAATCAAATAATCAAACAGTCAAATAATCACACATTCTAAAAATATTTCATTATAAAAATTAATTAAAATCAAATTGATGGCAACCGATTAAGCAAAACTCTGTGCAGGTTGCCAGAGGAGGGAGTCAGGCTGCGCCCTGACCAAAGGCCTGGTGGAACAACTCTGTCTTGCAGGCCCTGCGGAAAGATGTCAGGTCCCGCAAGGCCCTAGTCTCTTGTGACAGAGCATTCCACCAGTTTGGAGCCGCAGCTCAGAAGGCCCTGGCTCTAGTTGAGGCCAGCCTAACCTCTCTGAGGCCTGGGACCTTGAGGATGTTATTATTTGCAGACCGTAGATTTCTCTGTGGGGCATACCAGGAGAGGCAGTCCCATAGGTACGAGGGTCCTAGGCCGTATAGGGCTTTAAAGGTTAAAACCAGCACCTTAAACCTGATCCTGTACTCCACCGGGAGCCAGTGCAGCTGGTATAGCACCGGGTGAATGTGATCTCACAGCGAAGACCCCGTAAGGAGTCTCGCCGCGGCATTTTACACCCGCTGGAGTTTCTGGGTCAGTCTCAAGGGCAGCCCCACGTAGAGCGAGTTACAATAATCCAGTCTGGAGGTGACCGTCGCATGGATCACAGTGGCTAGGTCAGGGCAAGAGAGATAAGGGGCCAACTGCTTAGCTTGGCGGGGATGAAAAAATGCCGCCTTTGTTATAGCTGTAATCTGCGCCTCCATGGAGAGGGAGGTATCGAAGATTACACCCAAACTCTTAACGGACGGTGCTGGCACTAATTGCACCCCCGCAAGAGATGGGAGTTGCCCCCTCAATCCCATATCGTCCCGCCCCAGCCAGAGGACCTCTGTCTTCGAAGGATTTAACTTCAACCGGCTCCCACGTAACCATCCAGCCACAGCTTCCAGACATCTGGTCAGTGTATCTGGGGCCGAGTCAGGATGGCCATCCATCAACAGATAGAGTTGGGTGTCATCAGCATACTGATGGCAACCCAGCCCAAAACTCCAGACAAGCTGGGCAAAGGGGCGCATAAAGATGTTAAAAAGCATCGGGGAGAGAATCGCACCCTGAGGCACTCCACACACCAAGGAGTGGCACGATGACAATTCCCCCCCAAGCGCCACCCTCTGTCCCTGACCAGAGAGAAACGAGCGCAGCCATTGAAGGACTGTGCCCTGGATCCCCACGTCGGCAAGGCGGTGGTCCAGGAGTTCGTGATCAACCATGTCAAAGGCTGCTGACAGATCTAGAAGAATCAGCAGCCCTGACCCGCCTCGATCCAGCTGCCTGCGGAGATCATCTGTTAGGGCGACCAGAGCCGTCTCGGTCCCATGACCAGCGCGGAAGCCGGACTGGAATGGATCCAGAGCAGATGTTTCATCCAGAAACCTACCAAGCTGTTCAGCAACCGCTCTCTCAATCACCTTACCCAGGAATGGAAGATTCGAGACCGGGAGGTAATTGGATAGATTTAAGGGATCTAATGATGTTTTCTTTAAGAGCGGACGCACCACCGCCTCCTTCAGTTCCCCTGAAGGGCCCGCACCTCATCTGGACACGCTCTAATCAGCCATGACGGGCACGGGTCAAGAGGACAGGTGGTGGGCTTTCCAGCTTGGAGGAATCTGTCCACATCGGCTGGAGATATCCAGTCAAAGTGGTCCAATACTGGACCCGAGGACAGTCGAGGGGCCTCCAGTTCCTTTATTGTATCCAAATTGGCAGGGAGGTCATGGCGGAGCAACAGGACCTTCTCCGCAAAAAAGCTCGCAAATGCCTCACAGCTGTGTGTCAGATTGTTATTTAAATTTGGCTGTCCTTCAAGGGACGTTAAAGACCGAATTATACTAAATAATTGCGCCGGGCGAGAGCTAGCGGATGCAATGGAGGCCGAGAAGTAAGACTTCTTAGCGGCCTTCACTGCCATCTCATAGGTTTTCATAAAAACCCTATAAGATGTTCTTGAGGCTCCGTCACGGGCACCCCGCCATACTCGCTCTAGCCGTCTGAGGTCCTGCTTCATTTTCCGAAGCTCCTTGGTAAACCAGGGAGCCCGGTTTCTGTGGGGTCGCAGAGGGCGCTTAGGTGCGATCTCATCGATGGCTGCCAGGAGCTGGGTATTCCAGCCCTCAACAAGCTCAGTCAGTGAGTCGCCAGGGGGAGCAAGGTCCCGCAAAGCTTGACGGAATCTATCAGGGTCCATCAGCCTCTGTGGGCGAGCCCAAATCGGCTCACCACCTAAGCAGGGTGGGGGTGGAATCCTGCATTGCAGGGGGTTGGAGTAGGTGTCCCTTGGGTCCCTTCCAACTCTATGATTCTATGGCCTTGAACAAGTTGTTAGGCAACAGAAAATTTCCCCAGCAAGAGGTGACCTTATCAGGGCATACGATCAACTCAGTCTGGGTCAGTGTAAATCAGTGTTTCCCAACCACTGTTCCGCGGCACACTAGTGTGCCGCGAGATGTTGCCTGGTGTGCCGCGGGAAAAATTAAAAAATGTGAAAGATTTTTATTTTTTTTAAAGTCAAATTTTCGATTGGGGCGCCGTCACTAGATGACCCCTGGGGTTCCCTCCCTCCCTCCCGCTCTGCGCCTCCCTCCTCCTCCTCCTCCTCCTCCGGGGAGGCCCTTCCTGGCTCTCGGCCAAGGCTTGGCGGCTGCCACTCACTCACTCGCTCGCCCACCCGTCCCTCCATCCCTGCACCCAGCCTCTCCCCCTCCGTCCCCGGCGCAGGGACTGCCGGGATCCGTAGTCCCCTCGCCCTTGGGCTCCGCGCCCGTGCGGGGTGCGCGAACTACGTTTCCCAGCATGGCCTGGCGGGCCAGGCGTTTTGTTTGAAACGCTCTTCTCCCGGCCATGGAATGAGCGCGGCGGCGGCGGCCAGGCGGGCAGGGGCTCTTCCGCGCAGACCCCGCGCAGCCTGCCTGCGCCCCCGTGGAGATCGGGCGGCAGGATGGAGCCCGGGGATCCCCGCGGAGGCGGAGCGGCGGAGGCGGAGGCTGCCCCCCAGGTAGGGCTGCGTCGGGGTGTGTGTTTATTTTTGCAATGCTGCATCCGCGCCGGAGGGGACGCATCGGACCGCGGGGAGACCCCTTGGCGGGCGTGCAAGGCAATGCATGTGTGCAGGCGTTGCATGGAGTGCAGTGCAATGCAATGGCAACGTGGCGCCCTGCATGCATGCATGCAACTTCCACCGGCGCTCCGGACTTGGCAGGTGGGGGGGGTCCCCAGTGGGCGGCAGAGAGAGCCGGGAGGGTGAAGGGGAGCCGGGGGGGAGCAGCGCTGCTCCCCGAGCCGAGCCCGGGGGGAAACTTCGGTGTCGTTGCGCCGGGTGTTGGAAGCGGAGGCTGGCGGGGGCCCCTCACCTGCAAAACCTGGTCGCCTCTCATATATTTCGTGCATTGCATTCATCGCCCGCTTTCTCCTCCAAGGAGCTCCCGGGGGTGCGCGTGGTTCTCCCCGTGTTATCCTCGCAACAACAGCCCTGCGAGGTGGGTCAGGCGAGTGGCCCAAGGGAGCACCCAGGGATTGTCCTGGCCGGGTGGGGTGATTTGAACCCTGCTCTCTGCCCGGTCTTCGTCCTCATTTAGCCCCCACATGTGCATGACTGTGCATGACTGAGGTTTTCCCCCCTCGCCTTGGCTATGGTGTGAGTCTGTGCTGTTAATTAATGGGGTTCTGCCTTCGGAGAAGATGAGCCAGCCCTCAAGGAGGTGATTATGTAATTTGCTAGCAATTCATGTCCCTCCCGGCATGACGCTGCGCGCTGACGTCACGGGGCTGTAATGGTGGTGTGCCTCGAGATTTTTTTCATGAAACAAGTGTGCCTTTGCCCAAAAAAGGTTGGGAAACACTGGTGTAAATGAGTATGTGAATGGGTCAGCATTAGGTCTCTGGCTGGATGGCTAAAAAGAGACAATTATTATGCTTCTTTCTTTCTTTGTTTCTATAGTAATGACCAGCGTAAAGTTTTGTAAATAATAAAGACTCTGAGAAACAACAACAAAAAGAGAGAGAGAGAAACAGAAACAAATGGTATTTATTCCAGAGATAGCTGGAATGCTGCTGCTGCTGCTGTAAAGAAGAGACGCAGGAAATCCTTTCTGTAAAAGGAACTCTGCTGCAGAAAGAAAATGATGAAACCCAAAAGTAGATGCTCATGCGCCAACAATGTAATATACTCATCTATTCAGCCTTTATTGTATTCAGCAATTATTGCATTTTAATATTTTGCTGGAAGTCAAACAGAGTGGCTCGGGAAACCCAGCCAGATGGGTGGGGTATAAATAATAAAAAATTTAAAAGCAAAAATATATATATTTATTTTTTTGCATGACAATAAAATCATAAAAGACACGGAGGGGAAACCATCCATAAAACATTTAATTAAAACAATTTAATTTTTAAAATCTCTGCTAAATATCCTGAAAGCATCTCGATGGTTTCAAGCACGTATACCATTCCTCAACAGATATTGGATTACGAATTCTTTTTTTTTAAAAAAAATAGTTATTTATTATTAATGTTGCAATACATATATGAAATCTTTACATAATGATGAATTACAAATTCATTCCACGTAGATCAGGCACCCCCAAACTTGGCCCTCCAGATGTTTTGGGACTACAACTCCCATCATCCCTAGCTAACAGGACCAGTGGTGAGGGATGATGGGAACTGTAGCACTAAAACATCTGGAGGGCCAAGTTTGGGGGTGCCTGAAGTAGATACTTTAAGCTTCAAAGGGGTCTCCAGTAGCTCTCTCTCCGAAGAATGTCAGACAGAGGACAGTCCAAAATTATATGGTATATCGTCTCTAGTGTTTTCACTCCACAATAACCAATCTATATAGTAGCAAATTTATGATGGTTTAAGTTTTTCTGGACTACTGTTCATTTCAGCATCATGGCATGCATCTGATAAGTTAGACCGGAGTGGTCCAACCTGCAGCTCACCAGGCCTTTGCCGCAGCCCTTGCCCTCAGCTCCGTTCCTGCCCTTCAGCGGCTCTTCCAACTTTCCTGTCCCACAGAGGAGGAGGAGGAGCTTGTTGGCATGCAGAGGGCTGGGAGGCCAGCTTGCAAGCCCCAGCTGTGCCATCTCTTTCCATCAGCAACCTGGGCTTTAAAGCCAGGGCACACTATCAGCAGATAGAACTGCGCACACAGAATAGGTGTGAGGCTTTTGAAAGCATACTACAACTAGAGATTTATTAATCATAAATCAGGACAAAGAAACATGTCGTCTCTCTCTCTCTCTCATGTCGTCTCAGAGAGAACAGGAAAAGCAAAAGCTATACACACAACAGAAGTTCCCAGCATACTGTGCTGGAATGTAAACAGACATGTGACACGTAACAATCCCATGTCTGTTCCTTAAGGTGGAAAGGAAATGTCAACAGAGTTTCCTTCTCTCACTGGTTAGGTGCTTGGGCTCTCTCAACTGCAAACAAGGGAGTACATGCATGGAAGGGGGATGATAACGGGGAGAGCTGGACACAAAATTTCTGGACATTTTGAGGCCCCACCTTTTGATTGGCGGTGTGGTGGCCTGGGAATCTGATTCAGAGGCTGAACCTGAGGAATCCCAGCCTGCACAGGAGTCCCTGCCTCCAGGGCTGGCTAAGCCAGGGCAGGGGCTTGAACCTGAAGGGCCCTCACCTATGCCGGATCCTCAGGAGACGACACCAGCTGAATCCACTCTGGCTCCAGAGGTGATTGAGTCTGCAGGTGCTCCTCTCCCAGCCCTGTCAGGGGAAGGTGAAGTTGCCTCTGGGTCCAGTAACCCTCCAGCCTCTCCTGAACTGCAGAGGTTCAGGGCAGAGAGGCGGAGGGAACTAAGTTCTCTCAAAAGGAGTGCTCGCCTTAAGGCCAGGAGAGGCGAGTCACCTGTGGGCCGGGACCGCCCTATGCCTCAGAGGAGATAAAGGCCAGTCAGCCCAGTCCCAGGTTGCGGGAGCAACATCGTTGGTAACCTCTTCCTGCCGGCACCCTGACCTGCTCTCCTGAGTTCCTGACCATGCCAGACTCCTCGCTTTGCACCTCGCTTCGCCCCTGACGGACAGCCTCCTTACCCTCGACCTAGGACCGGACTTCGACCATGCTGCATGGTAAACCCCTGGAACCAGCCCAGGCGGGCTGGCTTGGTGATGCAGAGTGAGAAGTGTGGCTGGCGGTGGTGCCCCTTTGAGGGAAGAAGCAATGGCAATGGCAACAGGAGGTCGGAGCAGAGCTTCCTGGCCAGAAGGGAGGCTGCAGAGCCAGGTGTCCCCCATCTCAGATGTGTGCACATCTGGTTCCCTCTCGAATGTGAATGCAGATGCCGTGTACCAGCAAATTCTAAATGGGCATACGCTACAGACATTGGCTGGCTGCCGACACCTTTCCCTGGGATATGCAGTGCTTGTTGCCTGAAGCAGACTTCGGACTGATCCATCAGCGCTCTGCATATGTTCTTGTGAACTGGTGGGTGGTTCTCATGGAGGGACACACACTTTCCTGGAAGTCCCCCATTACATTTCCTGCAAATGTCCCAAACAGGATGCAGCATTCTTTGGTGAGAGGGGCAGGGGGACGTCCACCGGTCGGAGTCCTGTAAACTCTTCAGCACACATCCGAAAGATATGTGCACACATAGCAGAGTCAGCGAAAGCAAGATTGTGCAGGAAATGTGGCGTCAAGCATTTACTATTTACAGCAAAGAAAACGAAAGAAACATGGCGTGAGTGTCTTCTCACACATCTCTCTGTCTGCAGAGAGAGAATTAAAGAGCAGAGGTTCGTCAACCTGACTTCCTCTTATACACAAACAATGATAAGAAATGGAAACATCCAATCATGTGACCCTCTGCAATAGTAGCATTGAAAATACTGACGGGATCATAAAAAAAAAATATTGCTACAGCATTTGAGGTGGCTTTTTCTTTCCTCAAATGCTCATATGAAAAGATTTAACACTGGACTTCCCATTGTCTCCATACTTTATTTAACCATTGCTGACTTATTGCAATAACACATTCACTTGTTGTATAATAAAATATTATTTCTCCTGTGTCCTTTTTCTCCTGTGTCCTTAAAACAGCTACAGATGTTATTCAAAGGCTGTGACCGAGTTCAAGCTGCAACAACTGTTCTTAAAAACTTTTAAAAACTTCCCATTTTGAAATAAATACTTGTTTTGAATTATCTTTTTTTTTTTTTTTTTTTTGCTAGATTGGCTAGCTCTGCATATTAGACCAATTCTTGTAACCATTCTAACCTGGAAGGAACTTTATCCCTCTTCCAATTTGTCACTATTAGGATTCTAGCGGCAACAATGGCGTATAAAAAGACCTCTCTTACATTTCTAGGAATATCGGGGCCTGTGATAAAAAGGCTTCTGGTTTTTTGGGGAAACAAACATTTAACATTTTTAAAAGTTCTATATAGATGTCATCCCAGAAAACCTTGATTTTTTTTACACAGCCACCACATATGGAACATTGTGCCTGTTCCTTCTCCATATCTCCAACAATTACTAGAAACGTTTTTATACATTTTTGAAACTTTCCATGGGGTCAAATACCAAAAGTATTGCATTTTTTTGGAATTTTCCCCTCAAGGTATAGCCCACTGTTAATTTCAAATTCACTTTCCATAAATATTCCCACTCTTTCATATCTGTTATACCCCAAATCCTGGGCCCATTTAATCAGCTTTAACCTCCTCCTCCTTGACTTCCCAGTCAAGAAAAAGAAGAAGAAGAGTTTGGACTTGATATCCCGCCTTTCACTCCCCTTAAGGAGTCTCAAAGTAGCTAACAATCTCCTTTCCCTTCCTCCCCTACAACAAACACTGTTAGGTGAGTGAGGCTGAGAGACTTCAGAGGAGTGTGACTAGTCCAATGTCACCCAGCAGCTGTGGAGGAGCGGGGAAGCCAACCTGGTTCACCAGATTACAAGTCCACCGCTTTTATTAATAGCTGTTTTCACACACAAAATCAGTGTGATACCTTGGTTTACGAACTTAATCTGTTCAGGAAGTCCATTCTAAACCATAGCGTTCTTAAACCAAGGCATGCTTTCCCATAGAAAGTAATGGAAAATGGATTAATCCATTCCAGACAATGAAAACCCCCCACTAAAACAGCAATTTAACATGAATCTTACTATCTAACAAGACCACTGATCCATAAAAGGATGGCAATAATCAATATACTGTACAATAAAATAAATAAGACAGTATTGTAGATGATAAAAAATATAATTATTTTTTTTCTTACATGCACTGATGATAGTAATTGTGTGGATGAGGGACTTTTATAATAATAATTTATTATTTATACCCCGCCCATCTGGCTGGGTTTCCCCAGGCACTCTGGGTGGCTTCCAACTGAATATTTAAAACAATACAGCATTACACATTAAAAACTTCCATAAACAGGGCTGCCTTCAGTTGTCTCTTAAAAGTAAAATAGTTGTTTATTGCCTTGACATCAGCTGGGAGGGCGTTCCACAGGGCAGGCGACACTACCGAGAAGGCCCTCTGCTTGGTTCCCTGTATCCATTTCTGCAGTCACACAATCAACCAGTAGCTGACCTGGGTTCCACACAGTCACAAAAACAAGTCACAAAAACGAAGTCACAAGTCACAGTCACAAAAACGAAGTCACAAGTCACAGTCACAAAAACCAAGTCACTAGCCACAGTCAAAAGTCAGTACCATAAAACGAAGAACAGGACACAGTAAAAAAAAGATGAAAAAGCCACACAAAAACACAAAGGATAGCAAAAACAAAAGCTCCAAATATCGCTTTTGTGTTGTGTGGGTGCTCCGCACTCAACTGCCAACAGACTCAACAGGAAGCCTCTGATTAGCAGTGGGGGACTCAATTTACAAATGGAACACACTCAACAGGAAGCGGAACATGTTCTGTTTCCAAGGCAAAGTTAACCAACCCAAACACCAACTTACAGGTTTCCAGCATTTTTATTCCAAGTTGTTCATAAACTAAGTTGTTCTTAAACCAAGGTACCACTGGTGTTGGCACTGTGAATACGATTCACCCACATATTGTGAAAAATATCCATTGTCCTGATTCAGCCCACAATTGATAGCATTGAACCTCTTGGTGGATTGTCATGCAAGTCTGCCTTTGAGGTTCATTTGTTCCAGAAAAGTGAACAAAATACAGTGAATGTGTTTTCACACTGCCCCATCGAAAAATCCCTCAAATTATGTCCATGGTCAACTCTAGCATTCTAGAATTCTATGTAAAATAATGAACATCGAGTGAATGTTCATTACGTTTCTCACGTTGACTGAAGCCCTTTCCACACTCCAAGTATTTAGTGTTTCAGCCCTGTATGAGTACGTTTATGTAAAGTAAGGTGTGTCCTCTGACGGAAACTCTTTCCACACTCCATACATTTAAATGGTTTCTCCCCTGTGTGGGTTCGATGATGAATATTAAGGAAGGAACTTTCGCTGAACCTCTTTCCACACTCCATACATTTAAAGGGTTTCTCCCCTGTGTGAGTTCGTTGATGCGAATTAAGCTGATTCTTCCAGCTGAAGCTCTTTCCACACTCCATACATTTAAAGGGTTTCTCCCCTGTGTGAGTATGTTTCTGTAAAGTAAGCTGTGCACTCTGATGGAAACCTTTTCCACACTCCATACGTTTCCCCCCTGTGTGAGTTCTCTGATGTTTACGAAGTTTATCACGTCGACTGTAGCTCTTTCCACACTCCAAGCATTTAAAGTGTTTCACCCCTGTGTGAGTTTGCTGGTGTGTTCTAAGGGCTCCACTGTGACTGAAGCTCTTTCCACATTGCATACATGTAAATGGTTTCTCCCCTGTGTGAGTTCTCTGGTGTTCACTAAGTCTATGTCGTCGACTGAAGCTCTTTCCACACTCCAAGCATTTAAAGTCTTTCACCCCTGTGTGAGTATGTTTATGTATGTAAAGGTGTGCTCTCTGACGGAAACTCTTTCCGCACTCCATACATTTAAATGGTTTAACCCCTGTGTGAGTTCGCTGATGTGTACAAAGGTGGGAACTCGTACCAAAGCTCTTTCCACACTCCATACATTTAAATGGTTTAACCCCTGTGTGAGTTCGCTGATGTGTACGAAGGTTGGAACTCTGACCAAAGCTCTTTCCACACTCCATACATTTAAGCGGTTTCTCTCCTGTGTGAGTTCGTTGATGTTCTGCATGTGTTCGACTATCAATGGAAGTCTTTCCACATTCCAAACATTTAAATAGTTTCTCCCCCGTGTGAGTTCGCCGATGTGAAGTGAGGTGTGTCTTTCGTCCGAACCACTTTCCACACTCTAGACATTCAAATGGTTTCTCCCCTGTGTGAGTCCGTTGATGTACACGAAGTGAACTAATATGACGGAAGCTCTTTCCACACTCCATACATGTGAATGGCTTTTCCCCTGTGTGAATTAGTTGATGTTTTCTAAGTGTTCCCTTGTCATTGAAGCTCTTTTTACACTCCATGCATTCAAATGGTTTCTCCCCTGTGTGGGTGTAATGATGTAAAGCAAGGCTTGAACTATAACTGAAACTCTTTCCACACTCCATACATTTAAATGGTTTCTCCCCTGTGTGACTTCTATGATGCATATGAAGGGACCAACTTTCACTGAAGCTCTTTCCACACTCCATACATTTAAATGGTTTTTCTCCTGTGTGAGTCCGTTGATGTCTTGTAAGCTTTCCACTCTCACTGAAGCACTTCCCACACTCCACACATTCATATTGTTTTTTCCCTGTATGAATTTGCTGATGTCGTTTAAGAGTGGCATTACTACTATAACTGTTTCCACATTCCAAACATTTAAATGGTTTTTCCCCCGTGTGAGTTCGTTGATGGTTTGTAAGGTTTCCACCATCAATAAAGCTCATTCCACATTCTGCAGAGTCCTGTTGATTGTCTGCACCACCTGCTTCAAAGGAAAAGGGAGAAATGATTTTAGGGTTTCAAAGAACATCTTTGTATGAAGGGTGATTTATAAATTACATACATAATTATAATTGTCTAGAGCACCAGATACAGACTATCCCTTTAAGTAATCCCTTGCAGGTGACCACAATCGATGGGCGGGAGCTACTGGGAGGAGAAGTCAGCCAACAGACGGTTCCAATGATAATGAGGGTGGCAAGGCACACCGAACGGATAGCGTTTAATGTGGCTACCTTGGGAGGAGCTCCCATTATTTTGGGGATGAGCTGGCTGGCGCTACACGATCCGCTAGTGGGCTGGCATCAGGGAGTGGTCTCCTTTGGGTCAGCGCATTGCCTAGAACACTGCAAAGAGGGGAAGGCTCCGGAAGGGGCCAGAGTCACCCTAGCAGGGACGGAAGTAACAGACAAAGGGAAGGTGCCCCCACAATACGCCGATCTGAGCAACGTCTTCAGCGAAAGGGAAGCAGACAAACTGCCGCTGCATAGACCCTTTGACTGTCAAATCAAATCTATAATTACTAAAAGCATTTCCACAACACCCTTTATCCATATTTCTGTATTAGTCTAGGTAATAATCATCATTTAATCATGTAGTGGGGGGAAAACATGTAAAATCAAAAGGCTGTGAGAGGAAAAAGGTTTCTGGCTCCTCTATGAAAGCAGATTCCAGAAACAAAGAGGAGCATGGGAAAAGGCCTCTCTGCCTCCTTCTTCCTGCCTTTTCTCTCCTCTCCATCTTTTCCCCTTGCCAATGTGTTTCCCTCCTCCTGTCTCTTTCCACCCCTGCGCCCATATCTTATCCCCTGCAACTCACCAGATCTCTCGGAGGGCCCTGGGAGGGAATGCTCAACAGCTTTGGGGAGGGATGCAGGAGGCAGCCTGACCAAGTCAACCGTCCATCTTCCTCCTTTCATCCTCGCTAGGTTTGCCGAATCAGACTCTTTCATCCTTCCTGAGGAGCTCCCAAGCGAAAACGAGCTGCAGGTTTCTGAGGGATGAAGAAACAAAGGGAGCCTCACATTTAGCTGTTGAAGATGAATTTCACGAAACATTCATAGGGAGGAGGAGGCAAGATGGCGCCAAGGCAAGTCACGCTCTCCGGCGCTCACTTTTATTCTTTTAAAACCTTATCTTAACTGCCCTCCGGATGCCAATTTCTAACAAACGGAAAACATTTTAAAGACTCTGAGCACTTTTATAATTCCTGTTGGCTCTGCGAGCTTCAGCTTGTTCCAGCTTGTCTTCAGCTTGTCCCAGCCTGCTCCCTCCCTCCTTATCAGCTGCCCGGTCAAGGTTGCCAGAGAGGAGAGAACGCTGCTGCCTGAACTGAGAGCAGAGAGCAGAGAGAGAAGAGGTCTAAAGACAGAACTGTGAACTGCTTACCCGACCAACGGTGCCTGGAGAAGTAGGGTAAGGAGAGACACGACTGTGAGCCCTGCTTTGAGACTGGCCCATAGACACCCAGCTCTGCTGAACACAGAGAAAGATAAAGCTTGGAGATTCGGGGGTTAACTGAACTGTTTCCATGGTGAAAGAGGGTGCCTTCCTCCTGAAACCCACCATGCAAGAAAAATAGGTCCTGCCCCAATGTGGAATAAATGAATAAAAATGAATCCTTAGCTGAATCAAAGGATTCTCCCTAAACTCCTTTCCGTGTTAGAGGGTGCAATTAATGCTAAGAAAGACTAAGAACGTGTTCAAGGCACATGCTGATCCTGAAATTGATAGATTTATAGTTTAGAGGTGACTCGAGATAAGAAGGAAAAATAGCAGCTGATAGTTTAAGAACTAGTGGGACGCAGGTGGTGCTGTGGGTAAAAGCCTCAGCGCCTAGGGCTTGCCGATCGAAAGGTTGGCGGTTCGAATCCCCGTGGCGGGGTGCGCTCCCGTCGTTCAGTCCCAGCGCCTGCCAACCTAGCAGTTCGAAAGCACCTTCGGGTAGTAGATAAATAGGGACCGCTTACCAGCGGGAAGGTAAACGGCGTTCCGTGTGCTGCACTGGCTCGCCAGATGCAGCTTGTCACGCTGGCCACATGACCCGGAAGTGTCTCCGGACAGCGCTGGCCCCCGGCCTCTTGAGTGAGATGGGCGCACAACCCCAGAGTCTGGCAAGACTGGCCCGTATGGGCAGGGGTACCTTTACCTTTACCTTTAGTTTAAGAACTAGTATGCGTGCTCAAACGCTTCATGGATACGCACCCCTAAAGGAGAAATAGCTAATTTGAATGGACATGGGATCCATGTTATTGGTGGGGGGCATATGTGTAGGTGGATTGGGAAGCCTGTAAACTGCAATTTATTAACCAATAGGAATTGTAGGAGGGATATTTGAACACTTTTAGGTTTTAAATTATGTGTGATGTAAGCTGGAATGAGCACTCCTTTACAGCGTGAGCTGAGGGGCCGCCTGTGCATTACTGTAATAAATCTAGTGATGCCCGATCTTGGTGTAGACTCCTTTTTTACACAGAGTAAATTGACGCCCTCTGGGTAAAGATCCCTGGGACATATTTGTCCAACACCTTGCCAATGTGTTTCCCCCCTCCGGTCTCCATCCATCCTTGCCCTTTCTCCCTGCAACTCACCAGATCTCTCTGAGGGCCCTGGGAGGGAATGCTCAACAGCTTTGGGGAGGGATGCAGGAGGCAGCCTGACCAAGTCAACCGTCCATCTTCCCCCTTCCATCCTCGCCAGGTTTGTAGGATCAGACTCTTTCAAACTTCCTAGGGAGCTCAGAAGCCAAAACAAGCTGCAGGTTCCTGAGATATAATAATAATAATTATAATAATAATAATAATAATAATAATAATAATAATAATAATAATAATAATAATAATAATAATATATTTATACCCCGCCCATCTGGCTGAGTTTCCCCAGCCACTCTGGGCGGCTTCCAATCACATGTTAAAAACAATACTGCATTAAATATTAAGAACTTCCCTAAACAGGGCTGCCTTCAGATATCTTTTAAAAACATGATAACTGCTTATTTCCTTGACATCTGAAGGGAGGGTGTTCCACAGGGCGGGCGCCACCACCGAGAAGGCCCTCTGCCTGGTTCCCTGTAAACTCACTTCTCGCAATGAGGGAACCGCCAGAAGGCCCTCAGCGCTGGATCTCAGTGTCCGGGCGAACGATGGGGGTGGAGACGCTCCTTCAGGTATACAGGACCGAGGCCGTTTAGGGCTTTAAAGGTCAGCACCAACACTTTGAATTGTGCTCAGAAACGTACTGGGAGCCAATGCAGATCTCTCAGGACTGGTGTGATGTGGTCCCAGCAGCCACTCCCAGTCACCAGTCTAGCTGCCACATTCTGGATTAATTGCAGTTTCCGGGTCACCTTCAAAGGTAGCCCCACGTAGAGTGCATTGCAGTAGTCCAAGCGGGAGATAACTAGAGCATGCACCACTCTGGCAAGACAGTCGGTGGGCAGGTAGGGACTTAGCCTGCGTACCAGGTGGAGCAGGTAGACAGCCACCCTGGACACAGAATTAACCTGTGCCTCCATGGATAGCTGTGAGTTCAAAATGACTCCCAGGCTGCGCACCTGGTCCTTCAGGGGCACAGTTACCCCATTCAGGACCAGGGAGTCCTCCACACCAGCCTGCCCCCTGTCCCCCAAGAACAGCACTTCTGTCTTGTCAGGATTCAACCTCAATCTGTTGGCCGCCATCCATCCTCCAACCGCCTCCAGGCACTCACACAGGACCTTCACTGGTTCTGATTTAAAGGAGAGGTAGAGCTGGGTGTCATCTGCATACTGATGAACTCCCAGCCCCAACCCCCTGATGATCTCTCCCAGCAGCTTCATATAGATATTAAAAAGCATGAGGGAGAGGACAGAACCCTGAGGCACCCCACAAGTGAGGGCCCAGGGGTCTGAACACTCATCCCCCACCACCACTTTCTGGACATGGCCCAGGAGAAAGGAACAGAACCACCATATAACAGTGCCCCCAGCTCCCAGCCCCTCTAGACAGTCCAGAAGGATGTTATGGTGTCAAAGGCCACTGAGAGATCCAGCAGAACTAGGAAACAGCTCTCACCTTTGTCCCTAGCCCGCCGGAGATCATCAACCAGCGTGACCAAGGCAGTTTCAGTCCCATGGTGAGGCCTGAACCCCCATTGGAAGGGATCCAAATGGTCCGCATCCTCCAGGCGTGCTTGGAGTTGTCTGGCAACCACCCGCTCAATCACCTTGCCCAAGAATGGTAAATTTGAGACTGGGCGATAGTTGGCCAAATTGGCTGGGTCTAAAGATGTTTTTTTAAGAAGCGGTTTAATGACCGCCTCTTTCAGCGGGTCTGGGAAGGCTCCCTCACAGAGGGAAGCATTCAACACCCCACAGAGCCCATCGCCCAGTCCTTCCTGGCTCGCTTTTATCAGCCAAGATGGGCAAGGATCAAGGAGACAGGTGGTCGGTTTCACTTGTCCAAGCAGCCTGTCCACATCCTCGGAGGTAACAGATTGGAATTGATCCCATGTAACAGGACCAGACAGAACTCTAGCACTCTCCCGCCCAAGCCCTGCTCCCACGGTGGAGTCTACCTCTTTCCGAATCTCAGCGACTTTATCTGCAATAAACTTTACAAAAGCATTGCAGGAGATCTTGGGGTCTCTACCAGGCCCTGGTGGTGCAGGTGGTTCTGATAGAATGTGAGGAAAGAAGAAACAAAAGGAGCTTCACAGACCCTGCAAGCCTTTTCCTGCCCCAGACATTTAGCTGTTGAAGGGTAAGTTTTTCACTATTTCTGTGGTGAAAGAGGGGTGCCTTCCTCCTGAAACCCACCATGCAAGAAAACCCAGCTGCCTAGATGGCTGGGATAGAAATAACATTATTGTTATTGTTATTGTTATTGTTGTGATGATGATGACGATGATGACCTGAAAGAGGATCTTCTTGAGAAAACTAAGAGGACAGGATCTTTTAAAAGAATGGGGGGGAATTATAATTTATCTGGGAGCCCATTGTAAATAGATGAAAGCATTAGCAGGATTTTAACCACACTGGTAAGGTATTAAAGATCACGGACCATTCAGATGGATGGGAAAATATGGACAACGGACTGATATTAGAGTTGTAGATGTTAATATTAGGACACACGGGGGGGGGAGACTAGTCATGAGATGCAGTGTAATCTCTGTTTATGGATGTATTTGTTACTTTTTAAAAATAACCTATTTTTAAAAAATAACCTTTCCCAAGTGTAGGGGTCAGATGGGATTACCATGAGGAATTATAAAATATACATCAAGCCATCGTGTCCATGATGAAGACATTGTGTTGACTGGGTTTGATATACTGACGATAATTTCTGATTAAATCCCACAAGATTCTACATTCATGCCCTTTTGACTCTAATGCCCATTTTTCTCTCCTCACATGTCACGTACACAGCAGTTGCTTCGCCAGTCAGGCATCCTGGGCCATAAAAGATAATGGGCAAGTTACTTTGATGTAGTTTCTTATATATAATCTTAAAATGTTAATCTTGGAGCCAGGAAACAGATCTCACATGAAGGTGGTAGTGATCTGGTCTTTCTGGCCATCCTTCTTATCATGTTTATTTCTCAGCTCTGGGGTTGCCAGATGCACCCCTTTGTAGTTCTCAACTTATTTACCACCCCTTTGTAGTTCTCAACATATTTACCCCAAAATATATGCATGCTCATTAGTGTTGTAGTGTAACTTTTTCCCCACGTGGGGATTGATGAAATCCTCAGAGGAAATATGATTGGTTCTTACAAGCACTGTGTAAAAGATTCTTTTGCTAATAAAATGGCCTGGCGAGGGGTGTGGTTTACGCACTTTCTCCGAGAGCCTTGCTGGTCAAAGCCTCGTGTCTTGTTTTTAATCAGGGTCCAGTCCTTCCTTTACTTTGCGAACGCAACACCAAGAAGGGGAGATTAGAAACTAGCCGGAAGCAAAGGGGGCCTCAGAGACCCTGCAAGCATTTTCCTGCCCGGGAGGTTGAGCTGTTGAAGGGTAAGTCTCCCTGTGTGTGGAGGTACCACACACAGTCCCCATGGTGAATGAGGGGTGCCTTCCTCTTGAAACCCACCATGCAAGAAAACCCAGCTGCCTAGAATAGCTGGGGGAACCCAGCCAGATGGGTGGGATATATATAGTAATATCATCATCATCATCATCATCATCATGACTAGAGTCATGCCTTTTACGTCTACTTTTATCTCTGTTAGATGGGAGCTTTGGCACTGCAGCCTCCCTGGCCACAAGCTCCCAGTTATTTCAATAAAAAAAAACCCACAATAATAGCAATTATTATTCCCCCCCCCCCCCAATCTGGCAGGGTTTCCCCAGGTCCTCCCCCAACTCACTTCCTCCAGCCTGGCTCCCCTTCCGATGTAGCCCCTCCCCTCAGCCCATGTGCCCTAGAAGAGACTATGGCCGGGACACTAAAAAAGATAAAAAAAATTCTGCAGGAAGAAATATCTGGATATGAAAATGAGAAAAGAGAGGGAGGGTGATAATATGTAATAGAAAAGCATTATGAACCGTGGAAAGGGGGGAAGGAAAGTCGACATTAAGTGTGCACATTATATTTGGGTGAGGATGGTGTGTTATTTGTAAAAAACAACAACAACAACGAAAAATGGAATTTACTATAAAATTCCAGAGAGGGGCATCCTGTGAGGCTACAACAGATTGCAATGGGTTGCTTTGAAGTCAATTCAGCGCCAAATAATAATAATAATAATAATAATAATAATAATAATAATAATAATAATAATAATAATAATAATAAAGAATCCCGCGAGCCCCCCCCCTCACTGCCCTGCGAGTATTTTGCCAGAACAAAGGCAGCAACAATATGCAATTCTGCCCCACGTCGACCGAAGGGCGGACTCGGTGTAAGGCAGCGCCCCACGTTTGGATCCCCCAGAAGATCCGGCTTCCCCATTGGGAGGAGGAAGGGGGCAGGAATCCAGCTTCCAGGGAAGAAAGGCTGGGGGGGGATAGGACGCCCCTCGCCTCGTGCAGGGATGTGACTTCAAGGAGATTCCTGAGCAGGAGCCAGAAGGCTGGGCGTTCCTCCCAGAGATCCTTCCCTCCCCCCCTCAGCCCCCCAACACCCTCGTATTCGGGTCCCCCACCCATGAAATCTCCCCCCTGGCACGACTCACCCCTCGCCCTGCGCGCCGCATCTTCCTCTGCATCCGGAGGGACCACCCAAGACGAGCGGGGAGGGGAGGTGGGGGGGACAGGGGAGGGTCTGTTCCCAGGCCTCTCTAGGCAGCCGGGCTCTCTCTATTCCCTTCACCCTCCCCTGGGCTCCCTCTCCTCCCCCCCAAATAGCACTACCTGCGCGCCTCGTGAGCGCCTCGCCAGTTGCGTTTTTCGTAAAAAAAAAAATGTTTTGACTATGGCAGACCAACACGGCTACCTATCTGTAACTGGAACTACGTTTTTCGGGTCAAGGAAGGAGGAGGGATCCGGATCCCGCAGAGAAGGGCGCTGGATTTGAGTCTTCTGTGCAAAACTAGCCTGGCTGGAGGATAGGGCCCCTCGCGGGCATCGCTTTCATGGCAGTCTATATATATATTGCCTTGAAAGTGATGCCCACCCCCCCCCCCACAGCATGCATACACATACACACACACACACATTTGCACACATATATATGTTGGGTGTGTGCATGACATCAAATGCTCTTGCGGAAAGATGGACCACCCTCAGGATGCCAGCGCTTTGCAAAGGCGTCTCTGGAAGAACGTGGCCAGATCTGTAACCTAAGAGCGTCCGCCCTCCCCTTCCGCCATAGCATCTTTCCTTTTCCCCCGTCGTTTACCTGCCTGGCTTGGCGTGTCCTTCCTTAGAAAGGCTTGGGTTCAGTCTTCCTCCCACTGACGGGTTTAAATGACTACAGCCTTCTCTCTGCTTTAGTCGGTTTAATATGCTGCACAGGAGCCACCTCCTAGGGGCTTCACACCCCCCCCCAATAAAATATTTGAGGGGGCCGGGTCCTTCCCCTCCAGTTGATGGGCACTGCCATTCAAATGGATTGTGTGCACTGCGTCATGTGATCAATTATGCAGGACGCAGATTACCTGGACCTCCGCAATATTTTATTCATTGGCACCTCCAATATGTTGCATTATTTTTACAATGGCAATCTGCCTTTCCTAAAACAAGCTGCGGGCGACGTACACACTTCTTCTGTCTGCTCTCCATCTTATTCCCACAACCACCCTGTGACAAAGCAGGCACTGCCTTCAGGCGCCCCCAGTGCAGCCCAATACTCCTCTCCCATTGGAGGAACCAACCATGGAGGTTGTTTTTAAAAGTAAATAAATTATTTACGCTTTTCAGATTTATACATTTCATCAAATTTACAATCATCTTAACATTTCAAAACTTGACTTTCTTCCCTCTCTTTCCACAGTTCCTTAAATTTATTTTTCATATTTTCTGCATATCCTAATCTACTTAAATCGCTTATTCATTCATCCACTTTACAAATATACACCTATAATACTGCAGGTTATTACAATAATCCTACGAATGTTCTTATCTGTTTACAGTTTGAGGAGAACCTGAGCTTACAGGGTTAAACAGCTCAGGAAATGCATCCTGCCTTCTGTGGAGCGGAGGGATCCTGTGTCACATTCAGAATCTGTTTTATTTGTTCTATTCTGGTTTCGCTTTTGTACAGAACAGACATGTCTCACATTCTGTTTGATACTGGATAATTTACTGCTTCTGTAATAATAAACGCTTTTAGCTTAGGAGAAGCTGTGTGGGCTCTTGATTTATGCACACTAACGGCACACACAGAAGACAGAAGGCTAAGGGCTTTGATCACTGTGTTTTTACTCTGCTACACTCAGAAGTCCGGAAAAGAGGCTGCAACAAAAGCTTGCAGGACCTTTTCCCCCTGAGCAATAAATCTCAGAGGTTATGGACACAGAGTTATGCTGTAAAGGCAAGCAGAGCTTTCATTTCTTTGCTGTGCTGTGTGCTGAAGAGCTACAGAGAAGTCCAGCTCTGAGATCCTGCCTGGTGCTAAGAGCAGAGGCAGTAGAGCTTGCTGGCTGAAGCTGCTGGAAAGCTGTGTGCTGCAGGCTGCAGGCCTCTCATCAGAAGACGGCTGGCACGCGTGAGTACTGAGCCCCGGGGGAGGAGATGGCAGAACTTCAAGGGACTTTCAATGTCCTGTTTGAAAGGCTCAACAGCCAGAATTGGGAGGTCTGGTCCAGAAGAGCAAGGGGATGGTTTTTGGCCACAGGGCTCTGGAGCTGCACTCAGAGGGAACCAACTCCAGCCTTCCAGGCTGCTGCTGGAGCTGCTGCAGCAGACGTGGAGGCTCCTCTGAAGAGAGAGCAGCAGGTGCTGTGTATGCTGAGCGCTAGCGTGGACGCTTTGCTATTGCCCCACCTTGAGGGTCTCAAGATGGCTCAGGCTGCTTGGCAGGAGCTGGAGAGTGTTTGTGTCACCACAGCGGGAGCCAAGGGCCGAGCGGGAGCCAAGGGCCATGAGGGAGTTGAGGGCCAAGTGGGAGCTGAAGGCCACGTTCCTGAAACCACAGCTGGGAGCTGATGCTTTGTCTCCGGGAAGCCACGTGATTAAGAGGCCTGGAGACAGAGAGCTGGGGTTTGAGCTTTAGGCCCAGGCTGTGTACCCAAAGGTGGGGGTGCAGGGAACGCAGGAAGGAGTGGAGGGGATATTGTGCAGGCATTTGCTTCGAGATGCTGCTACAGATTTGGGTCCCCCTCCCATCTCATGAGCGACTGCCCTGTAGAGCAGTGTTTCCCAACCGGTGTTCCCCGGCACACGAGTGTGCCGTGAGACACCGGCTGGTGTGCCGCGAGATGCCTGGAGGGAGGCGGGCGAGTCGGGCGGCGAGAGGCGGGGCGGGGGCGGCGAGGAGAGGCCGCGCCTCCTGCTGCTGCCTGGCGCTCCTCCTCGCAGCCGGCAGCGCTGCCTGGGCGCCTCCGCGCGACTCTGTCTCGCTGGGTTTGGTCTCCCAGCAGAGACGGGTCACACGCGCCCCTCCCTCCCTCCCTCAGCCTGCGCGGAGGCGGATTGAGCGCAGCTGAGAGGACCTGCCGAGGGAAAAAACGTTCACTTTTGTGCGTCCCTCCCGGCGTGACGCTGCGCGCTGACGTCACGGGGCGGGGCTTTAATGGTGGTGTGCCGCGAGATTTTTTTTTAGTACACAGGTGTGCCGTTGCCCAAAAACGTTTGGGAAACACTGCTGTAGAGGCTCTGGAAGGACCCAAGGTCATCTCCTGTAGCAACCAACAGATAAGACCCAGCACATCTGCAAAACATGGGAAGCAGAAAACAAAGGGAACTGGCAGAGATGGCTCTAAACAAAGGCACCTAGCAGCTTCCATGGCAAGAGTAAAGGGTTGTGAACAGGACGCCGTGCTGACCTTTGTAATCAATTATGGTGCCTCCCACCACCTCGTGCCATCTAGTGGTGTTTTGCGGAACTGCACCTCTGGGAAATCTGGGAAATCTGTTTGTCTTGCAGATAGAACCAAATGTCCTCTGACACAATCTGGCTCACTGTTCTGCTCTTTCTTACAGGAGTCAATAGGGCCGTTTGTCGTCCCCGGATTGTCCTGCTGTCTGCAATCTGTTGCCGCTCTTCTTGCTGATGGTTACAGAGTCTGTTTTGAGAATAACGTGTTTTATTTCCAGGGATGGGCAACAACTGGTCAGTGTGGAATGTAAAGATAGGCTGTTTGTGCTAGAAGCTTCTCTTGCAGGTCCAGGTACCACTGAGGCAGCTCAAGCGCAATGTGCCAACGTTCCAGTCCATGATGCATGCCATCATCTTTGGCACCAGAAAATGGGTCACGTGTCCTGGGATTACGTGAAGAAGATCCCAGAGTGCTCTGAGGGGTGCAAAATGAAGTCATGTGCTAAATTTCTTGATTACAGGGCTTGTAAGCAGGCAAAGGTGAAAACGTGCTCCTACCCAAGGTCTGAAAGAGTGACCACCAGACCTTTTGAGCTAGTGCATGTAGATTTGTGTGGCCCCATGCCAGTAGCCAGTCTGGGCGGGGCGAAATATGCTCTCACTCTGATAGATGATTTCTCTAGAAATGAGTGGCTATTCACATTCAAACACAAGAGTGAGGCTGTGCCACTGATCAGAGACTAGATTGTGGCAGTGGAACTGCAATATTCCACACACGTGTGTAACTTTCAGACTGACTACGGTGGGGAATTCACCATGTCTGCGCTGCAAAGTTTCTTCTGCCAGAAGGGAATACTTCACAGGTTAACAGTCCCCAACAGAATAGCGTTGCAGAACGCAGGAACAGAACGCTGCAGGAGATGTCCGCAGTGTTGCTGTTTGATACCGGGCTCCCCCAGCGCTTTTGGGGGAGAGGCCTGGAAAAATTCTAATTTCACGTTGAACCGGTCATTCAAGTTCTACTGAGGCTGAGTTCAGCACACTGTCAGAGTTGTGCCGGGAACTGGCGTTCTATAGATGCCTGGTGCAAGAGATCTATGGGGATTGTTGCCTGCCCATCAATGTTTAGGAGGACAATCCACCCTGTCTGAAGTTGGCAGAATCTGGGCAGTTTAAGGCCAGAACCAAGCATATAGACATACGATTCCAGAATGTGTGTCAAAGTGTACAGTCAGGTTTGGTGCGGATGAAGTACTGTACAAGCCACGACAACCTGGCAGATGGGTAAACAAAACCTTTGAGCTTCCAGCGTCATGGGGAGTTCTATGAAGGTTTGAAGTTGGGGTAAATGGTGATACTTACTGGTCCCTAGTAGCGCAGAACGAGAGGGGGTGTGAGGAGAACCTGAGCTTTCAGGGTTAAACAGCTCAGTGAATGCATCCTGCCTTCTGTGGGGCGGAGGGATCCTGCATCACATCCGGGATCTGTTTTTCTTGTTCTATTCTGGTTTCGCTTTTGTAGGGAACGGACATGTCTCACATTCTGTTTGATACTGGATAATTTACTGCTGCTGTAACAATAAACGCTTTTAGCTTAGGAGAAGCTGTGTGGGCTCTTGATTTATGCACACTAATGGCACGCACAGAAGACAGAAGACTAAGCGCTTTGACCGCTGTCTTTTTACTCTGCTACGCTCAGAAGTCCGGAAAAGCAGACTGCGCAACAGAAGCTTGCGGGACCTTCTCCCCCTGAGCAATAAATCTCAGATAAAGTTTATCTGTAAATATTCAATAAACCATTTACATTTTTTTATTTAAAAAATTATTACCTTGATTTCTTAAGTCTTCTGGCAAGTTTCACCATTTCTGCATATTCTTTCCATTTTGGGGCAAGTAAAATTCTATAGAGTTTCTATACAGAAAGAGAGGTGGAGTAAGCGCTTGGGGATGCTGACATGAAGTCAGCTGCAATTTAAAGCAACAATAGGGAATGTAAAAGAATGGGCTGCTGACGGAGAGAGGGGGGAAGGGGCATAAAGGGGAGGGATGAACATGAGCATCGGGATGCCAAGGGAAGCGCACTGCTGCCATGTTTTCCAGGGGACATTTAATGAAAACTGGAGACATTCTGGGGACACAAGTTTGGACTTGAAATCCTGCCTTTCACTCCTCTTAAGGAGTCTCAAAGCAGCTAATAATCTCCTTTCCCTTCCTCCCCCACAACAAACACTGTGAGGTGAGTGGGGCTGAGAGACTCCAGAGAAGTGTGACTAGCCCAAGGTCACCCAGCAGCTGCATGTGGAGGAGCGGGGAAGCCAACCCGGTGCGCCAGATTACAAGTCCATTGCTTTTATTAATGGCTGTTTTCACACACAAAATCAGTGTGATACCTTGGTTTACGAACTTAATCTGTTCAGGAAGTCCATTCTTAAACCATGGCGTTCTTAAACCAAGGCGTGCTTTCCCATAGAAAGTAATGGAAAATGGATTAATCCATTCCAGACAATGAAAAAAACCCACTAAAACAGCAATTTAACATGAATCTTACTATCTAACAAGACAATTGATCCATAAAAGGGAGGCAATAATCAATGTACTGTACAAGAAAATAAATAAGACAGTATTGTAGATGATAAAACTCAAAAAAAAAAAAATCTTACGTGCACTGATGATAGTAATTGTTTGGATGGGGGGCTTTTATCCATTTCTGCAGTCACACAATCAACCAGTAGCTGAACTGGGTTCCACACAGTCACAAAAATGAAGTAACAAGCCACAGTCAAAAGTCGTTACCATAAAACAAAGAACAATTCACAGTAAAAAATTAACAATGAAAAAGCCACAAAAACAAAAACAGTCAAAAGCTTTTGTGTTGTGTGGGTGCTCCGGACTCAATGGCCAACAGACTCAACAGGAAGCCTCTGATTAGCAGCGGGGGACTCAATTTACAAACGGAACACACTCAACAGGAAGCGGAACATGTTCTGTTTCCAAGGCAAGGTTCAGCAATCCAAACACCTACTTATGGGTTCGGAGCGTTCTTATTCCAAGTTGTTCATAAACTAAGCTGTTCTTAAAGCAAGGAACCACTGGAGTTGGCACTGTGAATACGATTAACCCACATATTGTGAAAAATATCCATTGTCCTGATTCAGTCCACAAGTGACAGCACTGAACCTCTTGGTTCATTGTCATGCTAGTCTGCCTTTGAGGTTCATTTGTTCCAGAGAAGTAAGCAAAATAAAGTGAATGTGTTTCCACACTGCCCCATCCAAAAACCCCTCAAATTATGCCCAGGGTCAACTCTAGCATTCTACAATTCTGTGTAAAAGAATGAACATCGAGTGAATGTTCACTAAGTTTCTCATGTTGATTGAAGCTCTTTCCACACTCCAAGCATTTAGTGTTTCACCCCTGTGTGCGTATGTTTATGTAAAGTAAGGTGTATCCTCTGACGGAAACTCTTTCCACACTCCATACATTTAAATGGTTTCTCCCCTGTGTGGGTTCGATGATGAATATTAAGGAAGGAACTTTCGCTGAACCTCTTTCCACACTCCATACATTTAAAGGGTTTCTCCCCTGTGTGACTTCGTTGATGTGAATTAAGTTGATTCTTCCAACTGAAGCTCTTTCCACACTCCAAACATTTAAAGGGTTTCTCCCCTGTGTGAGTACGTTTATGTAAAGCAAGCTGTGCACTCTGATGGAAACTCTTTCCACACTCCATACATTTAAATGGTTTAACCCCTGTGTGAGTTCTCTGATGTCCACTAAGTTTATCACGTCTACTGTAGCTCTTTCCACACTCTAAGCATTTAAACTGTTTCACCCCTGTGTGAGTTTGCTGGTGTGTACGAAGGTGGGAACTCTGACCAAAGCTCTTTCCACACTCCATACATTTAAATGGTTTAACCCCTGTGTGAGTTCTCTGATGTTCACTAAGTTTATCACGTCTACTGTAGCTCTTTCCACACTCCAAGCATTTAAAGTCTTTCACCCCTGTGTGAGTATGTTTATGTAAAGTAAGGTGTGCACTCTGACTGAAGCTCTTTCCACACTCTAAGCATTTAAACGGTTTCACCCCTGTGTGGGTTTGCTGGTGTGTACGAAGGTGGGAACTCTGACCAAAGCTCTTTCCACACTCCATACATTTAAATGGTTTAACCCCTGTGTGAGTTCGTTGATGTACTGCATGTGTTTGACTATCAGTGGAGGTCTTTCCACATTCCAAACATTTAAATAGTTTCTCCCCCGTGTGAGTTCGCCGATGTGAAGTGAGGTGTGCCTTTCGTCGGAACCACTTTCCACACTCTAGACATTCAAATGGTTTCTCTCCTGTGTGGGTCAGTTGATGTACTCGAAGTTTACCAATATGACGGAAGCTCTTTCCACACTCCATACATGTGAATGGCTTTTCCCCTGTGTGAATTAGTTTATGTTTTCTAAGTGTTCCCCTGTCATTGAAGCGCTTTTTACACTCCATACATTCAAATGGTTTCTCCCCTGTGTGGGTGTAATGATGTAAAGCAAGGCTTGAACCAGAACTGAAACTCTTTCCACACTCCATACATTTAAATGGTTTCTCCCCTGTGTGACTTCTATGATGCATATGAAGGGACCAACTTTCACTGAAGCTCTTTCCACACTCCATACATTTAAATGGTTTTTCTCCTGTGTGAGTCCGTTGATGTCTTGTAAGTTTTCCACTCGCACTGAAGCACTTACCACACTCCACACATTCATATTGTTTTTCCCCTGTATGAATTCGCTGATGTTGTTTAAGAGTGGCATTACTACTATAACTCTTTCCACACTCATTACATTGTAATGGTTTTTCCCCCGTGTGAGTTCGTTGATGGTTTGTAAGGTTTCCACCATCAATAAAGCTCATTCCACATTCTGCAGAGTTCTGTTGATTGTCTGCACCACCTGCTTTGAAGCAAAGGGGGAAATGCTTTTAGGGTTTCAAGAAACATCTTTGTATGAAGGGCGATATATAAATTACATACATAATTATAATTGTCTAGAAAAAAATAAAAGTGGTAGAAGTGTTTCAAAAAAATAAATAATCTATAATTACTAAAAGCATTTCCACAACACCCTTTACCCATATTTCTGTATTAGTCTAGGTAATAATCATCATTTAATCATGTAGTGGGGGGGGAAACATGTAAAATCAAAAGGCTGTGAGAGGAAAAAGGTTTCTGGCTCCTCTATGAAAGCAGTTTCCAGAAACAAAAAGGAGCATGGGAAAAGGCCTCTCTGCTTCCTTCTTCCTGCCTTTTCTCTCCTCTCCATCTTTCCCCCTTGCCAATGTGTTTCCCTCCTCCTGTCTCTTTCCACCCCTGCGCCCATATCTTATCCCCTGCAACTCACCAGATCTCTCGGAGGGCCCTGGGAGGGAATCCTCAACAGTTTTGGAGAGGGATGCAGGAGGCAGCCTGACCAACTCAACCGTCCATCTTCCTCCTTCCATTCTAGCTAGGTTTGCAGAATCAAACTCTTTCATCCTTCCTGAGGAGCTCAGAAGCGAAAACAAGCCGCAGGTTCCTGAGGGAAGAAGAAACAAAGGGAGCCTCACATTTAGCTGTTGAAGGATAAGTCTTTCACTGTTTCCATGGTGAAAGAGGCTGCCTTCCTCCTGAAACCCACCATTGCAAGAAAAATAGGTCCTGCCCCAATGTGGAATAAATGAATAAAAATGAATCCTTAGCTGAATCAAAGGATTCTCCCTAAACTGCTTTCCGTCTTAGAGGGTGCAATTAAGACTAAGAAACAGGGTGTTATCTGTTATCTGTGAAAGAATGTGTTCAAGGCCCATGCTGAACCTGAGAGTGATAGATTTATAGTTTAGAGGTGACTCGAGATAACAAGGAGAAATAGCGGGTGATAGTTTAAGAACTAGTACGCATGCTCAAACACTTCATGAATACACACCCCAAAAGGAGAAATTGCTATCTGAATGGATATGGGATGCATGTTATTGATGGGGGAACATATTAGAGGGATAATGTGTAGGTAGATTGGGTAGCCTGTAAACTGCAATTTCTTAAACAATAGGAATTGTAGGAGGGATATTCGAACGCTTTTAGGTTATAAATTATGTGTGATGTAAGCTGGAATGAGCACTCCTTTACAGCGTGAGCTGAGGGGCCACCTGTGCAGTACTGTTATGGCAATAAATCTAGTGATGCCCAATCGTGGTGTAGACTCCTTTTTTACACAGAGTAAATTGACGCCCTCTGGGTAAAGATCCCTGGGACATATTTGTCCAACACCTTGCCAATGTGTTTCCCCCCTCCTGTCTCCATCCATCTCTGCCCTTTTCCCCTGCAACTCACCAGATCTCTCTGAGGGCCTTGGGAGGGAATGCTCAACAGGTTTGGGGAGGGATGCAGGAGGCAGCCTGACCAAGTCAACCGTCCATCTTCCCCCTTCCATCCTCGCCAGGTTTGTAGGATCAGACTCTTTCAAACTTCCTGGGGAGCTCAGAAGCCAAAACAAGCTGCAGGTTCCTGAGATGATGATGATAATAATAATAATAATAATAATAATAACAATAACAATAATAATAATAATAATTTATTTATACCCCGCCCATCTGGCTGAGTTTCCCCAGCCACTCTGGACAGCTCCCAATCACATGTTAAAAACAATACTGCATTAAATATTAAAAACTTCCCTAAACAGGGCTGCCTTCAGATGTCTTTTAAAAATAGGATAACTGCTTATTTCCTTGACATCTGAAGGGAGGGTGTTCCACAGGGTGGGCGCCACTACTGAGAAGGCCCTCTGCCTGGTTCCCTGTAACCTCACTTCTCGCAATGAGGGAACCGCCAGAAGGCCCTCAGCGCTGAATCTCAGTGTCCGGGTGAACGATGGGGGTGGAGACGCTCCTTCAGGTATACAGGACCGAGGCCGTTTAGGGCTTTAAAGGTCAGCACCAACACTTTGAATTGTGCTCAGAAACGTACTGGGAGCCATTGCAGATCTCTCAGGACTGGTGTTATGTGGTCCCAGCAGCCACTCCCAGTCACCAGTCTAGCTGCCGCATTCTGGATTAATTGCAGTTTCCGAGTCACCTTCAAAGGTAGCCCCACGTAGAGTGCATTGCAGTAGTCCAAGCGGGAGATAACTAGAGCATGCACCACTCTGGCAAAACAGTCGGCGGGCAGGTAGGGACTTAGCCTGCATACCAGGTGGAGCAGGTAGACAGCCGCCCTGGACACAGAATTAACCTGTGCCTCCATGGATAGCTGTGAGTCCAAAATGACTCCCAGGCTGCGCACCTGGTCCTTCAGGGGCACAGTTACCCCATTCAGGACCAGGGAGTCCTCCACACCAGCCTGCCCCCTGTCCCCCAAGAACAGTACTTCTGTCTTGTCAGGATTCAACCTCAATCTGTTGGCCGCCATCCATCCTCCAACCGCCTCCAGGCACTCACACAGGACCTTCACTGCCTTCACTGGTTCTGATTTAAAGGAGAGGTAGAGCTGGGTGTCATCTGCATACAGTGGTACCTCGCAAGACGAAATTAATTCGTTCCGCAAGTTTTTTCTTCTTGCGAGTTTTTCGTCTTGCGAAGCACGGTTTCCCATAGGAATGCATTGAAAATCAATTAATGCATTCCTATGGAAACCGACTTCAGACCAGGTCCGGGGACAGTCTGTCCCCCGACCTCTTCTGAAGGCTGGGGGGGGGGGACCAAGGGCTTTTCTACCCACCCCCAGCATTAAAAAAAAACCCCGGGACAGCGGGGGACTTCTATGCTGTCCGGGGCGATCTTAAAATGCTGGCGGGCAGGAGCGAAGCCTCCGCTGCCGCCCGCCAGCATTTTAAAAAGCCCCGGGACAGCGGGGGACTTCTCCGCTGTCCCGGGGCGATTTAAAAGCCCCCAGGAAGGCAGGCAGGGGGGACAAAGACTTTTGCCCCCCGCCGGCCTTCAGAAGAGGTCCAGGACCCCACAATAAAAGCAATTATTATCCCCCCCCCAATCTGGCAGGGTTTCCCCAGCCACTTAGCTGGCTGCCAGGTCCTCCCCCAACTTCCTCCAGCCTGGCTTCCCTTCCGCTGTAGCCCCTCCCCTCAGCCCATGTGATCTAGAAGAGACTATGGCCAGGACACAAAGAAAGATTAAAAAAATTCTGCAGGAAGAAATATCTGGATATGAAAATGAGAAAAGAGAGGGAGGGTAATAGAATATGTAATAGAAGAGCATTATGAACCGTGGAAAGGGGGGAAGGAAAGTCGACATTAAATGTGCACATTATATTTGGGTGAGGATGGTGTGTTATTTGTAAAAAAAAAAAAAAACCCAACGAAAAATGGAATTTACTATAAAATTCCAGAGAGGGGCAGATTGTAATGGGTTGCTTTGAAGTCAATTCAGCGCCAAATAATAATAATATTAATAATAAAAAGAATCCCGCGCCCCCCCCCCTCACCGCCCTGCGCATCTTTGGCCAGAACAAAGGCAGCGACCCTCAGCAATTCTGCCCCACGTCGACCGAAGGGCGGACTCGGTGTAAGGCAGCGCCCCACGTTGAGATCCCCCAGAAGATCCGGCTTCCCCATTGGGAGGAGGAAGGGGGCAGGAATCCAGCTTCCAGGGAAGAAAGGCTGGGGGGGGGAATAGGACGCCTCTCGCCTCGTGCAGGGATGTGACTGAAAGGAGCCAGAAGGCTGGGCGTCCCTCCCAGAGATCCTTCCCTTCCCCCCTCAGCCCCCCAACACCCTCGTACTCGGGTCCCCCACCCACGAAATCTCGCCCCTGGCAGACTCACCCCTCGCCCTGCGCGCCGCATCTCTTCCTCTGCATCAGGAGGGACCACCCAAGACGAGCGGGGAGGGGAGGGGAGGTGGGGGGGCAGGGGAGGGTCTGTTCCCAGGCCTCTCTAGGCAGCCAGGCTCTCTCTATTCCCTTCCCCCTCCCCTTGGCTCCCTCTCCTCCCCAAATAGCACTACCTGCGCGCCTCCCCAGTTGCGTTTTTTCGGGTCAAGGCAGGAGGAGGGATCCGGATCCCGCAGAGAAGGGCGCTGGATTTGAGTCTTGGGTGCAAAACCAGCCTGGCTGAAGGATAGGGGCCCTCGCGGGCATCGCTTTCACGGCAATATATATCGCTGTGAAAGTGATGCCCACATATATTTATGGGGGCCGGGTCCTCCCCCTCAAGTTGATGGGCACTGCCATTCAAATGGGGTGGCTGCACTGCGTCATGTGATCAATTATGCAGGACGCAGATTACCTGGACCCCCGCAATATTTTATTCATTGGCACCCCCAATATGTTGCATTATTTTTACAATGGCAATCTGCCTTTCCTTCAACAAGCTGCGGGTGACGTACACACTTCTTCTCCATCTTATACCCACAACCACCCTGTGACAGGGGCGTTGCATGGAGGTGATGCCAGCAGGGCAGTGGCCCCGGGGCGGATTTTTGAGGGGGCACAAGGCAGTCACTGCCTTCAGGCACCCCCAGTGCAGCCCAACACTCCTCTCCCAGTGGAGGAACCAACCATGGAGGTTGTTTTCTTTAAAAAGATTTATTTTATTTTATTTTCATATTTATACATTTCATCAAATTAAAAAAAAAAATTCCTTCCAGTAGCACCTTAAAGACCAACTAAGTTAGTTCTTGGTATGAGCTTTCGTGTGCATGCACACTTCTTCAGATACACTGAAACAGAAGTTGTCAGACCCTTCTATATAGTGAGAAGGTGGGGAGGGGTATTACTCAGAAGGGTGGTGGGAATGGGTGATTGGCAGATAGCTGTGATGAGCCTGTTGACGACTCTTAACGACTGCAATAGGTCTCACCCCTTACTTTTTCCTTTGTCAAAAGTTTGTTATCTTGTTATCTTTGTCAACTTTTTCTTTTGTCAAAAGTTTGTTATCTTGATTTCTTATTCTTCTGGGTAAGTTTCACCATTTCTGCATATTCCCTAAGTTTTTGTATCCATTCTTCCTTTGCTGGGACTTCTTTCCATTTTGGGGCAAGTAAAATTCTATAGTTTCTTCTTCTTCTTTGGCGATCACTCGTAGGGGAGTAAGATTGTCTTCCATAGACACAGTTTTAACAATGAGTCCGTAGGTGACAGAGAGGGAGGCAAAGAACAAAAGACATGGGGGAAAGCCCCCTTAGCGCCCCATAAATTTGAGTGAGGGAAAGGCTCAAAACAGTAGGGGAAAGAGAGGTGGAGTAAGGGCTTGGGGATGCTGACAGGAGGTCAGCTGCAATTTAAAGCAACAGTAGGGAATGTAAGAGAATGGGCTGCTGGGGGGGGGGAGAGAGAGAGAGAGAGAGAGAGAGAGAGAGAAGCCCTGTGGTGACAATCTGGGTGCTGATGCCGCGCCAAAGAGCGAAGCAGCAGCAGCAGCAGCACCCAGGTCCTGGGATCAGAGCCACCGGAGCTGGGAGCGATCCAGGAGCACTTCTTCTACATCATGGACTGGGCATGGTGAAGCAGGCCGGAGCCGGAGGAGGCCACCCCCTCCACCCAAAAAAGAACACCTTTGGCAAAAGAATCCGAGCAGGGCTGGCGTGCCCCAAAGAGAAAAGGGGCATAAAGGGGAGGGATGAGCATGAGCATCGGGATGCCAAGCGCAGCGCGCTGCCGCCACGTTTCCCCGGGGACATTTAATGAAATCCGGGGACATTTTGGGGACAGATCTGCAAATTCAGGGACTGTCCCCGGGAAACGGGGATGTCTGGTAACCCTGATTTGGGTGCCGATCTCCCATATCCTCGTCTGACACTCTCACCACTACACCATCCTGCCTTCTGCACTGGGGTAGCTATAAAAATTTAAGTAGGTAGATAAATGCGGAGAAAGCAAAATGTCACAGAGATGGATCTGAATTTCCCCCTTCAAAGTATAAATGTGTTTTATTTTGGATTGCTTTATTTCATGTTTTAATGTGTTGCAAGCAGATTTGAGTTTTTTTACTTTAAGATATAAAGTGGTATAGAAATGATTCTTTTCTTTTTTAAAAAATGCTTTATTGGACTTAAACAAAGTAAAAAAACATACATTCATGACCATTGTTTACAAAGAAAATAAAATTAAGAGAAACCTATATTTTCTGACAAAGAAAATATTCTTAATATACATCTGACTTCCCGTCGTCTCCATACTTCATTTAACGAGTGTGGCGTAATGGTTAAGAACGGTAGTCTCTGTCAAGATTCCAGCCGCGGTCAGAGGTACACCAGCCTCACTCCAGGCATTCGGCTGGGATCCTTGTTGACCTTCCGTCTGCGTCTCCCGGCAGACAAGGTCTTAAATCGGCGATCCTCCTCAAACGTGAGGAGAACGCACCCTCCTCCTTCTCTCCCTCCCTGCACTCCCCAGGGAGGGGAAGAAAGACAAACAGGAGTCCTTTTTACATGTCTTTTATTCCTGTCGTTCAGCAGTACAGAGAAACGTGTCTGTACCCACCAGACTCCGGCAGTAGAGTCACTGCTCCGCCCCTGCACTTCCAGTACAGGTCAGATGACACTCTGAGCTAACATCTGGTGCTCAGTACAGAGTATGGACTGCCCCTTTTTCCCACCAGTACAGTTCCAGACTACAACATCCTGTTTTGCTTTCCAGCCACCTGCAGCTGGCTTTTGCATTGCTGCTTTTTCCTGACAGTCTCATAATCTGGGGAACCAGGTTCGCGTCTCCGCTCCTCCACATGCAGCTGCTGGGTGACCTTGGGCCAGTCACACTTCTGTGAAGTCTCTCAGCCCCACTCACCTCACAGAGTGTTTGTTGTGGGGGAGGAGGGGAAAGGAGAATGTTAGCCGCTTTGAGACTTCTTCGGGTACTGATAAAGCGGGATATCAAATCCAAACTCCTCCTCCTCTTCCTCTTCACGATTGCTGACTTACTGACTTATTGCAAAAACATATCCACTTGTTGTATAATAAAATATTATTTCTCCTGTGTCCTTTTTCTTACTTAAAACAGCTACAGATGTTATTCAAAGGCTGTAACCGAGTTCAAGCTGCAACAACTTTTCTTAAGATATCTTCTTAAAACTTCCCATTTTGAAAGTCATGTCAGACCAACCAGATCTCGTTTTTTGACAGAATTACAAGCCTGGTTGATGAAGGGAACGCAGTGGATGTAGCCTACCTTGATTTCAGCAAGGCATTTGACAAGGTGCCCCATGATATTCTTGTAAAGAAGCTGGTAAAATGCGGTCTTGACTATGCTACCACTCAGTGGATTTGTAACTGGCTGACTGACCGAACCCAAAGGGTGCTCATCAATGGTTCCTCTTCATCCTGGAGAAGAGTGACTAGTGGGGTGCCACAGGGTTCTGTCTTGGGCCCGGTCTTATTCAACATCTTTATCAACGACTTGGATGATGGACTCAAGGGCATACTGATCAAATTTGCAGATGACACCAAACTGGGAGGGGTGGCTAACACCCCAGAGGACAGGATCACACGTCAAAACGACCTTGACAGATTAGAGAACTGGGTCAAAACAAACAAGATGAATTTTAACAGGGAGAAATGTAAAGTATTGCACTTGGGCAAAAAAAATGAGAGGCACAAATACAAGATGGGTGACACCTGGCTTGAGAGCAGTACATGTGAAAAGGATCTAGGAGTCTTGGTTGACCACAAACGTGACATGAGCCAACAGTGTGATGTGGCAGCTAAAAAAGCCAATGCAATTCAGGACTTCCGGTCAGCACCAGCGCTTAATGGCGGTCCTACCTCCGAGCTCCAGAGAAGGACTGCTCCGCATGTTCGGGTCTTACCCGCTACGGCGAGCGGGGGACCCCTAAAATCTCAGGCGCTGAAGCCTGAGAACAAGGAGATTCGGTGGGCACCTTTGCGCCCCCCGGTACTGTGAAAGAGCCTTTTTAAAGGCTACGGAGCGGCATCGGGAGTGAGCGCGGTGCTGAGAGTCGCTACCCAGCCTGCGGAGTGAAGCCGCGTCGCCATAAGCGGAGAGTGCCGATTCCTTCCTGAAAAGAAAATCTGGACTGAATTCCCGTGAGTAGGAGTTGAAAAACAATTGGGACCTTTTAAATTGTGAAAATCGGGCTAAAAGCGGGGAGGTTAAAATCAAGGAAGTCTGCCTCCCCCCGACTGCATGAAAGAGAAAGCAACGGAACTTTAGATCTGCATCCGTTGAAACTTGCTTTTTATTTAACTAAACCGGACATTTAGACCTCAGATCTCCCCTCTAGCTAGCAGGGCAGAGGGGAGGTGAAAGAGACTTTAGCAACTGCATGATCTACCTGAGGTAAAAATCCTCCACTGCCTCAGTCATCAAAAGCATGAAACGGTCTGCCTTTTAGGACAATAGGATACTGAACTGACTTTTTCCTGTAAAAGTGATACTGTGATACAAAGTTTATACAGTGTTTGGCTACAGTATATCATAAGACGAAACAGTATATACTGGGAAACTGTGACAATTTGTAGCTACATGCCTTCAGCTATACTTGCTTTAACTGTGTTAACTTTTTTACATCTTTGGATATTCTCCTTTGTCTTTGTACTTGGACATCTTATTTTTGGCCATTTTGATTTGCCCCCCCTAGAGGGTAAAGGAAAGTTTGCCACGGCCTAGGACAGTGGAATTTTCCAACGGGGAATAGCTCCCGTGGGAAACGACCTTGACATGAGTGGCTCACAAGAAGAGATAGTCACAAGAGCCAAGACCAAGCAACAACAACAACAACAGCTGCAGCAGCAACAGACAAAGAAAAGAGGCTCAATCTCAGGCGTAACTGCTGGATCTGCAGGAACAACAGGACAAGAAAAAGGGACAGCTGTCTCTATGGAAGCCGTGACAGAAGCCCTGCTTAAAATAAATCAATCTTTGGAGTCTCTGACAAAACAGACTTCAGAAAATACACAAAAATTAACAGAAATATCAGTAAGACTAAACCAGAACACAGAATCTATAAATAAATTGGTGGAGGAAAATGCTACCACGCGTAAAATTGCTGAAGATGCCAAAGCTACTGCTGGAGAGACACAAGAGAAATTAGAGCCGATTGCTAAGAAGGTTTATGAGCACGACGCAACTTTGGCCTTGTGGGAGTTACAGAGAAAAGAGAGAAATTTGAAATTAAGATTGATTCCAGAGAATGAAAGAGACAACCTTGCGGAATATCTGACACGGGAGTTTGTTGACTGCTGGGATCTTGAGGAAGACGAATTTAAAATTACAACAGCTTTTAGACTGGGCAAAAAGCAGGACAGAAAGACCCCGAGAGACTGCCTGATTACATTTAGATCCAAGGAGGAAAGAGACAAAATACTAGGACTACATTTTGTAAAGGCCTTGCAAATTGGAAACTCAGCTGTACAGATCTTCAAAGATATCCCAAAATACATCTTGGACTTAAGAAACTTCTACAAGGATTTAGCTCTTCTGTTAAAGAAAAACTCCATCCGCTTCAGGTGGGAATTCCCACAAGGGCTGTCTTTTGATTACAAAGGAAAGAAGGTGAAAATAAAGTCAATTCAAGACAAAGACAAATTTTTGGGAAGAAACCAGGAGGACCTGCAGAAGGGGACTGTGGATCCAATTGCAGAACAAAGGAGAGCATTAGACATCCTGAATTTCTCGTTTGGACAAAAACCACCACCATCAGAAGAAGAGCAACAACTCGGGGCTGTTGGAGGAGTGTCAGAAAAATAACAAGATGGCGTTGCAACTCCTTAGCTGGAATTGTAATGGGCTCAATGGGCCTTTGAAGAGAAGACAAGTATTCCATATTTTGAACAGAGAACAACTGGACTTGATATGTCTACAAGAAACTCACATAACTAGAGCCCACAGGAGACTACTCATAAACAAAAGACTAGGACAAGAATTTATTTCATCAGATAAAGTTAAGAAAAGAGGAGTTGTAATATATGTGAAAGAGAAATGGGCCCCAAAAATGATATTTAAAGATGAACAAGGGAGATATCTGGCAGTGGAGATACAAGTACAAGGAGAAAAATTTTTAGTTGTTGGAATCTACGCACCAAATGAAGGTAAATCTGACTTCTTTAAGAGACTCCATGAAATCCTGATGGACTATTTGGATTACAATATGATAATCATGGGAGACATGAATGGTGTGGTCTCCACCAACATGGACAAGGCACAAAGACTAACAGTCAGCAAGGAAGGGAGACTTCCTAAGACTTTTTTTGAAATGACGGAAAACATGGACTTGATAGATATATGGAGAACAAGGAACCCTCTGGAGAGAGAGGGAACCTTTTTCTCTCAAGCAATGATGACCTGGACCAGAATCGACCAAATTTGGATTACTAGTGGTATGGCTCCAAAGATTAAGAAGGTGGAAATCTGCCCAAAAACTTGCTCCGACCATAATGCCGTGAGGATGGAGATGAAACTTACAACAACTGGTCAATTTAGATGGAGAATGAATGACACCCTCTTTCGAGATAAGGAGATCCTTATGAAGGCCCAAAAAACTTTAAAAGACTATTTTGAAATAAATTTGAGGGCCGATGTGGAGAAAAGAGTGATCTGGGACGCAAGCAAAGCGGTGATGAGGGGCTTTTTGATTCAACAAAACTCAATAAAGAGGAAAAAACAAAATGAGAAAAAAGAAAAGATCTTGGAAAAGATAAAGGAAGGAGAGAAAAAATTAAGAACAAAACCAAAATCCCAGGAGATCTTAAGAGAGATTAAGTTATATCAAACACAATATATGGAATTGATGAACCAAGAGATTGAATGGAAGATAAAGCAAATGAAACAAAAGACATTTGAATCAGCAAATAAATGTGGCAAACTTCTGGCATGGCAATTGAAGAAAAGGCAGAAATTAAATACGGTTACAAGCCTAGAAGTGGATGGAAAGAATATATCCAAACCCAATGAAATTAGAAATTGCTTTTTGAGTTATTTTAAAAAGCTTTATACTCAAGGCCCGCAAAATGAAGAAGATATAGACAAATTCCTTGATAAATATGGATTACAAAAAATCTCTCATCAAAGTAAGATGGATCTGAACCAGAGAATAACAGAACAAGAGATAGAGGCTGCCATTCAGAATATGCAACTGGGCAAATCTCCAGGACCAGATGGACTGACTTCCAGATACTACAAATCGTTGAAGGAATGGTTGATTCAACCACTAAAAGAAGTTTGTAACGAGATCCTTGAGGGAAAAAAGGCACCTGAATCGTGGAAAGAGGCATATATTTCACTCATACCAAAGACAGAGACTGAAAAGACTCAACTGAAGAACTACCGCCCAATATCACTACTTAATGTGGATTACAAAATTTTTGCAGACATTTTGGCAAAAAGATTCAAAAGAGTGCTGATGGAAAAGATTCATAAGAACCAAGCAGGCTTTCTCCCCAAAAGACACCTAGCAGACAATGTAAGGAATATAATAGACATTTTGGAAAAGCTAGAGGTGAATATAAACACTAAAGCAGTACTGATTTTTGTAGGTATTTTGATTAGTCCGTGACGTGCTAATTGATTTACTACCGGCAATTAGCTCTTTATGGCAGCTTCGGCAGGTCCGGCACACTTCCTCTGCGCGATCTGCTCCTTCTTCTCCGTCACGCCCAGCAGAGTAAAACACAGCAGCAAACTGTCACTTAGTTTCCCACAAACACACAGAGCACAGTAATGTCCATTTACAGCTCTTTTATTGCATCATTTCTCCAGGACTTCTCGCAGCCATGGCAAACTCCCTCTCTCTCTCTCAACGACCGGAGAGGAACAGACAGGAAAGCTCCTCCCAGCTTCTAAAACTGACGTCAGAATGCTGAGGCATCATGGGAACAACTTAACCTCTTAAGTTCCAACTCCCATACCCCCTCTGCCACACATTCTGACAATACCTGTGGAACATCCACGTAACTATCAGGTTCACACTGTGCGAAACTTACCAACGCACCTGTGGCTTGGTATCTTTCCGGTGGAACACCCTTCGTTGTGCGACTGGATCGCCTGGGCACAAACTCAGATGTTACCTCTGACTCACTGCCACCAGGAACTGTGTCCTCAGCATCACGGGACTCCCCCTCTGACTTAAAGCGTTTTCGAATCCTCTCCATCACACTCACAGGAGAACTGGGCTCACTCTTGGCCTCCCTTTTAACAACTTGTGGAGATGCCCCACCCTGCTCCAGACCTTGGTCAGTGACCTGATCGTCATCAGCAGACTCAGCCTCTTCTTCCTCCCCCTCAGAATCTTCCTGTTCTGAATCAGAGAGACACTCTGAGAGAACATCACGCTTGACAGCAGCTTGTGACTTTTCATCCTGCTCATAGAACTCAGCGTGTTTGCTGATCAGCAGTTTACTCTGATCACCTGATGGGAACGCAAACCTCCATGCATGCGCTGCTGGCTCATACCCACAGAAGATCATTTTCCGGAACTTGGATCCATCTGGCCCCTGCAAAACTTTAGGCACTGGCACAGATGCACGCGATCCAAACCTGCGCAAAAAATGAATCTGGGGTTTCCTGCCATGCAACAAACCAAACGGTGTGTCACCTACCACTGAATTGTAGGTCCGATTCCAGGTGAAGCTCACATACCTGATTGCCTCCAGCCAAAACTTTGGTGGCAACCCAGACTCCTTCAGCAACACCTTTGCGGTCTGGACCAGAGCCTCACATCGGAGCTCTGCCTCCCCCCTCTGATTGGGTGAAGTCACTGTGTGACGTATCCCTTTCTTGCGAAAGAACTTCTGCAAAGCAGAACCTGTAAATTGAGCTCCTCTGTCACTTGTGACAGCTTGCACTTTGGTGGCAAACCTTTGTTCCACCTCCTCAATCCACCTTTTGATCAGCTGTGCTGCATCATCCCTGGATTTGAGACCATGGGTCCAGGAATTCTGTGTAAAATTATCCTGCATCGAGAGCAGAAACCTTGACCCTCCCAGACTTGGTTCTTTTACAGGACCAAACAGATCTATGTGAACTAGCTCAAAAGGTTTTTTAGTTACCCTATCCACCTTTGGGTAACTGCACCCTTTTACCTTTGCATGTCTGCATGCTTCACAATCCATCGCACATCCACATTCTACAATGTGGCAACCGTTAGCGACCTCGGGTAGCGTCTGTAGTTCTTCTACAGAGCCATGAGCTGTCCTAGCATGCCAAGCGTGTACACATGCATCATGATTGGGAATTGTAGCACGCAGTGCTTGTGCTTTCTCAACCTTCCCCTCACCCTCCAGAGACGTTTCAAGAATGAAAAGATCATTCTGCCCCTTTTTAACCTTGGCAAGCATCCTCCCTCCTTTGGAGATTGTGCACACATCACCCTGAAAACAAACCGTAAATCCCATTTTCAGTAGATACGGCACAGATAAAAGACAGTGGTTCATCCCAGCAACGGTACAACACTCCAGCGTTTCCTGTAAAATACGAAAATGCAGATTTACAACGTTAGTCACACATTTTTTCTGTCCATTTGCAAACAGCACAGATTTCCCGGCAGGAATTGCCTTGCAATTCCACCCCTCGACAGCAGGGGTCTCTGGAATCAAGTTGCGATTAGCTGCAGAGTCAATAACGAAACGAAACTCTGAGCCTTTCTCACAGTTGTTTTCAAACAACGCCAGACTAGCCGTGATCTCATACGTCTCTTCCTGGCACCTGGCACGTCCACCAGCCTCAGTCCCACGCCTGGTTGTTTTCCCAGACTTGTTGCCATGGAAACCCGACTGATTCCCATGAGAGTTGTCCTTGAAAACATCCTGCCTTGCCTCTCTGCTCCGGTGGGGGCAATTTCGACGCAGATGTTCAGCTGACTTGCAAACGTGGCAACGACGAACTTCAGTGGAAAAATACTGCCCGGGGCTCCTATCAGCTGACCTGGCCCTCCTTCTCCCGGAAAAGCACCCCTTGCCAGATCCGCCCCCTCTGAACTCCACTCCAGCAGGCACAGTGGAAAACTTTTCAAACTTGCCTTTGGAACATTCCGCCCCCCCGACTTGCTCACTAGCACTCCTTGAGGCTAAATCATCAGGAACAGGGGCTCCAGCCATCTCTAGGCTCTCAGCTTCCATCTGCCCTTGGCCTCCTGCTGATCCTTTGCACAGACGTTTCAGCACACGCCAAGCCTCACACGCAGATTCAACGCTCTCCAGGTGATGTTGCAAATTAGCATGCACACCTGCCCGCAACATGCAGATCTCAGCTCTCTCAGCTTTCTCTCTCTGCATCTCCTCCTCCAGAGAAGCAGATTGCAGTTTCTCTGCATCACTGTCCACCAGCCCTGCACTTTCAGCAGCAGCCGCTTCGCTTGTGGACGGCTCTTTCTTGCTTACGTCCCACAAGCCAGTTGCCCAAAACCAGGCTCTCACCCTTCTGACCCAGATTTCCCACGACTGGGTGGTGAGTTCTTCAAGCTGTTCAAACGGAGCTTGAAACACCTCCTGGCCATCTGCCATGTTCTCCCGTTCTCCCCAGGGGCCCCAAGCTGTACTCACAAAAACACCAGCTCTTCCGGCTCCTGCTGCGTGGAGAAACGATTTCCGCTGTTCTCAGCTCTTGGCTCCACAGCACAGGCAAACCTTTGCGTCTTTCAGCTAGCTGCTTGCCTCAAATACAGACCTCCGCTTTCGCCAACTCCACTGCCATCCGAACGCAACTTCAAAGCATTCCAGCAGCCTCTAGTGACAAGTTTACAAGCGGTAATTCAGGGTCCATAACCTGTAGGTATTTTGATTAGTCCGTGACGTGCTAATTGATTTACTACCGGCAATTAGCTCTTTATGGCAGCTTCGGCAGGTCCGGCACACTTCCTCTGCGCGATCTGCTCCTTCTTCTCCGTCACGCCCAGCAGAGTAAAACACAGCAGCAAACTGTCACTTAGTTTCCCACAAACACACAGAGCACAGTAATGTCCATTTACAGCTCTTTTATTGCATCATTTCTCCAGGACTTCTCGCAGCCATGGCAAACTCCCTCTCTCTCTCTCAACGACCGGAGAGGAACAGACAGGAAAGCTCCTCCCAGCTTCTAAAACTGACGTCAGAATGCTGAGGCATCATGGGAACAACTTAACCTCTTAAGTTCCAACTCCCATAATTTTTGTGGACGCGGAGAAAGCCTTTGACAATATTTCTTGCAGCTTTATGATAAAGAATCTTCATGGGATGGGGGTAGGCCAAGGTTTTGAGAATGGTATGGCTGCAATATATTCTGAACAAAAAGCTAAATTGATTGTAAATAATGTAGTAACTGAGGAACTTAAGATAGAAAAAGGAACACGACAGGGGTGCCCAATTTCCCCATTACTCTTTATTTCAGTTCTGGAGGTGTTGCTGAATATGATTAGGAATGACCAGCAGGTTAAAGGAGTGCAGGTCGGAGCTAAACATTATAAGTTAAGAGCGTTTGCAGATGACCTAGTATTGACTTTGCAAGAGCCAAACACTAGTACGAAAAAGGTTTTAGAAATAATACAACAGTTTGGCCAGGTAGCTGGATTTAAGTTGAATAAACAAAAAACTAAAGTTTTAGGAAAAAACTTAACAGATATGGAAAAGGAGAAATTCCAAGAGGAGACAGGGTTGACAGTGGTCAAGAAGGTGAAATATCTAGGGGTTTATTTGACATCTAAAAATGTGAATTTGTATAAGGACAATTATGAAAAATGTTGGTCAGAAATTAAAAAAGATCTAGAAATATGGTCAAATTTGAAATTGTCAATGTTAGGCCGAATTGCTGTGATCAAAATGAATGTATTGCCTAGAATGCTATTTTTGTTTCAGACCTTGCAGATTCTTGACAAGATGGAATGTTTCAAGAGGTGGCAGAAAGACATTTCGAAATTTGTCTGGCAGGGCAAAAAGCCCAGAATTAAATTTAAAATATTGACAGACGCTAAAGAAAGAGGGGGTTTTGCCCTGCCGGACTTAAAATTGTACTATGAGGCAGCAGCTTTTTGCTGGCTGAAAGAATGGATGCTCCTCGAGAACACAGACATTTTGGATCTGGAAGGTTTTAACAATGCTTTTGGTTGGCATGCATATTTATGGTATGACAAAGCCAATAGTGCTTTCAAAAACCACATTGTTAGAAAAGCACTATTTAATGTTTGGGTAAGATATAAAGATCTGTTGGAAAACAAAACCCCTAGATGGGTGTCACCAGTGGAGGCTAAAGCAGTGAAGAAACTCAATATGGAGGTCGGATGGCCGAAGTATTGGGAAATTTTGGAACAGGATGGAGATAAGTTTAAATTACAAAGTCATGAGAAATTGAAACATAAAGTACAAAATTGGTTTCAATATCGTCAAATAATGGAGTTCTTTAAACAGGACAGGAAAATTGGCTTCCAGGTGGAAAAATCAAAACTAGAAATTGAATTGTTAGAACCCAGTACTAAGAATTTATCTAGAATGTACAACTTGTTGCTGAAATGGAGTACACAGGATGAAACAGTCAAATCGGCTATGATTAAGTGGGCACAGGATGTTGGGCATAACATCATGTCAGCTGACTGGGAATGGTTATGGAACACTGGTATTAAATTTACGGCATGTAATGCCTTAAAGGAAAATATTATGAAAATGGTCTACAGGTGGTACATGACCCCAGTCAAGCTGGCAAAAATTTATCATTTGCCCGATAATAAATGTTGGAAATGTAGAGAGACTGAAGGTACCTTCTACCACCTTTGGTGGACGTGCCCGAAGATTAAGGCTTTCTGGGAAATGATCTATAATGAATTGAAAAAGGTACTTAAATGCACTTTTTCTAAAAAGCCAGAGGCCTTTCTCTTGGGCATTGTCGGCCAATTGGTGTCAAAGAGGGATAGAACTTTTTTTATGTATGCTACAACAGCAGCAAGAATACTTATCGCGAAGTATTGGAAGACACAAGATCTACCCACTCTGGAAGAATGGCAGATGAAAGTGATGGACTATATGACATTGGCCGAGATGACAGGCAGAATCCGTGACCAACGAAAAGAGACGGTGGAGGAAGAATGGAGAAAATTTAAAAGTTATCTTAAGGACTATTATAAACTTAATGAATGTTAAAGTGTTGTGGTTTTCAGAAACAAAGGGATACAGTGATATAAGGCCAGAATATAAAGAGGATTAAGAGGACAGAGGTTGGAAAGTAATAATTGGGAGTTGCTATAAAATTATGGACATTGGGATGCAGAAAGGGGGGGTATGGGGAAGTCCAAGAAAAGAGGTTTATGAAAATATGTTATGAAATTATACGTGTATGTTTGTCTTTTTAAGTGTTTGTTTGTTCTTTAAAAAATTTTGTAAAACCAATAAAAATTTTATAAAAAATAAAAATAAAAAAGCCAATGCAATTCTGGGCTGCATCAATAGGAGTATAGCATCTAGATCAAGGGAAGTAATAGTGCCACTGTATTCTGCTCTGGTCAGACCTCACCTGGAGTACTGTGTCCAGTTCTGGGCACCACATTTCAAGAAGGACACTGACAAACTGGAACGTGTCCAGAGGAGGGCAACCAAAATGGTCAAAGGCCTGGAAACGATGCCTTATGAGGAACGGCTAAGGGAGCCGGGCATGTTTAGCCTGGAGAAGAGGTTAAGGGGGTGATATGGTAGCCATGTTCAAATATATAAAAGGATGTCACATAGAGGAGGGAGAAAGGTTGTTTTCTGCTGCTCCACAGAAGCGGACACGGAGCAATGGATCCAAACTACAAGAAAGAAGATTCCACCTAAACATTAGGAAGAACTTCCTGACAGTAAGAGCTGTTCAACAGTGGAATTTGCTGCCAAGGAGTGTGGTGGAGTCTCCTTCTTTGGAGGTCTTTGAGCAGAGGCTTGACAACCATATGTCAGGAGTGCTCTGATGGTGTTTCCTGCTTGGCAGGGGGTTGGACTCAATGGCCCTTGTGGTCTCTTCCAACTCTATGATTCTATGAAATAAATACTTGTTTTGAATTATCTTTTTTTTATTTTTGGTTGGTTTGACTACCTCTGCATATTAGACCAATTCTTGTAACCATTCTAACCTGGAAGGAACTTTATCACTCTTCCAATTTGTCGCTATTAGGACTCTAACGGCAACAGTGGCGTATAAAAAGACCTCTCTTACATTTCTAGGAATATTGGCGCCTGTGATAAAAAGGCTTCTGGTTTTTTTGTGAAACAAACATTTAACATTTTTTAAAGTTCTATATAGATGTCATCCCAGAAAACCTTGAGGTTTTTTTACATAGCCACCACATATGGAACATTGTGCCTGTTCCTTTTCCACATCTCCAAAAAGTACTAAAAACATTTTAATACATTTTTGAAAGTTTCTATGGGGTCAAATACCAACAGAATCATGACAGCTTTAACCTCCTCCTCCATGACTTCCCAGTCAAGAAGAAGAAGAGTTTGGATTTGATATCCCGCCTTTCACTCCCCTTAAGGAGTCTCAAAGCAACTAACAATCTCCTTTCCCTTCCTCCCCCACAACAAACACTCTGTGAGGTGAGTGGGGCTGAGAGACTTCACAGAAGTGTGACTGGCCCAAGGTCACCCAGCAGCTGCATGTGGAGGAGCGGGGAAGCCAACCCGGTTCACCAGATTAGAAGTCCACTGCTTTTATTAATAGCTGTTTTCACACACAAAATCAGTGTGATACCTTGGTTTACGAACTTAATATGTTCAGGAAGTCTGTCCTTAAACCAAGGCATGCTTTCAGTACCATAAAAGAAAGAACAAGGCACAGTAAAAATAAAAGAAAAGCCACACAAACAAAAAATTACAAAAAAATAGCAAAGACAAAAGCTCCAAATATCACCTCTGTGTTGTGTGGGTGCTCCGGACTCAACAGCCGACAGACTCAACAGGAAGCAGAACATGTTCTGTTTCAAGGCAAAATTCACAAACCCAAACACCTAGTTACAGGTTTGCAGCATTCTTATTCCAAGTTGTTCATAAACTAAGCTGTTCTTAAACCAAGGTACCACTGTAGTTGGCACTGGGAATCTGATTTAACCCACATATTGTGAGAAACATCAATGGTCCTGATTCAGTCCACAAGTGACAGCACTGAACCTCTTGGTGGATTGTCATGCTAATCTGCCTTTGAGTTTCATTTGTTCCATAGAAGCAAACAAAATAAAGTGAATGTGTTTCCACACTGCCCCATCCAAAAACCCCTCAAATTATGTCCAGGGTGAACTCCAGCATTCTAAAATTCTACGTAAAAGAATGAACATCGAGTGAATGTTCACTAAGTTTCCCATGTTGACAGAAGCTCTTTCCACACTCCAAGCATTTAAAGTTTCACCCCTGTGTGAGTATGTTTATGTAAAGTAAGGTGTGTCCTCCGACGGAAATTCTTTCCACATTCCATACATTTAAATGGTTTCTCCCCTGTGTGGGTTCGATGATGAATATTAAGGGTGGAACTTTCACTGAACCTCTTTCCACACTCCATACATTTAAAGGGTTTCTCCCCTGTGTGAGTTCGTTGATGCGAATTCAGCTGATTCTTCCAAATGAAGCTCTTTCCACACTCCATACATTTAAAAGGTTTCTCCCCTGTGTGAGTATGTTTATGTAAAGTAAGCTGTGCACTCTGATGGAAACTCTTTCCACACTCCATACGTTTCTCCCCTGTGTGAGTTCTCTGATGTTTACAAAGTTTTTCACGTCGACTGTAGCTCTTCCCACACTGCAAGCATTTAAAGAGTTTCACCCCTGTGTGAGTTTGCTGGTGTGTTCTAAGGGCTCCACTTTGACTGAAGCTCTTTCCACACTGCGTACATTTAAATGGTTTCTCCCCTGTGTGAGTTCTCTGATGTTCACGAAGTCTATGTCGTCGACTGAAGCTCTTTCCACACTCCAAGCATTTAAAGTCTTTCACCCCTGTGTGAGTACGTTTATGTATGTTAAGGTGTGCACTCTGACTGAAGCTCTTTTCACACTCCATACATTTAAATGGTTTAACCCCTGTGTGAGTTTGCTGATGTGTACGAAGGTGGGAACTCTGACCAAAGCTCTTTCCACACTCCATACATTTAAATGGTTTAACCCCTGTGTGAGTTTGCTGATGTGAAGTAAGTGAGGTGCTATGACGGAACCTCTTTCCACACTCCAAACATTTAAGTGGTTTCTCTCCTGTGTGAGCTCGTTGATGTTCTGCATGTGTTCGACTATCAGTGGAAGTCTTTCCACATTCCAAACATTTAAATAGTTTCTCCCCTGTGTGAGTTCGCCGATGTGAAGTGAGGTGTGTCTTTCGTCTGAACCACTTTCCACACTCCAGACATTCAAATGGTTTCTCCCCTGTGTGAGTCCGTTGATGTACACGAAGTGAACTAATATGACGGAAGCTCTTTCCACACTCCATACATGTGAATGGCTTTTCCCCTGTGTGAATTAGTTGATGTTTTCTAAGTGTTCCCCTGTCACTGAAGCTCTTTTTACACTCCATACATTCAAATCGTTTCTCCCCTGTGTGGGTTTGATGATGTATTGTAAGGTGGGAACTCTGACCAAAGCTCTTTCCACACTCCATACATTTAAATGGTTTCTCCCCTGTGTGACTTCGATGATGCGTATGAAGGGTCCAACTTTCGCTGAAGCTCTTTCCACACTCCATACATTTAAATGGTTTCTCTCCTGTGTGAGTCCGTTGATGTCTTTTAAGTTTTCCACTCTCACTGAAGCACTTCCCACACTCCACACATTCATATTGTTTTTCACCTGTATGAATTCGCTGATGTCGTTTAAGAGTGGCATTACTACTATAACTCTTTCCACACTCATTACACTGAAATGGTCTTTCCCCCGTGTGAGTTCGTTGATGGTTTGTAAGGTTTCCACCATCAATAATGCTCATTCCACATTCTGCAGAGTTCTGTCGCTTGTCTGCACCACCTGCTTTGAAGCAAAGGGGGAAATGCTTTTAGGGTTTCAAGGAACATCTTTGTATCAAAAGTGATATATATATTTGTCAGGGAACTGCCATCGGGTCTAGAGGAGGAGGGAAGGCTCCAGAGGAATGCAGGAGAGGGTCCCAGTAGGGAGAGAGGCAGCCCATCTGCTGGGGAAGGAAATCAGCGTAACACCAGTGGAGAAGGGGGGCAGATGGGGTGATCGGAGAGGAGGCTCCAAGACTCCTCGCCGGAGACCAGCGGAGAGAGTACGGGTATTCCGCTGCCCACACCCTCCCTGCGCAGAAGACTTCCGCACAGAGAGAGTAGGAGGAGACTTGGCATCAAACAACTTTTATGCTGGAAAAGGTTTAAGAAACGCCCACTGATGGATTCTGCCAGCGACTGAGACAGTCACGATGCTGGAGGCTGTTCAGTCAGAAAGGGTTTAACCAGGTAACCTCGCCAGCAGTGGCGACAACTTACAGACGAGCAACCCCTAAATCCATTACAATATTACATAAATAATGATAATTGTCTAGAAAAAAATAAAAGTGGTAGAAATGTTTCAGATAAATAAATTAATAAATAATCTATAATTACTGAAAGCATTTCTACAACACCCTTTACCCATATTTCTGTATTAGTTTAGGGAATAATCATCATTTAATCATGTAGTGGGGGGAAAACATGTAAAATCAAAACGCTGAGAGGAAAAAGGTTTCTGGCTACTCTATCAAAGCAGATTCCAGAAACAAAGAGGAGCATGGGAAAAGGCCTCTCTGCTTCCTTCTTCCTGCCTTTTCTCTCCTCTCCATCTTCTCCCCTTCCCAATGTGTTTCCCTCCTCCTGTCTCAATCCACCCCTGCGCCCATCTCTTACCCCCTGCAACTCACCAGATCTCACGGAGGGCCCTGGGAGGGAATGTGCAACAGTCTTGGAGAGGGATGCAGGAGGCAGCCTGAACAAGTCAACCGTCCATCTTCCTCCTTCCATCCTTGCTAGGTTTGCATTATCAGACTCTTTCCTTCTTCCTGAGGAGCTCACAAGCGAAAACAAGCTGCAGGTTCCTGAGGGATGAAGAAATAAAGGGAGCCTCACATTTAGCTGTTGAAGGATGTTGTTATGTACTAAAGTTTCACCCTGGGCCAGCAGGGGGATAGTGTAGATAGTTTTCACTCAGGTCCACGTCAGTTATTTTAGGCGGGAAACCCTGGGTTGTTGTTGCTACAATGTTGATAGCCGGCTGCCTATAAAAGCAGGCCGGCTGAGCTGTTTGCTGTTCAGTTCTGTCCAGCTTACAATAAAGAGCTTCTCTGGAGAAATCACTGTGTCATCTGCTATGTTCGCCCACAACTTAACAGATGTCTTTCACTGTTTCCATGGTGAAAGAGGGTGCCTTCCTCCTGAAACCCACCATGCAAGAAAAATAGGTCCTGCCCCAGTGTGGAATGAATGCATAAAAATGAATTCTTAGCTGAATCAAAGGATTCTCCCTAAACCGCTTTCCTTGTTGAGGGTGCAATTAAGACTAAGAAACAGGGTGTTATCTGTGAAAGAATGTGTTCAAGGCCCATGCTGAACCTGAGAGTGATAGATTTATACTTTAGAGGTGACTCGAGATAACAAGGAGAAATAGCAGGTGATAGCTTAAGAACTAGTACGCATGCTCAAACGCTTCATGAATACACACCCCAAAAGGAGAAATTGCTATCTGAATGGACATGGGATGCATGTTATTGATGGGGGTACATATTAGAGGGATAATATGTAGGTAGATTGGGCAGCCGGTAAACTGCAATTTCTTAAACAATAGGAATTGTAGGAGGGATATTCGAACGCTTTTAGGTTATAAATTATGTGTGATGTAAGCTGGAATGAGCACTCCTTTACAGCATGAGCTAAGGAGTCGCCCATGCAGTCCTGTTACAAGAAATCTAGTGATGCCCGATCGCGGTGTAGACTCCGTTTTTACACAGAGTAAATTGACACCCTCTGGGTAAAGATCCCTGGGACATATTTGTCCAACACCTTGCCAATGTGTTTCCCCCCTCCTGTCTCCATCCATCCCTGCCCTTTTCCCCTGCAACTCACCAGATCTCTCTGAGGGCCCTGGGAGGGAATGCTCAACAGGTTTGGCGAGGGATGCAGGAGGCAGCCTGACCAAGTCAACCGTCCATCTTCCCCCTTCCATCCTCGCTAGCTTTGCAGGATCAGACTCTTTCAAACTTCCTAGGGAGCTCAGAAGCCAAAACAAGCTGCAGGTTCCTGAGAGGGAAGAAGAAACAAAAGGAGCTTCACAGACCCTGCAAGCCTTTTCCTGCCCCAGATATTTAGCTGTTGAAGTGTAAGTCTTTCACTATTTCTGTGGTGAAAGGAAAACCCAGACGCCTAGAATGGCTGGGGGAACCCAGCCAGATGGGTGGGATAAGGTAAAGGTAAAGGTACCCCTGCCCGTACGGGCCAGTCTTGACAGACTCTAGGGTTGTGCGCCCATCTCACTCAAGAGGCCGGGGGCCAGCGCTGTCCGGAGACACTTCCGGGTCACGTGGCCAGCGTGACATCGCTGCTCTGGCGAGCCAGAGCCGCACACGGAACGCCGTTTACCTTCCCGCTAGTAAGCGGTCCCTATTTATCTACTTGCACCCGGGGGTGCTTTCGAACTGCTAGGTTGGCAGGCGCTGGGACCGAACAACGGGAGCGCACCCCGCCGCGGGGATTCGAACCGCCGACCTGACGATTGGCAAGCCCTAGGCACTGAGGCTTTTACCCACAGCGCCACCCGCGTCCAGATGGGTGGGATATATATATATATATAATAACATCATCATCATCATCATCATGACTAGAGTCATGCCCTTTGCGTCTTTTTTTATTTCTGTTAGATGGGAGCTTTGACATTTCAGTCTCCCTGGCCACAAGCTCACAGTTATTTCAATACCACCCCAATAATAGCAATTATTATTATTATTATTATTATTATTATTATTATTATTATTATTATTATTTTCCCACCCATCTGGCAGGGCTTCCCCAGCCACTCTGCTGGCTGCCAGGTCCTCCCCCAACCCTCTTCCTCCAGCCTGGCTTCCCTTCCGCTGTAGCCCCTCCCCCCAGACCACGTACCCTAGAAGGGACTATGGCCAGGACACAAAGAAAGACGAAAAATTCTGCAGGCATTTTTATAAAATTCCACAGAGGGGCATCTTGTTAGACTGCAATAGATTGTAATGGGTTGCTCTGAAGTCAATTCAGCGCCAGATAATAATAATAAAGAACCCCGCGCGCCCCCCCTCGCCGCCCTGCGCGTATTTTGCCAGAACAAAGGCAGCGACCCTATGCAATTCTGCCCCACGTCGACCGAAGGGCGGGCTCGGTGTAAGGCAGAGCCCCACGTTTGGATCCCCCAGAAGATCCGGCTTCCCCATTGGGAGGAGGAAGGGGGCAGGAATCCAGCTTCCAGGGAAGAAAGGCTGGGGGGGGATAGGACGCCCCTCGCCTCGTGCAGGGATGTGACTGAAAGGAGCCAGAAGGCTGGGCTTCCCTCCCAGAGATCCTTCCCTTCCCCCCTCAGCCCCCCAACACCCTCGTACTCGGGTCCCCCACCCACGAAATCTCCCCCCTGGCACGACTCACCCCTCGCCCTGCGCGCCGCATCTCTTCCTCTGCATCAGGAGGGACCACGAGCGGGGAGGGGAGAGGAGAGGGGGCAGAGGGAGGGTCTGTTCCCAGGCCTCTCTAGGCAGCCGGGCTCTCTCTATTCCCTTCCCCGTCCCTCTCCTCCCCAAACAGCACTACCTGCGCGCCTCGCCAATTGCATTTTCGTGTCAAGGCAGGGGGAGGGATCCGGATCCCGCAGAGAAGGGCGCTGGATTTGAGACTTGGGTGCAAAAGCAGCCTGGCTGGAGGATAGGGGCCCTTGTGGGCATCACTTTCATGGCAGTCTATATATATATTGGCTTGAAAGTGATGCCCACATATATATATACACACACAGTATATATTGTTGTTGTTCTTTCGTTGTTTAGTCGTGTCCGACTCTTCGTGACCCCCTGGACCAGAGCACGCCAGGCACTCCTGTCTTCCACTGCCTCCCGCAGTTTGATCAAACTCATGCTGGTAACCTCGAAAACAGTATCCAACCATCTCATCCTCTGTCGCCCCCTTCTCCTTGTGCCCTCCATCTTTCAAGAGTCTCCTCCAGCACCATAATTCAAAAGCATCAATTCTTCGGCGATCAGCCTTCTTTATGGTCCAGCTATCACTTCCATACATCACTACTGGGAAAACCATAGCTTTAACTATACGAACCTTTGTTGGCAAGGTGACGTCTCTACTTCTCAAGATGCTGTCTAGGCCTGTCATTGCCCTTCTCCCAAGAAGCAGGCGTCTTTTAATTTCGTGGCTGCTGTCACCATCTGCAGTGATCATGGATCCCAAGAAAGTAAAATTTCTCACTGTCTCCATTTCTTCCCCTTCTATTTGCCAGGAGGTGATGGGACCAGTGGCCATGATCTTCGTTTTTTTGATGTTGAGCTTCAGACCATATTTTGCGCTCTCCTCTTTCACCCTCATTAAAAGGTTCTTTAATTCCTCCTCACTTTCTGCCATCAAGGTTGGGTCATTTGCATATCTGAGGTTGTTGATATTTCTTCCGGCAATCGTAATTCTGGCTAGGTATTATGTTGGGCGTGTGCATGGCACCAAATGCTCTTGTGGAAAGATGGACTACCCTCAAGATGCCAGCGCTTTGCAAAGGCGTCTCTGGAAGAACTTGGCCAGATCTGTAACCTAAGAGTGCCCCCCCTCCCCTTCCGCCATAGCATCTTTCCTTTCCCCCTTGTTTACCTGCCTGGCTTGGCGTGTCCTTCTTCTCCCGGACCGGACCGGTGTATGGCATCTGACTGCCGCCTTCTCTCTGCTTTAGTGGGTTTAATATGTTGCACAGGAGCCACCTCCTAGGAGCCCTAGGGGCTTCACCCCCAATAAAATATTTGAGGGGGCCGGGTCCTTCCCTTCTAGTTGATGGGCACTGCCAGTCAAATGGGGGGGGCGTGTACTGTGTCATGTGATCAATTATGCTGGAGGCAGATTACCCAGACACCCGCAATATTTTCTTCATTGGCACCCCCAATACATTGCATTATTTTTACAATGGCAATCAGCCTTGCCTACAACAAGCTGCCGGCGATGTACACACTTCTATTCCCTGCTCTCCCTCTTCTCCCCACAACCACCCTGTGACAGGGGCGTTGCATGGGGGTGATGCTGAGGCTTGGAGATGCTGACACGAAGTCAGCTGCAATTTAAAGCAACAGTAGGAAATGTAAGAGAATGGGCTGCTGGGGGGGGGGCAGAGAGAGAGAGTGAAGCCCTGTGGTGACAATCTGGGTGCTGATGCCGTGACGGAGAGCGAAGCAGCAGCAGCAGCAGCGCCCAGGTCTTGGGATCAGAGCCACCAGAGCTGGGAGCGATCCAGGAGCACTTCTTCTACATCATGGACTGGGCATGGTAAAGCAGGCCGGAGCCGGAGGAGGCAGCCCCCTCCACCCAAAAAAGAACACCTTTGGCAAAAGAATCCGGGCAGGTCTGGTGTGACCCAAAGAGGAAAGGGGCATAAAGGGAAGGGATGATCATGAGCATCAGGATGCCAAGCGCAGCGCGCTGCTTCCACGTTTCCCCAGGGACATTTAATGAAATCCGGGGACATTTTGGGGACAGATCTGCAAATTCAGGGACTGTCCCCGGGAAACGGGGATGTCTGGTAACCCTGACTTGGGTGCCGATCTCCCATATCCTCATCTGACACTCTCACCACTACACCATCCTGCCTTCTGCATTGGGGTAGCTATAAAAATTTAGGTAGGTAAATAAATACAGAGAAAGCAAAATGTCACAGAGATGGATCTGAATCTTCCCCCTCAAAGTATAAATGTGTTTTATTCTGGATTGCTTTATTTCATGTTTTAATGTGTTGCAAGCAGATTTGAGTTTTTTTACTTTAAGTTATAAAGTGGTATAGAAAAGATTTTTTTTCCTTTTTTAAAAATGCTTTATTGAACTTAAACAAAGAAAAGAACATACATTCCTGTCCATTGTTTACAAAGAAAATAAAATTAAGAGAAACCTATATTTTCTGACAAAGAAAATATTCTTAATATACATCTGACTTCCCGTCGTCTCCATACTTCATTTAACCAGTGTAGTGTAGTGGTTAAGAGCGGTAGTCTCGTAATCCGGGGAACCGGGTTCGATTCCCCGCTCCTCCACATGCAGCTGCAGGGTGACCTTGGGCCAGTCACATTTCTCTGAAGTCTCTCAGCCCCACTCACCTCACAGAGTGTTTGTTGTGGGGGAGGAAGAGAAAGGAGAACGTTAGCCGCTTTGAGACTCCTTCGGGTAGTGATAAAGCACTGATCCATAAAAGGAAGACCACTGATCCATAAAAGGAAGGCAATAATCAATGTACTGTACAATAAAATAAATAAGACAGCATTGTAGATGATAAAACCCAAAATTAATATTTTTTTCTTACGTGCATTGATGATAGTAATTGTTTGTATGGGGGGCTTTTATACATTTCTGCAGTCACACAATCAACCAGTAGCTGAACTGTGTTCCACACAGTCACAAAAACGAAGTCACAAGCCACAGTCAAAAGTCAGTGCCATAAAACAAAGAACAAGTCACAGTTAAAAAGAAAAGCCACACAAACAAAAACACACAAAAAAAGCAAAAACAAAAGCTCCAAGTATCACCTCTGTGTTGTGTGGGTGCTCTGGACTCAACAGCCGACAGACTCAACAGGAAGCCTCTGATTAGCAGCGGGGGACTCAATTTACAAACAGAACACACTCAACAGGAAGCGGAACATGTTCTGTTTCCTAGTTGTTCATAAACTAATCTGTTCTTAAACCAAGGTACCACTGGAGTTGACACTGTGAATACGATTAACCCACATATTGTGAAAAATAACCATTCAGTCCACAAGTGACAGCCAGCACTGAACCTCTTGGTTCATTGTCATGCTAGTCTGCCTTTGAGGTTCATTTGTTCCAAAGAAGTAAGCAAAATAAAGTGCATGTGTTTCCACACTGCCCCATCCAGAAACCCCTCAAATTATGTCCATTGTCAACTCTAGCATTCTAGAATTCTATGTAAAAGAATGAACATCGAGTGAATGTTCAATGTTTCTCACGTTGACTGAAGCTATTTCCACACTCCAAGTATTTAGTGTTTCAGCCCTGTATGAGTACGTTTATGTAAAGTAAGGTGTGTACTCTGACGGAAACTCTTTCCACACTCCACACATTTAAATGGTTTCTCCCCTGTGTGGGTTCGATGATGAATATTAAGGGAGCAACTTTCACTGAACCTCTTTCCACACTCCATACATTTAAAGGGTTTCTCCCCTGTGTGAGTTCGTTGATGAGAATTAAGCTGATTCTTCCAAATGAAGCTCTTTCCACACTCCATACATTTAAAGGGTTTCTCCCCTGTGTGAGTATGTTTCTGTAAAGTAAGCTGTGCACTCTGATGGAAACTCTTTCCACACTCAATAAGTTTCTCCCCTGTGTGAGTTCTCTGATGTTTACAAAGTTTATCACGTCGACTGTAGCTCTTCCCACACTCCAGGCATTTAAAGTGTTTCACCCCTGTGTGAGTTTGCTGGTGTGTTCTAAGGGCTCCACTGTGACTGAAGCTCTTTCCACATTGCATACATTTAAATGGTTTCTCCCCTGTGTGAGTTCTCTGGTGTTCACTAAGTCTATGTCGTCGACTGAAGCTCTTTCCACACTCCAAGCATTTAAAGTCTTTCACCCCTGTGTGAGTATGTTTATGTATGTAAAGGTGTGCACTCTGACGGAAACTCTTTCCACATTCCATACATTTAAATGGTTTAACCCCTGTGTGAGTTCGCTGGTGTATAGTAAGTGAGGTGCTATAACGGAACCTCTTTCCACACTCCATACATGCAAGTGGTTTCTCTCCTGTGTGAGTTCGTTGATGTTCTGCATGTGTTCGACTATCAGTGGAAGTCTTTCCACATTCCAAACATTTAAATAGTTTCTCCCCCGTGTGTGTTCGCCGATGTGAAGTGAGGTGTGTCTTTCGTCTGAACCACTTTCCACACTCTAGACATTCAAATGGTTTCTCCCCTGTGTGAGTCCGTTGATGTACACGAAGTGAACTATTATGACGGAAGCTATTTCCACACTCCATACATGTGAATGGCTTTTCGCCTGTGTGAATTTGTTGATGTTTTCTAAGTGTTCCCCTGTCACGGAAGCTATTTTCACACTCCATACATTTAAATGGTTTCTCCCCTGTGTGGGTGTAATGATGTAAAGTAAGGGCTGAATTTTGTCTGAAGCTCTTTCCACACTCCATACATTTAAATGGTTTCTCCCCTGTGTGACTTCGATGATGCGTATGAAGGGTCCAACTTTCGCTGAAGCTCTTTCCACACTCCATACATTTAAATGGTTTCTCTCCTGTGTGAGTCCGTTGATGTCTTTTAAGTTTTCCACTCTCACTGAAGCACTTCCCACACTCCACACATTCATATTGTTTTTCCCCTGTATGAATTCGCTGATGTAGTTTAAGAACGTCATTACGACTATAACTCTTACCGCATTCCATACATTTAAATGGTCTTTCCCCCGTGTGAGTTCGTTGATGATTTGAAAGCTTCACCCTCTGACAGAAGCTCTTTCCACACTCATTACATTGAAATGGTTTTTCCCCTGTGTGAGTTTGTTGATGGTTTGTAAGGTTTCCACCATCAATAAAGCTCATTCCACATTCTGCAGAATTCTGTCGATTGTCTGCACCACCTGCAAAGGGAGAAATGCTTTTAGGGTTTCAAGGAACATCTTTGTATGAAGGGCGATATATAAATTACATAAATAATTATAATTGTCTAGAAAAAAATAAAAGTGGTAGAAGTGTTTCAAAAAAATAAATAATCTGTAATTACTAAAAGCATTTCCCCAACACCCTTTACCCATATTTCTGTATTAGTTTAGGTAATCATCATCATTTAATCATATAGTGGCGGGGGGACATGTAAAATCAAAACGCTGTGGGAGGAAAAAGGTTTCTGGCTATTCTATGAAAGCAGATTCCAGAAACAAAGAGGAGCATGGGAAAAGGCCTCTCTGCCTCCTTCTTCCTGCCTTTTCTCTCCTCTCCATCTTTCCCCCTTGCCAATGTGTTTCCCTCCTCCTGTCTCCATCCATCCCTGCCCTTTTCCTCTGCAACTCACCAGATCTCTCTGAGGGTCCTGGGAGGGAATGCTTAACAGTTTTCGGGAGGGATGCAGGAAGCAGCCTGACCAAGTCAACCATCCATCTTCCTCCTTCCATTCTAGCTAGGTTTGCAGAATCAGACTCTTTCAACCTTCCTGAGGAGCTCAGAAGCGAAAACGAGCTGCAGATTCCTGAGGGAAGAAGAAACAAAGGGAGCCTCACATTTAGCTGTTGAAGGGTAAGTCTTTCACTGTTTCCATGGTGAAAGAGGGTGCCTTCCTCCTGAAACCCACCATGCAAGAAAAATAGGTCCTGCCCCAATGTGGAATAAATGAATAAAAATGAATCCTTAGCTGAATCAAAGGATTCTCCCTAAACTCCTTTCCTTGTTGAGGGTGCAATTAAGACTAAGAAACAGGGTGTTATCTGTGAAAGAATGTGTTAAGGACCATGCTGAACCTGAGAGTGATAGATTTATAGTTCTGTCGAGATAACAATGTGACTCGAGATCACAAGGAGAAATAGCAGATGATAGTTTAAGAACTAGTACGCATGCTTCATGAACACACACCCCTAAAGGAGAAATGAAAAGAAAACCCAGCTGCCTATATGGTTGGGGTAAATAATAATAATAGGGATATTACAATTTATCTAGGAGACCGTTGCAAGCAAATGAAAACATTAGAAGGATTTTAACTGCACTTGTAAGGTATTAAAGATTATGGATAACTTGGATGAACAGAAAAATATGGACAATGGACTTTTATGCAGTTGTAGATGGTAATATTAGGACCAACTGAGGGGATGGAGGGAAGCCACAAGATCTTCATTTATGGATTTGTTTGTTTGTTTTTTGTAATAAAAAAAATTGTTTAAAAAAATCCAGATTTTTTTTTTTTAAGAACCTTGCCCAAGAAGGGGAGATTAGCAACTAGCCAGCAGTCCTGCAGTGGAAATAGCACCTAACATTCAAAAGCCTGGGAGAAGGTTTTCCTCTTCACCATCCATCTATTGATCCTTCTCTGTCCCTATCTCCACTCCATAGGAACTTACCAGATGTCTCTGAGTGTCCTGGGAGAAAACACCGAGAGGTTTTGGGGAGGGATGCAGGAGGCAGTCTGATAAGGTCAACTGTCCATCTTCCTCCTTCCATCCTTGCTAGGTTTGCAGGTTCAGCCGCTTTGGTCCTTCCTGAGGAGCTCAGAAGATGCAGGTTCCTGGGAGGGAGGGAGGAAGAAGCAAAGGGAGCCTCAGAGGCCCGGCAGGGATTCTCCTGCCCAGAACATTCTGCTGCCCCTAGAAGAGCCCCAAAGGGGTTCCCCCTTCCCAACAGGAGCCCCATTTTTAAGGAGGTTTTTTTGGGTGATACCAATTCAATCTTTCTCCCCACTGGGGCTTCCTTATGAGTAAATCTGCACAGGTCTGCTCTGCATATTCCTCCTCTTCTGTAACACCTAGAAACATGTACCAGGTGAATACTTTGGAGAAGACTGCTCCACTCCCTTCCTCCAGCCAGGGCTTTCTTGAATTTTGTGGGGGGGGGGTCATTTCCCCCTCCAGCTCCCATCCATTCATTTCTCCTCCACACACAACCCCCTGGAACTCAGCTCACCTCTCCTAGCCTCGGATAGCAATGATGATGGTCAGATCCAGCTTCTTTCAAAATATTTTGCAGAGCTCAAAGTTTAAACAAGTCGTGGGGGCGGGGGGGGGGGGAGAGAAGCCAAGCAGCCCCAGACCCCTGCAGAGATTTCCCTCCCTAAGAGGCACCCCGGCAACTCCACCTACAGGAAAAGAAGGGTGACTTCCTCCTGAACCCCAGCAGGCTCATGCCTGAAAGAGGCTCTCCTTCACTCCATTAAAAAACACTCCTTTCCTTCTGACTTCCTTTCTTTCTGCCATCTTGGAAATCTTGCCTCTGGAGATTTCCCTGCCAGCGCTTAAGATGGAGCCCTTTCTCCCAAAGGACACGTCTCTCTCTTGTAAACAAAATCTGCCCTTTTTCCTATTAGTAGGAGAAAATAACAGAGGCCAACCAGAGAATATTGAGAAGCAAAGCAGCTAGTAAGCATGATCTTCATTGATCTGTTGCAACAGGGTCCTCACTCACTACGCACAGGACAGGAGGAACCCAGAACAATGGCGTGCAAGGCCTTATATAGACATTTTGAAATTGCCACCCTGTAGCTCAAGACCACCACCCCAGATAAATAATACCTACATCACAGAAAAGGCGGTCTAAAACAGAAATTTGAATATTGCTTTTCTTCTGTAGTTTATCTCCTGTCTGGCAGGTTACTTGATTGGATACCCTGCTTACTTGATTGGATACCCTGGGGAGCCTGGCCAGTCTTTTGTAATGATCAATACTTAGTAATGATAAATACGCAGGTGGCGCTGTGGGTAAAACCTCAGCGCCTAGGGCTTGCCGATCGCATGGTCGGCGGTTCGAATCCCCGCGGCGGGGTGAGCTCCCGTTGTTCGGTCCCAGCTCCTGCCCACCTAGCAGTTCGAAAGCACCCTTAAGTGCAAGTAAATAGGTACCGCTTTATAGCGGGAAGGTAAACGGCATTTCTGTGTGCTGCTCTGGTGCCGGTTTGCCGGAGCAGCGTCGTCACGCTGGCCACGTGACCCGGAAGTGTCTGCGGACAGCGCTGGGCCCCGACCTCTAGAGTGAGATGAGCGCACAACCCTAGAGTCTGTCAAGACTGGCCCGTACGGGCAGGGGCACCTTTACCTTAATGATAAATACTTAGTTCCCGAGTCAGGTCACAAGCTCACCCTGTTCAAACACAAACATACCCTTAAGATAGGATTTGTGAAGGAAAGGACAATGAGGAGGCTTTTCCATTTTCCTTTGACCTTGCAGAGAAAACATTTGGTCAGTTTGGGACTCAAAAATGGTTCCAGGTTATGAACATTTAACATATATCTAAGACCTCAAAATTCCTATCACACACTCTCTCTACCCTAGGGGTGCAAACTTGAATTAAATATTGGAGGGGGGGGTGGCAGCAAGCCTTGCTCCATATAATATCACATGATACAATGCACAGACAACCCCCAGGCCCCTCAAGTGTTTTACTGTGGGGGCCAAACCCCTCCCGGCCCCATGGAGTTGGCTCCAATGCTCCACCCCCCAGAACCAGAGAACTGTGGAGCTGGAAGGGACCCCTAGAGTCATCTAGACCACCCCCGCGCAATGCAGGGATCGCAAGGAAAGCATCGCCCAAGATGGATGCCCACCCTCTTTCCCCACTTGGAGCCCCCTCTTCTCAAGGGGCGCCCACTTCCGAGCCCCCCAAACAACCTACTCAACCCCCCCGGGGGTCATGGGTGGGTGGGTGGGTGGGGTGTGCTGGGACCTCAGAGGCCTTGGGTCCCATGGCTTCCCTTCCCCCCACCCACCCAGGGGATCCTCCCATTCATCTCTCAGCCCCCCCCCCCAGCAGCCTCCTCTGCACCCCACCCCCCCGCCGCCCCACAGCCTCCCCTTCGCCCAAAGGACTCACCGCCCCAGAGGCCTCCCAAGACAAGCTGAAAGAGGAGGCGAGGCGGAAGGACGGAGAGAGGGGGCCTTTCCCAGGCCGCTCTAGGCAACCGGGCTCTCTCGCTCTCCTTAACCCCTACGTAGCCTCGCCTCTCGGAGATTCCTGCCCAGGGAAAAAGCTGGCGAGGCACCGAGAGGGATCCTGATCACGTCGTGAGATCCCCCCAGATTTAGAACATGACTCGGCAAGGCTCGGCTAGGCTTCCAGGCTGGGAAAGGGGCATCCTTAGGGGCGAACTCCTAGGGAGCCACAAGCCCCTTGGGTTGGGGAATGACATATTGGAGGGGCGATAGGTGGGATGGCTCAGTGGGTACAGCCTGAGGCTCTTCATCCCAGGGTTGCGGGTTCGAGACTCATGCTGGGCAAAAGAGCGCTGCATTGCAGGGGGTTGGACTAGATGACCCTCGGGTCCCCTTCCAACTCTAGGATTCTAACATCCTCAGGGGCGGCGGCGGAGGCCAGGACCAGGGTGCAATACCAATATGGGGCTGGTTGGCTTACAATAAGAGAATCGGGGGAATAGGAGAGTTTCAAGGGGCTCCACAAGGGTCATCCAGCCCAACCCGCTGCGATGCTGGACTCTCCACGGAAGCATCCACGAGAGACGCCCTCCAACTGCCAGCCTGCACCATCCTGGTCCGCCAAGCATGCCATGCACGGCCCCCTTTCAAAGCTCCCTGGGGGGAGCGGGTGGGATGGAGGAAGTCAATGCAACTCTGCGGAAGTAGAGGGAATATTCGCCCCCCGCAATCAATCAATCAAACAAACAAACAAACAAATAAAAAGACTTAACTAACTGACCTATCGCGTTGCAGATAGCTCGGTTCTGCACCCCTGATATAAATCCTGGCTATGCCCAGGCCTCTAGACTGGAGGTGGGCTCTGCAAAAAGGACACAGCGAGGCGAGATGCAGAAGCCGGCTGCGTCCTGAAGAAGGGGCTGCATCCTCTACCCCGGGGTCAAGAGAGAGGCAGTGGGGTGTAGTGGGTGGAAACACCTGTTCTGCCCTCCTTCCCTTTCCGCAGACGCTCAGCCAAAGCCCCCTGCTTCCTTCATTCCTCTATTGCAGGGAGAGGAGGACTGGGGGAAAGCATGGACAGGCGGAGGAGAGGAAAGCTTCCATGAAGCAGAAACCTAGTTCATCAGCTGCACTTTGTGATGGCGAAATGAACTGGAGTCCAGGCAAACTGACGCCCTCCCGAATGAGCCATTACGCACTACTTTTGCCATTTGCTTTATGCATAATAATAATACTAAGATATCAAAATGACATGTGAGGGGCAGCAGCCTGGTGATGCAGTTCCCCCGAAATTCCGCCAGAGGGCCGGGTCCTCTCTCTGATTGGTTCCCAAGACGGAGGGGGCGGAGCCAGCACTTTTGGAGGGAAAATAGAAGGAGCTGTTTCTGAGGGAAGAAAGTTGGAGAAGGGCTTGACTTGAGAAGTTAGAATCAGATGGGGCTCAGGCTGAGGGGCAGGGCTTGATTTGAGAGGAGAAACAGGGCTGGATTTGAGAAGAGGGAGGGGGATTGTTTGGAGGTGGGTGGAGGATAGGATTTGTCTGAGGAAAAATTGGTTCTGATTTGGGTTGAACACCCACCCTGAGGAGACTGTCCACAGCGAGACGAAAGACCCTCTCAGCTTGGAGAGGGAGACCCAGTTGGGGGTCCGGGGAAGGTCTATGGACAGTAGTGTCCTGGGAGGGCTGACTGAGGCAGGAGCAGCAGAACCTGGGGAAATTCAGGCTCCTCCGGGTCACCTTCCAGCCAGGAGGGGGCAGTTCTTCTAGTGAGTGTCAGGTGTGCGTACAGGAGCCAGGCCCTGTGACCAGGACAGGGGCCTTCCTATGTTTGTTCTGAAGAGGCAAGGTGCGGCCTCACAGGTGAGGCTGATTGGTAACTCACAGCACCTGGTGGCAAGAGCTGGGAAGGGATACTGTGGGACCTCGGATTACATATGCTTCAGGTTACATACACTTCAGCTTACAGGCTCCACTAACCCAGAAATAGTACCTTGGGTTAAGAACTTTGCTTCAGGATGAGAACAGAAATCACACGGCAGCGGCGCAGCAGCAGCGGGAGGCCCCATTAGCTAAAGTGGTGCTTCAGGTTAAGAACAGTTTCAGGTTAAGAACAGACCTCCGGAACAAATTAAGTACTTAACCTGAGGTACCACTGTATACCCCTTCATGGATCACTGCCTTGCCATGGCGAAGGGGCTTGAATAACTCAGAGAAGCTATGAGCTATGCCGTGCAGGGCCACCCAAGATGGACAGGTCATAGTGGAGAGTTTTGACCAAACGTGATCCACCTGGAGCAGGAACCAGCAAGCCACTCCAGTATCCCTGCCAAGAAAACTCAATGGACAAAGACAACAGGCATATAAAAGTTATGGCGCTGGAAGATGAGCCCCTCAGGTCGGAAGGCGTCCAACATGCCACTGGGGAAGAGCGGAGGACAAGTACAAGTAGATTCATAGCTGATGAAGCGGCTGGGCCAAAGCCGAAAGGACACTCAGTTGCGGATATGCCTGGAAGCGAAAGGAAAGTCCAATGTTGTAAAGAAAAATATTGCATAGGAACCTGGAATGTAAGAACCATGAACCTTGGTAAGTTGGATGTGGTCAAAAATGAGATGGCAAGAATAAATATTGACATCCTGGGCATCAGTGAACTAAAATGGACGGGAATGGGCGAATTCAGTTCGGATGACCATCATATCTACTACTGTGGGCAAGAATCCCATAAAAGAAATGGAGTGGCCCTCATAGTCAACAAAAGAATGGCAAAAGCTGTACTGAGATGCAATCTCAAAAATGATAGAATGATCTCGATACAAATCTAAGGCAGACCTTTTAACATCACAGTAATCCAAGTTTATGCACCAACCACTGGTGCTGAAGAAACTGAAATTGACCAATTCTATGAAGACTTACAACACCTTAAAGAAATGACACCAAAGAAGGATGTTCTTCTCATTATAGGGGATTGGAATGCTAAAGTAGGGAATCAAGAGATAAAAGGAACAACTGGCAAATTTGGCCTTGGAGTTCAAAACGAAGCAGGGCAAAGGCTAATAGAGCTCTGCCAAGAGAACAAGCTGGTCATCACAAACACGCTTTCCCAACAACACAAGAGACAACTCTATACATGGACATCACCAGATGGGCAGCATCGAAATCAGATTGATTATATTCTCTGCAGCCAAAGATGGAGAAGCTCTATACAGTCAGCAAAAACAAAACCTGGAGCTGACTGTGGCTCAGATCATCAGCTTCTTATAGCAAAATTCAAGCTTAAACTGAAGAAAGTAGGAAAAACCACTGGGCCGGTAAGATACAATCTAAGACAGATCCCTTATGAATACGCAGTGGAAGTGAGGAACAGGTTTAAGGATTTAGATTTGGTGGACAGAGTGTCTGAAGAACTATGGATGGAGGATCGTAACATTATACAGGAGGCAGCAACTAAAACCATCCCAATGAAAAGGAAATGCAAGAAAGCAAAGTGGCTGTCCAACGAGGCCTTACAAATAGCAGGGGAGAGAAGGCAAGCAAAATGCGAGGGAGATAGTGAAAGATACAGGAAATTGAATGCAGATTTCCAAAAAATAGCAAGGAGAGATAAGAAGGCCTTCTTAAACGAGCAAGGCAAAGAAATAGAGGAAAACAATAGAATGGGAAAAACCAGAGATCTGTTCAAGACAATTGGAGATATGAAAGGAACATTTCGTACAAAGATTACCGTAATAAAGGACAAAAGTGGAAAGGACCTAACAGAAGCAGAAGACATCAAGAAGAGGTGGCAAGAATACACAGAGGAACTATACCAGAAAGAAATGGATGGCTCGTACACCCCAGGTAGTGTGGTTGCTGACCTTGAGCCAGACATCCTGGAGAGTGAAGTCAAATGGGCATTAGAAAGCACTGCTAATAACAAGGCCAGTGGAAGTGATGATATTCCAGCTGAACTATTTAAAATTTTAAACGATGATGCTGTTAAGGTGCTACACTCAATATGCCAGCAAGTTTGGAAAACTCAGCAGTGGCCAGAGGATTGGAGAAGATCAGTCTACATCCCAATCCCAAAGAAGGGCAGTGCCAAAGAATGCTCCAGCTACCGCACAATTGCACTCATTTCACACGCTAGCAAGGTTATGCTTAAAATTCTACAAGGTAGGCTTAAGCAGTATGTGGACCGAGAACTCCCAGAAGTGCAAGCTGGATTTCGAAGGGGCAGAGGAACCAGAGACCAAATTGCAAACATGCGCTGGATTATGGAGAAAGCTAGAGTTCCAGAAAGACATCTACTTCTGCTTCATTGACTATGCAAAAGCCTTTGACTGTGTCGACCACAGCAAACTATGGCAAGTTCTTAAAGAAATGGGAGTGCCTGATCACCTCATCTGTCTCCTGAGAAATCTCTATGTGGGACAAGAAGCTACAGTTAGAACTGGATATGGAACAACTGATTGGTTCAAAATTGGGAAAGGAGTACGACAAGGCTGTATATTGTCCCCCTGCTTATTTAACTTATATGCAGAATTCATCATGCGAAAGGCCTGCCTGGATGAATCCCAAGCCGGAATTAAGATCGCCGGAAGAAATATCAACAACCTCAGATATGCAGATGACCCAACCTTGATGGCAGAAAGTGAGGAGGAATTAAAGAACCTTTTAATGAGGGTGAAAGAGGAGAGCGCAAAATATGGTCTGAAGCTCAACATCAAAAAAACGAAGATCATGGCCACTGGTCCCATCACCTCCTGGCAAATAGAAGGGGAAGAAATGGAGGCAGTGAGAGATTTTACTTTCTTGGGCTCCATGATCACTGCCGATGGTGACAGCAGCCACGAAATTAAAAGACGCCTGCTTCTTGGGAGAAGGGCAATGACAGGCCTAGACAGCATCTTGAGAAGTAGAGACATCACCTTGCCAACAAAGGTTTGTATAGTTAAAGCTATGGTTTTTCCAGTAGTGATGTATGGAAGTGAGAGCTGGACCATTAAGAAGGCTGATCGCCGAAGAATTGATGCTTTTGAATTATGGTGCTGGAGGAGAGTCTTGAGAGTCCCATGGACTGCAAGAAGATCCAACCTCTCCATTCTGAAGGAAATCAGCCCTGAGTGCTCACTGGAAGGACAGATCGTGAAGCTGAGGCTCCAGTACTTTGGCCACCTCATGAGAGGAGAGGACGCCCTGGAAAAGACCCTGATGTTGGGAAAGATGGAGGGCACAAGGAGAAGGGGGCGACAGAGGACGAGATGGTTGGATAGTGTTTTCGAGGTTACCAGCATGAGTTTGACCAAACTGCGGGAGGTAGTGGAGGACAGAAGCGCCTGGCGTGCTCTGGTCCATGGGGTCACGAAGAGTCGGACACAACTAAACAACTAAACAACAACAACAATATATACTGTGTGTGTGTGTGTGTGTGTGTATATATAGTGATGCCCACGAGGGGCCCTATCCTCCAGCCAGGCTGGTTTTGCACCAAAGACTCAAATCCAGCGCCCTTCTCTGCGGGATCCGGATCCCTCCCCCTGCCTTGACCCGAAAAACGCAACTGGCGAGGCGCGCAGGTGGTGCTATTTGGGGAGGAGAGGGAGCCAAGGGGAGGGTGGAGGGAATAGAGAGAGCCCGGCTGCCTAGAGAGGCCTGGGAACAGACCCTCCCTCTGTCCTCCCCCCCCAGCTCCCCTCCCCGCTCGTCTTGGGTGGTCCCTCCGGATGCAGAGGAAGATGCGGCGCGCAGGGCGAGGGGTGAGTCGTGCCAGGGGGGAGATTTCATGGGTGGGGGACCCGAGTACGAGGGTGTTGGGGGGCTGAGGGGGGAAGGGAAGGATCTCTGGGAGGGACGCCCAGCCTTCTTGCTCCTGCTCAGGACTCTCCTTTAAGTCACATCCCTGCACGAGGCGAGGGGCGTCCTATCCCCCCCCAGCCTTTCTTCCCTGGAAGCTGGATTCCTGCCCCCTTCCTCCTCCCAATGGGGAAGCCGGATCTTCTGGGGGATCCAAACGTGGGGCGCTGCCTTACACCGAGTCCGCCCTTCGGTCGACGTGGGACAGAATTGCATAGGGTCGCTGCCTTTGTTCTGGCAAAATACGCGTAGGGCGGTGAGGGGGGGCTCGCGGGATTCTTTATTATTATTATTATTATTATTATTATTATTATTATTATTATTATTATTTGGCGCTGAATTGACTTCAAAGCAACCCATTGCAATCTATTGCAGCCTAATGCCCCTCTGTGGAATTTTATGAAAATGCCTGCATTATTTTTCGCCTTTCTTTGTGTCCTGGCCATAGTCTCTTCTACGGCACGTGGTCTGGGGGGAGGGGCTACAGCGGAAGGGAAGCCAGGCTGGAGGAAGTGAGTTGGGGGAGGACCTGGCAGCCAGCAGAGTGGCTGGGGAAACCCTGCCAGATGGGGGGGGGGATAATAATAATATTAATTGCTATTATTGGGGGGGTTATTGAAATAACTGGGAGCTTGTGGCCAGGGAGGCTGCAATGCCAAAGCTCCCATCTAACAGAGATAAAAGGAGACGCAAAAGGCATGACTCTAGTCGATGATGATGATGATGTTATTATATATATCCCACCCATCTGGCGGGTTCCCCCAGCCATTCTAGGTGGCTGGGTTTTCTTGCATGGTGGGTTTGAAGAGGAAGGCACCCCTCTTTCACCACAGAAATAGTGAAAGACTCACCCTTCAACAGCTAAATATCTGGGGCAGGAAAAGGCTTGCAGGGTCTGTGAAGCTCCTTTGGTTTCTTCCTCTCTCCCAGGACCCTGCAGTTTGTGGTGGCTTCCCGACTCCTCAGGAAGGATGAAAGAGACTGAATCTGTAAACCTAGCGAGGATGGAAGGGGGAAGATGGACAGTTGACCTGGTCAGGTTGTCTCCTGCATCCCTCCTCACAGCCTCTGAGCGTTCCCTCCCAGGGACCTCCGAGATATCTGGTGAGTCCCAGGGGAGGGGAGATGGGGACATGGATGGATGGGGCTGGAGAGGTACTGGGGCTTGCTCATTTTGGGGGTGGGATGAGGCAGGCAGGCGGATGGAGTTTGAGAAGGTGGGCACCTTTTTGGGTTCCTCTACCTGCCTTCCAGCGCCTTTGACATCTGCAGCCAATTTGAGCCAGGAATACGTCACAGCTCCCCGGCCACCGCGATGTATTGGCGCCAGTACTGTGCTCTGAATACCCTACCAATGTCAGAGAACTCACTGATCCATCGCGCAGCACTAGAAGCCATGATTCTTTAAATTACCTGATCCTAATTTCAGGATTGACTGCAGATGGGGCCACTGTGTTTCGCCTTTTACTTTTCTTTTAGGAATAACTTTCCCTTTCTTTTAAAAACAAGGATCATATAGGACTAATATATGATACAAATATGTAGACTAAATAAATTTGCAGGAATAACATGTTGTTCCTCGTTGGTGATCAGTGTATGAGTTCTGGGTTCATGAATTGGTATAAATTGATTCTCATATGATTCTCAAAACTAGTAGAAGTAATTTGCAGGAATTTCTATAACATATGGTTCATCGTTAGTGGTCAGTGTATCAGTTCTGAGTTCATGAATTGGTTTAAATTGGGCGGGGGGAGGAGGAGAGATAGGAGAGAACAGAGCAACAGAACAAGTGACTGAGCCATCGCTCAGCACTAGAAGCTGATCCTAAATTCTTAAACTACCTGATCCTAATTTCAGGATTGACTGCAGATGGGGCCTCCGTGAGTGGCACATTATCTTTTCTTTTTGGAATAACTTTTTATGCTTTTAAAAACAAGGATCATAGAACTAATAAATGATACAAATATATAGACTCATTGTTCTCATGTCATTTGTATATCTCAAAACTAGCAGAATAAATTTGCAGGAATAACATGTCGTTCCTCGCTGGTGATCAGTATATGAGTTCTGGGTTCATGAATTGGTATAAATTGAAACAAAAAAGGGTAAACAGCGGAGAACAGAGAACATTCAACTTCGCATAGCCGAATTCCTAGTCAGAAGCTCTTGTGACTGTTGTGCTTAGATTAAGTGTGAGTAATAGTCATTTTCCATCTTCTGTTACCAATTAAACTATACAGAGTTGGTCTCCTCATGAAAATGAGAGGAGATTCAAATTGAAGAAAGATATTTAGAAAAAGCTTTAAATTTAGACCAAATTTAGATTGAGGCAACAGCTGATGGGGAGTGTGCAGGTGAAGATGTTCCTGCTTGTTTCAGAGGAGGCACGGACGTTGCTGGATCCTGACAAGAGAGCTTTGCATAAGGAAGTCAAGGAGGAGAATTGTGGGATCATGGACCCTCTCATTAAACATCAATTTTGAAATTCCATACATACCTCTAATTCGGGGTGGCCAACTTCCAAGAGACTGCGATCTACTCGCAGAATTAAAAACTGGGAGTGATCTACCCCTGTTTTGTAGGGGTTCAGGTCAAAGTTGTTGAGCTTTTATTAGCAACTCACCAAAGGAGCGTTGGGGGGAAAACAGCCTCCAGCCTCGGTTTGTAAGCTCTGTCTTCCATTCTCCAACAATGGAAGGAGGATCCGGGAGGGGGCCAGCGATTGACTGCAATTGACCAAAACCCCGCAGGGATCTACCAGTAGATCGTGATCGACCTGTTGGACACCCCTGCTCTATTTGATGAACCACCACTATTTGGAAGGAGACCAACAGCATCTGGGATTCTAACATCCACACCGTGAGCCCTGAATGGAGGGATATCAACTGTTTGTGAATATTCTTTGTCTAGTCATGCCTTTTGAAACAATGACCAGGCTTGTCTGAACCACCCAGGCCTTCTTAAATGTGGGCTTGAGAGTTTTTAGGGAAGTTGAAGTAACTTCCGTCAGGTTTGTTGTTTTGGCTTCTGTTTGCATTTGATTGACCAAAGAGATGACTGACCTTGCATATGGGGTGGATTCCAGGATTGAGCTACCGTATTTTTCGCTCTATAACACGCACCTGACCATAACACGCACATCGTTTTTAGAGGAGGAAAACAAGGGGAAAAACATTCTGAATGAAACAGTAGATGTATCATTTTTGTGCTTCATGCTGTGGCCACAGACATGTGATCTGATGGTGAATTTGGGGTGACCCAATGCAAAAATCCTGAGAATTCCTGTGGATCCATGCTTTGTAACCACATTTTTGCACCATTGCAGCCCCAGGCAACAGTGGGTGCATGATTTTTTTGGTGCAGGCTGTAGCCATGGACATGCTATGTGATCTGATGGTGAATTTGGGGTGACCCAATGCAAAGATCCTGAGAATCCCTGTGGATCCATGCTTTGTAACCACATTTTTGCACCATTGCAGCCCCAGGCAACAGTGGGTGCGTGATTTTTTTGGTGCAGGCTGTAGCCATGGACATGCTATGTGATCTGATGGTGAATTTGGGGTGACCCAGTGCAAAGATCCTGAGGATCCATGTGGATCCATGCTTTTTAACCACGTTTTTGCACCATTGCAGCCCCAGGCAACAGTGGGTGTGTGATTTTTTTTGGGGGGGCAGGCTGTAGCCATGGACATGCTATGTGATCTGATGGTGAATTTGGGGTGACCCAATGCAAAGATCCTGAGGATCCATGTGGATCTATGCTTTGTAACCACATTTTAAGTGGGGAGTGAAGGAAAAACAAAGAAGGGACATGAGAGGGGTGTGCAGAGAAGCAGCTGGCTAAGAATGCAGGAGAGGGATTTAACGGGAGGGAGGAAAGAAAGGCAAAAGTTTCCCCCCACCCAAGCCAGCCAGCGCTCTCTCTCTCTCTCTCTCAAACCTGCATGTTTTCAGCAGCACTGGAACACAGAGTGGAAGGAACTACACTCTGCTTTCCCCTCTACTTGCCTGGAGGGGAGGGGCTTTCCCTGCTCTTTGTTCCGTTTGAGCAAACACAGCAAGGAAACAGAGATGGGTGGGCAGTAAGACCCTGAGGCAGAATGCAGGAAAGCAGCCGCTTCCTCTTTTCAGGTTTCCCTTCTCCGTGACTCGCGATTTGATTTTTGCCTTATTTTTCGGCTCCAGGGACACACATTCACTCAATAACAACCAGAGACATTTCCCCTTCCTTTTTAGGAGAAAAAAATCTGCGTGTTATAGAGGGAAAAATACGGTAAATCAAATCTATCCCAAATAAAAGCCAAGCAATATGTCAGTTAATATCAGCCAACAAAGGCAGTGAAAACTATTGTAAGGCCTCACATCTAACTTCAGTCCTTCCTTTATCACAAGCATTCATTAACTTTGTTCAATAATGGATGTGAAGCACGTCCCCTTCACTCTGACTGGGGTTGGGGTCCAGGGCAGTGATGCATAGTTAGCACGACTTACCCTAACATGGCAGTGCATTGCGGGGGAGGGCTCAGGTGGTGGGTTTGATGGTTCTGTGTCATCTGCACCCTGGTCACAGTATGCAGGCAGTGTGGCCCTTTGGTTTCAAGAGAGTCAGGCACCCCTCAGGCGTGCTCAGGTGTTAGGGGGTTGAATATGCCACACATCTACAATGCCGTTAAGTTAGACTTCAAGGCTTAAGGCTGAAACGGAGCACTCTCAAGTCTCTTAGTGAGTTGGGGGGGCAGGGAACTCTGTTCAATAATCTGGAGCTCCATTTCTTCCTGAGGCGATAATTATCTTTTCTCTTTGTTGCAGATGGTGATGAATGGGAAGGGAAGAACAAGGGGGGCCACAACAAAATCCACATATCAGAGAAATCAAATAAATATTCAGAGTATGGGGAGAACATCGGCCAGAGCTCCCAGTCCACCTCCCATCAACGAAAGAGCTTCATTCGGAGGGATAGCCTCACTTCATATGAAATAATTCATAGAGGAGAGAAATTGTATCACTGCAGAGAATGTGGAAAGAGCTTCAGTCGAAAGGATAATCTCACTCGCCATCAAAGAATTCATACAGGGGAGAAACCCTATCAGTGCTTAGAATGTGGAATGAGCTTTAATCAAAGCGCACAACTCACTTGCCATCAAAGAATTCATTCGGGCGAGAAACCCTATCAGTGCTTAGAATGTGGAAAGAGCTTTAATCAAAGCGCACAACTCACTTGCCATCAAAGAATTCATACAGGGGAGAAACCCTATCAGTGCCTGGAGTGTGAAAAGAGCTTCAGTAACAGGCAGAGTCTCACTTCCCATCAAAGAATTCATACAGGGGAGAAACCCTTTCAGTGCCTGGAATGTGGGAAGAGCTTCAGTTGCAGCTCAAATCTCACTTCCCATCAAAGAATTCATTCAGGGAAGAAACCCTATCAGTGCTTCGAATGTGGAAAGAGCTTCAGTCACAGTTCCAAACTTACTTCCCATCAAAGAATTCATACAGGGGAGAAACCCTATCAGTGCTTGGAATGTGGGAAGAGCTTCAGTCGAAAGGACAGTCTCACTTCCCATCAAAGAATACATACAGGGGAGAAATCCTATCAGTGCTTAGAATGTGGGAAGAGCTTCATTCACAGACAATATCTCACTTCCCATCAAAGAATTCATACCGGGGAGAAACCCTATCAGTGCTTGGAATGTGGGGAGAGCTTCAGTCAGAGGAGCAGTCTCGCTTCCCATCAAAAACTTCATAAAAGAGAGAAACCACATCAGTGCTTGGAATGTGGCAAGAGCTTCAGTCGAAAGGCTCATCTCACTTCCCATCAAAGAATTCATACAGGGGAGAAACCCTATCAGTGCTTGGAATGTGGCAAGAGCTTCATCCACAGTCGGAGTCTCTATTCCCATCAAAAAGTTCATACAGGAGAGAAACCACATCAGTGCTTGGAATGTGGAAAGAGCTTCAGTGAAAGCAGCAGTCTCACTTTGCATCAAAGAATCCATACAGGGGAGAAACCCTATCAGTGCTTTGAATGTGGGAAGAGTTTCAGTCAAAGCCCCTATCTCATAATCCATAAAAGAATCCATACAGGGGAGAAACCCTATCAGTGCTTTGAATGTGGGAAGAGCTTCAATCAGCGCCCCCATCTCATAATCCATAAAAGAATCCATACAGAGGAGAAACCATATCAGTGCTTAGATTGTGGAAAGAGCTTCAGTCACAAACAACATCTCACTTCCCATCAAATAATTCATACAGGGGAGAAACCCTTTCAGTGCTTGGAATGCGGAAAGAGCTTCAGTCGCAGCTACAGTCTCAGTTCCCATCAAAGAATCCATACGGGGCAGAAACCCTTTCAGTGCTTGGAATGTGGAAAGAGCTTCGGTCACAGACAACATCTCACTTCCCATCAAAGAATCCATACGGGGCAGAAACCCTTTCTGTGCTTGCAATGTGGAAAGAGCTTCAGTTGCAGCTCAAATCTCACTTCCCATCAAAGAATCCATACAGGGGAGAAACCCTATCAGTGCTTCGAATGTGGAAAGAGCTTCAGTCACAGCCACAGTCTCACTTCCCATCGAAGAATCCATACAGGGGAGAAACCATATCAGTGCTTCGATTGTAGAAAGAGCTTCAGTCACAGCCACAGTCTTGCTTCCCATCAAATAATTCACACCATAGAGAAAACCTCTTAGTGTTTGGAATGTGGGAAGAGCTTCAGTCAGAGTGCCACTCTCATGGCCCACCAAATAATTCATACAGAGTTGAAAGCATATCAGCGCATGGAATGTGGATAAAATTTCACTCGTAAAAAAGTCAATTCAAGAACTCGCAGCAGGGTAAATAATAGAATAGTAGATTCGGAAACTAGTCCAACCCCCACCAATGCAGAAAAAAACTCATTTCAAGCATCCATGACAGGTGGCCATCCAACTTCTCCTTAAATACCTCCAATGAAGGAGAGTCCACCCCCTTCTGAGGGAGTTTCTTTTCACTGTTGTCTCTTACTATCAGAAAGTTCTTCCTGATCTTTAGGAGGAATCTCCTTTTGTGTTGCTTGAATCACCTCTTCAGATTCCTTCAAGACCTTGAGAAGGACTTCTGTAAGTCTGAGAATGTCCAGGGGATTGGACCATGCTCTATATTCAGGGGGGAACCCATGGAGAGGAGTCTGATATAGGGCTTAAGTCATCTGGGCATTGGTCAGATTGTCATAATTACAGACATACTTACTGGTTTGGACGGAAGTGATTCTTATTCCAGGGGAAGTGGTGACCCTGAGATTACAGGCGCTCTCGCCAATATTGTCCAAACGTCTAGTAAAACTTTGACACAGCAGACCGAATGTTTACCTGCTGAGGTTGATGTATTGGGAGGTTAGGTTTAGGGCCGTGTGGTATTGCTTAATTGTATGTGGGGTCCCTATAAAGGGAATTTCTTCCTCTATGTGGGAGGGAGACTGGTCAAGTTACCATCAGTTGAATGCAACATTTAAGTTAGATTTTTAAAAATGGATTTGCAGAACAAAACTCACAGTTTGAAAGCTTGTATATATGCTAAGGGAAAACTTCATGAAGATGATGCAGAGGAGTCAATCAAGATTATCAAGGGTCTGAAACCAAGCCTTCTGAGGAGGGCTTGAAGGAACTGGGGGGGGCGCGTATCCATTTCAAGTGAAGTTTGCCAAAATCTATGCTTGCGACATGGGCTGCCATATGTCGAGATTTTCCTGGACATTTCAGCAATTTCCACCCAGACGCTGTTTACAATTCTGGATGTATGGCAACCATGTCTATATACAGTGGTACCTCGGTTCTCAAACAGCTTAGTTCCTGAACAACTTTGAACTCGAATGCTGCAAACCTGGAAGTCAGTGTTCCAGTTTGCGAACTTTGCTTCGGAAGCCGAACGTGCTCCTGAGCTTCTGTTTTCACTGTTGCGCTGCTAATTTGTGTCCCCCTGCATTGGAATCAAAGCCTTCTTCCTTCTGTTTTCACTGTTCCGCTGCTAATTTGCCCCCCCCCCATTGTAATCAAAGCCTTCCATTTCCAATTGCAGTGTTCTGAGGTGATACTTGGAGCTTATATCTGGTGCTTTTTTTTTGCTAAAAGAAATTGCGTTTTTATTTGGCTTTTTCGTTTTTGTGGCTTGTTCTCTGTTTTTGATTGATTGTGTGACTGCGGCAATGTATAAAAGCCCCCCCCCCATCCAAACAATGTCTATCAATCAGTGCAGGTAAGAAAAAATAATAATTTTAATTTTAATCTAAAGTACTGTCTTCTTTCTTTTATAGTACAGTACATTGATTATTGCTTTCATTTTATGGATCAGTGCTCTCGTTAGATAGTAAAATTCATGTTAAATTGCTGTTTTAGGAGTTGTTTTCAAAAGTCTGGAATTGATTAATCTGTTTTGCATTACTTTCTTTTTAAAAAAAATATTTTATTTTATTTGAGTTTAGGATTTCTTACATACATATATTATGTTGTTACAATTTTTAAATTTTCTCATACAATTTTTAAATTTTAAATTATACCCATTGTCATGAAATCATAGAATCATAGAGTTGGAAGAGACCACAAGGGCCATTGAGTCCAACCCCCTGCCAAGCAGGAAACACCATCAGACCACTCCTGACATATGGTCGTCAAGCCTCTGCTTAAAGACCTCCAAAGAAGGAGACTCCACCACACTCCTTGGCAGCAAATTCCACTGTCGAACAGCTCTTACTGTCAGGAAGTTCTTCCTAATGTTTAGGTGGAATCTTCTTTCTTGTAGTTTGGATCCATTGCTCCGTGTCCGCTTCTCTGGAGCAGCAGAAAACAACCTTTCTCCCTCCTCTATGTGGCATCCTTTTATATATTTGAACATGGCTATCATATCACCCCTTAACCTCCTCTTCTCCAGGCTAAACATGCCCAGCTCCCTTAGCCGTTCCTTTTTTTTAATAAGATATTTATTGGCATTTTCACAAATTTTATAACATAAATATCACAAAAAACAAAAAAGACAAAAATACATACAAAAAACAAAAAACCACATGTATAACTTCATTCCCTTATGTTCATGAAACTTACTTTCCTGACCTCCTCATACCTCCCCTTACTGCATTCCAATCTCTAATTAATTCTCTTCAACAAATCCTTCCCCTAATTTCTATTCAAATTTTTGACCTTTTCATATTTACATAATGATTACAGATAACAACCACTTAATTTCAGAATCAACATCGTCTTAACATTCAGCAATTTTACAATATTTCTTAAGATAGTCTTTAAATTTCTTCCAATCTTCTTCCGCCGTCTCTTTTCCCTGGTCTCGGATTCTGCCGGTCATCTCTACCAGTCCCATATAGTCTATAACTTTCATTTGCCATTCTTCCACAGTGGGTAGTTCTTCTGTCTTCCAATACTTTGCGCTAAGTATTCTTGCTGCTGTTGTAGCATACATAAAAAATGTTCTATCCTTCTTTGACACCAATTGGCCGACCATACCCAGGAGAAAGGCCTCTGGTATCTTCAGGAAGGTATATTTAAATACCTTTTTCATTTCATTATAAATCATCTCCCAGAAAGCCTTAATCCTTGGGCACGTCCACCAAAGGTGAAAGAATGTACCTTCAGTCTCTTTACATTTCCAACACTTATTATCAGGCAAGTGGTAAATTTTTGCAAGCTTGACTGGGGTCATGTACCACCTATAAATCATTTTCATAGTATTTTCTTTTAAGGCGTTACATGCCATGAATTTAATACCGGTGGTCCACAACCGTTCCCAGTCCTCAAACATAATGTTATGACCGATATCTTGTGCCCACTTGATCATAGCTGATTTAACTATTTCATCCTGTGTATTCCATTCCAACAGCAAATTATACATTTTTGACACGTTCTTAGTTTTGGACTCTAACAGTTCTGCCTCCAATTTCGACTTTTCCACCTGGAAACCATTTTTCCTGTCTGACTTAAAAACCTCCATTATTTGATAATAGTGAAGCCAGTCTCGCACTTTATCTTTCAATTTCTCAAAACTCTGCAATTTCACTTTATCCCCCTCTTGTTCCAGAATTTCCCAATATTTCGGCCATTTCGACTCCATATTAAGTTTTTTCACGGCCTTCGCCTCCATTGGAGATAACCACCTGGGAGTTTTGTTTTCCAGCAAATCTTTATACTTAATCCAGACATTATACAATGCTTTCCTGACAATTTGATTTTTAAAAGCTTTATGAGCTTTAACCTTGCCGTACCACAGATATGCATGCCACCCAAAGGTATTGTTGAACCCTTTTAAATCCAAAATATCTGTATTCTCAAGAAGTAGCCAATCTTTCAACCAACAGAAAGCTGCTGATTCATAGTAGAGTTTGAAGTCTGGCAGGGCAAATCCCCCCTTTCTTTTACATCAGTTAATATCTTAAATTTTATTCTGGTCTTTTTGCCCTGCCAGACAAATTTAGAAATATCTTTTTGCCACTTCTTGAAACAGTCTATCTTGTCCGCAATTTGCAGTGTTTGAAACAAAAATAGCATTCTAGGCAATACATTTTATTTGGCTTTTTCATTTTTGTGACTGTGGCTTGTTCTCTGTTTTTGATTGATTGTGTGACTGCGGCAATGTATAAAAGCCCCCCATCCAAACAAAGTCTATCAATCAGTGCAGGTAAGAAAAAATAATAATTTTAATTTGAATCTAAAGTACTGCCTTCTTTCTTTTATAGTACGGTACATTGATTATTGCTTTCATTTTATGGATCAATGCTCTCGTTAGATAGTAAAATTCATGTTAAATTGCTGTTTTAGGAGTTGTTTTTAAAAGTCGAATTGATTAATCTGTTTTGCATTACTTTCTTTATTTAAAATTTATTTTATTTTATTCGAGTTTAGGATTTCTTACATACATGTATTATGTTCTTACAATTTTTAAATTTTCTCCTACAATTTTTAAATTTTAAATTATACCCATTGTCATGAAATCATAGAATCATGGAATCATAGGATCATAGAGTTGGAAGAGACCACAAGGGCCATCGAGTCCAACCCCCTGCCAAGCAGGAAACACCATCAGACCACTCCTGACATATGGTTGTCAAGCCTCTGCTTAAAGACCTCCAAAGAAGGAGACTCTACCACACTCCTTGGCAGCAAATTCCACTGTCGAACAGCTCTTACTGTCAGGAAGTTCTTCCTAATGTTTAGGTGGAATCTTTTTTCTTGTAGTTTGGAACCATTGCTCCGTGTCCGCTTCTCTGGAGCAGCAGAAAACAACCTTTCTCCCTCTATGTGACATCCTTTTATATATTTGAACATGGCTATCATATCACCCCTTAACCTCCTCTTCTCCAGGCTAAACATGCCCAGCTCCCTTAGCCGTTCCTCATAAGGCATCGTTTCCAGGCCTTTGACCATTTTGGTTGCCCTCCTCTGGACACGCTCCACTTTGTCAGTGTCCTTCTTGAACTGTGGTGCCCAGAACTGGACACAGTACTCCAGGTGAGGTCTGACCAGAGCAGAATACAGTGGCACTATTACTTCCCTTGATCTAGATGCTATACTATTGATGCAGCCCAGAATTGCATTGGCTTTTTTAGCTGCCGCGTCACACTGTTGGTTCGTGTCAAGTTTGTGGTCAACCAAGACTCCTAGATCACATGTACTGCTCTCAAGCCAGGTGTCACCCATCTTGTATTTGTGCCTCTCATTTTTTTTGCCCAAGTGCAATACTTTACATTTCTCCCTGTTAAAATTCATCTTGTTTTGGCCCAGTTTGTTTTCACATCTGCCAGGTCTCTTCCAACTCTATGATTCTGATTCTATGACCTGGAGTTCTTTTAATACTCTTGGATGCAGAGTTTAGACTCTTTAAACTTGGGAACAGATATTTGGCTCCATGACCAAAATGACCAAAAGGGTCAGCTTCTAGAGGACTGGAAAGATCATGATTGTACTTCCCCTACCCTCAGCCCTAACCCTGTTGGGTATTTTTTGTTATGAGACTGAGTGTTTGGGGCTGATGCTGTAGCATTCTTGTCTGGGGGCTTGATGGAAAAACAGAAAAGTGTCCCTCACCTAACTCTCCAATGCCCTTCAACATGAATGCTGTAGGAAATATTGCTAAGCCCAAAGGGAGCCAAGAATTTGCTTCAGCTCCACAACAGCAGCAAGAATACTTATCACAAAGTATTGAAAAACACAAGATCTACCCACCCGGGAAGAATGGCAGATGAAGGTGATGGACGACATGGAACTGGCTGAGATGACTGGCAGAATCCGAGACCAAGGAGAAGAGTCGGTGGAAGAAGATTGGAAAAAATTTAAAGTTTATTTTCAGAAATATTGTAAAATTAAGGAATGTTAGAAAGATGTTGGAATAAAACCATGTGGTTTTAGCAGAAAAGATATAAAGGATTAAGCAAAAATGAATTGGTGAAAGAGAATGTAAAATCACAGTATATTAAGATAAATTATTAAGATAAAAACAAAGCTGGAAAGGATTTGCTGAAATATCTAACTGAATTAGAATACAAAAATGGGAGGTGTGAGGAGGTCAAGGAAGTAAGCGAATGAAAGCAAGTGATGTAAAGGTTTGACTTGTTTCTCTTTATTTTATTTTTATTTTTTTGTTCTTGGATGATATTTGTTTTCTTATGTATTGTTCTTTCTTTTTCCTTTTTGATTGTTCTGTTTTGACTTATATTTTTTCTTTTTTTCTGTAACCTTTTAAAAAAAATTCTAATAAAAATTTACTAAAAAAGAAAAAAAAAAGAATTTGCTTCAGCTCACCTTGTTAATGGCAGAGCAAAAGCTATGCATGAGTCATTCTCAATCTACTTTCAGGACTGATTTTAGAACCCCATCGTGCAGACTTGACTATCCACACAGGGACCATCTATTTTTATTTTTTTCTGATACTGGATTTTAAGTTACAGTTACATCTTTTAAAACAGCTGTCAGTATATCACACTGTATTCCACTTGCCTTCCAAAGGAACATGTGACTCTCCCCACGTAGCGGGTTAGGTTGAGACTGCTGATCCAAAGTGATCAGTAATTTTTACGGTAATTACAATCCTGCTTTCCCTTGTACCAGCTTACCTTGACTTCAGTAAGGCCTTTGAAAAGGTCCCCCATGATATTATTGCAAAAAAACTAGTAAAATGTGGGCTAGACAAAGCTACTGTTAGGTGGATTTGTAATTGGTTGATGGGCTGAACCCAAAGAGTGCTCATCAGTGGCTCACCTTCATCCTGGGAAAAATGACTATTGGGGTTCCACAAGGTTCTGTCCTGGGCCTGGTGCTATTCAATATTTTTATAAATGATTTGGATGATGGAATAGAGGGCGTGCTAATCAAATTTGCAAATGACTGCAAACTGGGAGGGGTTGCTAATACACCAGAGGACAGGGTCAGAATTCAAAATGACCTGAATAGCCTAGAGAGCTGGGCCAAAACCAACAATATGGAGTTCAATAGGGAGAAATGTAAGGTACTCCACCTGGATAGAAAAAATGAAATGCACAGGTGGGGGACACTTGGCTTGACAACAGTACCTGTGAAAGGGATCTGGGAGTCTTAGTCAACCACAAGCTGAATATGAGTCAACAGTGTGATGTGGCAGCTAAGAACACCAATGCAATTCTGGGCTGCATCAATAGGAGTATAGTGTCTAGATCAAGTGAAGGAATGCCACCACACTATTCTGGTTGGTCAGACCACACCTGAAATACTGTGTCCAGTTGAAGAAGGATATTGTCAAGTTGGAGCATGTCCAGAGGAGGGTGACCAAAATGTAAAAGGTCTGGAATCCAAGCGCTATGAGGAGAGAAGTAGGGAGCTGGATTTGTTTAATCTAGAGAAGAGAAGATTAAGGAGTGACATGATTTGTTGTTGTTTAGTCGTTTAGTCGTGTCCGACTCTTCGTGACCGCCTGGACCAGAGCACGCCAGGCACTCCCGTCTTCCCCTGCCTCCCGCAGTTTGGTCAAACTCATGCTGGTAACCTCGAAAACACTATCCAACCATCTCGTCCTCTGTCGCCCCCTTCTCCTTGTGCCCTCCATCTTTCCCAGCATCAGTGTCTTCTCCAGGGAGTCTTCTCTTCTCATGAGGTGGCCAAAGTACTGGAGCCTCAGCTTCACGATCTGTCCTTCCAGTGAGCACTCAGGGCTGATTTCCTTAAGAATGGATGCGTTTGATCTTCTTGCAGTCCATGGGACTCTCAAGAGTCTCCTCCAGCACCATAATTCAAAAGCATCAATTCTTCGGCGATCAGCCTTCTTTATGGTCCAGCTCTCACTTCCATACATCACTACTGGGAAAACCATGGCTTTAACTATACGGACCTTTGTTGGCAAGGTGATGTCTCTACTTCTCAAGATGCTGTCTAGGCCTGTCATTGCCCTTCTCCCAAGAAGCAGGCGTCTTTTAATTTCGGGCTGCTGTCACCATCTGTAGTGATCATGGAGCCCAAGAAAGTAAAATCTCTCACTGCCTCCATTTCTTCCCCTTCTATTTGCCAGGAGGTGATGGGCCCAGTGGCCATGATCTTCGTTTTTTTGATGTTGAGCTTCAGACCATATTTTGCGCTCTCCTCTTTCACCCTCATTAAAAGGTTCTTTAATTCCTCCTCACTTTCTGCCATCAAGGTTGTGTCATCTGCATATCTGAGGTTGTTGATATTTCTTCCGGCAATCTTAATTCCAGCTTGGGATTCATCCAGCCCAGCCTTTCGCATGATGTATTCTGCATATAAGTTAAATAAGCAGGGAGACAAAATACAGCCTTGTCGTACTCCTTTCCCAATTTTGAACCAATCAGTTGTTCCATATCCAGTTCTAACTGTAGCTTCTTGTCCCACATAGAGATTTCTCAGGAGACAGATGAGGTGATCAGGCACTCCCATTTCTTTAAGAACTTGCCATAGTTTGCTGTGGTCGACACAGTCAAAGGCTTTTGCATAGTCAATGAAGCATAAGTAGATGTCTTTCTGGAACTCTCTAGCTTTCTCCATAATCCAGCGCATGTTTGCAATTTGGTCTCTGGTTCCTCTGCCTCTTCTAAATCCAGCTTGCACATCTGGGAGTTCTCGATCCACATACTGCTTGAGCCTTCCTTGTAGAATTTTAAGCATAACCTTGCTAGCGTGTGAAATGAGTGCGATTGTGCGGTAGTTGGAGCATTCTTTGGCACTGCCCTTCTTTGGGATTGGGATGTAGACTGATCTTCTCCAATCTTCTGGCCACTGCTGAGTTTTCCAAATTTGCTGGCATATTGAGTGTAGCACCTTAACAGCATCATCTTTTAAAATTTTAAATAGTTCAGCTGGAATACCATCACTTCCACTGGCCTTGTTATTTGCAGTGCTTTCTAAGGCCCATTTGACTTCACTTTCCAGGATGTCTGGCTCAAGGTCAGCAACTACACTACCTGGGGTGTACGAGGCATCCATTTCTTTCTGGTATAGTTCCTCTGTGTATTCTTGCCACCTCTTCTTGATGTCTTCTGCTTCTGTTAGGTCCTTTCCACTTTTGTCTTTTATTATGGTAATTTTTGTACGAAATGTTCCTTTCATATCTCCAATTTTCTTGAACAGATCTCTGGTTCTTCCCATTCTGTTGTTTTCCTCTATTTGTTTGCATTGCTCGTTTAAGAAGGCCTTCTTGTCTCTCCTTGCTATTCTTTGGAAATCTGCATTCAATTTCCTGTATCTTTCACTATCTCCCTCGCATTTTGCTTGCCTTCTCTCCTCCGCTATTTGTAAGGCCTCGTTGGACAGCCACTTTGCTTTCTTGCATTTCCTTTTCATTGGGATGGTTTTCGTTGCTGCCTCCTGTACAATGTTACGAGCCTCCATCCATAGTTCTTCAGGCACTCTGTCCACCAAATCTAAATCCTTAAACCTGTTCATCACTTCCACTGTGTATTCATAAGGGATTTGACTTAGGTTGTATCTTACCGGCCCAGTGGTTTTTCCTACTTTCTTCAGTTTAAGCTTGAATTTTGCTATAAGAAGCTGATGATCTGAGCCACAGTCAGCTCCAGGTCTTGTTTTTGCTGACTGTATAGAGCTTCTCCATCTTTTGCTGCAGAGAATATAATCAATCTGATTTCGATGCTGCCCATCTGGTGATGTCCATGTGTAGAGTCGTCTCTTGTGTTGTTGGAAAAGCGTGTTTGTGATGACCAGCTTGTTCTCTTGACAGAACTCTATTAGCCTTTGCCCTGCTTCATTTTGATCTCCAAGGCCAAACTTGCCAGTTGTTCCTTTTATCTCTTGATTCCCTACTTTAGCATTCCAATCCCCTATAATGAGAAGAACATCCTTCTTTGGTGTCACTTCTATAAGGTGTTGTAAGTCTTCATAGAATTGGTCAATTTCAGTTTCTTCAGCAGCAGTAGTTGGTGCATAAACTTGGATTACTGTGATGTTAAAAGGTCTACCTTGGATTCGTATCGAGATCATTCTATCATTTTTGAGATTGCATCCCAGTACAGCTTTCGCCACTCTTTTGTTGACTATGAGGGCCACTTCATTTCTTTTACGGGTTTCTTGCCCACAGTAGTAGATGTGATGGTCATCCGAACTGAATTCGCCCATTCCCGTCCATTTTAGTTCACTGATGCCCAGGATGTCAATATTTATTCTTGCCATCTCATTTTTGACCACCTCCAACTTACCCAGGTTCATGGTTCTTACATTCCAGGTTCCTATGCAATATTTTTCTTTACAGCATTGGACTTTCCTTTCGCTTCCAGGCATATCCGCAACTGAGCGTCCTTTCGGCTTTGGCCCAGCCGCTTCATCAGCTCTGGATCTACTTGTACTTGCCCTCCGCTCTTCCCCAGTAGCATGTTGGACGCCTTCCGACCTGAGGGGCTCATCTTCCAGTGTCATAACTTTTATATGCCTGTTGTCTTTGTCCATGGAGTTTTCTTGGCAAGGATACTGGAGTGGTTTGCCGGTTCCTCCTCCAGGTGGATCACGTTTGGTCAAAACTCTCCACTATGACCTGTTCATCTTGTGTGCCCTGCTCGGCATAGTTCATAGCTTCTCTGAGTTCTTCAAGCCCCTTCGCCACGGCAAGGCAGTGATCCATGAAGGGGAGTGACATGATAGCCATGTTTAAATATTTGAAGGGATGTCATGTTGAAGAGGGAGCAAGCTTGTTTTCTGCTGTTCTAGAGACTAGGATGCAGAATAATGGATTCAAACTATGGGAAAAGAGATTCCACCTCGGCACGGTAATCCAGTCAGGGAAAAAGGGAGACTATGTTTAGGGCACCCTTTCCAGCCCCTTCCCCTTTTCGGTGTGAGCATCGTGGATCCTAAAAAGGGCTGCTCAGTCATGGATACAGCTGCTGAGCTGCTCAACTGCCTCATTCCTTGAGTCAGAATGACTGAACGCCCATGTGTTGGTTCATGACTAGGGTCTTCACATTCCTGCCCCCGTAGCCATTTAGTGATTGCCATGGGGGGAGGGTTTGGGGGGCTGGGTTGGGTTTTTGGAAGATGCCTGTGCGTGAATTTGTTTTATGTGTGTAGATCAGTGCACGCTTACCAACGCACCGTCTTTGCAGTAGGGCTGTGTTCTGATGGCTTGAGTAGTCACGACAAACTGGTGGATCCTATCTGCTGCAGCCTTCATCCGCCTTCAGAGCCGTTGTAACACACTGCTTGTTATCACCCACCTGTTCTGCCGTTGAGGACTTCTTGGATCATTCTTTGTCTAGCTCCTTCCCTGTTATGTACTAAGCTTGGATGCTAGAACAATAGGCAAGTAGGATCCTAGAATGCAAGAACTGATTGGCTTGCAGGAAAAGACCAATCAGGCTCCAGGAGGGAAGCAGAATCAGCCAGTCAGACGGGACTCATTGTGTAAATAATGTATATAAAAGCCTGAAGTTTGGGGGGAAATTCAGTCACTATTTTACAAGCTGCAATAAAGAGCATGAAATCACTACAGGACTCTGAGCATATTTGATTTTCTTTGACCTTACCGCCTTGGGTGACCCTGCTGGGAGTACGAGATTCCCAACCGCTTCACTCACAAGGGTCATAGGAATGTGCAAGCCCATTCACCATGACAAGTGAGAGAACTGAGATAGATTGCACTGAGCCCTGGTCTCATTAGACAAAGCGTTCCACCAAAAAGGCTCTGGTTGAGGACAGCTGGATATGTTTTGGGCCAGGGACCTCCAGTAGGTTGCTGTTAGATGAGCGTCACACTCATGGGGGGTGTATTGGAAGATAATTCCCACAGATAAGAAAGGTCACAGACTGTTTAGGGCTTTAAAGATTAGCACCAAAACATTGAACCTGATTTGATACTCCACCTGGAGCCAATCCAGCTGATGAACAACCAACTGAATGTTCCACAAAGTCCAAGTAAGAACTCATGCATCTGCATTTTAGACCATATGGAGTTTCTGGAGCAGTCTCAAGGGTAGCCCTGCATCTCTCTCACTCTCTATCACAATTATACCCTGCGCTCCCCGGCTCAGGTGTACAGCAAGTTAAAGTAGTCTAGTCTGCAGGTGACTACTGCATGGATCACCATGGCTAGGTTGGAAAGGGACAGGTACAGTACTGTGGAGTTTGGAACTGACAGGGTTAAAACTCCATGGTGTCCTGTATCTGGGAGGAGTTTAAGGCAGAGAAGTGCGTCACAGTCTGTGACACTGAGCAGAGTTGCGTTTACTTCTGACTGAGAGACGCTGTGAAGAAGCTGTGTGCTTTTGGAAGCACAGAGAAATGTCGGAATGCTCTGATGGAAAGAGACTGATTTATGGCTTGTAAATAAACGCTTCTAGAGATAAGAACCGAACTGTCTTTGGACTTGATTTATCCCTTTCTCACACGGACGCAGGACCGCTGCTGCTACTCTGCTCTCTTGCCAGGTCAGAGCTTCCTGCGCAGGGAAGCCTGACTGGACGCAGGATTTATATTCACCCGAATAAGTACCGATTGCCTAACCTGACATAGATTCAAAAATTCCAGTTTGGCTACATTTGTGACCAATGCCTCCATAGAGACAGAAGCATCCAGGATCAAAAAGGGACTCCTGATGGCAGCTACAGGTGACTATTGCGCCCCATGAAGAGCTGGGAGCTGGCAAACCGAACTGAAATCATTCTGGCCCAGCCATTGGGCGCCCAGCTTTAATGGATAGAGATTAAGCCGACTCCATTTCCTCCATCCCAGCACACCCACCTAAAAATTGGCCAATATATCCAGGGTAGCATCTGGCCAGGGCCATGAAGCAGTAGATCCATGATGTTTGTGGTCAGATCTGTGGTTATGTACAAGATATTTGAATAAAGGGTGAATTTGGGGTTCCCCAATGCAAAAAGTGTGATGATCCATGAGGATCCGTGCTTCAAAACCACGTTTTTGGTCCATGGTGTTGCCAGGGAGCCGTGGATCCTAGTTTTTTGTGGTGCGGGCTGTGGCCCTGGCCATGATGTGTGATTTGACAGTGAGTTTGGGTTGGCCCAATGGAAAATGCGTGAGGATCCATGAGGATCCATGCTTCGAAACCACGTTTTTGGGCCACGGTATGGCCAGCAACCCTTGGATCCGAGTTTTTTTGCGGTGCAAGCTATGCCCCATGGCATGAAGTGTGATTTGACAGTGATTTAGGGGTGGCCCAGTGCAAAAGTGTGAGGATCCATGAGGATCCGTGCTTCAAAACCACGTTTTTGGGCCACGGTATGGCCAGGAACCAGTGGAACTGTGATTTTTGAGGTGCAGGTTGTGCCCCTGGCTATGACGTGTGATCTGACAGTGAGTTTGGGTTGGCCCAATGCGAAAAGCGTGAGGATCCATGAGGATCCGTGATTCAAAACCACGTTTTTGGACCACGGAGTGGCCAGGAAGCCGTGGATCTGTGATTTTCATGGCGCAGGCTGTGCCCCTGGACATGTGTGATCTGACGGTGAGTTTGGGTTGGCCCAATGCAAAAAGCGTGAGGATCCATGAGGATCCGTGATTCAAAACCACGTTTTTGGGCCATGGATTTGCTAGGAAGTCGTGGATCTGTGATTTTTGTGGTGCAGGCTGTGCCCCTGGCCATGATGTTTGATCTGATGGTGACTTTGGGCTGGTCTTGTGCAAAAATCATGAGGGTACATGAGGATCCATGTTTTTTAACCATGTTTTTGCGCCCCTGCGGCCCCATGAAATAGTGGGCACGTGATATTTTTGATGCTGTCTACAGAGTAAGACATAGTCTACAGTATCATGGTGGTTTTATTTAATTTGAATGAAAAAATCATATGAGTTCACGAGGATCCGTCTAGATCCGCCTTTTACCTTTTTCCTTCAAAAACATACCAGTACAAGCAGTTGTGGCATTTCTGTGCACTCTGGTCTTCACCAATGTACCCCATTGCGCCAGAAGCGGTTGAGTCCTGCTGGCCACGTGACCCGGAAAAGCTGTCTGCGGACAAACGCCGGCTCCCTCGGCTTGACAGCAGAGACAAGCGCCCCAACCCCACAGTCGCCTGGGCAGAGAGGACAAAGAGATGAAGATGCAGTGATGAGGAAGGGAGGCCCCCCCAAAAAGGGCCCTTACTGGGCCCCGGATCTATGCAATCCAGCTGCAAAGTGGGAACCCAACATCTGCAGGGCTTGCATGGCAGGATGAAGCCCCTCCCGCGCAGGAGATTACCCTCCCCCCACGCACAATAACACTGGGATATTCAAAAGCAAAAGGACCCCTGGACGGTTCTGTCCAGTCAATAGGCGACTGTGGGGTTGGGGCGCTCGTCTCCGCTGTCAGGGCTCCCCAGATGAACTACAAGGGAGGTGGGGGTTCCCCGTTACCATTCTGCCCTGTGCATCTGGATGCTTACTTTGAAAGGGCCTTTCCTGGAAGCGTCTTCCCTGGGACCCACGGGCAGGGTACGTGGGATCCGGCTGCGAAGTTGGGGACCAGAAAGGTCTCCTTGGAAATCTACCCTCCACACACACACACACACACACACGCGTTTCTCTTTCCCTGGGGGGCCAAGAGATGCTCCCCTGTCCTGCACCCCCAGGGGCCCTTGATGCAGAGTCCTTGGCCCAGATGGAGAAGGGAGGGCAGCCCTAGAGCGCAGAAGCAGGCAGGGAGAGGGAGGATGGGGCGGTCTCGGTGCCCTCGGCTTGCCAAGGGTTAAAAGGAGCAGAGCTGGATTCCTAGAGAGGACAGGAAGGGGAGGGCGGTGGAGGGGGGCAAGGTCCTCCCCAGCAGAAGCCCCTCCCTGCCCAGTCCCTTCCTGCCAGCAAAGAGGAGGCTGCTTTGTTCTCTCTGCTTTGCAAAAACTTCCTCGGTGCCCCTCCTGGAATCCGGTGAGTCTCTTCTCTCTTCCCCCTTGGGGTGCAGCGGGGAGAAGGGGGTCCCAGGGCTGCAAGGGAGGAGACATCCCCACCCCGTTCAGCTCATCCATGGGGGGGGGGAGATGACCCCCAAGTCAGGGAGCAGAGGGTCCTGCCCCCAATTCCTCTCCGCCGAGCCAGGGAGGGGCTGAGTGTCCAGCAGGTCTGCAACTCTGTTCTTCCTTTGGATAAAATAAATAATAAAAATAATATTTTTAAAAATAAGAAAAATAAGCGTCCATGGAATCCGAGGAAGGAGAAGCCCTGTGGAGTGGGGAGATACACCCCCCCCCAAGTGTGGAGACTGGAGGGGAGACCCTCTCCCACCCTCTACCCAAATACAATTCCCAGAGTTCCCTGGCAAGAAGGGGGGATTGGTGACCACTCTGGGAATTGCAGTCTTTGGGCAGCAGGGCTGAAGCTGTCTCCTTGCACCTCTCAGGGTCCTGAACCAATTCTGGCTCCCAGGATTCTTGGGAGGAGTCCCTAGGGCCGGGTGAGATCTGGTTTCCAACCTTGTGATGGATCAGCAGCTAAACATCTGCCCCCTCCCAGCAGAGCCAGTGCACAGACTGGCATGTGCCACTCTTGGCAGCAGGAGCTGCATCCAGCCTTGCTCAGCTCAATATTTTTAGGAAGACCAAGCCCCTCCTGCCCTGGCAAGGCACTGGGGTGAAGCTGCAACGCCATCAGCATCCTGTATGAATAATAATAATAATAATAATAATAATAACAATAATAACAATATTTACCTGCCACCCATCTGACTGGGTTTTCCCAGACACTCTGGGCGGCTTCCAGCACATACAATATACAGGGCTGCCTTCAGGTGTCTCCTAAAGGTTACATAGTTACTCATCTCCTTGACATGAGTGATGGGAGCGTGTTCCACAGGGAGGGCGCCACTTCCAAGAAGGCCCTCAGCCTGCTTCCCTGCAACTTCTCTTCTTTCACTGAGGGAACCACCAGAAGGCCCTTGGTGCTGGACCTCAGGGTCCAGGCTGAATGATGGGGGTGGAGATGCTGCTTCAGGTATCCTGGGCCAAGGCCGTTTAGGGCTTTAAAGGTCACCACCAACACTTTGAAAGTAGATCCTTTAGGAGCGGTCTTACATGGTTCCAGCAGCAGTCACCAGTCTAGCCTCCACATTCTGCAGAACACTAAGTGAATGACACAGAAGTTGCTGCAGACTAAAGTTAGAAAAGCTTTAATTGCTATGAATGGTATAAGGAGATTTATACGATCTGAGGTGAAACCAGAGTATCAGACCCCTGGTATAAGGAAACATGATACGGAATTAAGGGGAAAGATGGTGTTGACCTGGAGGGGTTAAAAAATTTCTGGTCTCCCCCCCGAGTGCCACCGGCCCTGCTCCAAAGAGAGCTTCTCTAAAGAAAGCACAACCAAAAATCACTCCATTTTGCGTGAATAAGGAAAATGAGGAGGTGGCTAAGAAACAGCAGGAGCCAGATCCTATTCCCAACCTTCTAGGGTCTCTCAGCAGCTCTAATGATGAGCAGAAAGAGGTTTGGGGCCCAGCCAGCTCAACTGCTAAGGCATCTCTTGCACTGAGACGTGGGGGCACCTACATGTAATAGCTACTCGGCTGTATTCTGCCCATGCTCTGGGGCTGCAGTTTTCAGGCTTGGGGACAGCATGGTGCCTGGTTTTTGCACCAAGTTCTATCCATAAGCCCCACTGAGTTCAATGGAGTCCACTCTCAGGTCACTAGTGTGCATACCATGCCAGCCTTTAGAAGTGGGGTGAGGTGCAAATAGATTAAATGGGAATCACTGTAGATGTTTCAAATGGGGTTTGTGTTGGGAAGGGGCTGCCCCATTTGTGCTTCTCCAGGAGCAGGGGAATATCTAGGGCAGGAGAATCCCTGCAGGGCCTCTGAGGCTCCCTTTGTTTCTTCCTCTCTCCCAGGACCCTGCAGTTTGTGGTGGCTTCCCGACTCCTCAGGAAGGATGAAAGAGACTGAATCTGTAAACCGAGCGAGGATGGAAGGGGGAAGATGGACAGTTGACCTGGTCAGGTTGTCTCCTGCATCCGTCCTCACAGCCTCTGACCGTTCCCTCCCAGGGGCCTCCGAGAGATCTGGTGAGTTTCAGGGGAGGGGAGATGGGGACATGGATGGATGGAGCTGTATTGGGGCTTGTGTATCATTCGTGCACACTCTCCGACCTCTCCAGCCTGCCTTCCAACTCCGTCAAGACCCGGCTGGGGTGCGCCGAAACTTTTTCAGAACATAAAGAAACAAAAACAGTAGTTTGCTGCCCCCACTTCCTTACCTTAGAACAGCCCTGAAAAGTAAGCTAAGGAAGGAGGTTACTCTTCAGTTTTTCCAGACTGCCCCACACTGTGTCACTTTTCTGTGTCATAGACAGAAATCCACCAGGCTCTGGTAGGCGAATAAGCGGTCAGGTACTGGTTTGGCTTCCCCGGCAGAAAGGCATAAGAGACAGAAACAGGGAAAAGTCCTTTTTCCAGAATTTTTTAAAAACCAAGATTATTCAAACATAAAAGTTGGCACACCTCTTACAAATCCCAAACAGAAAATAAAAACATTTTTCGATATCACTAACTACAGAACATACTCACAACGAGAATGAAAGTGTGAAACAGAACTGTTCTCCGCATCCCTGGCATCAGGGCAAGTCCTCTTTGCAAGACAATGGTCTCACATGGCAAGGTATGTTAGGGAATTGCAAGTTGGTTTCCTTGGGTTTTATCCCCTTTGAACCCACGTGGATTCAAAACTCAAAAGCCAATTAGTTCTTTAGATTAATTAGCAACTCGCCAATGGTTAGATAGAAGAACAATAACTCAGGCTTGTTAGGAGCCTTGATAGCCAGAATGCAGTTTATCAAAAGTCCTTGAAGATGAAAAGCATTCCCAAAGCCAGACCAGATTCTTTGAGTTGTAAATTAAGCTTCATAACCTTTTTCACACAGAAAGGGCATCTAAGATAGCCAGGTGTCAAGACTACAAATCAGCTAGGAACCTCCTTCCTGCAGATGGAGAAGATAACTTATTCACACTCTTTGAGATAGAAAGTCTGCAATTAAAGAAGCAGATACACATTCCAAGAATTCTACAGCGTTTGGCTTTCCCATAATGCTCTTCTTTAGCATGAGCCAAAGTTTTACCTTAACTAAGAGCCAGTGTGGTGTTCTGGTTAAGAGTGGTATTCACCTAATCTGGTGAACCAGGTTCGCTTCCCCGCTCCTCCACATGCAGGTGCTGGGTGACCTTGGGCTAGTCACACATCTCTGAATTATCTCAGCCCCACTGACCTCACAGAGTGTTTGTTGTGGGGAAGGAATCTGTAAAGCTAGCGAGGATGGAAGGGGGAAGATGGACAGTTGACCTGGTCAGGTTGTCTCCTGCATCCCTCCTCACAGCCTCTGAGCGTTCCCTCCCAGGGACCTCTGAGATATCTGGTGAGTCCCAGGGGAGGGGAGATGGGGACATGGATGGATGGGGCTGGAGAGGTACTGGGGCTTGCTCATTTTGGGGGTGGGATGAGGCAGGCAGGCAGATGGAGATTGAAAAGGTGAGCACCTTTTTGGTCTCCTCCACCTGCCTTCCTGTGCCTTTGACATCTGCAGGCAATTTGTGTTTTTTTAAAAAAAGATATTTATTAAAGGTTTTAAACAATAAAATCACCAAACATATAAAACAGCATCACTAAGATACAACAAACGAAGAAAACAGAAAGAAGCAAAAAGATAAACATAGAATAGAAAAAATACAATGAAATCAACTGTCCGTAAGTCATATTTCCATAACCTTTTGGACTTCCTCACATATCCCTTTCCTGCATTCCCAATTATAAAATTATAAGCAGCAATTTATCACCTTGTTTCAATTCTTATTTTGTGATTTTCAAATATTATGTCTCCGACTTTAGATATTTTTATCAAATACTTAAATACTTAATTTAAACATAATGTTACTCCAAGTTTCATCTTTTTCTTAAACATCACTTATTCTCATATTTCTTTCAACTAAATTGCTGATGCCATGTTGTTTTCTATCCTGCATCTTCTTAACATTCATACAGTTTATAATGTTTTTGTAGATAGTCCTTAAACTTTTTTCCAGTCCTCTTCCACTGTCTCTTCTCCCAGGTCTCAAATTCTGCCAGTCATTTCTGCCAATTCCATGTACCGTATTTTTCGCACCATAGGACGCACTTTTTCCCTCCTAAAAAGCAAGGGAAAATGTGTGTGCGTCCTATGGAGCGAATGCAGGGGGGGAGGCAGGCGGGAAAAGCCCCCAAGAGCCGCACACAAGCTCCGTGCGCTCTTGCGGGCTTTTCCACAGGAGGGAGAAGGGACTGACTGGCCGCATCAGTCCCTTCTCCCACCTCCCAGGAAAGCCAGGAGAAGCCGTGCAGCCCTGTTAAAGTGCGCGCGGCTTCTGCCGGTTTTGCGGGAGGTGGGGGAATTCCCCCACCTCCCAGAAAAGCCAGGAGAAGCCGCGCAGCCCCTTTAAAGAGCTCACGGCTTCTGCGGGCTTTTGCGAGAGGTGAGGGAATCCCCCCACCTCCCAGGAAAGCCAGGAGAAGCCGTGCAGCCCTGTTAAAGTGCGCGCGGCTTCTGCCGGTTTTGCGGGAGCTGGGGGAATTCCCCCACCTCCCAGAAAAGCCAGGAGAAGCCGCGCAGCCCCTTTAAAGAGCTCACGGCTTCTGCGGGCTTTTGCGAGAGGTGAGGGAATCCCCCCACCTCCCAGGAAAGCCAGGAGAAGCCGTGCAGCCCTTTTAAAGTGCGCGCGGCTTCTGCTGGTTTTGCGGGAGGTGGGGGAATTCCCCCACCTCCCAGAGAAGCCAGGAAAGCCCTGCGCAGCGTCTCCCGGCAAGGAGACGCTGCGCGGGGCTAAAGGGGAAGGCAAAACAGCGAGCGGGATCCATCCCGCTCGCTGCCTTGCCTCCTTCCATAGCTGCGCGCAACCCCTCCGCAAGGAGAGGCTGCGCGGGGCTAAAGGGGAAGGCAAAACAGCGAGCGGGATCCATCCCGCTCGCTGCCTTGCCTTCTTCCATAGCTGCGCGCAACCCCTCCGCAAGGAGAGGCTGCGCGGGGCTAAAGGGGAAGGCAAAACAGCGAGCGGGATCCACCCCGCTCGCTGCCTTGCCTTCTTCCATAGCTGCGCGCAACCCCTCCGGCTGCTCTTTGGGGCTGGGGGGGGGAAAGATTTTTTTCTTGATTCCCCCCCCTAAAAACTGGGTGCGCCCTATGGTCCGGTGCGCCCTATGGTGCGAAAAATACGGTAGTCTATCAGTTGCGTCTGCCATTCTTCCAGCGTGGGCAAATCTTGGGTCTTCCAATGTTTTGCGATAAGTATTCTTGCTGCTGTTGTTGCATACATAAAAAAAGTTCGGTCCTTCTTTAACACCCTCTGGCCAACCATGCCCAAAAGGAAGGCCTCTGGTTTCTTAGGGAAGGTATACTTAAATACCTTTTTCAACTCGTTATAGATCATTTCCCAGAAAGCCTTAACCCTTGGGCAAGTCCACCAGAGGTGAAAGAATGTTCCTTCAGTTCCCTTACATTTCCAACATTTATTGTCAGGCAAATGATATATTTTTGCAAGCTTGACTGGGGTCATGTACCACCTATAGATCATTTTCATAATATTTTCTTTCAAGGCATTACATGCCGTGAACCTCACCCCGGTGGTCCATAACCTTTCCCAGTCAGCAAACATAATATTGTACCCAATGTCCTGTGCCCATTTTATCATGGCTGATTTAACCGTTTCATCTTGAGTGTTCCATTTTAACAGCAAGTTGTACATTTTTGAAAGTACCTTAGTCTTAGGTTCTAACAGTTCTGTTTCTAGTTTCGATTTTTCCACCTGGAAACCTGTTTTTTTATCCAAGTTAAAAACCTCCCTGATCTGAGCATAGTGTAACCAATCTCGCACTTTATCCTTTAATTTCTCAAAACTCTGCAATCTCGAATATCTCCAACTTTTTCTAATATTTCCCAATATTTCGGCCATTTGGCCTCCATATTGAGTCTTTTCCGAGCCTTAGCTTCCATTGGTGACAACCACCTTGGGGTCTTGTTTTCTAATAAGTCTTTGTATTTTATCCAGACATTAAGTATTGCTTTCCTGACAATATGGTTCTTGAAAGCCTTATGGACTTTTACCTTGTCGTACCACAAATATGCATGCCATCCAAAGGCATTGTTAAACCCTTCCAGATCCAAAACATCAGTGTTTTCAAGAAGCAGCCAATCTTTCAGCCAGCAGAAAGCTGCTGACTCATAATACAGCCTTAAGTCTGGCAGGGGAAACCCCCCTCTTTCCTTAGCATTGGTTAATATTTTAAATTTTATTCTGGGCTTTTTGCTCTGCCAGACAAATTTAGAAATGTCTCTCTGCCACTTCCTGAAACACTCCACCTTGTCCACAATCTGTAGGGTCTGAAACAAAAACAGCATTTTTGGCAGTACATTCATCTTTATAGCAGCAATTCGGCCCAACAAGGAAAGCTTCAATCTTGACCAGCTTTCTAAATCCTTTTTAATTTCTGACCAACACTTTTCATAGTTGTCCTTGAATAAGTTCAAATTTTTGGCAGTCATATTAACCCCTAGGTATTTCACCTTTTTGACCACATTTAAATCTGTCTCTTTCTGAAACCTTTCTGATTCCAAAGTTGTCAATTTTTTTTCCAAGACCTTAGTTTTTTGCTTGTTTAATTTAAATCCCGCCACCCGACCAAACTCATGAATCAATTCTAAAACCCTTTTCGTACTAGATTCTGGCTCCTGTAGTGTCAAAACCAAGTCATCTGCAAAAGCTTTAAGTTTGTACTGTTTGGCTCCGACCTGGTTCCTTCAACCAACCGGTCCCCTCTAATCATATTCAAGAGCACCTCCAGGACCAAAATAAATAACAAAGGGGAGATAGGGCAACCTGGTCGTGTTCCTTTCTCAATCTTAAACTCTTCTGTCACCACATTGTTAACTATCAATTTAGCTTTTTGTTCTGAGTAAATTGCCTCTATACCATTCTCAAACCCCCGTCCCACTCCCATCCCTTCAAGATTTTTCTTCATAAACTTCCATGAGATATTATCAAAGGCCTTCTCCGCATCTATAAAAATCAACACTGCTTTTGTGTTAATGTTCGTTTGCAAAAGTTCCAAGATATCAATGATGTTCCTAGTATTGTCAAACAAATGTCTACCTGGGAGAAAACCTGCCTGATCTTTGTGAATCACTTCATTTAGCACTCTTTTAAATCTATTTGCCAAAATGTTTGCAAAAATTTTGTAATCCACATTTAAGAGAGAGATGGGACAGTAGTTCTTAAGTTGTGTCTTTTCAGTTTCCGATTTGGGTATCAATGTGATGAAAGCTTCTTTCCACGATTCCGGTGCCTTCTTCCCCTCCATAATCTCATTGCAAACCTCCATTAATGTTTGCGTCAGATAATCTTTCAGTGTCTTATAATACTTGGAGGTAAGCCCATCTGGCCCTGGAGACTTGCCCAGTTGCATATTCTGAATGGCACCTTCAATTTCTTGTTGTGTTATTTTATAATTCAAAATTGTCCTATTTTCTTGAGACAGTTTTGGTAATCCATTTCTTCTTAAAAATTGGTCTATCTCAGTCTCTTTTTGCGGCCCTTGCGTGTAAAGTTGTTTGAAGTATCTCTGGAAGCATTTTCTAATTTCCACAGGGTTCTGAATGTTTCTCCCTTCAATCTCTAGGTTAGTAACCGTGTTCAATTTTTGTCTCTTTTTCAACTGCCATGCTAGCAGTTTCCCACATTTGTTTGCCGATTCAAATGTCCTTTGTTTCATTAACTTAATTTTCCACTCAACTTCCTGGTTTATCAATTTGGAATATTGTGCTTGATAAAGTTTAATTTCTCTCAGAATCTCCTGTGACTTTGGTTTCGATCTTAGCTTTTTCTCGCATTCCTTTATTTTCTCCAAAATCTTGTCCTTTTTCTCATTCTGTGCTCTTTTCTTTATCGTATTCTGTTGTATCAGAAACCCCCTCATAACAGCTTTGCTTGCGTCCCAGATTACTCTTTTTTCCACTGTGGTGTTCAAATTTATTTCAAAATAGTCCTTCAAAGTCTTTTGGGCCTTCTGGATAATCTCCTGGTCTCTTAACAAAGTGTCATTCATCTTCCATCTAAAGGAGCCGGTTGGAGTTAGTCTCATATCCATCTTTATTGCGTTATGGTCGGAGCAGGTTTTTGGGCAGATTTCCACTTTCTGGTCTTAGGAGCCAGTCCTCTAGTTATCCATATTTGGTTGATTCTCGTCCATGTCAGTTGGGCTTCAGAAAAGAATGTTCCTTCTCTTCCTAGGGGGTTCTTTGTCCTCCAGATGTCAATCAAGTCCATATTGTCGGTTAGTTCAAAAAAGGTTTTGGGTAGTCTGCCATCTTTTGTCACCCTTTGGCTTTGTGACTTATCCATGTTTGTAGATACCACCCCATTCATATCCCCCATCATAATGATGTTGCTATAGTCCAGATAGTCCAGCATTGTCTCGTGCAGTTTCTTATAAAATTCCGATTTCCCCTCGTTCGGTGCATAAATTCCCAATATCAAAAACTTTTCGCCTTGAGTTTGTATCTCAATTGCCAAAATTCTTCCTTGCTCATCTTTAAATAGGAATTTTGGTGATAGGCTCTCCTTTGCGTATATCACCACTCCTCTTTTCTTAACTCGGTCCGATGAAATAAATTCTTGGCCTAGTCTCTTATTAATTAACACTTTTCTGTGGAGCCTAGTCACATGTGTTTCCTGCAAGCAAATAATGTCCAATTGTTCTTTCTTTAATAAGTGAAATATCCTTCTCCTTTTTTCCGGGGAGTTACAGCCATTAATATTCCAGCTAAAGAGCTGCGGAGACATCCTGGACAGATCTGTTATTCCTTTGGTGGTGGCGTCTCTTTCTTCTGGTCTTCAGGCCCCAAAGGTGTGGGTACAGGCAATGGCCCAGACCCTGGAATTCCTGCAATCCCTTTCTGAAGGTCTTCTCCGTAGTCACTCAGAAACTTTTCTTTGTCCTCGGCTGTTTTGATTTTCACTTTCTTCCCTCTAAATGTAAAAGATAGTCCTTGGGGAAATTCCCACCTGAAAGCTATTGAATTACTCCTCAGCAGTTTTGCTAACTCTGTATAGGTGGATCTGAGATCCAAAAGTTGTTTCGGGATATCTTTGTAAATTTCTGCTCTCCTATCTTGAATTTCAAGTGACTTTTGGTAGTGTGCACTCAATATTTTATCTCTTTCCTCCTTGGATCTCAAAGTAATCAAACAGTCTCTGGGCCTGTCCTTCCTTGCTACTTTTCCAAGTCTGAAGGCACTCACAATTTTAAAGTCCTTATCTTCTTCCAAAGGCCAAAACTTGGAAAATTCTTTTGTCAGGTACTCAGTTAAGTCCCCTTGTTCAAGTTCTAAGATTGACCTCAGTCTCAGATTGTTTTCCTTATCAATCTATCATAGACAGATAAGCCTGCTGTTCACCAATCGGCTTATGCAATGGTTTAACCTCCTCCTTTAATGCTTCAGCTTTTTGGTTAGCTTCCACAGCCAGCTTACCATTTTCTGTGGTGACTTCAAATAGTTTCCCAATTGATTGTGCATTCAGAGCAACTTGTTCAGTTAATTTATTAACACTGGCTGTATTTTGGTCAATCTTAGCTGATTGCTCATACGCTTTTTTATCCAAACTTTCCAATTTTTCAAAAATTTTATCTAATACTGAGGCGGATCCTCCTGCAGCCATACTTTCCAGCAAAGTTTGCTCAGTTTCTTCCTCTTGTGTCCCCAAAATAGCAGGAACAGATGATCTGCAGGCAATTTGAGCCAGGAATATGTCACAGCTCCCCGGCCACCACGATGTATTGGCGCCAGAACTGTGCTCTGAATGCCCTACCAATGTCAGAGAACTCACTGATCCATTGCGCAGCACTAGAAGCCATGATTCTTTAAATTACCTGATCCTAATTTCAGGACTGATTGCCGATGGGGCCTGTGTGTTTTGCCTTTTTCTTTCCTTTTAGGAATAACTTTTCATTTTCTTTTAAAAACAAGGATCATATAAGACTAATATATGATACAAATATATAGACTAAATAAATTTGCAGGAATATCATGTCGTTCCTTGTTGGTGATCAGTGTATGAGTTCTGGGTTCATGAATTGGTATAAATTGAAACAAAAAAGGGTAAACAGCGGAGAACAGAGAACATTCAACATCGCATAGCCGAATTCCTAGTCAGAATCTCTTGTGGCTGTTGGGCTTAGATTAAGTGTGAGTAATAGTCATTTTCCATCTTCTGTTACCAATTAAACTATACAGAGTTGGTCTCCTCATGAAACTGAGTGGAGATTGCCGAGGGAGAGAGTCAGGTTGTGCCCTGGCCAAAGGCCTGGTGGAACAGCTCTGTCTTGCAGGCCCTGCGGAAAGATGTCAAGTCCCGCAGGGCCCTGGTCTCTTGTGACAGAGTGTTCCACCAGAAATGACTGACCTTGCATATGGGGTGGATTCCAGGATTGAGCCAAATCAAATCTATCCCAAATAAAAGCCAAGCAATATGTCAGTTAATATCAGCCAACAAAGGCAGTGAAAACTATTGTAAGGCCTCACATCTAACTTCAGTCCTTCCTTTATCACAAGCATTCATTAACTTTGTTCAGTAATGGATGTGAACCACGTCCCCTTTGCTCTGAGTGGGGTTGGGGTCCGGGGCAGCGATGCAGAGTTAGCACGACTTACCCTAACATGGCAGTGCATTGATGGGGGAGGGGTCAGGTGGTGGGTTTGATGGTTCTGTGTCATCTGCGCCCCGGTCACAGTATGTTGCAATGGCGCACCACTGGTTTCAAGAGAGTCAGGCACCCCTCAGGCATGCTCAAATGTTGGGGGATTGAAGATGCCATACATTTACAATGCTGTTAATTTATACTTCAAGGCTGTCCTCTTGAGGCTGAAACGGAGCACTCTCAAGTCTCTTAGTGAGTTGGGGGGGCGGAGAACTCTGTTCAATAATCTGGAGCTCCATTTCTTCCTGAGGTGATAATTATCTTCTCTCTTCATTGCAGATGGTGATGAATGGCAAGGGAAGAACAAGGGGGACCACAGAATCCACATATCGGAGAAATCAAATAAATATTCAGAGTATGGAGAGAACATCGGCCAGAGCTCCCCGTCCACCTCCCATCAACGAAAGAGCTTCATTCGGAGGGATAGCCTCACTTCACGTGAAAGAATTCACAGAGGAGAGAAATTGTATCACTGCTTAGAATGTGGAATGAGCTTTAATCAACGCATACATCTCACTTGCCATCAAAGAATTCATACAGGGGAGAAACCCTATCAGTGCTTGGAATGTGGAAAGAGGTTTCGTCAGAAGGGGGTTCTCACTACCCACAAAAGAATTCATACAGAGGAGAAACCCTATCAGTGCTTAGAATGTGGAAAGACCTTTAATCAAAGCTCACAACTCACTTCCCATCAAAGAATTCATACAGGGGAGAAACCCTATCAGTGCCTGGAATGTGAAAAGAGCTTCAGTCACAGGCAGAGTCTCACTTCCCATCAAAGAATTCATACAGGGGAGAAACCTTTTCTGTGCCTGGAATGTGGGAAGAGCTTCAGTTGCAACTCAAATCTCACTTCCCATCAAAGAATTCATTCAGGGGAGAAATCCTTTCAGTGCATGGAATGTGGAAAAAGCTTCAGTCACAGGCAGAGTCTCACTTCCCATCAAAGAATTCATACAGGGAAGAAACCATATCAGTGCTTCGAATGTGGGAAGAGCTTCCGTCACAGCCATAGTCTCACTTCCCATCAAAGAATTCATACAGGGGGAAAACCCTATCAGTGCTTGGAATGTGGGAAGAGCTTCAGTCGAAAGGACAGTCTCACCTTGCATCAAAGAATACATACAGGGGAGAAATCCTATCAGTGCTTAGAATGTGGGAAGAGCTTCATTCACAGACAACATCTCACTTCCCATCAAAGAATTCATACCGGGGAGAAACCCTATCAGTGCTTGGAATGTGGGAAGAGCTTCAGTCAGAGGAGCAGTCTCGCTTCCCATCAAAAACTTCATAAAGGAGAGAAACCCTTTCAGTGCTTGGAATGTGGAAAGAGCTTCAGTCGAAAGGACACTCTCACTTTGCATCAAAGAATTCATACAGGGGAAAAATCCTATCAGTGCTTGGAATGTGGCAAGAGCTTCATCCACAGTCGGAGTCTCTATTCCCATCAAAAAGTTCATACAGGAGAGAAACCACATCAGTGCTTGGAATGTGGAAAGAGCTTCAGTGAAAGCAGCAGTCTCACTTTGCATCAAAGAATCCATACAGGGGAGAAACCCTATCAGTGCTTCGAATGTGGGAAGAGTTTCAGTCAGAGCCCCCATCTCATAATCCATAAAAGAATCCATACAGGGGAGAAACCATATCAGTGCTTGGAATGTGGGAAGAGCTTCAGTCAACGCCCCCATCTCATAATCCATAAAAGAATCCATACAGAGGAGAAACCATATCAGTGCTTAGATTGTGGAAAGAGCTTCAGTCACAAACAACATCTCACTTCCCATCAAAGAATTCATACAGGGGAGAAACCCTTTCAGTGCTTGGAATGCAGAAAGTGCTTCAGTCACAGCCAAAGTCTCACTTCCCATCAAAGAATCCATACAGGGCAGAAACCCTTTCAGTGCTTGCAATGTGGAAAGAGCTTCAGTCACAGACATCATCTCACTTCCCATCAAAGAATCCATACTGGGCAGAAACCCTTTCAGTGCTTGCAATGTGGAAAGAGCTTCAGTCACAGCCAAAGTCTCACTTCCCATCAAAGAATCCATACAGGGGAGAAACCCTATCTGTGCTTCGAATGTGGGAAGAGCTTCAGTCACAGATCACATTTCACTTCCCATCAAAGAATTCATACAGGGGAGAAACCCTATCAGTGCTTCGATTGTGGGAAGAGCTTCAGTCAGAGCCACAGTCTCGCTTCCCATCAAATAATTCATACAAGAGAGAAAACCTCTTAGTGCTTGGAATGTGGGAAGAGTTTCAGTCAGAGTGCCACTCTCATGGCCCACCAAATAATTCATACAGAGTTGAAAGCATATCAGCGCATGGAATGTGGATAAAATTTCACTCGTAAAAAAGTCAATTCAAGAACTCACAGCAGGGTGAATGATCAAATGGTAGATTCGGAACCTAGTCCAACTCCCGCCAATGCAGAAATCTCATTTCAAGCCATCCAACTTCTTCTTAAATACCTCCAATGAAGAAGAGTCCACCCCCTCTGAGGGAGTTCCTTTTCACTGCTGGCTCTTACTATCAGAAAGTTCTTCCTGATCTTTAGGAGAAATCTCCTTTTGTGTTGCTTGAATCACCTCTTCAGATTCCTTCAAGACCTTGAGAAGGACTTCTCTAAGTCTGAGAATGTCCAGGGGATTGGACCATGCTCTATATTCGGGGGGAAACCCATGGAGAGGAGTCCGATATAGGGCTTAAGTCATCTAGGAATTGGTCAGATTGTCATAATTACAGACATACTTACTGGTTTGAACAGAAGTGATTCTTATTCCAGGGGAAGTGGTGACTGTGAGATTATAGGCGCTCTCGCCAATATTGTCCAAACGTCCAGTAAAACTTTGACACAGCAGACCAGTAGTTTACCCGCTAAGTTCGACGTATTGGGAGGATAGGTTTAGGGCCGTGTGTTATTGCTTCATTGTATGTGGGGTCCCTATATAGGGAACTTCTTCCTCTAGGTGGGAGGGAGACTGGTCAATTTACCATCAGTTGAATGTAACATTTAAGTCAGATTTTAAAAAAACGGATTTACAGAACAAAAGTCACAGTTTGAAAGGGAGTTATTAAGCTCCAGGGTTAAAATAGTATCTAAAATGTATAACATATTATTTGAGTGGGACACAAAGAATGCAATGATGAAATCATCAATGAGAAGCTGGGCCAGAGATGTAGGACACAACACTGACTTTGCTTTATGGGAACAACTGTGGAAAGTAAATTTAAGGTTTGCAGCTAGCTACATGCTAAGGGAAAACTTCATGAAGATGATGCAGAGGAGTCAATCAAGATCATCAAGGGTCTGAAACCAAGCCTTATGAGGAGGGCTTGAAGGAACGGGGGTGGGGGGGTATCTATTTCAAGTGAAGTTTGCCGAAATCTACACTTGCGACATGGGCTGTCATAAGTCCAGAGTTTCCCGGACATTTCAGCAATTTCCGCCCAGACGCTGCTTACAATTCTGGACATATGGCAACCATATCTGTATACGGTGGTTTTCAAACAGCTTAGTTTCTGAACAACTTTGAACTCAAATGCTGCAAACCTGGAAGTCAGTGTTCCAGCTTGTGAACTTTGCTTCGGAAGCCGAACGTGCTCCTGAGCTTCTGTTTTCACTGTTGCGCTGCTAATTTGCCCCCCCCCCATTGTAATCAAAGCCTTCCATTTCTGATTGCAGTGTTCTCAGGTGATTGTTGTTGTTTTGTCGTTTATTTGTGTCCGACTCTTCGTGACCCCATGGAACAGAGCACGCCAGGCACTCCTGTCTTCCACTGCCTCCCGCAGTTTGGTCAAACTCATGCTGGTAGCTTCGAGAACACTATCCAACCATCTCATCCTCTGTCGTCCCCTTCTCCTTGTGCCCTCCATCTTTCCCAGCATCAGGGTCTTTTCCAGGAAGTCTTCTCTTCTCATGAGGTGGCCAAAGTATTGGAGCCTCAGCTTCACGATCTGTCCTTCCAGTGAGCACTCAGGGCTGATTTTGGAGCTTATATCTGGTGCTTTTGTTTTTGCTAAAAGAAATTGCGTTTTTATTTGGCTTTTTGTGTGTGACTGTGGCTTGTTCTTCATTTAATGTATAAAATCCCCCATCCAAACAATGTCTATCATCAGTGCAGGTAAGAAAAATAAATACCGTATTTTTCGCTCTATAACACGCACCCGACCATAACACGAACGTAGTTTTTAGAGGAGGAAAATCCGTAGGCATGCCACCCATAGGCATTCCCTCCATAACACGCACAGACATTTCCCCTTACTTTCTAGGAGGGAAAAAGTGAGTGTTAAGGTGCAAAAAATAGGGTAATTTTAATCTACAGTACTGTTTTCTTTATTTTGTAGTACAGTACATTGATTATTCCTTTCATTTTATGGATCAGTGGTCTTGTTAGATAGTAAAATTCATGTTAAATTGCTGTTTTAGTTGTTTTTAAAAGTCTGGAATTGATTAATCTGTTTTGCATTACTTTCTTTTTTAAAAATTTATTTTATTTTATTTGGGTTCTGGATATTTTACATACATATATTATCTTCTTACAATTCTTAAATTTCCCATGCAATTTTTAAATTTCCCTCCCTCCCCCCCCCCATACCCATTGGAAGGGTTCAAACAATTACCCTCAGCCACGGGCACAGCAGTTTTGGTTTCCACCGAATGTCTTTTGTTCCAGTAGTTTTTATCCAATCAAGATAGGGGTTCCATCTGTTCCTTATCGTGGTGGACTTGACCTTCCACGTTGTTTCCTGTGACACGACTGCGACAATGTCCGACTGAATAAGTTCAAACAGATAACTATTCCACGCCTCTACTGTCCATTTTTCTCTCTCTTTCCAACCTAAAGCTATCGTTGCCTTTCCCGCTAATATCATAGCTTTGAAGGTAAACTGGTCACCTTCCTCTATTGCAATGTGTAATGGTTCTAGGGGTTGCTCGTGCGTAAGCCGGTGCCAACACCTGGCTGGGTTGCCTAAGTGAACCTTTCCTGTTCGGACAGCCACTCACCCGTGGCTGTCTCAATCGCTGGCAGAATCTGTCAGTGGGCATTTCTTAAACTTATTCCAACAAAGAAGTTCTTTCACGCCCAGTCTCCTCCTACTCTCCCTGCGCGGAAGCCTTCTGCGCAAGGAGGGCGTAGGCAGCGGAGGACCCTTTCTCCCCCGGCTGGTCCCCGGCAAGGAGTCATGTGACCCCCTCTCAGATTCCCCCATCTGTCCCCCTTCTTTACTGGAGCTAAGCTGATTCCCTTCCCCAGAAGATGGGCTGCCTCGCCCAATCCCGGGACGCTCTCTGGGATCCCTCTGGAGCTTGCTCTCTCCCTCCGGCACTGATGGCAGTTCCCTTACACCATGTTTCCAAGTATACCCATTGTCATGAAATCAAAATCTATTGAAATCTTCATTAAAAAAAATTCCTTAATAACCTTTAGGACTTTTTCCCAGAATTCCTTTACCTCTGGGAATTCCCAGTACATATGGGAAAACCATCCCTTGACTTGTTTACAGTGCCAACAACTAGAATTCAATCCTGCTACCATATTAGCAAGCTGGGCTGGAGTTATGTACCATTGTTCCATTTGCTGTTTTCTCATCTCATGTTTCTGGGGCCGTTTCCCCTTCTAGTATAGTGTTAAAAAGTTGTTGTAGTTCCGGGGCCAAAATTTCTACCATTTCCTTATAAAATTCGGCTGTAAAACCTTGTTATGTCATTATTATGCAGTTTTTGTGCATAAGGTTTCATTGGGCTTTCTTGCCTTAAAGTAGCCAGGCATACATCTCGACTCACCCACACTCTTTTCCCTTGGAAACTCAACTCTTTAATTTCCTTCAAAGTCTTGTATACCTGCTGTTGCAGCTTCTCTCTAGAAAATGTAACTATTACATTCCTGGGGGATTTTCTCCCCTTAGGCCCTCGGCAGCAATGGGCTCATTCCACAGCTTCTGCCTTCAGACTAACTCCTTGAGTACTACTACTACTACTAATAATAATAATAATAATTTATTATTTATACTCCGCCCATCTGGCTGGGTTTCCCCAGCCACTCTGGGCGGCTTCCAAGAAAACACTAAAATACAATAACCTATTAAACATTAAAAGCTTCCCTAAACAGGGCTGCCTTCAGATGTCTTCTAAAAGTTTGGTAGTTATTTTTCTCTTTGACATCTGATGGGAGGGCGTTCCACAGGGTGGGTGCCACTACCGAGAAGGCCCTCTGCCTGGTTCCCTGTTACTTGGCTTCTCATACGGAGGGAACCGCCAGAAGGCCCTTGGCGCTGGACCTCAGTGGCCGGGCAGAACGATGGAGGTGGAGCATAGACAGGTTCTCAAAGTTTCTTCCAACTCTTTAGCCTGTATTTCTTCCAGAATTCCGCCCAGAATCGTATTAGCTCTTCTCTGGGGGGGTCCGGCAATTCTGCCCCCTGTTTAGATAGTGTAGTTCCTTTTTTGTTCATTTTCCTGGGCTAGCTCTTTAGCTTGAATTGCTAATTGCTTCACTCCCTTAATTTTGACTCCTTCAAGCATTACAATATATAAATCCTAGTTAAAATATTTTTTAAAACTTCCACCACATTCACCACACGTCTCTTGGTTATATTGCTCGCCTTTACATCTGTTCTTCAATCATTTCTCTTCCTTAGGTTCTTTCGTAATCCGTCAAATCTTTATGTTCTCTCTATTCTTCACAAGGTTAGTCTAAGCACAGCCAAACTTTCGTATTTGAGCCCTGCTTGTATAAATATTCATTTAAGCATTCCCATTGTTTCTGTATTATAGTTTTGGATTTATGCCTTATTAAATCCGTCAATTTTGCTAACTCCAGGTACTCACATAGTTTACTTAACCAGTCCCCTTTTGTTGGGATATAATTTCCTTTCCAATGACTGGCTACCAACATTTTCGCTGCTGTTGTTGCATACAGAAAGATGTTAATTTTGTCTTTGGGGATATGCTTACTCAAGATTCCTAGTAAATATGCTTTTGCCCTACTGATATATGATACTTTCTCAATTTTTTAATCTCTTCATGGATCATCTCCCAAATTTTTTTGATCTCTGGACATGTCCACCACATATGGTATAGAGTGCCTTTCATTCTATTACATCTCCAGCATTTATTACTATTTAATCTATTTGTTTTTGCCAGTCTGTCTGGTACCATATACCATCTGTGGTGCATCTTCATATAATTCTCTCTTAATGAATACTAAGCTGTAAAATTTATATTTTCCCCCCAAAACTTTTTCCAATCTTCAGAATCAATTGTATATCTTAAATCCCATTCCCACTTTAGAATATTCTCTCCTTTGACTTCTTGATCTGGGAGGACTTTATCTAATAATTATATATTTTGGGGTGTTTTTTGATTATTTTGTAAAACCTCTCTTTCTAATTTTGATATTTTATTCCCAAATCCCACAGTTTTTATATCTTTCTCATATGTAGCCTTAAGTTGGAAATATTCTAACTAATTTATTCCCAGTATTTTGAGTTCTTCGTATTCTTTTAATTTGATATTTTCATTCATTCCTTCTGCTAAATCTCTATAAGTTGGCCAGGCATTATTTTTTTTAATGTCGAGGTTGCCTCTATTGGAGAGGTCCACCATGGAGTTCTTTCTATAATTCTCTATTTCGTTCTCTCCCATACCTCAAATAGGGCCTTTCTCACAAAGCAGTTCTGAAATCCTTTATGCAATTGTATTTTCCCATAGAATAAATATCCATGCCAACCCTATATTTTGTCCCTTGACTCAAGCTTTGTGAATATAATAGCTGCCGAATGACAAAGATAAAATACTGCGGTTGATAAAAGCTAATACCCTTGCTGGTACCTTTCCCAGGAAAATCAGAGGCTCACTATGTCAGGTTCCTATTGGAAGACCGGACAAATGCTAGAACATTAGCAGTGGCAAAGTTTCTATCGGTGGTTGCAAGAACAAATAATCCCTATATTCTGAACAAAATGCTTGTTTAACATGGAGGTAGGCTGTATGAATTGTGTATTGCTTTGTAACTATTTGTTGGGTCTCTGGACTGTAATAAAGATTGATGATGATATTTTGTCCCAGCCTTCTAGTTCCAAAACTTCAGTATCTTTTAGTAACATCCACTCTTTCATCCAACTCCAGCACGCTGCTTCAAAATATCTTCTTAAATCTAGGACTGCAAATGCCCCCGTTTCGTTTGGCCCCATCATTATTTCTGATTTTATTCTGGCTTTCTTCCCTTGCCATATAAAATTGGCAAGGTCTCTTTGCCAGCTTTTAAAATATTTTGTCCCAATTATTATTGGGATAGTTTAAAATAAAATAGGATTATCTTTCTGTGTGAACGTAAACAATGATCCTTGGAGACTCTGGCAGAAGTTGAACAAACAAGAAAGATTATTTTACAGAACAAAGTTGAAAAAAGCAAAGGATGTGTCAGGAGATAGATAATGCTCTTTCAGGAAACAGTAAACCTATTAATAAATTGTACTAAATTTGGTGTGCGTTATAGGCTTCTAAACAAAGTAGCAAATGCACAGCTTCTTTTAAACTTCTGTTGCTTCTTTTAAGTTATTCCTCTTCGATGTTACAGGTGTCTAGAGAGCATGGCCAATGCTGAGCTTATTTCCAGTTATTTCACTTCAGCTCCTTAATTTAGCTGTTGCAGCTTAATATTTTGATTCTTAAACAAGGTGGTACTTTCTGTCAGTTTCCACGCTCCTGAGGTACTTCTGACAGTATAGAAGACCCAGGGGGTCACCACACCCTTCGTAACTGGCTTGGGATTCTTCTCTTTCTAGAAGATCTTTCCCTTCCTGACTGAAATGAGACCAAAGTAGACAGTATCCTCACAGCTTCTACTTCTACTACTGAAGCTGATGGAAGGCACTCCGGGCCACTGAGGCTGCCTGAGCCTCGAGCGACAGCAAAGGCTCCAGGAGTACCCCCAAGCTGTGAACCTGCTCCTTTGGAGGAAACGTGACCCCGTGAAGAGCAGGTGGCCTAGGGAACCACCGACTATCAGTGCCTTGGTCTTATCTGGATTGAGCTTAAGTTTGTTGGCTCTCCAGTCCATTACCAAGGCAAGACACTGGTCCAGCACTTCCACTGCCTCACCTGCAGATGTGAAGGAGAAACAGAGCTGAGTGTCATCAGCATACTGCTGACAACGTACTCCAAACCTCCAGATAAGCCCACCCAGCAGTTTCATGTAGATGTTGAACAACCTGGGGGATAGGCTTGAGCCCTGAGGAACCCCACATTGAAGGTTCCATGGGGCTGAAAATCACTCCCCATGTACCACCTGGCTTACTTCTGACCTGGCTTATTTCTCAGCAGATGTGCCGACTTGAATAAAATAATAGGAGGGCCCAGGCAATCACTGTCCAGCAGAATTGATCATATGATGCCGTGCACACACACTATTTGAATGGCAGTGCCAGTTTGGGGGTGCCAGGACCCCACAAATATTTTATTGGCAAAGCCGATCAGCCCCTAGGAGTTGGCTCTTGTGCGTCAGAACCGCAAAGGGCTGGGCTGCAGATTCTTCCACCCGGATCTCTGCAACTACTGAGAAGAGTTGAGTGCTGACCATTCCTGGCTCCCTGGAGCAGTCCTTGTTTCTGCTAATAAAGAGTTAGCTTCACATGCTCTCTGTGATTTTTGCTGGCTGGCTCTAGGATTCCATGAATCCAACCCCCGTGGAGGAAGGGGGTGCGGTGGGAATAGGACCCCCACCCCCCGCTTTACTTCAAGTAGATTCCTGTGCAGGAGGAAGATGCCAAGGCAGCTCTGGAGCCCCTCCAGGAAATTCTCTGCCAGCGTCCCCAACCGTCCCCTGGCAATGCTTGGCTGGGCTTCCCTCCCACACCCTCTTCCTCCCAGTCTAATGGATGAGATGATGCCACACACCCCTCACCATTTTAATGTCAATCAACTTTTTTTGGAAGAGGGACAATGGAACCGTGGCCCCTGGGAGTTGGCTCCTGAGCCTCTTTCCACCCCCTCCCTGGGGAGTCAACCCTGAGGGCCCTCTTTGGTGATGGGGACCCTCATCTGAAGGAAAAGGGAGGTCGGGGTTCAAATCCCCACAACGGGGTGAGCTCCCGTTGCTGTGTCCCAGCTTCTGCCAACCTAGCAGTTCAAAAACATACCAGTGCAAGCAGTTGTGGCATTTCTGTGCACTCTGGTTTTCACCAATGTGCTGTACCCCGTCGTGCCAGAAGCGGTTTAGTCCTGCTGGCAACGTGACCCGGAAAAGCTGTTTGGGGTCAAACGCCAGCCCCCTCGGCCTGACAGCGGAGACGAGCGCCCCAACCCCACTGTCGCCTTTGACTGGATGTAACCGTCCAGGGGTCCTTTACCTTTTGAATGTTCCAGTGTTATTGTGCGTGGGGGGAGGGTAATCTCCTGGGGGGGAGGGGCTTCATCCTGCCAGGCAAGCCCTGCAGGTGTTGGGTTCCCACTTTGCAGCTGGATTGCATAGATCCGGGGCCCAGTAAGGGCCCTTTTTGGGGGCCCCTCCCTTCCCCATCACTGCATCTTCATCTCTTTGTCCTCTCTGCCCATCCGCCTCCCTTGCTTGCTCCTCCGGGAGTCTATTTCTGCGAGTCAGGCGGGGGTGCCACCCCCCCTCTATGATGGGGGGGGGCAGTTCTTCCCTGTTCAGTTCTTCCTGTACTGGATCCTCAGGGATCCTGCACCTCAGCCCACAAGACCCCTTTTCTGCAAGGTGGTTCTTTGGCCACTTCTTCCCCGCCTCTGGTTTACAGAAAGCTGCGAAATCTGCACATTCCCAGAGTATGGGGGATTTTCAAAACTGTGGTTATGTTTGGTGTGGGGGAAGAAAGGGGGGGGAGCTGTCTGCGGACAAATGTCCAGGGGTCCTTCACCTTCGCCTTCCCTTTGGTGGGCATCGCACTTCAGTTTCCGCAAAGGGGCCCCTGGGGGTGCAGGGCAGGGGAGCATCTCTTGGCCCCCCAGGGAAAGAGAAATGCGGGTGGAGGGGGGAGAGACTTCCAAGGAAACCCTGCAGGTCCCCAACTTCGCAGCCGGATCCCTCGTACCCTGCCGGTGGGTCCCAGGGAAGGCGCTTCCAGGAAAGGCCCTTTAACATTCAATTATTTAGTCATTTCAAAGTAGGGATCCAGATGCACACGGCAGAATGGTACCCGGGAACCCCCCCACCTCCCTTGTAGTCAGTCTGCATAAGATGGGGGGGGGCCTTGATGCAGAGTCCTTGGCCCAGATGGAGAAGGGAGGGCAGCCCCTAGAGCGCAGAAGCAGGCAGGGAGAGGGAGGGGCGGTCTGGGTGCCCTCGGCTTGCCAAGGGTTAAAAGGAGCAGAGCTGGATTCCTAGAGAGGACAGGAAGGGGAGGGCGGGGGAGGGCAAGGTCCTCCCGAGCAGAAGCCCCTCCCTGCCCAGTCCCTTCCTGCCAGCAAAGAGGAGGCTGCTTTGTTCTCTCTGCTTTGCAAAAACTTCCTCGGTGCCCCTCCTGGAATCCGGTGAGTCTCTTCTCTCTTCCCCCTTGGGGTGCAGCGGGGAGAAGGGGGGTCCCAGGGCTGCAAGGGAGGAGACATCCCCACCCCGTTCAGCTCATGCATGGGGGGGGGAGACCCCCAAGTCAGGGAGCAGAGGGTCCTGCCCCCAATTCCTCTCTGCCAAGCCAGGGAGGGGCTGAGTGTCCAGCAGGTCTGCGACTCTCTTCTTCCTTTGGATCAAGATGCTGCCTTCCTTGTTGGGGGAGTCTCCTTCTTTGGAGGTCTTTAAGCAGAGGCTTGACAACCATATGTCAGGAGTGCTCTGATGGTGTTTCCTGCTTGGCAGGGGGTTGGACTCGATGGCTCTCGTGGTCTCTTCCAACTCTAAGATTCTGTGATTCTATGATTCTATCCAGCCTTGCTCAGCTCAACATTTTTAGAAAGACTCATGCCCCTCCTGCCTTGGCAAGACACTGGGGTGAAGCTGCCATGTCATCAGCATCCTGTGTGAATGATAACAACAACAACAAAACAACAACAACAACAATAATATTTACCTGCTACCCAGTTGACTGGGTTTTCCCAGACACTCTGGGCGACTTCCAGCACATATAATATACAGGGCTGCCTTCAGGTGTCTTCTAAAGGTCACAGAGTTACTCATCTCCTTGACATCTGATGGGAGCGTGTTCCACAGGGAGGGGGCCACTACCAAGAAGGCCCTCAGCCTGCTTCCCTGTAACTTCTCTTCTTGCACTGAGGGAACCACCAGAAGGCCCTTGGTGCTGGACCTCAGTGTCCAGGCTGAATGATGGGGGTGGAGATGCTCCTTCGGGTATCCTGGGCCAAGGCCGTTTAGGGCTTTAAAGGTCAGCACCAACACTTTGAAAGTAGATCCTTTAGGAGCGGTCTTACATGGTTCCAGCAGCCACTCCCAGTCACCAGTCTAGCCTCCGCATTCTGCAGAACACTAAGTGAATGACACAGAAGTTGCTGCAGACTAAAGTTAGAAAAGCTTTAATTGCTACATATGGTATAAGGAAACATGATATGGAATTAAGGGAAATGATGGTGTTGACCTGGAGTGGTTACAAAATTTCTGGTCTCTCCCCGAGTGCCATGGGCCCTGCTCCAAAGAGAGCTTCTCTAAAGAAAGCACACCCAAAAATCACTCCATTTTGCGTGAATAAGGAAAATGAGGAGGTGGCTAAGAAACAGCAGGAGCCAGATCCTATTCCCAGCCTTCTAGGGTCTCTCAGCAGCTCTAATGAGGAACAGAAAGAGGTTTGGGGCCCAGCCAGCTCAACTGCTAAGGCATCTCTTGCACTGAGACGTGGGGGCACCTACATGTAATAGCTACTCGGCTGTATTCTGCCCATGCTCTGGGGCTGCAGTTTTCAGGCTTGGGGACAGAATTGTGCCTGGTTTTTGCACCAAGTTCTATCCATAAGCCCCACTGAGTTCAATGGGGTCCACTCTCAGGTCACTAGTGTGCATACCATGCCATCCTTAAGAAGTGGGGTGAGGTGCAAACAGATTAAGTTGGAATCACTGGAGATGTTTCAAATGGGGTTTCTGTCGGGAAGGGGCTGCCCCATTTGTGCTTCTGCAGGAGCAGGGGAATATCTAGGGCAGGAGAATCCCTGCAGGGCCTCTGAGGCTCCCTTTGCTTCTTCCTCTCTCCCAGGGCCCTGCAGCTTGTGGTGGCTTCTCGACTCCTCAGGAAGGATGAGAGAGACTGAATCTGTAAACCGGACGAGGATGGAAGGGGGAAGATGGACAGTTGACCTGGCCAGGTTGTCTCCTGCATCCCTCCTCACAGCCTCTGAGTGTTGCCTCCCAGGGACCTCCAAGAGATCTGGTGAGTCCCAGGGGAGGGGAGATGAAGAGGTATTGCGGCTTGTGTATCATTCGTGAACAGTCTCTCACCTCTCCAGTCTGCCTTCCAACTCCGTCAAGACCCGGATGAGAGGGGGGGGGGTGCGCCGACACTTTTTCAGAACATAAAGAAACAGAAACAGTAGTTTGCTGCCACCACTTCCTTATCTTAGAACAGCCCTGAAAAGTAAGCTAAGGAAGGAGATTATTCTCCAGTTTTTCCAGACTGCCCCACACTGTGTCACTTTTCTGTGTCACAGACAGAAATCCACCAGGCTCTGGTAGGCGACTAAGCGGTCAGGTACTGGTTTGGCTTCCCCGGCAGAAAGGCATAAGAGACAGTAACAGGGAAAAGTCCTTTTTCCAGAATTTTTTAAAAACCAAGATTATTCAAATTTTTCAATATCACTAACTACAGAACATACTCACAACGAGAATGAAAGTGTGAAACAGAACTGTTCTCCGCATTCCTGGCATCAGGGCAAGTCCTCTTTGCAAGACAATGGTCTCACATGGCAAGGTATGTTAGGGAATTGCAAGTTGGCTTCCTTAGGATTTATCCCCTTTGAACCCACATGGATTCAAAACTCAAAAGCCAATCAGTTCTTTAGATTAATTAGCAACTCGCCAATGGTTAGATAGAAGAACAATAACTCAGGCTTCTTAGGAGCCTCGACAGCCGAATCCTGTTTATCAAAAGGCCTTGAAGATGAAAAGCATTCCCAAAGCCAGACCAGATTCTTTGAGTTGTAAATTAAGCTTCATAACCTTTTTCACACAGAAAGGGCATCTAAGATAGCCAGGTGTCAAGACTACAAATCAGCTAGGAACTTCCTTCCTGCAGATGGAGAAGATAACTTATTCACACTCTTTGAGACAGAAAGTCTGCAATTAAAGAAGCAGATCATAGAATCATAGAATCATAGAGTTGGAAGAGACCACAAGGGCCATCGAGTCCAACCCCCTGCCAAGCAGGAAACACCATCAGAGCACTCCTGACATATGGTTGTCAAGCCTCTGCTTAAAGACCTCCAAAGAAGGAGACTCCACCACACTCCTGGGCAGCAAATTCCACTGTCGAACAGCTCTTACTGTCAGGAAGTTCTTCCTAATGTTTAGGTGGAATCTTCTTTCTTGTAGTTTGGATCCATTGCTCCGTGTCCGCTTCTCCGGAGCAGCAGAAAACAACCTTTCTCCCTCCTCTATGTGACATCCTTTTATATATTTGAACATGGCTATCATATCACCCCTTAACCTCCTCTTCTCCAGGCTAAACATGCCCAGCTCCCTTAGCCGTTCCTCATAAGGCATCGTTTCCAGGCCTTTGACCATTTTGGTTGCCCTCCTCTGGACACGTTCCAGTTTGTCAGTGTCCTTCTTGAATTGTGGTGCCCAGAACTGGACACAGTACTCCAGGTGTGGTCTGACCAGAGCAGAATACAGTGGCACTATTACTTCCCTTGATCTAGATGCTATACTCCTATTGATGCAGCCCAGAATTGCATTGGCTTTTTTAGCTGCCGCATCACACTGTTGGCTCATGTCAAGTTTGTGGTCAACCAAGACTCCTAGATCCTTTTCACATGTACTGCTCTCAAGCCAGGTGTCACCCATCCTGTATTTGTGCCTCTCATTTTTTTTGCCCAAGTGCAATACTTTACATTTCTCCCTGTTAAAATTCATCTTGTTTATTTTTGCCCAGTTCTCTAATCTGTCAAGGTCGTTTTGAAGTGTGATCCTGTCCTCTGGGGTGTTAGCCACCCCTCCCAGTTTGGTGTCATCTGCAAATTTGATCAGGATGCCCTTGAGTCCATCATCCAAGTCGTTGATAAAGATGTTGAATAAGACCGGGCCCAAGACAGAACCCTGTGGCACCCCACTAGTCACTCTTCTCCACATTCCAAGAATTCTACAGTGTTTGGCTCTCCCATAATGCTCTTCTTTAGCATGAGCCAAAGTTTTACCTTAACTAAGAGCCAGTGTGGTGTTCTGGTTAAGAGCGGTAGACTTGTAATCTGGTGAACCGGGTTCGCGTCTCCACTCCTCCACCTGCAGCTGCTGGGTGACCTTGGGCCAGTCACACTTCTCTGAAGTCTCAGCCCCACTCACCTCACAGAGTGTTTGTTGTGGGGGAGGAAGGGAAAGGAGAATGTTAGCCGCTTTGAGACTCCTTCGGGTAGTGATAAAGCGGGATATCAAATCCAAACTCCTCCTCCTCCTCCTCTTCTCCGATTTCCCAACTTCATTACAAACTCTTTATTGGTAATATATAGAGATAAATTGAGGATTTTTACAATTTTATAACATGCAGATAAAATTATGTGTTGTGAAACCAGAGAGAGGAGCTGGGGGAAGTCTTGGGGGTGGGGAGGGATTTTTTTTTCTTTTTTAAGGGGAAATGGGGGGGAATAATGTGGATGATGTATTTTTGTTAAAATTGTTATGTTGGAATTCCTAATAAAAACATGTATTTTTCTTTTAAAAAAGGAATTAAGGGGAAAGATGGTGTTGACCTGGAGGGGTTACAAAATTTCTGGTCTCTCCCCGAGTGCCACGGGCCCTGCTCCAAAGAGAGCTTCTCTAAAGAAAGCGCAACCAAAAATCACTCCATTTTGCGTGAATAAGGAAAATGAGGAGGTGGCTAAGAAACAGCAGGAGCCAGATCCTATTCCCAACCTTCTAGGGTCTCTCAGCAGCTCTAATGAGGAACAGAAAGAGGTTTGGGGCCCAGCCAGCTCAACTGCTAAGGCATCTCTTGCACTGAGATGTGGGGGCACCTACATGTAATAGCTACTCGGCTGTATTCTGCCCATGCTCTAGGGTTGCAGTTTTCAGGCTTGGGGACAGGATGGTGCCTGGTTTTTGCACCAAGTTCTATCCATAAGCCCCACTGAGTTCAATGGGGTCTACTCTCAGGTCACTAATGTGCATACCATGCCAGCCTTACGAAGTGGGGTGAGGTGCAAACAGATTAAGTTGGAATCGCAGTAGATGTTTCAAATGGGGTTTCTTTTGGGAAGGGGCTGCCCCATTTGTGCTTCTGCAGGAGCAGGGGAATATCTAGGGCAGGAGAATCCCTGCAGGGCCTCTGAGGCTCCCTTTGCTTCTTCCTCTCTCCCAGGACCCTGCAGTTTGTGGTGGCTTCCCGACTCCTCAGGAAGGATGAAAGAGACTGAATCTGTAAACCTAGCGAGGATGGAAGGGGGAAGATGGACAGTTGACCTGGTCAGGTTGTCTCCTGCATCCCTCCTCACAGCCTCTGAGCGTTCCCTCCCAGGGACCTCCGAGAGATCTGGTGAGTCCCAGGGGAGGGGAGATGGGGACATGGATGGATGGGGCTGGAGAGGTACTGGGGCTTGCTCATTTTGGGGGTGGGGGGAGGCAGGCGGGCGGATGGAGTTTGAGAAGGTGGGCACCTTTTTGGGCTCCTCCACCTGCCTTCCAGCGCCTTTGACATCTGCAGGCAATTTGAGCCAGGAATACGTCACAGCTCCCCGGCCACCGCGATGTATTGGTGCCAGTACTGTGCTCTGAATACCTTACCAATGTCAGAGAACTCACTGATCCATCGCGCAGCACTAGAAGCCATGATTCTTTAAATTACCTGATCCTAATTTCAAGATTGACTGCAGATGGGGCCTCTGTGTTTCACCTTTTACTTTTCTTTTAGGAATAACTTTTCATTTTCTTTTAAAAACAAGGATCATATAGGACTAATAAATGATACAAATATGTAGACTGAGTCTTCTCAGTCTTCTCATATGATTCTCAAAACTAGTAGAAGTAATTTGCAGGAATTTCTATAACATATGGTTCATCGTTAGTGGTCAGTGTATCAGTTCTGAGTTCATGAATTGGTTTAAATTGGGCGGGGGGAGGAGGAGAGATAGGAGAGAACAGAGCAACAGAACAAGTGACTGATCCATTGCACAGCACTAGAAGCTGATCCTAAATTCTTAAATTACCTGATCCTAATTTCAGGATTGACTGCAGGTGGGGCCTCCGTGTGTTGCCTCATTATCTTTTCTTTTTGGAACAACTTTTTATTGCTTTTAAAAGCAAGGATTATAGGACTAATAAATGATACAAATGTATAGACTCATTCTTCTCATGTCATTTGAATATCTCAAAACTTGCAGAATAAATTTGCAGGAATAACATGTCGTTCCTCGTTGGTGATCAGTGTATGAGTTCTGAGTTCATGAATTGGTATAAATTTAAACAAAAAAGACAGCGGAGAACAGAGAACATTCAACTTTGCATAGCCGAATTCCTAGTCAAAAGCTCTTGTGGCCGTTGTGCTTAGATTAAGTGTGAGTAATAGTCATTTTCCATCTTACGTTACTAATTAAACTATCCTTATTTTTCGCTCTATCGGACACACTTTTTCCCCTCCAGAAATGAAGAGGAAATGTTTGTGCGTCCTATGGAGCGAATGCAGGCTTTCGCTGAAGCCTGAAGGGCGATAGGAGTCGGTGCGCAGCGGGGGTTGGCGCTGCACACCCGTGCTTCAGGCTTCAGGCTGCTATCTGCAAGCCTTCGGAGCCTGGCGGGAACTCCTGCCGCGCTCAAAAGGCTTGTGGATAGCTGCCTGTTCTGGGGACGGAGGCTAAAAACGAAGCCAAGAGAGCTAGCGGGATCCATCCCGCTCGCTGTCTTGGCTTCTGCCAAAGCTGCCCGCAGCCTCTCCCGGCTGGAGAGTTTGCGTGCGACTAAAGAGGAAGCCAAGACAGCCAGCAGGATGGATCCCACTCACTGTTTTGGCTTCTTTGCTCTTTGGGGCTGGGGGGGATATTTTTTTTTCTTTATTTCCCCCCAAAGACTCGGTGTGCCCTATGGTCCGGTGCACCCTATGGAGCTAAAAATACGGTATACAGAGTTGGTCTCCTCATGAAAATGAGAGGAGATTCAAAGCGAAGAAAGATATTTAGAAAAAAGTTTAAATTTAGACCAAATTTAGATTGAGGCAACAGCTGATGGGGAGTGTGCAGGTGAAGATGTTCCTGCTTGTTTCAGAGGAGGCAGGGACGTTGCTGGATCCCGACAAGAGAGCTTTGCGTAAGGAAGTCAAGGAGGAGAATTGTGGGATCATGGACCCTCTCATTAAACATTAATTTTCAAATTCCATACATACCTCTATTTCGGGGTGGCCAACTTCCAAGAGACTGCAATCTACTTGCGAGTGATATACCCCTGTTTTTGAGGGGTTCAGGTCAAAGTTGTTGAGCTTTTATTAGCAACTCACCAAAGGAGCGCTGGGGGGAGGGGACAGCCCCCAGCCTCGGTTTGTAAGCCCTGTCTTCCATTCACCAACAATGGAGGGAGGATCCGGGAGGGGGCCAGCGATTGACCAAAACCTCGCAAGGATCTGCCAGTAGATTGTGATCGACCTGTTGGACACCCCTGCTCTATTTGATGAACCTCCACTATTTAGAAGGAGACCAACAGCATCTGGGATTCTAACATCCACACCGTGAGCCCTGAATGGAGGGATATCAACTGTTTTCTCTGTGAATATTCTTCGTCTTGTCATGCCTTTTAAAACAATGACCAGGCTTGTCTGAACCACCCAGGCCTTCTTAAATGTGGGCTTGAGAGTTTTTAGGGACGTTGAAGTAACTTCTGTCAGGTTTGTTGTTTTGGCTTCTGTTTGCATTTGATTGACCAAAGAGATGACTGACCTTGCATATGGGGTGGATTCCAGGATTGAGCCAAATCAAATCTATCCCAAATAAAAGCCAAGCAATATGTCAGTTAATATAATAATAATAATAATAATAAATTTTATTTATATCCCGCCCTCCCCAGCCGAGCCGGGCTCAGGGCGGCTAACAACAGTCAAATAACAATCAAATAATAACACATTCTAAAAATATTTCATTATAAAAATTAGTTAAAATCAAATTGATGGCAACCGATTAAACAAAATTCTGTGCAGGTTTGCCGGAGGAGGGAGTCAGGCTGCGCCCTGACCAAAAGCTTGGCGGAACAACTCTGTCTTGCAGGCCCTGCGGAAAGATGTCAGATCCCGCAGGGCCCTAGTCTCTTGTGACAGAGCATTCCACCAGGTTGGAGCTGCAGCCGAGAAGGCCCTGGCTCTAGTTGAGGCCAGCCTAACCTCTCTGAGGCCTGGGACCTTGAGGGTGTTATTATTTGTAGACCGTAGGTTTCTCTGTGGGGCATACCAGGAGAGGCGGTCCCGTAGGTACGAGGGTCCTAGGCCGTATAGGGCTTTAAAGGTTAAAACCAGCACCTTAAACCTGATCCTGTACTCCACCGGGAGCCAGTGCAGCTGGTATAGCACCGGATGAATGTGATCCCGCAGCGAAGCCAACAAAGGCAACGTAAACATCTAACTTCAGTCCTTCCCTTATCACAAGTATTCATTAACTTTGTTCAATGATGGATGTGAACCACGTCCCCTTCGCTCTGAGTGGTGTTGGGGTCCGGGGCAGCAATGCAGAGTTAGCACGACTTACCCTAACATGGCAGTGCATTGATGGGGGAGGGGTCGGGTGGTGGGTTTGATGGTTCTGTGTCATCTGTGCCCCGGTCACAGTATGCTGGCAGCGTGGCCCATTGGTTTCAAGAGAGTCAGGCACCCCTCAGGTGTGCTGAAATGTTGGGTGATTGAAGATGCCACACATCTACAATGCCGTTAAGTTAGACTTCAAGGCTGTCCTCTTGAGGCTGAAACGGAGCACTCTCAAGTCTCTTAGTGAGTTGGGGGGGCGGGGAACTCTGTTCAATAATCTGGAGCTCCATTTCTTCCTGAGGCGATAATTATCTTCTCTCTTCATTAAAGATGGTGATGAATGGGAAGGGAAGAACAAGGGGGACCACAACAGAATCCACATATCAGAGTATGGAGAGAACATTGGCCAGAGCTCCCAGTCCACCTCCCATCAACGAAAGAGCTTCATTCGGAGGGATAGCCTCACTTCACATGAAAGAATTCACAGAGGAGAGAAATTGTATCACTGCAGAGAATGTGGAAAGAGCTTCAGTCGAAAGGATAATCTCACTCGCCATCAAAGAATTCATACGGGGGAGAAACCCTATCAGTGCTTTGAATGTGGAAAGAGGTTTCGTCAGAATGGGGATCTCACTACCCATCAAAGAATTCATTCAGGGGAGAAACCCTATCAGTGCTTAGAATGTGGAAAGAGCTTTAATCAAAGCGCACAACTCACTTGCCATCAAAGAATTCATACAGGGGAGAAACCCTATCAGTGCTTAGAATGTGGAAAGAGCTTTAATCAAAGCGCACAACTCACTTGCCATCAAAGAATTCATACAGGGGAGAAACCCTATCAGTGCCAGGAGTGTGAAAAGAGCTTCAGTCACAGGCATACTCTCACTTCCCATCAAAGAATTCATACAGGGGAGAAACCCTTTCAGTGCCTGGAATGTGGGAAGAGCTTCAGTCACAGGCAGAGTCTCACTTCCCATCAAAGAATTCATTCAGGGGAGAAATCCTTTCAGTGCTTGGAATGTGGAAAAAGCTTCAGTCAGACGCAGGGTCTCACTTCCCATCAAAGAATTCATACAGGGAAGAAACCATATCAGTGCTTCGAATGTGGGAAGAGCTTCCGTAACAGCGATAACCTCACTACCCATCAAAGAATTCATACAGGGGAGAAACCCTATCAGTGCCTGGAATGTGGGAAGAGCTTCAGTCGAAAGGACAGCCTCACTTTGCATCAAAGAATACATACAGGAGAGAAACCCTATCAGTGCTTTGAATGTGGGAAGAGTTTCAGTCAAAGCCCCCATCTCATAATCCATAAAAGAATCCATACAGGGGAGAAACCCTATCAGTGCTTGGAATGTGGGAAGAGCTTCAGTCAACGCCCCCATCTCATAATCCATAAAAGAATCCATACAGAGGAGAAACCCTATCAGTGCTTGGATTGTGGAAAGAGCTTCAGTCACAGACAACATCTCACTTGTCATCAAAGAATTCATACAGGGGAGAAATCCTTTCAGTGCTTGGATTGCGGAATGAGCTTCAGTCACAGCCACAGGCTCACTTCCCATCAAAGAATCCATACGGGGCAGAAACCCTTTCAGTGCTTGCAATGTGGAAAGAGCTTCAGTCACAGCCAAAGTCTCACTTCCCATCAAAGAATCCATACAGGGGAGAAACCCTATCAGTGCTTGGAATGTGGGAAGAGCTTCAGTCGAAAGGACAGCCTCACTTTGCATCAAAAAGTTCATACAGATCAGAAACCCTATCAGTGCTTGGAAAGTGGAAAGAGCTTCAGTCAAAAGACCAAGCTCACTTTGCATCAAAAAGTTCATACAGGGGAGAAACCCTATCAGTGCTTGGAATGTGGGAAGAGCTTCAGTCAGAGCCAGAGTCTTGCTTCCCATGAAATAACTCATACAAGAGAGAAAACCTCTTAGTGTTTGGAATGATCTTTAGGAGAAATCTCCTTTTGTGTTGCTTGAATCACCTCTTTAGATTCATTGAAGAACTTGAGAAGGACTTATGTAAGTCTGAGAATGTCCAGGGGATTGGACCATGCTCTATATTCAGGGGGGAATCCATGGAGAGGAGTCCGATATAGGGCTTAAGTCATCTGGGCATTGGTCAGATTGTCATAATTACAGACATACTTACTGGTTTGGACAGAAGTGATTCTTCCAGGGGAGGTGGTAACTGTGAGATTACAGGTGCTCTTGCCAATATTGTCCAAACGTCCAGTAAAACTTTGACACAGCAGACCGAATGTTTACCCGCTGAGGTTGATGTATTGGGAGTTTAGGTTTAGGGCCGTGTGGTATTGCTTAATTGTATGTGGGGTCCCTATAAAGGGAATTTCTTCCTCTAGGTGGGAGGGAGACTGGTCAAGTTACCATCAGTTGAATGCAACATTTAAGTTAGATTTTAAAAAATGGAATTGCAGAACAAAACTCACAGTTTGAAAGCTTGTATATATGCTAAGGGAAAACTTCAAATGAAGTTTGCCGAAATCTACGCTTGCGACATGGGCTGCTATATGTCGAGATTTTCCCGGACATTTCAGCAATTTCCGCCCAGACGCTGTTTACAATTCTGGATGTATGGCAACCATGTCTATATACAGTGGTACCTCGGTTCTCAAACAGCTTAGTTCCTGAACAACTTTGAACTCGAATGCTGCAAACCTGGAAGTCAGTGTTCCAGTTTGCGAACTTTGCTTCGCAAGACGAACGTGCTCCTGAGCTTCTGTTTTCACTGTTGCGCTGCTAATCTGCGCCCCCCCCCCATTGTAATCAAAGCCTTCCATTTTCAATTGCAGTGTTCGGAGGTGATATTTGGAGCTTATATCTGGTGCTTTTTTTTTTGCTAAAAGAAATTGTGTTTTTATTTGGCTTTTTCCTTTTTGTGACTGTGGCTTGTTCTCTGTTTTTGATTGATTGTGTGACTGCGGCAATGTATAAAAGCCCCCCATCCAAACAATGTCTATCAATCAGTGCAGGTAAGAAAAAATAATAATTTGAATTTGAATCTAAAGTACTGCCTTCTTTCTTTTATAGTACAGTACATTGATTATTGCTTTCATTTTATGGATCAGTGCTCTCGTTAGATAGTAAAATTCATGTTAAATTGCTGTTTTAGGAGTTGTTTTTAAAAGTCGGATTGATTAATCTGTTTTGCATTACTTTCTTTATTTAAAATTTATTTTATTTTATTCGAGTTTAGGATTTCTTACATACATATATTATGTTCTTACAATTTTTAAATTTTCTCATACAATTTTTAAATTTTAAATTATACCCATTGTCATGAAATCATAGAATCATAGGATCATAGGATCATAGAGTTGGAAGAGACCACAAGGGCCATCGAGTCCAACCCCCTGCCAAGCAGGAAACACCATCAGAGCACTCCTGACATATGGTTGTCAAGCCTCTGCTTAAAGACCTCCAAAGTAGGAGACTCCACCACACTCCTTGGCAGCAAATTCTACTGTCGAACAGCTCTTACTGTCAGGAAGTTCTTCCTAATGTTTAGGTGGAATCTTTTTTCTTGTAGTTTGGAACCATTGCTCCGTGTCCGCTTCTCTGGAGCAGCAGAAAACAACCTTTCTCCCTCTATGTGACATCCTTTTATATATTTGAACATGGCTATCATATTACCCCTTAACCTCCTCTTCTCCAGGCTAAACATGCCCAGCTCCCTTACCCGTTCCTCATAAGGCATCGTTTCCAGGCCTTTGACCATTTTGGTTGCCCTCCTCTGGACACGTTCCAGTTTGTCAGTGTCCTTCTTGAACTGTGGTGCCCAGAACTGGACACAGTACTCCAGGTGAGGTCTGACCAGAGCAGAATACAGTGGCACTATTACTTCCCTTGATCTAGATGCTATACTCCTATTGATGCAGCCCAGAATTGCATTGGCTTTTTTAGCTGCCGCATCACACTGTTGGCTCATGTCAAGTTTGTGGTCAACCAAGACTCCTAGATCCTTTTCACATGTACTGCTCTCAAGCCAGGTGTCACCCATCTTGTATTTGTGCCTCTCATTTTTTTTTGCCCAAGTGCAATACTTTACATTTCTCCCTGTTAAAATTCATCTTGTTTTGGCCCAGTTTTTTTTCACGTCTGCCAGGTCTCTTCCAACTCTATGATTCTGATTCTATGACCTGGAGTTCTTTTAATACTCTTGGATGCAGAGTTTAGACTCTTTAAACTTGGGAACAGATATTTGGCTCCATGACCAAAATGACCAAAAGGGTCAGCTTCTAGAGGACTGGAAAGATCATGATTGTACTTCCCCTACCCTCAGCCCTAACCCTGTTGATTATTTTTTGTTATGAGACTGAGTGTTTGGGGCTGATGCTGTAGCATTCTTGTCTGGGGGCTTGATGGAAAAACAGAAAAGTGTCCCTCACCTAACTCTCCAATGCCCTTCAACAAGAATGCTGTAGGAAATATTGCTAAGCCCAAAGGGAGCCAAGAATTTGCTTCAGCTCCACAACAGCAGCAAGAAACTCACCATCAAATCACACATCATGTCCAGGGGCACAGCCTACACCACATAAAACTTGGATCCACGCCTGCCTGGCCATGCCGTGGCCCAAAAACGTGGTTCCGAAGCATCTCATAACACAGAGAAGCATCCGAGGAAGGAGAAGCCCTGTGGAGTGGGGAGATACAGCCCCCCCCAAGTGTGGAGACTGGAGGGGAGACCCTCTCCCACCATCTACCCAAATACAATTCCCAGAGTTCCCTGGCAAGAAGGGCGGATTGGTGACCACTCTGGGAATTCCAGTCTTTGGGCAGCAGGGCTGAAGCTGTCTCCTTGCAACTCTCAGGGTCCTGAACCAATTCTGGCTCCCAGGATTCTTGGGAGGAGTCCCTAGGGCCGGGTGAGATCTGGTTTCCAACCTTGTGATGGATCAGCAGTTAAAAATCTTCCCCCTCCCAGCTGAGCCAGTGCACAGACTGGCATGTGCCACTCTTGGGAGCAGGAGCTGCATCCAGCATTAGATTAGATTAGATTAGGACATTAGATAAATTTATTGTCATTGTCCGTATATACACAGTATACACAACAACGAAAATCAAACACCCACCCAAAGACCGGGTTCACATATACATTTGCACGTATCTCCGAACTCTCATCCTATTTAGACATAATCTATAAAACATAACATAATCCAGAATATAGCATGACCTATTAAAGGCATAACATAACCTAAAACCTATCTCATTCCTTCTACTCCCTGCCTACTAAAGCCTTGCTCAGCTCAACATTTTTAGGAAGACCATGCCCCTCCTGCCCTGGCAAGGTACTGGGGTGAAGCTGCCATGTCATCAGCATCCTGTGTGAATGATGATGATAATAATAATATTTATCTGCCACCCATTTGACTGGGTTTCCCCAGACACTCTGGGCTGCTTCCAGCACATATAAAAACATAATGAAACATCAAACATTAAAAACTTCCCAATACAGGGCTGCCTTCAGATGTCTCCTAAAAGTTGTGTGGTTCTTTATTTCCTTGACATCTGATGGGAGCGTGTTCCACAGGGAGGGCGCCACTACCAAAAAGGCCCTCAGCCTGCTTCCCTCTAACTTCTCTTCTTGCTCTGAGGGAACCACCAGAAGGCCCTTGGTGCTGGACCTCAGTGTCCAGGCTGAAGGATGGGGGTGGAGATGCTCCTTCGGGTATCCTGGGCAGAGGCCGTTTAGGGCTTTAAAGGCCAGCACCAACACTTTGAAAGTAGTTCCTTTAGGAGCGGTGTCACATGGTTCCAGCAGCTACTCCCAGTCACCAGTCTAGCCTCCGCATTCTGCAGAACACTAAGTGAATGACACAGAAGTTGCTGCAGACTAAAGTTAGAAAAGCTTTAATTGCTACAAATGGTATAAGGAAACATGATATGGAATTAAGGGCAAAGATGGTGTTGACCTGGAGTGGTTACAAAATTTCTGGTCTCTCTCAGAGTGCCACGGGCCCTGCTCCAAAGAGAGCTTCTCTAAAGAAAGCACAACCAAAAATCACTCCATTTTGCGTGAATAAGGAAAATGAGGAGGTGGCTAAGAAACAGCAGGAGCCAGATCCTATTCCCAACCTTCTAGGGCAGGGGTCTGCAACCTTTAAGACAAAAAGAGCCACTTGGACCCGTTTCCGAAAAAACAACAACAAATGTTGCAAAAACATTGCAACATTTAAAACAAATATAACACTGCATATATTGTTTCTGGCCTTAATGCTATATATACAGGATCGTGCAGTCAGCTGTCAATCTCAAGAAAAAAGGACAAATTAATAGCTAATTAAAATATTTAATTTACAACCAGGTAACCAGGTTAATGGGACTTTTGCTCCTGAACCTCAGTGCTCAGTGTCTGCACATCAGGGCTGTAAGACGTCACCTTCATTTTCACACAGGCTTGCAAGCTGTCATCTGTGAGGCGTGATCGGTGTTTGTTTTTAATATAGTTCATGTTGGAGAAGACCTGCTCACATACATATGTGGAAGAGACCACAAGGGCCATCGAGTCCAACCCCCTGCCAAGCAGGAAACACCATCAGAGCACTCCTGACATATGGTTGTCAAGCCTCTGCTTAAAGACCTCCAAAGAAGGAGACTCCACCACACTCCTTGGCAGCAATTCACCAAACTTTCACCAAACTTTCCCCTGCTTAAGTTTAAAAAGGGGCTTCAAGCAACTAAAAAGGGGCTTCAGGCAACTAACTCCACGTGGAATTCCACGCGACCGTGACTGCATAATCAATGCCACAAAATGCCAAAGAAAATTAACCAGGGCCCCAGTGAACCATAAATCATAATCAGTGCCTGATGTAAATAATAATTAATAATGAGGGCCCAATGTCATCCTCGTCATTATAAAAATAATCCCTCTCTTCTCGCCGCCCAGCCTCCCAAGAAAAAAACCCCACTTCAAACGGTCACAAAGCACAAATTCCACGCGACCGCAACTTGCTATGCCCAATAACCAATGCCCCAAAATGCCATAGAAAATTAATCAGGGCCCCAGTGTACCATAAATCATAATCAGTGCCTGATGTAAATAATATATAATAATGAGGCATTCGTCATTATAAAAATACCTTTTTTGACACTTTTTATTATTTCTTTGTTTGACCCCTCAGAATTACTCCTCCTCATAGAAATAAACATTAAATTAACAAGTTACCTTTTTTTGAGTGTGTGTTCTTCACTCCCCTTCAAAACAGTGACCAGTGTATATGCCCCCTTTCAATGCAGCCTGCTTACAAAGGCGGGACGACAAAGACCAGCAATAAGTTGTTGCATAACGTTAAGGAAAACAATTCACCAAACTTCCCCCTGCTTAAGTTTAAAAAGGGGCTTCAGGCAACTAAAAAGGGGCTTCAGGCAACTAAAAAGGGGCTTCAGGCAACAAACTCCCACGTGGAATTTCCTATAGTAAGATGGCGGCCGCCTCAGAAGACCACATGGGCAGATAAGATGGCTGCTGGGACAATCCGGTTACCCAGCAACAGCACAGCTGATTCCGACGCTTTTGAAAGCAGCCGGCAAAGCAAGTGTTGGAGCTCCGAAGCCACCTAAACCCCACAAGGAGAATGCTGCGCATGTGACCAAATAGCGAGGACTTACTTTGCTAGAGACAAGCCCCAACGCTACCACAAGCCTCCCTCTCTTCGCGCCGCCCAGCCTCCCAAGAAAAAAACCCACCTCAAACAGTCACAAAGCACAAATCAGTAAACATAATAAACATTAAATTAACAAGTTACCTTTTTTTGAGTGTGTGTTCTTCACTCCCCTTCAAAACAGTGACCAGTTTTGAACAGTGGCTTCAGGCAACTAACTCCTCCGCCTCCTCCCCTTGCGCCCTCCCCTTGCGCCCTCCCCTCACGCCCTCCCCTCGCCCCCGCCCCTCGCCTCCTTCCCTCGCGCCCTCCCCTCGCCCCCGCCCCTCGCCTCCTTCCCTCGCGCCCTCCCCTCGCCCCCGCCCCTCGCCTCCTTCCCTCGCGCCCTCCCCTCGCCCCTCACCTACTTCCCTTGTGCCCTCCCCTCGCCCCCGCCCCTCGCCTCCGCCCCGCGCCTCTGCCCCGGAGCCGCAGCAAAGGCTTTAAAGAGCCGCATGCGGCTCTGGAGCCGCAGGTTGCCGACCCCCGTTCTAGGGTCTCTCAGCAGCTCTAGTGATGAGCAGAAAGAGGTTTGGGGCCCAGCCAGCTCAACTGCTAAGTCATCTCTTGCACTGAGACGTGGGGGCACCTACATGTAATAGCTACTCGGCTGAATTCTGCCCATGCTCTGGGGCTGCAGTTTTCAGGTTTGGGGACAGGATGGTGCCTGGTTTTTGCACCAAGTTCTATCCATAAGCCCCTCTGAGTTCAATGGGGTCACTACTGTGCATACCATGCCAGCCTTACGAAGTGGGGTGAGGTGCAAACAGATTAAGTTGGAATCACTGTAGATGTTTCAAATGGGGTTTCTGTTGGGAAGGGGCTGCCCCATTTGTGCTTCTCCAGGAGCAGGGGAATATCTAGGGCAGGAGAATCCCTGCAGGGCCTCTGAGGCTCCCTTTGTTTCTTCCTCTCTCCCAGGACCCTGCAGCTTGTGGTGGCTTACCGACTCCTCAGGAAGGATGAAAGAGACTGAATCTGTAAACCTAGCGAGGATGGAAGGGGGAAGATGGACAGTTGACCTGGTCAGGTTGTCTCCTGCATCCCTCCTCACAGCCTCTGAGCGTTCCCTCCCAGGGACCTCCGAGGGATCTGGTGAGTCCCAGGGGAGGGGAGATGGGGACATGGATGGATGGGGCTGGAGAGGTACTGGGGCTTGCTCATTTTGGGGGTGGGATGAGGCAGGCAGGCGGATGGAGTTTGAGAAGGTGGGCACCTTTTTGGGCTCCTCCACCTGCCTTCCAGCACCTTTGACATCTGCAGGCAATTTGAGCCAGGAATACGTCACAGCTCCCCGGCCACCGTGATGTATTAGCGCCAGTACTGGGCTCTGAATGCCCTACCAATGTCAGAGAACTCACTGATCCATCGCGCAGCACTGGAAGCCATGATTCTTTAAATTACCTGATCCTAATTTCAAGATTGACTGCAGATGGGGCCTCTGTGTTTCGCCTTTTACTTTTCTTTTAGGAATAACTTTTCCTTTTCTTTTAAAAAAAAGGATCCTATAGGACTAATATATGATACAAATATGTAGACTGAGTCTTCTTAGTCTTCTCATGTGATTCTCAAAACTAGTAGAAGTAATTTGCAGGAATTTCTATAACATATGGTTCATCGTTAGTGGTCAGTGTATCAGTTCTGAGTTCATGAATTGGTTAAAATTGGGCGGGGGGAGGAGGAGAGATAGGAGAGAACAGAGCAACAGAACAAATGACTGATCCATCGCGCAGCACTAGAAGCTGATCCTAAATTCTTAAATTACCTGATCCTAATTTCAGGATTGACTGCAGGTGGGGCCTCCGTGAGTTGCCTCATTATCTTTTCTTTTTGGAACAACTTTTTATTGCTTTTAAAAGCAAGGATTATAGGACTAATAAGTGATACAAATGTATAGGCTCATTCTTCTCATGTCATTTGAATATCTCAAAACTTGCAGAATAAATTTGCAGGAATAACATGTCGTTCCTCGTTGGTGATCAGTATGAGTACTGAGTTCATGAATTGGTATAAATTGAAACAAAAAAGGGTAAACAGCGGAGAACAGAAAACATTCAACTTCGCATAGCCGAATTCCTAGTCAAAAGCTATTGTGGCCGTTGGGCTTAGATTAAGTGTGAGTAATAGTCATTTTCCATCTTATGTTACCAATTAAACTATCCTTATTTTTCGCTCTATCAGACGCACTTTTCCCCCTCCAGAAATGAAGAGGAAATGTTTGTGCGTCCTATGGAGCAAATGCAGGCTTTCGCTGAAGCCTGGAGGGCGATAGGGGTCGGTGCGCAGCGGGGGTTGGCGCTGCACACCCGGGCTTCAGGCTTCAGGCTGCTATCTGCAAGCCTTCGGAGCCTGGCGGGAACTCCCACCGCAATCAAAAGGCTTGTGGATAGCTGCCTGTTCTGGGGACGGAGGCTAAAAATGAAGCCAAGAGAGTTAGCGGGATCCATCCCGCTCGCTGTCTTGGCTTCTGCCAAAGCCGCCCGCAGCCTCTCCCGGCTGGAGAGTTTGCGTGCGACTAAAGAGGAAGCCAAGACAGCCAGCAGGATGGATCCTGCTTACTGTCTTGGTTTCTTTGCTCTTTGGGGCTGGGGGGGGGGAATAAATTTTTTCCCTTTATTTCCCCCCTAAAGACTAAGTGCGCCCTATGGTCCGGTGCACCCTATGGAGCTAAAAATACGGTATACAGAGTTGGTCTCCTCATGAAAATGAGAGGAGAAATGAGAAGTGAAGTAAGAGATTTATAAAAAAGTTTAAATTTAGACCAAATTTAGATTGAGGCAACAGCTGATGGGGAGTGTGCGGGTGAAGATGTTCCTGCTTGTTTCAGAGGAGGCACGGATGTTGCTGGATCCTGACAAGAGAGCTTTGCGTAAGGAAGTCAAGGAGGAGAATTGTGGGATCATGGACCCTCTCATTAAACATCAATTTTGAAATTCCATACATACCTCTATTTCGGGGTGGCCAACTTCCAAGAGACTGCGATCTACTCGCAGAATTAAAAACTGGGAGTGATCTACCCCTGTTTTTGAGGGGTTTAGGTCAAAGTTGTTGAGCTTTTATTAGCAACGCACCAAAGGAGCGCTGGGGGGAAACCAGCCTCCAGCCTCGGTTTGTAAGCTCTGTCTTCCATTCTCCAACAATGGAAGGAGGATCCGGGAGGGGGCCAGCGATGGACTGCGATTGACCAAAACCTTGCAGGGATCTACCAGTAGATAATGATCGACCTGTTGGACACCCCTTTTCTATTTGATGAACCTCCAGTATTTGGATGGAGACCAACAGCATCTGGGATTTTAACATCCACACCGTGAGCCCTGAATGGAGGGATATCAACTGTTCGTGAATATTCTTTGTCTAGTCATGCCTTTTGAAACAATGACCAGGCTTGTCTGAACCACCCGGGCCTTCTTAAATGTGGGCTTGAGAGTTTTTAGGAAGTTGAAGTAACTTCTGTCAGGTTTGTTGTTTTGGCTTCTGTTTGCATTTGATTGACCAAAGAGATGACTGACCTTGCATATGGGGTGGATTCCAGGAATGAGCCAAATCAAATCTATCCCAGATAAAAGCCAAGCAATATGTCAGTTAATACCAGCCAACAAAGGCAGTGAAAACTATTGTAAGGCCTCACATCTAACTTCAGTCCTTCCTTTATCACAAGCATTCATTAACTTTGTTCAATGATGGATGTGAACCACGTCCCCTTCGCTCTGAGTGGTGTTGGGGTCCAGGGCAGCAATGCAGAGTTAGCACGACTTACCCTAACGTGGCAGTGCATTGATGGGGGAGGGCTCGGGTGGTGGGTTTCTTCCTGAGGCGATAATTATATTTTCTCTTCATTGCAGTTGGTGATGAATGGGAAGGGAAGAACAAGGGGGACCACAACAGAATCCACATATCAGAGAAATCAAATAAATATTCAGAGTATGGAGAGAACATCGGCCAGAGCTCCCAGTCCACCTCCCATCAACGAAAGAGCTTCATTCGGAGGGATAGCCTCACTTCACATGAAAGAATTCACAGAGGAGAGAAATTGTATCACTGCAGAGAATGTGGAAAGAGCTTCAGTCGGAAGTATAATCTCACTTCCCATCAAAAAATTCATACGGGAGAGAAACCCTATCAGTGCTTTGAATGTGGAAAGAGGTTTCGTCAGAATGGGGATCTCACTACCCACAAAAGAATTCATACAGGGGAGAAACCATATCAGTGCTTGGAATGTGAAAAGAGCTTCAGTCACAGGCAGAATCTCACTTCCCATCAAAGAATTCATTCAGGGGAGAAACCATATCAGTGCTTCGAATGTGGGAAGAGTTTCAGTCACAGGCAGAATCTCACTTCCCATCAAAGAATTCATACAGGAGAGAAACCACATCAGTGCTTGAAATGTGGAAAGAGCTTCAGCCACAGATCACATCTCACTTCCCATCAAAGAATTCATAAAGGAGAGAAACCATACCAGTGCTTGGAATGTGGGAAGAGTTTCAGTCACAGAAATAATCTCACTTCCCACCAAAGAATCCATACAGGGGAGAAACCCTATCGGTGCTTTGAATGTGGAAAGAGCTTCAGTCACAGCTGCAGTCTCACTTTACATCACAGAATTCACACCAGAGAGAAATCTTCTTAGTGTTTGGAATGTGGGAAGAGCTTCAGTCAGAGTGCCACTCTCTTGGCCCACCAAATAATTCATACAGGGTTGAAAGCATATCAGCGCATGGAATGTAGATAAAATTTCCCTCGTAAAAAAGTCAATTCAAGAACTCACAGCAGGGTGAATAATAGATAGATTTGGAATCTAGTCCAACTCCCGCCAATGCAGAAATCTCATTTCAAGCATCCATGACAGATGGCCATCCAACTTCTTCTTAAATACCTCCAATGAAGGAGAGTCCTCTCTCTTCTGAGGGAGTTCCTTTTCACTGCTGGCTCTTATTATCAGAAAGTTCCTCCTGATCTTTAGGAGACATCTTCTTTTGTGTTGCTTGAATCACCTCTTCAGATTCCTTCATGACCTTGAGAAGGACTTCTGTATGTCTGAGAATGTCCAGGGGATTGGACCATGCTCTATATTTGGGGGGAAACCCATGGAGAGGAGTCTGATATAGGGCTTAAGTCATCTAGGCATTGGTCAGATTGTCATAATTACAGACATACTTACTGGTTCGGATGGAAGTGATTCTTATTCAAGGGGAAGTGGTGACCCTGAGATTACAGGTGCTCTCACCAATATTGTCCAAACGTCCAGTAAAACTTTGACACAGCAGACCAATACCCGCTGAGGTCAATGTATTAGGAGGTTAGGTTTAGGGCCGTGTGGTATTGCTTCATTGTATGTGGGGTCCCTATAAAGGGAACTTCTTCCTCTAGGTGGGAGGGAGACTGGTCAATTTACCATCAGTTGAATGTAACATTTAAGTTAGATTGTTTTAAACGGATTTGCAGAACAAAACTCACAGTATGAAAGGGAGTTATTAGGCTCCAGGGTTAAAATATTATCTAAATGTTACTGGAGTGGGATACAAAGAATGAAATGATAAAATCATGAATGAGAAGCTGGGCCAGAGATGTAGGACAAAACATTGACTTTGCTTTATGGGAACAACTGTGGAAAGTAAATTTAAGGTTTGCATCTAGCTACATGCTAAGGGAAAATTTCATGAAGATGATGCAGAGGAGTCAATCAAGATCATCAAGGGTCTGAAACCAAGCCTTATGAGGAGGGCTTGAAGGAACGGGGGTGGGGGGCGTATCTATTTCAAGTGAAGTTTGCCGAAATCTACGCTTGCGACATGGGCTGTCATACGTCTCCTGTGACATGACTGCGACAATGTCCGACGAAATAAGTTCAAACAAATAAGTATTCCATGCCTCTACTGTCCATTTTCCTCTCTCTTTCCAACCTAAAGCTATCGTTGCCTTTCCCGCTAATATCATAGCTTTGAAGGTAAACTGGTCACCTTTCTCTGTTGCCATGTTTCCAAGTATATCCATTGTCATAAAATCAAAATCTATTGAGAGCTTCACTTTAAAAATTTCATTAATAACATTTAGGATTTCCCCCAGAATTCCTTTACCTCTGGGAATTCCCTGTACATATGGGAAAACCATCCCTTGACTTATTCACAGTGCCAACAGCTAGAATTCAGTCCTGCTACCATATTAGCAAGCTGGGCTGGAGTTATGTACCATTTTAGAAATAATTTTAATTTCAGCTCTCTAAATTTGCTTACTTTAATCTCATCTGTTCCTTTCATTATCCTTTCAACCTTTGCTTCGCTAACTTGTTCTTCCTTACTCCACATCTTTTGAATAAGTTGGGTTGTCTGTTCATTTGTTTGTATCGTTCCTCTATTGGCTCTTCTAAACTCCTATTTCCTGTCTCTTGGACTTTGGAAATTTTGTTGTATAGTCCTCCAATTTTTAACCAATATTGGTTACCTATATTCTCTATTACTTCCTAAGAAGAAGAAGAGTTTGGATTTGATATCCCGCTTTGTCACTACCCAAAGGAGTCTCAAAGCGGCTAACAATCTCCTTTCCCTTCTTCCCCCACAACAAACACTCTGTGAGGTGAGTGGGGTTTAGAGACTTCAGAGAAGTGTGACTGGCCCAAGGTCACCCAGCAGCTGCAAGTGGAGGAGTGGAGACGCGAACCCAGTTCACCAGATTACGAGACTACCGCTCTTAACCACTACAACACACTGGCTCTCCTTTAAGGACTCTCCTCTATACATACCTTTAACTATATGATATCCCAGATTTTCTTCAAAGTCTGGTATACCTGCTTTTGCAGCTTCTTTCTAGAAAATTTAATCATTACATTCCTGGGGGATTTTCTCCCCATGGGCCTTCGGTAGCTATGGGCTCGTTCCACATCTTCTGCCTTCAAACTAACTCCTTGAGTACTACTACTAATTTATTATTTATACCCCGCCCATCTGGCTGGGTTTCCCCAGCCACTCTGGGCGGCTTCCAAGAAAGCACTAAAATACAGTAACCTATTAAACATTAAAAACTTCCCTAAACAGGGCTGCCTTCAGATGTCTTCTAAAAGTTTGGTAGTTATTTTTCTCTTTGACATCTGATGGGAGGGCATTCCACAGGATGGGTGCCACTACCGAGAAGGCCCTCTGCCTGGTTCACTGTTACTTGGCTTCTCATACTGAGGGAACTGCCAGAAGGCCCTTGGCGCTGGACCTCAGTGTCCGGGCAGAACGATGGAGGTGGAGCATAGACAGGTTCTCAAAGTTTCTTCCAACTCTTTAGCCTGTATTTCTTCCGGAATTCCTCCCAGAATCATATTAGCTCTTTTTTTTCATTTTCCTGGGCTAGCTCTTTAGCTTGAATTGCTAATTGCTTCACTCCCTTAATTTTGACTCCTTCAAGCATTACAATATATAAATCCTAGTTAAAATATTTTTTAAAACTTCCACCACACGTCTCTTAGTTATCTTGCTCGCCTTTACATCTGTTCTTCAATCATTTCCCTTCCTTAGGTTCTTTCATAATCCGTCAAATCTTTATGTTCTCTATATTCTTAACAAGCTTAGTCTAAGCACAGCCAAACTTTCGTATTTGAGCCCTGCTTGTATAAATATTCATTTAAGCATTCCCATTGTTTCTGTATTATAGTTTTGGATTTATGCCTTATTAAATCTGTCAATTTTGCTAACTCCAGGTACTCACATAGTTTATTTAACCAGTCCCCTTTTGTAGGGATATAATTTCCTTTCCAGTGACTGGCTACCAACATTTTCGCTGCTGTTGTTGCATACAGAAAGATGTTAATTTTGTCTTTGGGGATATGCTTACTCAAGATTCCTAGTAAATATACTTTTGCCTTCCTGATATATGATACTGTCTGGTCAAGTTGCATGGAATCAATTTCAATCCGTTACCCCCGAGGATGTGGACAGGCTGCTTGGACGCGTGAAACCAACCACCTGTCTCCTTGATCCTTGCCCATCCTGGCTAATAAAAGCAAGCCGGGAAGGGCTGGGCGATGGGCTCTGCGGGGTGGTGAATGCTTCCCTCTGTGAGGGAACATTCCCAGATCCGCTGAAAGAGGCGGTCATTAAACCGCTTCTTAAAAAAACATATTTAGACCCGGCCAGTATGGCCAACTATCGCCCAGTCTCAAATCTTCCATTCTTGGGCAAGGTGATTGAGCGCGTGGTTGCTGAACAACTCCAGGCATGCCTGGAGGATGCAGACCATTTGGATCCCTTCCAATCGGGATTCAGGCCTCATCATGGGACTCAAACTGCCTTGGTCGCGCTGGTTGATGATCTCCGGTGAGCTAGGGACTAAGGTGAGAGTTGTTTCCTAGTTCTGCTGGATCTCTCAGCGGCCTTTGATACAATCGACCATAACATCCTTCTGGACCGTCTAGAGGGGCTGGGAGCTGGGGGCACTGTTATGCAGTGGTTTCGCTCCTTCTTCCTGGGCCGGGTTCAGAAAGTGGTGGTGGGGGATGAGTGTTCAGACCCCTGGGCCCTCACTTGTGGGGTGCCTCAGGGTTCCGTCCTCTCCCCCATGCTTTTTAACATCTATATGAAGCCGCTGGGAGAGATCATCAGGGGGTTTGGACTGGGTGTCCATCAATATGCAGATGATACCCAGCTCTACCTCTCTTTCAAATCAGAACCAGTGAAGACGGTGAAGGTCCTGTGTGAGTGTCTGGAGGCAGTTGGAGGATAGATGGCGGCTAATGGATTGAGGTTGAGTCCTGACATGACAGAAGTACTGTTTTTGGGGGACGGGGCGGGCTGGTGTGGAGGACTCCCTGGTCCTGAATAGGGTAACTGTGCCCCTGAAGGACCAGGTGCGCAGCCTGGGAGTCATTTTGGACTCACAGCTGTTCATGGAGGCGCAGGTCAATTCTGTATCCAGGGCAGCTGTCTACCAATTCCACCTGGTACGCAGGCTGAGACCCTACCTGCCCGCGGACTGTCTCGCCAGAGTGGTGCATGCTCTGGTTATCTCCCGCTTGGACTACTGCAATGCGTTCTACGTGGGGCTACCTTTGAAGGTGACTCGGAAACTACAACTAATCCAGAATGCGGCAGCTAGACTGGTGACTGGGGGCGGCCGCCAAGACCACATAACACCGGTCTTGAAAGACCTACATTGGCTCCCAGTACGTTTCCGAGCACAATTTAAAGTGGTGGTGTTGACCTTTAAAGCCCTAAACGTCCTCGGCCCAGTATACCTGAAGGAGCGTCTCCACCTCCATCATTCTGCCCGGACGCTGAGGTCCAGCGCTGAGGGCTTTCTGGCGGTTCCCTCATTGCGAGAAGCAAAGCTACAGGGTACCAGGCAGAGGGCCTTCTCGGTAGTGGCGCCTGCCCTGTGGAATGCCCTCCCATCAGATGTCAAAGCGATAAATAACTACCTGACATTCAGAAGACATCTTAAGGCAGCCCTGTTCAGGGAAGTTTTTAATCTCTGATATTTTAGTGTATTTTTGGTTTCTATGGAAGCCGCCCAGAGTGGCTGGGGAAACCCAGCCAGATGGGTGGGGTACAAATAATAAATTATTATTATTATTATTATTATCAGCAGATAAGCGGCTTAGCGGATCAGCTGTTAAGCGGCTTAGCGGATCAGCTGATAAGCGGCTTAGCAGCTTGGGGAAAAGGGGGGAGGAAAAAAACCCCACAGGAACTCGCAAGACATTTTTGTCTTGCGAAGCAAGCCCATAGGAAATTCATTTTGCGAAGCACCTCCAAAACGGAAAACCCTTTCGTCTAGCGGGTTTTTCGTCTTGCGAGGCATTCATCTTGCGGGGCACCACTGTACTTAACCTGATGTACCACTGTATTTTCATTCATTCCTTCTGCTAAATCTCTATAAGTTGGCCAGGCAATTTTTTTTTAATGTCGAGGTTGCCTCTATTGGAGAGGTCCACCTTGGAGTTCTTTCTATAATTCTCTCTTTTGTTCTCTCCCATACCTCAAATAGGGCCTTTCTCACAAGGCGGTTTGTAAATCCTTTATGCAATTGTATTTTCCCATAGAATAAATATCCATGCCAACCCCGTATTTTGTCCCAGCCTTCTAGTTCCAAAACTTCAGTATCTTTTAGTAACACCCACTATTTCATCCAACTCCAGCACACTGCTTCAAAATATCTTCTTAAATCTGGGACTGCAAATGCCCCCGTTTCTTTTGGCCCCATCATTATTTCTGATTTTATTCTTGCTTTCTTCCCTTGCCATATAAAATTGGCAAGGTCTCTTTGCCAGCTTTTAAAATATTTTGTCCCAATTATTATTGGGATAGTTTAAAATAAAATAGGATTATCTTTCTGTGTGAACGTAGACAAAGATCCTTGGAGACTCTGGCAGAAGTTGAACAAACAAGAAAGATTATTTTACAGAACAAAGTTGAAAAAAGCAAAGGATGTGTCAGGAGATAGATAATGTTCTTTCAGGAAACAGTAAACCTATTAATAAATTGTAGTAAATTTAGGGTATGTTACAGGCTTCTAAACAAAGTAGTAAATGCACAGCTTTTTTAAACTTCTGTTGCTTTTTTAAAGTTATTCCTCTTCAATGTTACAGGTGTCTAGAGAGGATGGCCAATGCTGACCTTAATTCCAGTTATTTCACTTCAGCTCCTTAACTTAGTTGTTGCAACTTAATATTTTAATTTTTAAACAAGGTGGTACTTTCTGTCAGCTTCCATGCTCCTGAGGTACTTCTGACAGTATAGAAGACCCAGGGGGTCACCACACCCTTCGTAACTGGTTTGGGATTCTTCTCTTTCTAGAAGATCTTTCCCTTCCTGACTGAAATGAGACCAAAGTAGACAGTATCCTCACAGCTTCTACTACCGAAGCTGATGGAAGGCACTCCGGGCCACCGAGGCCACCTGAGCCTCGAGCGACAGCAAGGCTCCAGGAGTACCCCCAAGCTGTGAACCTGCTTCTTTGGAGGAAACGTGACCCCGTGAAGAGTAGGTGGCCTAGGGAACCACCCACTAACAGTGCCTCGGGCTTATCTGGATTGAGCTTAAGTTTGTTGGCTCTCTCCAGTCCATTACCAAGGCAAGACCTTCCAGACCTTCCACTGCCTCACCTGCAGATGTAAAGGAGAAACAGAGCTGAGTGTCATCAGCATACTGCTGACAACGTACTCCAAACCTCCAGATAAGCCCACCCAGCAGTTTCATGTAGATGTTTAACAACCTAGGGGATAGGCTTGAGCCCTGAGGAACCCCACATTGAAGGTTGCATGGGGCTGAAAATCACTCTCCATGTACCACCCTCTGGGAACGACCATCCAACTAGGGCCCAAACCATCACAAAGTCATGCCAAACTCTCCTAGTTCGGAGTGTCGCTCCAGAAGGATACCATGGTCGATGGTATCAAAAGCCACTGACAGGTCGAGAAGAATGAACAGGGACATGTTTCCCTTAACTCTCGACAGAGGTCATCATCATACAGGGCGACCAAAGCAGTTTCTGGGCCCAAACTGGGCCTAAAACTCAATTGAAATGGATCCAGAAAACTAGTTTTTTCCAAAAGCACCTTGATCTGACCTGGCTTGCTTCTCAGCAGATGTGCCGACTTGAATAAAATAATAGGAGGGCCCAGGCAATCTCTGTCCAGCAGAATTGATCATATGATGCCGTGCACACACTCTATTTGAATGGCAATTCCGGTTAACTTTGGGGGTGCCAGGACCCCACAAATATTTTATTGGCAAAGCCGATCAGCCCCTAGGAGTTGGCTCTTGTGCTTCAGAACCGCAAAGGGCTGGGCTGCAGATTCTTCCACCCGGATCTCTGCAACTACTGAGAAGAGTTGAGTGCTGACTATTCCTGGCTCCCTGGAGCAGTCCTTGTTTCTGGTAATAAAGAGTTAGCTTCGCATGCTCTCTGCGATTTTTGCTGGCTGGCTCTAGGATTCCATGAATCCAAACTCCCTGGAGGAAGGGGGTGCGATGGGACTAGGACTCCCACCCCCCGCTTTACTTCAATCAGATACCTGAGCAGGAGGAAGACAACAAGGCAGCTCTGGAGCCCCTCCAGGAAATTCTCTGCCAGCGCCCCCAACCGTCCCCTGGCAATGCTTGGCTGGGCTTCCCTCCCACACCCTCTTCCTCCCAGTCTAATGGATGAGATGATGCCACACACCCCTCACCATTTTAATGTCAATCAACTTTTTTTGGAAGAGGGACAATGGAACCGTGGCCCCTGGGAGTTGGCTCCTGAGCCTCTTTCCACCCCCTCCCTGGGTAGTCAACCCTGAGGGCCCTGTTTGGCAATGGGGACCCTCATCTGAAGGACAAGGAAGGTCAGGGTTCGAATCCCCACGACAGTGTGAGCTCCCGTTGCTCTGTCCCAGCTTCTGCCAACCTAAGAGTTCAAAAACATACCAGTGCAAGCAGTTGTGGCATTTCTGTGCACTCTGGTTTTCACCAATGTACCCCGTTGCGCCAGAAGCGGTTTAGTCCTGCTGGCCACGTGACCCGGAAAAGCTGTTTGGGGACAAACGCCAGCCCCCTCGGCCTGACAGCGGAGACGAGCGCCCCAACCCCACAGTCGCCTTTGACTGGATGTAACCGTCCAGGGGTCCTTTACCTTTTGAATGTTCCAGTGTTATTGTGCGTGGGGGGAGGGGCTTCATTCTGCCAGGCAAGCCCTGCAGGTGTTGGGTTCCCACTTTGCAGCTGTATTGCATAGATCTGGGGCCCAGTAAGGGCCCTTTTTGGGGGGCCCTCCCTTCCCCATCACTGCATCTTTATCTCTTTGTCCTCTCTGCCCATCGACCCCCCTTACTCCTCCTGGAGTCTATTTCTGCGAGTCAGGTGGGGGTGCTACCCCCTCTATGATGGGGGGGGGGCAGTTCTTCCCTGTTCAGTTCTTCCTGTACTGGATCCTCAGGGATCCTGCACCTCAGCCCACAAGGCCGCTTTTCTGCAAGGTGGTTCTTTGGCCACTTCTTCCCTGACTCTGGTTTACAGAAAGCTGTGAAATCTGCACATGCCCAGAGTATGAGGGATTTTCAAAACTGTGGTTATGTTTGTTGTGGGGGAAGAAAGGGGGGGAGCTGTCTGCGGACAAAGGTCCAGGGGTCCTTCACCTTCGCCTTCCCTTTGGTGGGCATCGCACTTCAGTTTCCGCAAAGGGGCCCCTGGGGGTGCAGGGCAGGGGAGCATCTCTTGGCCCCCCCAGGAAAAGAGAAACGTGGGTGGAGGGGGGGAGACTTCCAAGGAGACCCTGCAGGTCCCCAACATCGCAGCCGGATCCCTCGTACCCTGCCGGTGGGTCCCAGGGAAGGCGCTTCCAGGAAAGGCGCTTTAACATTCAGGTTTTTAGTCATTTCAAAGTTGGGATCCAGATGCACACTGCAGAATGGTAACGGGGAACCCCCACCTCCCTTGTCGTCAGTCTGCATAAGATGGGGGGGGGGGCCTTGATGCAGAGTCCTTGGCCCAGATGGAGAAAGGAGGGCAGCCCTAGAGCGCAGAAGCAGGCAGGGAGAGGGAGGGGCGGTCTGGGCGCCCTCGGCTTGCCAAGGGTTAAAAGGAGCAGAGCTGGATTCCTAGAGAGGACAGGAAGGGGAGGGCGGGGGAGGGCAAGGTCCTCCCCAGCAGAAGCCCCTCCCTGCCCAGTCCCTTCCTGCAAGCAAAGCGGAGGCTGCTTTGTTCTCTCTGCTTTGCAAAAACTTCCTCGGTTCCCCTCCTGGAATCCGGTGAGTCTCTTCTCTCTTCCCCCTTGGGGTGCAGCGGGGAGAAGGGGGTCCCAGGGCTGCAAGGGAGGAGACATCCCCACCCCGTTCAGCTCATGCATGGGGGGGGGGAGATGACCCCCAAAGTCAGGGAGCAGAGGGTCCTGCCCCCAGTTCCTCTCCGCCAAGCCAGGGAGGGGCTGAGTGTCCAGCAGGTCTGCGACTCTGTTCTTCCTTTGGATCAAGATGCTGCCTTCCTTGTTGGGGAGGAGTCTTTGGGGCAACAAAAAGAGGGCATGGAAATAAGCCCCCTTCAGATTGAGGGGAAAGTCGCATTTCTTAACACAGAGAAGCATCCATGGAATCCGAGGAAGGAGACGCCCTGTGGAGTGGGGAGATACAGCCTCCCCCCCAAGTGTGGAGACTGGAGGGGAGACCCTCTCCCACCATCTACCCACTACAATTCCCAGAGTTCCCTGGCAAGAAGGGCGGATTGGTGACCACCCTGGGAATTGCAGTCTTTGGGCAGCAGGGCTGAAGCTGTCTCCTTGCAACTCTCAGGGTCCTGAACCAATTCTGGCTCCCAGGATTCTTGGGAGGAGTCCCTAGGGCCGGGGGAGATCTGGTTTCCAGCCTTGTTAAACATCTGCCCCCTCCCAGCAGAGCAAGTGCACAGACTGGCATGTGCCACTCTTGGGGGCAGGAGCTGCATCCAGCCTTTCTCAGCTCAATATTTTTAGGAAGACCAAGCCCCTCCTGCCCTGGCAAGGCACTGGGGTGAACCTGCCGCCGCCATCAGCAATTTGTGTGAATAATAATAATAACAATAATAATAATATTTACCTGCTACCCAGTTGACTGGGTTTTCCCAGACACTCCGGGCGGCTTCCAGCACATACAATATACAGGGCTGCCTTCAGGTGTCTTCTAAAGGTCACAGAGTTACTCATCTCCTTGACATCTGATGGGAGCGTGTTCCACAGGGAGGGGGCCACTACCAAGAAGGCCCTCAGCCTGCTTCCCTGTAACTTCTCTTCTTGCACTGAGGGAACCGCCAGAAGGCCCTGGGTGCTGGACCTCAGTGTTCAGGCTGAATGATGGGGGTGGAGACGCTCCTTCGGGTATCCTAGGCCAAGGCCGTTGAGTGTTTTAAAGCACCAACACTTTGAAAGTAGTTCCTTTAGGAGCGGTCTTACATGGTTCCAGCAGCCACTCCCAGTTACCAGTCTAGCCTCCGCATTCTGCAGAACACTAAGTGAATGACACAGAAGTTGCTACAAATGGTATAAGGAAACATGATAAGGAATTAAGGGGAAAGATGGTGTTGACCTGGAGTGGTTACAAAATTTCTGGTCTCTCCCCGAGTGCCACGGGCCCTGCTCCAAAGAGAGCTTCTCTAAAGAAAGCACAACCAAAAATCACTCCATTTTGCGTGAATAAGGAAAATGAGGAGGTGGCTAAGAAACAGCAGGAGCCAGATCCTATTCCCAACCTTCTAGGGTCTCTCAGCAGCTCTAATGAGGAGCAGAAAGAGGTTTGGGGCCCAGCCAGCTCAACTGCTAAGGCATCTCTTGCACTGAGACGTGGGGACACCTACATGTAATAGCTGCTCGGCTGTATTCTGCCCATGCTCTGGGGTTGCAGTTTTCAGGCTTGGGGACAGGATGGTGCCTGGTTCTTGCACCAAGTTCTATCCATAAGCCCCTCTGAGTTCAATGGAGTCTACTCTCAGGTCACTAGTGTGCATACCATGCCAGCCTTACGAAGTGGGGTGAGGTGCATACAGATTAAGTTGGAATCACTGTAGATGCTTCAAATGGGGTTTCTGTTGGGAAGGGGCTGCCCCATTTGTGCTTTTCCAGGAGCAGGGGAATATCTAGGGCAGGAGAATCCCTGCAGGGCCTCTGAGGCTCCCTTTGCTTCTTTTTCTCTTCCAGGACCCTGCAGCTTGTGATGGTTTCTTGACTCCTCAGGAAGGATGAAAGAGACTGAATCTGTAAAGCTAGCGAGGATGGAAGGGGGAAGATGGACAGTTGACCTGGTCAGGTTGTCTCCTGCATCCCTCCTCACAGCCTCTGAGCGTTCCCTCCCAGGGACCTCCGAGGGATCTGGTGAGTCCCAGGGGAGGGGAGATGGGGACATGGATGGATGGGGCTGGAGAGGTACTGGGGCTTGCTCATTTTGGGGGTGGGATGAGGCAGGCAGGCGGATGGAGTTTGAGAAGGTGGGCACCTTTTTGGGCTCCTCCACCTGCCTTCCAGCACCTTTGACATCTGCAGGCAATTTGAGCCAGGAATACGTCACAGCTCCCCGGCCACCGTGATGTATTAGCGCCAGTACTGGGCTCTGAATGCCCTACCAATGTCAGAGAACTCACTGATCCATCGCACAGCACTGGAAGCCATGATTCTTTAAATTACCTGATCCTAATTTCAGGATTGACTGCAGATGGGGTCTCTGTGTTTTGCCTTTTTCTTTTCTTTTAGGAATAACTTTTCCTTTTCTTTTAAAAACAAGGATCATATAGGACTAATATATGATACAAATATGTAGACTTCTCAGTCTTCTCATATGATTCTCAAAACTAGTAGAAGTAATTTGCAGGAATTTCTATAACATATGGTTCATCATTAGTGGTCAGTGTATCAGTTCTGAGTTCATGAATTGGTTTAAATTGGGCGGGGGGAGGAGGAGAGATAGGAGAGAACAGAGCAACAGAACAAGTGACTGATCCATCGCGCAGCACTAGAAGCTGATCCTAAATTCTTAAATTACCTGATCCTAATTTCAGGATTGACTGCAGGTGGGGCCTCCGTGAGTTGCCCCATTATCTTTTCTTTTTGGAACAACTTTTTATTGCTTTTAAAAGCAAGGATTATAGGACTAATAAGTGATACAAATGTATAGACTCATTCTTCTCATGTCATTTGAATATCTCAAAACTTGCAGAATAAATTTGCAGGAATAACACGTCGTTCCTCACTGGTGATCAGTGTATGAGTTCTGAGTTCATGAATTGGTATAAATTGAAACAAAAAAGGGTAAACAGCGGAGAACAGAAAACATTCAACTTCGCATAGCCGAATTCCTAGTCAAAAGCTCTTGTGGCCGTTGTGCTTAGATTAAGTGTGAGTAATAGTCATTTTCCATCTTACGTTACTAATTAAACTATCCTTATTTTTCGCTCTATCGGACGCACTTTTTCCCCTCCAGAAATGAAGAGGAAATGTTTGTGCGTCCTATGGAGCTAATGCAGGCTTTCGCTGAAGCCTGGAGGGCGATAGTGGTCGGTGCGCAGCGGGGGTTGGCGCTGCACACCCTGTGCTTCAGGCTGCTATCCGCAAGCCTTCGGAGCCCGGTGGGAACTCCCGCCGCACTCAAAAGGCTTGTGGATAGCTGCCTCTTCTGGGGGATGGGGTCGGGGGAAGCTCAGGCTTCCACCGCCCCAGCCCTGCAGCTAAAAACGAAGCCAGGAGAGTTAGCGGGATCCATCCCGCTCACTGTCTTGGCTTCTGCCAAAGCCGCCCGCAGCCTCTCCCGGCTGGAGACTTTGCGTGCGACTAAAGAGGAAGCCAAGACAGCCAGCGGGATGGATCCTGCTCACTGTCTTGGTTTCTTTGCTCTTTGGGGCTGGGGAGGGGAATAATTTTTTCCCCTTTATTTCCCCCCTAAAGACTAAGTGCGCCCTATGGTCCGGTACACCCTATGGAGCTAAAAATACAGTATACAGAGTTGGTCTCCTCATGAAAATGAGAGGAGATTCAAAGTGAAGTAAGAGATTTAGAAAAAAGTTTAAATTTAGACCAAATTTAGATTGAGGCAACAGCTGGTGGGGAGTGTGCAGGTGAAGATGTTCCTGCTTGTTTCAGAGGAGGCACGGACGTTGCTGGATCCTGACAAGAGAGCTTTGCGTAAGGAAGTCAAGGAGGAGAATTGTGGGATCATGGACCCTCTCATTAAACATCAATTTTGAAATTCCATACATACCTCTATTTCGGGGTGGCCAACTTCCAAGAGACTGCGATCTACTCGCAGAATTAAAAACTGGGAGTGATCTACCCCTGTTTTTGAGGGGTTCGGGTCAAAGTTGTTGAGCTTTTATTTGCAACTCACCAAAGGAGTGCTGGGGGGAAAACAGCCTCCAGCCTCGGTTTGTAAGCTCTGTCTTCCATTCTCCAACAATGGAGGGAGGATCCGGGAGGGGGCCAGCGATTGACTGCGATTGACCAAAACCTTGCAGGGATCTGCCAGTAGATAATGATTGACCTGTTGGACACCCCTTTTCTATTTGATGAACCTCCACTATTTGGAAGGAGACCAACAGCATCTGGGATTCTAACATCCACACCGTGAGCCCTGAATGGAGGGATATCAACTGTTTGTGAATATTCTTTGTCTAGTCATGCCTTTTGAAACAATGACCAGGCTTGTCTGAACCACCCAGGCCTTCTTAAATGTGGGCTTGAGAGTTTTTAGGGAAGTTGAAGTAACTTCTGTCAGGTTTGTTGTTTTGGCTTCTGTTTGCATTTGATTGACCAAAGAGATGACTGACCTTGCATATGGGGTGGATTCCAGGATTGAGCCAAATAAAATCTATCCCAGATAAAAGCCAAGCAATATGTCAGTTAATACCAGCCAACTATTGTAAGGCCTCACATCGTAACTTCAGTCCTTCCCTTATCACAAGCATTCATTAACTTTGTTCAATGATGGATGTGAAGCACGTCCCCTTCACTCTGAGTGGGGTTGGGGTCCGGGACAGCAATGCAGAGTTAGCACGACTTACCCTAACATGGCAGTGCATTGCTGGGGGAGGGGTCAGGTGGTGGGTTTCTTCTTGAGGCGATAATTATATTTTCTCTTCATTGCAGTTGGTGATGAATGGGAAGGGAAGAACAAGGGGGACCACAACAGAATCCACATATCAGAGAAATCAAATAAATATTCAGAGTATGGAGAGAACATCGGCCAGAGCTCCCAGTCCACCTCCCATCAACGAAAGAGCTTCATTTGGAGGGATAGCCTCACTTCACATGAAAGAATTCACAGAGGAAAGAAATTGTATCACTGCAGAGAATGTGAAAAGAGCTTCAGTCAAAAGGATCATCTCACTCGCCATCAAAGAATACATACAGGGGAAAAATCCTATCAGTGCTTAGAATGTGGGAAGCGCTTCAGTCACAGATCATATCTCACTTCCCATCAAAGAATTCATACAGGGGAGAAACCATATCAGTGCTTGGAATGTGGAAAAAGCTTCAGTCAGAGGCAGAATCTCACTTCCCATCAAAGAATTCATTCAGGGGAGAAACCATATCAGTGCTTGGAATGTGGGAAGAGTTTCAGTCACAGACATCATCTCACTTCCCATCAAAGAATTCATACAGGGGAGAAACCCTATCAGTGCTTGCAATGTGGAAAGAGCTTTAGTCACAGAAGCCATCTCACTTCCCATCAAAGAATTCATACAGGGGAGAAACCCTATCAGTGCTTGGAATGTGGGAAGAGCTTCAGGCAGAACAACAATCTCGCTTCCCATCAAAGAATACATACAGGGGAGAAACCCTTTCAGTGCTTAGAATGTGGGAAGCGCTTCAGTCACAGATCATATCTCACTTTGCATCAAAGAATTCATACAGGGGAGAAACCTTTTCAGTGCCTGGAATGTGGGAAGAGCTTCAGTAGGAGCACCCATCTCACTTCCCATGAAAGAATTCATTCAGGGGAGAAATCCTTTCAGTGCTTAGAATGTGGAAAGAGCTTCAGTCAGAGGCAGGGTCTCACTTCCCATCAAAGAATTCATACAGGGAAGAAACCATATCAGTGCTTCGAATGTCGGAAGAGCTTCAGTCACAGCAGCCAACTCACTTCCCATCAAAGAATTCATACAGGGGAGAAACCCTATCAGTGCTTGGAATGTGGGAAGAGCTTCAGTCGAAAGGACAGTCTCACTTTGCATCAAAGAATACATACAGGAGAGAAATCCTTTCAGTGCTTAGAATGTGGGAAGCGCTTCAGTCACAGATCATATCTCCCTTCCCATCAAAGAATTCATACAGGGGAGAAACCCTATCAGTGCTTGGAATGTGGGACGAGCTTCAGTCACAGGCACAGTCTCGCTTTGCATCACAGAATTCACACCAGAGAGAAATCTTCTTAGTGTTTGGAATGTGGGAAGAGCTTCAGTCAGAGTGCCACTCTCATGGCCCACCAAATAATTCATACAGGGTTGAAAGCATATCAGCGCATGGAATGTAGATAAAATTTCACTCGTAAAAAAGTCAATTCAAGAACTCACAGCATGGTGAATAATAGAATGGTAGATTCGGAATCTAGTCCAACTCCCGCCAATGCAGAAAAAAATCATTTCAAGCATCCATGACAGATGGCCATCCAACTTCTCCTTAAATACCTCCAATGAAAGAGAGTCCACCCCCTTCTGAGGGAGTTCCTTTTCACTGCTGGCTCTTACTATCAGAAAGTTCTTCCTGATCTTTAGGAGAAATCTCCTTTTGTGTTGCTTGAATCACCTCTTCAGATTCCTTCATGACCTTGAGAAGGACTTCTGTATGTCTGAGAATGTCCAGGGGATTGGACCATGCTCTATATTCAGGGGGGAACCCATGGAGAGGAGTCTGATATAGGGCTTAAGTCGTCTAGGCATTGGTCAGATTGTCATAATTACAGACATACTTACTGGTTTGGACGGAAGTGATTCGTATTCCAGGGGAAGTGGTGACCCTGAGATTACAGGTGCTCTCACCAATATTGTCCAAACGTCCAGTAAAACTTTGACACAGCAGACCAATACCCACTGATGTTGATGTATTGGGAGTTTAGGTTTAGGGCCGTGTGGTATTGCTTCATTGTATGTGGGGTCCCTATAAAGGGAACTTCTTCCTCTAGGTGGGAGGGAGACTGGTCAATTTACCATCAGTTGAATGTAACATTTAAGTCAGATTTTTTAAAACGGATTTGCAGAACAAAACTCACAATTTGAAAGGGAGTTATTATGCTCCAGGATTAAAATATTATCTAAATGTTACTGGAGTGAGATACAAAGAATGAAATGATAAAATCATGAATGAGAAGCTGGGCCAGAGATGTAGGACAAAACATTGACTTTGCTTTGTGGGAACAACTGTGGAAAGTAAATTTAAGATTTCCAGCTTCCTACATTCTAAGGGAAAACTTCATGAAGATGATGCAGAGGAGTCAATCAAGATCATCAAGGGTCTGAAACCAAGCCTTATGAGGAGGGCTTGAAGGAACGGGGGTGGGGGGTGTAATCAAAGCCTTCCATTTCCAATTGCAGTGTTCTGAGGTGATACTTGGAGCTTTTATTTGGTGCTTTTGTTTTTGCTAAATGTAATTGCGTTTTTATTTGGCTTTTTCATTTTTGTGACTGTGGCTTGTTCTCTGTTTTTGATTGATTGTGTGACTGCGGCAATGCATAAAAGCCCCATCCAAACAATGTCTATCATCAGTGCAGGTAAGAAAAAATAATAATTTTAATTTTAATCTAAAGTACTGTCTTCTTTTTTTTATAGTACAGTACATTGATTATTGCTTTCATTTTATGGATCAGTGATCTCGTTAGATAGTAAAATTCATGTTAAGTTGCTGTTTTAGTTGTTTTTAAAATTCTGGAATTTATTAATCTGTTTTGCATTACTTTCTTTTTTTTTCTTTTTCTTACAATTTTTAAATTTGCTGTACAATTTTTTCCTTTCCCTCCCCCCCCCCATACCCATTGGAAGGGTTCAAACAATTATCCTCAGCCACGGGCATAGTTCTGTACCATTTTAGAAAGAATTTTAATTTCAGTTCTCTGAATTTGCTTACTTAAATCTCATCTGTTCCTTTCATTATCCTTTCAACCGTTGCTTCGCTAACTTGTTCTTCCTTACTCCACATCTTTTGAATAAGTTGGGTTGTCTGTTCATTATTTGTAATCATTCTCTTATAGATTTTACCTATCATTCCTTGTTTCGTTTTTTCCATTTGTTGGTATAGTTCCTCTATTGGCTCTTCTAAACTCCTATTTCCTGTTTCTTGGACTTTGGAAATTTTGTTGTATATTCCTCCAATTTTTAACCAGTATTGGTTACCTATATTCTCTATTACTTCCTGCAATGACTTTAAGGACTCTCCTCTATACATACCTTTAACTATATGATATCCCTTAGCGTTTAGAATTTCCCACCATTTGGGATTATCTGTTACCTCATAAATACTTTCTAAGGGTGCACTTAGAGAAATCCTTTTTAACCATAAAGGTTACATAATCTCAGCTCATTACAAACAGTGAAGATACCAGGCAGCCTGACATCTGGCTGGTTGATAGGGGATCAAATACTTATTTCACTCATTGTAATACACACCAATCTCTGACTTTTGTCTTCTGGGTTTCTGGGGGTTTTCCAGGTTGTTATTCCATAAATAAAAAGCAAAGTAAAAAACAATGCAACAAAACAATAAAAAGAAAAATGAACAAGAACATTTAAAAACAAAAACATTTAAAAACACATCCAGTATTTCCATATCCTTATCTTTCTTTTAATTGTTTCATCGACCTCCTCGCACCTCCCTTTTTTGTATTCTAATTCAATTTAGCTATTTCAGCAAATCCTTTCCATCTTTCTCAATTTTTGTTCTATAATTTACCTTAACCCAATCTGACCTTAAATTTTACACTTTGGCCCATTAACAATCCATTTTTACTTAATTCTTTGTAACATTTCTGCTAAAACCATGTAACTTCATTCCAGCATCCTTCTAACATTCATTAATTTTACTATATTTTTGTAAATATGCTTTAATTTTTTTCCAATCTTCTTCCACCAACTCTTCTCCCTCGGATTCTGCCAGTCATTTCCGCCAGTTCCATGTAGTCCATCAACTTCATCTGCCATTCTTCCCTGGTGGGTAGATCTTGTGTCTTCCAGTGCTTTGCGATAAGTATTCTTGCTGCTGTTGTAGCATACATAAGAAAAGTTCTATCCTTCTTTGGCACCAATTGGCCGACCATGCCCAGGAGAAAGGCCTCTGGTTTCTTCAGAAAGGTATATTTAAGTACCTTCTTCATTTCATTATAGATCATCTCCCAGAATGCCTTAATCTTTGGGCATGTCCACCAAAGGTGAAAGAATGTACCTTCAGTTTCATTACATTTCCAACATTTATTATCGGGCAAATGGTAAATTTTTGCAAGCTTGACTGGTGTTATGTACCACCTATAAATCATTTTCATTAAATTCTCTTTTAAGGTATTACATGCCGTAAACTTCATACCAGTGGTCCATAACTGTTCCCAGTCAGCCATCATAATATTATGTCCAACATCTTGTGCCCATTGAATTGGTCATTTCTTTGTCAGAGGGCAAAGGGGCAAATTTAGTTGGGAATCAAATACTTTCCCCCCTCACTGTACCTTCATCACTTTAATACATACCGTATTTTTAGCTCCATAAGATGCACCTGACCATAAGGCGCACCTAGTTTTTAGAGGGGGGATGCAAAAAACAAACAAACATAATTTAAACGGAGCGCTGAGCAGAGCCTGCATGCATCCCAGGCTCTGCTCAGCGCTCCCTTTCACGAGCCGCATGGAGCGTATGTGTGGCTCTTGGGGGCTTTTGCCCCAGGAGGGAGAAGGGCAGCCCGTCAGTGACAGGCTGCCCTTCTCCCTCCTCGGGGAAAAGCCCCCAAGAGCCACACACACACACTCCGCGCAGCTCTTTAAAGGGAGCATGGCTCTTGGGCGCTTTTGCAAGAGGTGGGTGAAGTGAGAAAGCCATGCTCTGTCCCTTCCCCCACCTCCCGCGAAAGCCATGGATTGCTGTGCGAAGCCGGTGCAGGGGAGCGGGATGAAGGCTCCCCGCTCCCCTGCGAAGACTTCGCGCGGCTAAGCTGGAAGCTAGAACAGCGAGAGGGAGCGCTGCGCAGTGCTCCCTTTCGCTGTTCTGGCTTCTGGGGTAGCCCACGAAGCCTGCATTTGCTCCATAGGACGCACATGAAGTGAAGGCCCAAGACAGGAGTTGATCATCATGTGAGCTGCGCACAGGTGGGCTGAAGCGAGCTTCCGGCTAGCCTGCAAGCTAGGCAGATACATTTTGGGCTGTGACCTTTACACATCTTCCAGTCCCGAGATCGTGGGGTGGTACAAGGTTATTTTGGCACCTGTTTCCACAGCGTCATTTTCTCCTTGCACAGTGTATGACGAAGGAGACAAAAGGTCTCAGGGACAAAGGTTACAGACAGGACACTGCAGACTGCCGAGACCGCAAAAGGTCAGACAGAGGGAACGATGTAAAAAACAGCCATGACTTGTCTGAGGGGAGGTATGCTACGTACCCCAGGGTCACGCGTGCAGGCAGACTGTGGCTGCCTGCTGGCGGAGAAGTGTGCTCCCTCCGGACCCCACTCACCACTCCGCGATATCCCTACACGCACACACATTTCCCCTTTTTAGGAGGGGAAAAGTGTGTCTTATAGAGCGAAAAATACGGTAGCTAAACAAATTTACATATGAACACCACTACATTGTATGCACTCCGTACATTTAAAATTGCTTTTACCCTTTGAGTTTTTTGATGTGAAGGAGTGAACCTTGAGCGAAATACTTTCCGCACTCCATACATTTAAATGGGTTTCCCCGTTTGTTGATGTTTTGCATGGGTTCTATTATCAGTGAAAGTCTTTCCCTGTGTGAGTTTGTTGATGCAAAGTAAGCTGTGCCTTCTAAATGGTTTATACCCTGTGTGTGTTTGCTCATGTGAACTAAGGCTTGGCTTCACATTCCACACATTCAATTTGTTTCTCTCCCGTGTGAGTTCATTGATGTACTCTTAAGTGATCGACGTTGACTAAACCCCTTTTCACACGCCATACATTTAAATGTGAATTTGTCTGGTGTATAGTAAGGTTTTATTTCAATCTGAACTATGTTTCACACGTCAAACAACCCTAGAATAAAGCAGTTTCCTGAACACTGAACAGGTCCTTTATGGATCAAAAAGGAACAATTATGTAAATATACAACCTGAGGCCACTGTGGGTACAAGGATGGGGCTGCATATGTGGGGCTGGAGCTGTGTGTCTTGTATTTCCCATAATTTTTGCACATTTTTAATGCCAATACAGAAATTAAATAAAAATTTAAAATGTATTGGTATGCCAGTGATCTATATTGGTATCATAGAATCTACTGTCAAACAGCTCTTACTGCCAGAAAGTTTTTCCGTATGTTTAGTCGGAATCTCCTTCCCTAAAACATGAAGCCATTGGTTCGAGTGAGTCCTTGTTAACTCTTTTTGTTAACCCATTTCCTACCTCAAGTATTTGGGAGGGAGGGGAAGGTTCATCTCCAAGGTGGATTCTTTAAAGTTTATAAAGGTTTAGCCGAATCCTTTGCTATTCAATCTCAGAAATCACGTGTTGGTGTCCCTGTGTCAATTCTCTGAGAGCATGCAAGACGGGGGCACCGCCGGAAGCCATTTCAACACGCCACGATGTGACCGGCTTCTCTCCCCCCCGTGGTTCCTTTGATGGCTCTTTAGCTTATACTTATCATGAAACCTCTCCCCGCACTCGGGGCACTGATACGGCTTTCCCCCCATGTGCATTCTCTGGTGTGTGAGAAGGTGCGATTTTTCGTAAAAGTTTCTGTTGCATTGCAAGCAGTTGTAGGGTTTGTCTCCTGCGTGAATCCTCTGGTGCGACTTCAGGTTGGACGTCTGATGGAAGCTCTTCCCGCACACCGAGCACCGATACGGTTTCTCCCCTGTGTGGATCCCTTCGTGGGAGGTCAGCTGCGAGCGCCGAATGAAGCTCTTGCCGCTCAGTCAGTAGGAGGCTGGGCTAGGATGTCCCTCGTGCTCCTTTGCAACTCTGCAATTCTCTGATTCCCTACGTCCAGGCTAAGGAGCATAGCTCAGTGGCAGGGCGTCTGCCTCGCATGCAGACAGTCGCAGGTTCAAACCCTACATGCGGCGTCTGTAGGTAGGGCTGGGAATGTCCTTCCTCCGGAGCTTTGGAGAGTCGCTGCCAGCCCAAGGTGGGCAACTCTTGATTCCGATGCACTCTTGACACACACTCCCCATCCGGCCGGCGGGGAGGCATCACTTTCGACCCCCCACCCCCAGCGGCGTAGCGTGGGTTGTCAGCACCCGGGGCAAGGCAAGTAATTTGCGCCCCTGCCAGGTAGGGGCAGAGAGTTGCGAGGGCGAGCGCGCGCCCCCCCAGATGTTGCGCCCTGTGCGGCCGGCCCCCCCTGCACCCCCCACGCTACGCCACTGCCCACCCCCCAAATTCCACTCACCCGTCCAGACCCAAATGCAGCAGGATGTGACTCTCCCTGAAATGCAGGAGGGGGGTGTTTGGGTGGGTGGGATTTAACCCTTAGTGAGTCTGGCTTTTTTGGGCAGGGGAGGTCTTTGCACAGGGGGAGATCAGACGGAGGAAGGGAATCGACCAGGGAGAGGCGATCACTTAGGCGTTGCTGGATCCGGGGAGAGTTCCACTTCTTCTCTTCTTGCTCTTGCAAAGTAGACTTGGAGAAGGGGGGGCTGTCCCCTCCCCCCCACGCTTTTCTTGCTATGGGAAAGTGCATCTCAGGGTTAAAGAGTTCGAGTCCAGGCGCCTAGAGAGGCTGCAGAGGGAACGGCAACACTTCTTCCTTGCTGCTCACGCCCCCGCAGCCTTCCTGCTTTTTGTGAATGGTGCTTGGAACATATGCGTCACCCTACGTGGCTCCCAGGAGGGCGCAAATTGCGTTTGAGTGGCAAGCAAAATGCAGTTTTTCCTGGGAGGGGAAAAACCCATGGTCTGGGGTTGTACCAACTCCTGGCTGGGTTAAAGGGGAGCCTGTGCCAATCTCTCTTCCACACATATCATTTCCTTTTCCTTTTTTACAAATTTAAACAGATAAATGTATATTTTGTTATCAAAGTTATCATTGACTTTCCTCTCCCCCCCCCCCCATCCATGGTTCATTTTAATAACTCTCTTCTACTACATAATCTGGGATGTGGGTGGCGCTGTGGTTTAGCTCCCGTCGCTCGGTCCCTGCTTCTGCCAACCTAGCAGTTCGAAAGCACGTCAAAGTGCAAGTAGATAAATAGGTACCGCTCCGGCGGGAAGGTAAATGCGCTGCTCTGGTTGGCCAGAAGTGGCTTAGTCATGCTGGCCACATGACCTGGAAGCTGTATGCCAGCTCCCTCAGCCAGTAAAGCAAGGTGAGCGCTGCAACCCCAGAGTCGTCTGCGACTGGACCTAACGGTCAGGGGTCCCTCTAGCCATTACCTTTACTACATAATCTATTCCCCTCCCCCACATTCTCGTTTCCCCCGTTTTATATCAAATTTTTGTTAATTGCTCTTTAATTACTCCCATTAGCCTGTCCGTGTTGCATCAAGTTCAGGATCTATGCGCTTGCCTGTTGATTTTATTGCACTGCATATGAGTGTGCAAGTATAGCTCAGGCGACCCAAAATAATCAAAGAGACGGAACAATTCCCCTATGACGAAAGTTTGCATCGTCTGGGGGCTTTATAATTCAAAGCAGGGCAGTCCAACCCCTCAGACCAAGTGGGCCGCAAGAATGCCTTGACACGGGGATGCTGGGAAGTTTTTGCTTCTGCACATGAGTCTGAGAATTTTCTGAACAGTTCCCATTGAGTTCATGAAACAGTGTACCTTGACCTGTTCATAATGCATTGCTGACCACATCTACGGAACATGATTGTTGTATTCTTTCATGTTATGATCAATCATTAGTAACTGTTTTAGTCTTGCTATATCAATCATTAGTTATAATTTAATTAGGAGGTTTCATGCCTGTCTAGTTCTGTGCTCCATTTCCCAGCCTTTAATCTATTGGTGATTAATGCCTATACGTAACCCTCGCCTTGTACTTGTGTTAACCAATCAGCAACAATTTGCTTTGTGTTTGTATCAACCAATCAGCAACGAGCGCACCTGTGGCAATGTTTGTAATATTCAATAAAAGAGAGTTCTCGGGGCTTGCTCCAGAGACGCCTCTCACATGACACCTACTACTCGTCTGTCGTGATTTCATTCCAACACGGGACCCAGGGGCCACTCACCGAATTGGATTTAGGGGTGTGTGTTTATACTCCCCCCTCCATATCAGCACAGAGAATATTTAGGGTTCAGGGAAGACTTGCAGTTTCGTCGTTTTATTTAGCATGTTTCTTTACTTAAGCAAGCGCAATTCAAGATTACAAAGGAGAAAAATATAAGTTTATCAAACTAATACAGAAAATGCCACCTAGCAAATTAGGACAAAAGAAAACAAATAATTCCCTAGGCGTAGGCCTGATTCTATCAACAAGAGAAGACAGAGTTTGGTGCCCCAAAAGGTGGCAATATCTATACCCCGTCTCCCCTCTGAAGAGGAAATTTTTACAACACACATTCAAAATGGTTGGTCATCTTCACAATTGCCAGAGGGAACCATCTCTTTTAGACCAAAGGAAAGCTATCCGATTTGTAGGAGATCTGTACACATGAAAAGAAAGCAATCGTTCTATTATGAAGACTACACATACAGCTGTTTTCATCGAAACGTCCTTTACATTGATATTTGATGTGCTTAGAGTAAAAGTTGGCACTTGGTAGATCTGGATTTCTACCAGGTCACATAGTTCCTTTTCAGTCTAGACAGATATTAATTGGCACATCGGTCCTTTAGTTTGCTGAGCAGTTTGTTATAAAGATTTTCTTGTTGACAACAGAGAGACGCTTTGAGGCTTGGCTTGTGTTAAGAAAGGCCAGGGGGTTGGAAGACACTGCTTCGCACTTCCGTCAAGGGAGCTCCTGGGTTCTTCACCACCTCTCTGAACACTGAACTGAATTACGCTGGAGAAAATGGGGTATTCTGGCTCTGTGGTCTAGGCCTGCTCCTTTTTCTTTGTGGAAGTGGAAGAACACAGGACATCCACAACAGCACAACAAACCACTGGTGGGTATAGGTGTTTGTGGGCGTTTAAATGGCCCTTTTGTGATTTGGAAAGGTATGAGTGATTGATGGCATATCAGCAGATCAGGATAGCGATATGACTGCCCCATAAACAAACCAGAATGAATTACCAATGACACCAGATTCAGACTAACCACCATGCTTCAACTGCGGATGAATGCAGTATAATCTGAATAAGCAAGATGTCTGGAAGAGACTATAGGCTTAATAAGGCCTGGACAGAAGCTTTAACCACAGAGTGATCAATTCTGCTGTCTCTCTCCTTATATGAGAGATAGTAAGGGCCTCACTGTGACAGAACCTCCGCAGAAGAGGAAAGATATGGGAAATCCATAATGGTCAAACCGATCATGGAAAAAACTGGGCTCCCCGACCCGTTTATTATTACAATTTTTCAATAATACATATAGCAAAAATGTTAGTATGCATTGCTTATTCCGTAACTTTCTGTAATAAAACAAAATGAGACGAAAACAAAGGTGGGGGAGAGGAAAGAGCAAGACATAAAAGAAAAGAAGCTAAGAATCTGCAAGTGCATGGAGCTATATAACAGGTGATTGGACTAGATGACCTTTGGGGGAGCCTTCCAACACTACAATTTTCTGATTCTAGGGAGAGAGGAACTTTCCATTCGTGGGTCAATACATTTCATTCTAATTCAAGTTGTTGCAAATTCCATGCTATTTCATATGGCTGATCCACTGTATGGGTTCTTTGATGTGAAGTAAGTTTGCAGCTTGTACTGAAGCTCTTTCCACACTCAGTGCATGCACAGGGTTTCTCTCCCATGTTGTTTTTCTGATGTAAAGTAAGACTCCTACGAGAATTAAAACTCTTTCCACACTCCAGACATTTGTATGGTTTCTCCCCTGTGTGGGTTTTTTCATGTGAACTGAAGTTTGCCTTTCGACTGAAGCTCTTTCCACACTCCAAACACGTGTGTGGTTTCTCTTCTGTGTGGATTCTCTGATGTTTAGTGAGTGCTCCATTGTCCACGAAACCCTTTCCACACTCCAGACATTTGTGCGGCTTCTCCCGTTTATGGATTCTCTGATGTGAAGTAAGGTGCCCAGTTTGACTGAAGCGCTTTCCACACTCCATGCACTGATATGGTTTTTCTCCTGTGTGAATTCTTTGATGTGAAGTTAAGCGTCCATTTTGACTGAAGCTCTTTCCACATTCGTGGCATTCATATGGTTTCTCCCCCGTGTGGGTTCTCTGATGTAAACGAAGGTGTCCACTCTGACTGAATCTCTTTCCACACTCTTTGCATTCATATGGTTTCTCCCCTGTGTGGGTTCTCTGATGTGAGGTTAGGAGGCCACTCTGACTGAACCTCTTTCCACATTCACGGCATTCATATGGTTTCTCCCCCGTGTGGGTTCTCTGATGTAAAGTAAGGTGTCCACTCTGACTGAACCTCTTTCCGCACACTGTGCATATGTAGGGTTTTTCTCCCGTGTGGGTTCTTTCGTGTGAAATAAGGTTTCCAATGTAACTGAAGCTCTTTCCACACTGCATGCATTCATACGGCTTCTCCCCCGTGTGGGTTCTCTGATGTAAATTAAGGTGTCCACTCTGACTGAAGCTCTTTCCACACTCCGTGCATGTATACGGTTTGTCTCCTGTGTGGGTTCTTTCATGTGTACTAAGGTTTCCCATGAAACTGAAGCTCTTTCCACACTGCATGCATTCATGCGGCTTCTCTCCTGTGCGGGTTCTGCTATGAGCATAGGTCCACAAGCATCTATATGATTTCATCCCTGTGTTGGCTATTTGATGTTCTGTAAGTGCTCCCTTAGCAAGATCTTGCTGCACTCCTTGCATCTCCCCTGATGTGGGCTCCGCAATATTTATTTAACTTTGGTTTATTTTAGAATATTCCCCCTCCCCACCCCAGGACCCTATCCCTTGCTTATTGTCCCTTTGTCATATTCCACTGGGATCAAGATTTCGTGGATATCAACAACATGGAAGGATTTCTCTCTCTCTCTCTCTCTCTGGTTTCCTTTGTGCCTCAAATGTATTCTTGGATTTCTAGATGTGCTTTTTCTTTCTTCTTTTTGCTGACACCACATATGATTTCCTATAATTTTATTTGTCCTGCTTTTGATCTGTTTGGGGAAATAAGAAATGAACATGAAAACCTGTTAGGTGTTCAAGCCTGCTACTCTTCATTCATCATCTCCAGAGTTCTCTCTCTTCCTCTTTCTATGCCCTGCTGAATAAATTGATTATGCTACTGTCTGAAGACAATAACATAAATTCCTTTCTGGTCCCTCTTGATAATAATAGTAATAGTAATAGTAATAATAATAATAATAATAAATTATTTTTATCCCGCCCTCCCCAGCCAAAGCCGGGCTCAGGGCGGCTAACAACAATAAAAATAACACAACATTATAAAATCATTTCAGTATAAAATTAATTCAAATCAAATTGATGGCAACCATTGGGCTAGAGTTCTGTGAAGATTGCCAAAGGAGGGAGTCAGGCTGTGCCCTGGCCAAAGGCTTGGCGGATACCTCTCTTCATCTCCCAAGCACATCTCTCGCTTTCACATCTGTGGGTTTATGAGGAAATTTTTATCGGGGGGAAGGTAAGGGAGTAAAACTCTGAAAGGGTAGAACAGACTCACTTCTTAGGAGAAAAGAGAAGATTGTTATCTAAATTTCAGTGTTTTTAGATGGGAATGTGTTTCATTCTGGGGGCATCGAATTTGACTTTCACAAGTGCCATCTGTGAACATCAGATTAGTGAGCCCCGAATTAGGCAAACACACAGCCTCTTGAGATCACATGACGTTTTTAGTTTAGGACTGCTCTTCTATGTTTTTAAGCTACTCCCTGCTTTTGTCTTAGAGCTGTCAACTTAGAAACTGTTTTATGTTCTAGGTTGCCTTGTGTTGCACACATCTGGCTGAGTTTCCCCAGCCACTCTTCCAATTGAGTGTTAAAAACAATACAGCATTAAATATTAAAAGCTTCCCTAAACAGGGCTGCCTTCAGATGTCTTTTAAAGATAAGATACCGTATTTTTCGCTCTATAACACGTACCTGACCATAACACGCACATCGTTTTTAGAGGAGGAAAACAAGGGAAAAAACATTCTGAATGAAACGGTGGATGAATCATTTTTGTGCTTCATGCTGTGGCCACAGACATGTGATCTGATGGTGAATTTGGGGTGACCCAATGCAAAAATCCTGAGAATCCCTATGGATCCATGCTTTGTAACCACGTTTTTGCACCATTGCAGCCCCAGGCAACAGTGGGTGTGTGATTTTTTTGGTGCAGTCTGTAGCCATGGACATGCTATGTGATCTGATGGTGAATTTGGGGTGACCCAATGCAAAGATCCTGAGGATCCATGTGGATCCATGCTTTGTAACCACATTTTAAGTGGGGAGGGAAGGAAAAAGACAGAAGGGACAAGGAGCACGAGAGGGGTGTGCAGAGAAGCAGCTGGCTAAGAATGCAGGAGAGGGCTATAACGGGAGGGAGGAAAGGAAGGCAAAAGTTTTCCCCCACCCAAGCCAGCCAGCTCGCGCTCTCTCTCTCCCACCTGCATGTTTTCCGGCTGCCTGATATATATATTTTTTAATTGCCTTGACAGAAGAAAGCATTTTAACTGCATTAAGAACTATTTAGCAGCGAAACCTAAGCTGTGCCATCCCTTAAGAGGTACAGACACTGTAATCTTCCAGATCGCATGAATTTACAGGCAAAACACTGTTTAAGGATTTCATCCTTTTAAACGGAAGAAAGCATATTTGAATGCTGTGTGTCCCCAAAAACAAAAAGCAGGAAGTCAAATCAGAATTTTAAGCTGAACCTGTAATCTCTCTTCCCTTCACAAACATTGTTCCCTCCGGAGCATGGAGAGGAATTAGAAAGACGCTCTGCTTTCCCCTCTGCTTGCCTGGAGGGGAGGGGCTTTCCCTGCTCTTTGTTCCATTTGAGCAAACACAGCAAGGAAACAGAGAGGGTGGGCAGTAAGACCCTGAGGCAGAATGCAGGAAAGCAGCCGCTTCCTCTTTTCAGGTTTCCCTTCTCTGAGACGCGATTAGATTTTTGCCTGATTTTTGCCTCCACTCGCGCCATTCGGCTCCAGGGACCACACATTCGCTCAATAACACGCACAGACATTTCCCCTTCCTTTTTAGGAGAAAAAAATCTGCGTGTTATAGAGAGAAAAATACGGTAGCTGCTTATTTCCTTCACATCTGAAGGGAGGGCGTTCCATAAGGCAGACGCCACTACTGAGAAGGCCTTCCGTCTGGTTCCCTGTAACCTCACTTCTCGCAATGAGGGAACCGCCAGTAGATAAACTGAAGTTAAAAATGCATACCTACAAATAAACACACTCGTAATATATCTTATGGCCTTGTGCGTCCTGCACAAACATCTCTCCCCCGCAAAAAAAGCAGGAGATGAGTTCAGATTTCAGCAACAGGGGCCGTTCTTCTTGAAAAAGCAAAACCATAACTGCTATTCATAACATTCACGAGAGCACATAACATAAAAGACCTACATTGGCTCCCAGTACGTTTCCAAGCACAATTCAAAATGTTGGTGCTAACCTTAAAGCCCTAAGTGGCCTCAGCCCAGTATACCTGAAGGAGCGTCTCCACCCCCATTATTCAGCGCAGACACTCCGAGGGCCTTCTGGTGGTTCCCTCCCTGGGAGAAGTGAGGTTGTAGGGAACCAGGCAGAGGGCCTTCTCGGTGGTGGCTCCCGTCCTGTGGAACGCCCTCCCATCAGATGTCAAGGGAATAAGCAACTATCTGACTTTTAGAAGATATCTGAAGGCAGCCCTGTACAGGAAAGTTTTTAATGTTCGGTGTTTTATTATACTTTTATATTTGTCAGAAGCCGCCCAGAGTGGCTGGGGAAACCCAGTCAGATGGGCGAGGTATATATAATTAATTATTATTATTATTACGGCTGCAACAGAAATCCTCAACCACACTCACACCAAGGTTGCAGGTTCAATCCCCGTACGGGAGAGCTGCACATTCTTGCATTGTAGGGGGTCAGACTGCATGATCCTCAGGGTCTCTTCCAACTGTACGTTTCTACGATTTTAATTCACTGGATAACAAGTGTTGGGTTACCGTATGTGGGGCTCTATGTGGGGCTGCCTTGGGAAAGTGCTCAGAAACGTCAGCTGGCTCAAAAGAACTGCAGTCAGATTGTCAACCAGGGCTGGTTATGGGGAGCATAAGACTCCCTTGTTACAACAACTCCACCGGCTAGCAGTCTGCCTCAAGGCACAATTCAAAGCAAGCTATCTTAATGACTGTATTCCCTCCTAAGAACCTACCTGGGTTTTGAGATCTTCAGTGGAGGCCCTTTTTCTCTGTCCCGCTACCCTCCCAGGAACAGGGCCTTCTCAGTGGCTGCTCCCCCACTTCGGAAGAAGCCAAAGAAGCTCTCTCCTTGCTGTCTTTCCACCGGCAGGCGAAAACTTTCTTGTCCCAACGGGCTTTTGGAAACTGACTGCTTTTCGCTGTTCTTATTTTATCCGTAAGCCGCCTTGAGTCTCTGTCAGGAGGAAAGGTGGGGTTCAAATAAATATAACAACAGCTGCCTGGTAAGGTGGGCTGGTCTGAGAAAGGTTTAGCTGCCCCAACCACAACCTAGCTGTCATACTGGCCCACCTTACAAAACTCTTGTGAGATTGTACTTTGATCCCTCAGCCAATAGTTTCTACTTTCTACCTTCGCTGTATTCTTTTCCGGACCCGAAGTTTTGGGCATGCCTCCTGAGGCATGTAAAAATCGGCATGTCTTTTTCATCTGCAATTCTGCTGACAATTTAACAGGATGCAAATTTCATTTAAGAAGTAGTGAGGCCTGCTCTGTGTGTGTATTTCTGTCAATGGTGTCTCCGAAACTTTTTGACACATTACTTGGGAAGACAGGCAAACTAATGCCAGTGTCCTGGAAGAAGCAAAGATCACCAGTGTCGAAGCGATGATTCTTCAACATCAACTTCATTGCACTGGTCATGTTGTGCAGATGCCTGATTATTATCTTCCAAAGCAACTACAGTGGTAGCTCGGGTTAAGAACTTAGTTTGTTCTGGAGGTTCGTTCTTAACCTGAAACTGTTCTTAACCTGAGGTCCCACTTTACGTAATGGGGCCTCCTGCTGCCGCTGTGCCGCCAGAGCACGATTTCTGTTCTCATCCTGAAGCAAAGTTCTTAACCCAAGGTACTATTTCTGGGTTAGCGGAGTCTGTAACCTGAAGCGTATGTAACCTAAGGTACCACTGTACTCTATTCCAAACTTAAAAATGGAAAGTGTAATGCTGGTGATCACCAAAAGAGGTTTAAAGACTGTCTCAAGACAAAAAAAAAATGTGTTTTTTTTAAAAGTAGTATAAACACCAGCAATTGGGAAACACTTGCCTGCGAGCGCTCCAATTAGGGAACAGCCTTTACCAAAGGTGTCATGAGTTTTGAAGATGCTCGAACTCAGGACGCAAGGGAGAAATGAGCTAAGAGGAAGGCACGCTTGGCAAACCCTCACTGTGATCAACTCCCGCTTGGAAACCTACATCCCTACTGTGGAAGGATGTGTGGATCCAGAATTGGCCTCCACGGTCACTTACGGACTCACTATTAAGACCGTGTTTGTGGAAACAAATCTTTCTCGGCTATGAGTGATTGCCAAAGAAGAAGAATTTGTGTGTTACCGGAGAGGGTGGTAGTGGCAGCCCCAGAAGACAAGGACCCTTCAACTCAGCACCATTCTGCCCGGAGCCAGTCCGGCAAGAGAAGCCCAGCAGTTCCCTCCATCAAACGCCTGGAGAAGCTCCTTTGAAACTCCAGGTGAGAAGGGAAGCAAGTATTTTTTTATTTCCTCCAGCCTTTTTAACAAGGCCACTGACAGCCTGGTTCTCAGGACGCTAGTCAGTTCCAAATGCCTCCACCACCCTTTGCTTAGCACAAGGGTAGGCAAACTAAGGCCCAGGGGCTGGATGCGGCCGAATCGCCTTCTCAGTCCAGGAATCAGCGTGTCTTTACATAAGTAGAATGTGTGCTTTTATTTAAAATGCATCTCTGGGTTATTTGGGGGGTACAGGAATTCGTTCATTCCCTCCCCAAAAAAATATAGTCCAGCCCCCCATAAGGTCTGAGGGACAGTGGACCGGCTCCCTGCTGAAAAAGTTTGCCGAACCTGGCTTAGCAGGAAGGAAGCCAAACAGGCTCCTTTATTTTATTTTATTTTTTCAGGTCGAGGAAAAAAAGCAAGGAGCAGTTCACCTAATATGAAAACAACACAGCTGAAAACAAAGCAACCAAATATCCAAAAGAAACTATACCACATGATTAGCTTTTAGCCTGGAGAAGAGGAGGTTAAGGGGTGATATGATAGACATGTTCAACTATATAAAAGGATGTCACATAGAGAAGGGAGAAAGGTTGTTTTCTGCTGCTCCAGAGAAGCAGACACGGAGCAATGGATCCAAAGTACAAGAAAGAAGCTTCCACCTAAACATTAGGAAGAACTTCCTGACAGTAAGAGCTGTTCGACAGTGGAATTTTCTGCCAAGGAGTGTGGTGGAGTCTCCTCCCTTGGAGGTCTTTAAGCAGAGGCTTGACAACCATATGTCAGGAGTGCTCTGATGGTGTTTCCTGCTTGGCAGGGGGTTGGACTCGATGGCCCTTGTGGTCTCTTCCAACTCTAGGATTCTAATGCTTTTGCTCTCCTTCCCCAGAGGTTTTTAAGCAGAGATTGGATGGCCGTATGTCATGGAGGCTTTAGATGAGTTCCCTGCACTGCAGGGGGTTGGACTAGATGACTCGTGGGGTCCCTTCCAGCTCTAAGATTCTATGATTCCATAACAGGAAAGCAGCAGAGTCCTTCCAACCTTCCCAACCACGCCATATTTCTGAATTTAGGGGCCCCCATAGGACTGTTGCAAGGGAACCAGCGCTCGCTGCAGCTGGATAAGCCTGGATCCTTTGAGGTGGGGGTCCCTTCGTCCCTCTTTTTTTGTGGGGAAGGGGAGGCAGGAGGAGTCCTCCTCCTGCTCCATCCATCCCACTCGGGCAAGGCTGTTTCCTCTGCATCCAGGCGCTTGCTTTCCCCCCCACCCCGTATATCCCATGTCGTCTGAGATCTGGGATTTGGGGGCGGGGGGGGCCGCTTCAAAGGATTTCGTGCAACGGAGAGCCATGCAGCCGCCTGGCCTCCGCTTTTCAGCTCCTTTGCATGGATTAGCACCCCCCCCCACCCCGACCCTTCCTTTCCCATTCCAAAAAATATAAATAGAATTATCCTCCCCTCTGCTCCTTTTACCTGTTTGACCTCTCCAGGCATCAGCTTCCTCCCCCGTCGCCGAGAAGACGAGTTCCTTCCCTGCAAAAAAAAGAAAAAGGGAGGGACTGTGACCCCCCCCACTCCTCCCCTTTGCAAAAAAAAAAACACCTCCTGCCCCTCTAGGAATCCCAAAAATTCCTGGCCGGAAACCGCCTCTCGCCACTCAATCGCCTCTTTCCACGCATTTCAAGTGCGCAACTCGCAACTTCGGGTTCGTTTTCGAACGGAGAGAGAGAGAGAGAGAGAGAGAGAGAGAGAGAGAGAGAGAGAGAGAGAAAGAGAGAGAGAGAGAGAGAGAGAGAGAGAGAGAGAGAGCCGTAGAGCTATGGCGTTGTAGAGCAAACCCCTATGACTCCTGCCTTGCGTTCGAGTGGGAACCGGAAGTGGTGGGGCGCGCGCACACATGCACGCGCACACAAACTTACACTGATACAGAGTGCTGGAAAAAGGGCCGAAAAGAGCTGAGATTTAAGGGGATTTTTGGGTCACGGTGTTGCCAGGAAGCCGTGGATCCGTGATGTTTGTGGTGCATGCTGTGCCCATGGCTAATGATGTTTGATCTGATGGTGACTTCGGGCTGATCTGGTGCAAAAATCATGAGGATCCGTGTTTTTTAACCATGTTTTTGCACCATTGCGGCCCCACAAAACAGTGGGTGCATGATTTTTTTTTTATGCTGCCTACAGACTAAAACATGGTCTGCAGGTGGTGCTGTGGGTTAAACCACAGAGCCTAGGACGTGCCGATCACAAGGTTGGCGGTTCGAATCCCCGCAACAGGGTGAGCTCCCGTTGCTCGGTCCCAGCTCCTGCCAACCTAGCAGTTCGAAAGTATGTCAGAGTGCAAGTAAATAGGTACCACTCTGGCGGGAAGGTAAACAGTGTTTCCGTGCGCTGCTCTGGTTCGCCAGAAGCGGCTTAGTCATGCTGGCCACATGACCCAGAAGCTGTACGCCGGCTCCCTCGGCCAATAAAGCAAGATGAGCGCTGCAACCCCAGAGTCGACCACGACTGGACCTAATGGTCAGGGGTCCCTTTATCTTTTACCACTCTCTCTCTCTTCAGTCATCCTCATCCTGTTTGGCGCCTTTCGGAAACCAGATGGGTATATTGGTTCAGGTACCTCCTCTTATACCAAGCTCAGAGTGACCTTCTCTCTGCAATTATTGCAGCTCCCAGATGAAATTCCCAGTATCATGGCTGGTGATGTGTTGTGTGACCCATTACAACTTATGCAGTCAGCTGATATAGACATCTAGGTGTTGGCTGAGGGGGTAAACTGGTCAACCGGAGACTCAAGATAGCCATCTGAAGCAGAAATCATGTTTGGGGAAATTATTTTTTAAAGATCACCAGCATAATAAAGTGAATGCAATTCATTTTATTTAAGGTACAATAATCTACCATTCTTTTAAAAATAACACTATACAACGCACTGATTAAATGGGAGAAAGAAGTTGTGAAACTAAATCTATGAAAGCATCTGGTAAAGTGGGCATTACCTGCAAGCAAAATGTAGCTGCAGGGATTAAAATTAACTATGAATTTTACCATAGCTAAGTACATCCATTCGCCCAGCTAAATTCCACCCCTCCTGTAGTCTAATGCTTCTATATTCCCAGAGCGACATCTTAATTTAACAGAAGCTGCCAGCAGAGAGGTTAATCCCAGGGATCAAGCTCCTCTGGTCTTGGAGGAAGGTTAGACCCAAGGTCAAACTGGTGTCCAGGAAGAAGAGTAGAAGAGTTTGGATTTGATATCCCGCTTTATCACTACCCGAAGGAGTCTCAAAGCAGCTGACATTCTCCTTTCCCTTCCTCCCCCACAACAAACACTCTGTGAGGTGAGTGGGGCTGAGAGACTTCAGAGAAGTGTGACTGGCCCAAGGTCACCCAGCAGCTGCATGTGGAGGAGCGGAGACGCGAACCCGGTTCCCCAGATTACGAGACTACCGCTCTTAACCACTACACCACACTGGCTCTCATCAAGGATAAACATTAAGGAAAAGGCAAGATACAAAATTAATAAAATACTGAAGTCTGAACCACACTTCGGAATAAAGGGAAATGATTTATAATGAGCTGGAAAAACTGTCAAATATAACTTTTGTTTAATAATAATAATAATAATATTTATTTAAACCCCACCCTCCCCAGGCAATACCAGGCTCAGGGTGGCTAACGACCAATAATAAAAACAAGTTGATTAAAATACAATTTTTTAAAAAAATTAAAATACAATATTAAAGCATTAGGATGCAGCCTCTTCACAGGAGGAGAAAGGGAAAAGAAAGAGGGGGAGGGAATCAAACTGATTCTAAGCCAAAGGCCAGGTGGAACAACTCTGTCTTACAGGCCCTGCGGAAAGAAATCAGATCCCGCAGGGCTCTGGTCTCATGAGGCAAAGCGTTCCACCAGGCCGGAGCCAGTGTTGAGAAGGCCCTGGCTCTGGTTGAGGCTAATCTAACTTCCTTAGGGCCCGGGACCTGTAGGGTATTGCTATTTATGGACCTTGAGGCTCTCCGTGGGGCATACCAGGAGAGGCGGTCCCGTAGGTACGAGGGTCCTAGGCTTTAAAGGTCAAAAGCAGCACCTTAAATCTGACCCTGTACTCCACCGGAAGCCAGTGCAGCTGGAAAAGCACTGGGTGAATATGCTCCCATGGCAGAGACCCTGTGAGGAGCCTCGCTGCAGCATTCTGCACCCGTTTAAAAAAACCCCAGAAGCTTTTCTGTTAGGAATACAGTGGTGCCTCGCAAGACGAAATTAATTCATTCCGCGAGTCTTTTCGTCTTGCGATGTTTTTCGTCTTGCGAAGCACGGTCCGTCGCAACTGCGCCTCTTCAAGCGGCTTTAAGAAAAAAGTGAACAAACTCACAAGACGTTTTCGTCTTGCGAAGCAAGCCCATAGGGAAATTTGTCTTGCGAAGCAGCTCAAAAACCGCAAAACCCTTTCGTCTAGCGAGTTTTTCGTCTTGCGGGGCATTCGTCTTGCGGGGCACCACTGTAACTGGTTTAGTGGTACCCAAAGAACAGAAAAAATTGTTTATGTATGCTACTACGGCTGCTCAAATGATATATGCCCAGAGATGGAAAGAAGAAGCAGTTCCGACCACAGAGGATTGGCAACAAAAAATGATGGAGTATGCAGGAACTTACTAGAAGAATAAGAAATCAAGAAAGAAGATGCTATAGTATAGAATTTATGGAATATCTGAAGGATCATTGTAAACAACTTAAAATCATTGTCAGGACTGATATAAAAATGTGCAGTGAGAGAAAGTTAAATAGAGTATAAAAGAAAAAGTTTGTAAAAAGGTTTGAATTGAATATGCAGTAGTAAAAGAGATAACATAAGTAATAATAATAATAATAATAATAAATTTTATTTATATCCCGCCCTCCCCAGCCGAAGCCGGGCTCAGGGCGGCGAACAACAATAAAACAGTACAAAAGTACAACATAAACAACATTCTAAAATCATTCATTATAAAAATGGGCCAGAGCTCTGCGAAGATTGCCGAGGGAGGGAGTCAGGCTGTGCCCTGGCCAAAGGCCTGGTGGAACAGCTCTGTCTTGCAGGCCCTGCGGAAGGATGTCAAGTCCCACAGGGCCCTGGTCTCTTGTGACAGAGTGTTCCACCAGATCGGAGCCACAGCCGAAAAAGCCCTGGCTCTAGTTGAGGCCAGCCTAACTTCTCTGTGGCCTGGGACCTTCAAGAGGTTTTTATTTGAAGACCGTAGGTTTCTCTGTGGGGCATACCAGGAGAGGCGGTCCCGTAGGTACGAGGGTCCTAGGCCATATAGGGCTTTAAAGGTTAAAACCAGCACCTTAAACCTGATCCTGTACTCCACCGGGAGCCAGTGCAGCTGGTATAGCACCGGGTGAATGTGATCTCGCAGCGAAGACCCCGTAAGGAGTCTCGCTGCAGCATTCTGCACCCGCTGGAGTTTCTGGGTCAGTCTCAAGGGCAGCCCCACGTAGAGCGAGTTACAATAATCCAGACTGGAGGTGACCGTCGCGTGGATCACAGTGGCTAGGTCAGGGCGAGAGAGGTAAGGAGCCAACTGCTTAGCTTGGCGGAGATGCAAAAATGCCGCCTTTGTTATAGCTGCAATCTGCGCCTCCATGGAAAGGGAGGTGTCGAAGATTACACCCAAACTCTTAACGGACGGTGCTGGCACTAATTGCGCCCCCGCAAGAGATGGGAGTTGCCCCCCCAATCCCATATCGCCCCGTCCCAGCCACAGGACCTCTGTCTTCGAAGGATTTAGCTTCAACCGGCTCCCACGTAACCATCCAGCCACAGCTTCCAAACATCTGGTCAGTGTGTCTGGGGCCGAGTCAGGATGGCCATCCATCAACAGATAAGAGTTGGGTGTCATCGGCATACTGATGACAACCCAGCCCAAAACTCCGAACAAGCTGGGCGAGGGGGCGCATAAAGATGTTGAAAAGCATCGGGGAGAGTATCGCACCCTGAGGTACTCCACACACCAAGGAGTGGCGCGATGACAATTCCCCCCCAAGCGCCACCCTCTGTCCCCGACCAGAGAGAAACGAGCGCAGCCATTGAAGGACTGTGCCCTGGATCCCCACGTCGGCAAGGCGGTGGTCCAGAAGTTCGTGATCGACCATGTCGAAAGCTGCTGATAGATCTAGAAGAATCAGCAGCCCCGACCCGCCTCGATCCAGCTGTCTACGAAGGTCATCTGTTAGGGCAACCAGAGCCGTCTCGGTCCCATGACCAGCGCGGAAGCCGGACTGGAATGGATCCAGAGCCGATGTTTCATCCAGAAACCCACCAAGCTGTTCAGCAACCGCTCTCTCAATCACCTTACCCAGGAACGGAAGATTCGAAACCGGGCGGTAATTGGATAGATCTAAAGGATCTAATGATGTTTTCTTTAAGAGCGGGCGCACCACTGCCTCCTTCAGTTCCCCTGGGAATGTCCCCGTGCCAAGGGACAGATTGATGATATCCCCCAGGAGGGCCCGCACCTCGTCTGGACACGCTCTAATCAGCCAAGACGGGCACGGGTCGAGAGGACAGGTGGTGGGCTTTCCAGCTCGGAGGAGTCTGTCCACATCAGCTGGGGATATCTGGTCGAAGTGGTCCAATACTGGACCCGAGGACAGTCGAGGGGCCTCCAGTTCCTTTATTGTATCCAAATTGGCAGGGAGGTCATGGCGGAGCGACAAGACCTTCTCCGCAAAAAAGCTCGCAAATGCCTCACAGCCGTGTGTCAATTTGTTATTTAAATTTGGCTGTCCCTCAAGGGACGTTAAAGACCTGATTATACTAAATAATTGCGCTGGGCGAGAGCTAGCGGATGCAATGGAGGCCGAGAAGTATGACTTCTTAGCAGCCTTCACCGCCATCTCATAGGTTTTCATAAAAGCCCTATAAGATGTTCTTGAGGCTCCGTCACGGGCACCCCGCCATACTCGCTCTAGCCGTCTGAGGTCCCGCTTCATTTTCCGGAGCTCCTCGGTAAACCAGGGAGCCCGGTTTCTGCGGGGTCGCAGAGGGCGCTTAGGTGCGATCTCATCGATGGCTGCCAGGAGCTGGGCATTCCAGCCCTCAACAAGCTCAGTCAATGAGTCGCCAGGGGGAGCAAGGTCCCGCAAGGCTTGGCGGAATTTCTCAGGGTCCATCAGCCTCTGCGGGCGAGCCCAAATTAGCTCGCCACCTAAGCAGGGTGGGGGTGGAAAGTCAATCCTGGCTTTCAGAGCGTAGTGATCAGACCATGGCACCTTCATCGAAGGAGACATGATCACATCTATACCGACGCCAAAGATCAAATCCAGCGTGTGGCCTGCTTGATGTGTGGGGCCCGAAACAAACTGGGAGAGCCCTAGTGTCGCCATGGAAGACACCAGGTCCAGAGCCTGTGAGGAGGGAGTGGCATCAGCATGGATGTTGAAGTCCCCCAATACCAATAGGTTAGGGAACTCCAAGGCCCAGCCGGCCACCGCCTCCAATAGGCCTGACAGGGTGGCTGCTGGTGCGCTAGGTGGCCGGTACACCAGCCAGACAGCCAAGCTCTCCTCGGAGCCCCACACTAGGCCAACACATTCGATGCCGGGGATCGATGGCGATGGTAGAGCCCTGAAAGGACAATTTTCCCGGATTAATAATGCCACCCCTCCCCCCCGGCCCACAGTCCGCGACTGGTGGAGGACAGAGAAACCCAGGGGCGCCATCTCTCGTAAGGTAACTGTTGCCCCTTCGCGCACCCAGGTCTCCGTCACACAAGCCAGGTCGACCCCCTGCGAGATAAAGAAATCTCGCAGGGTGGCGGTTTTATTGCCTATAGACCTGGCATTGCACAGCACCAGTGACGGAGGTGAGTAATCCTTGCTCACCCTACCCTCGTCCCTCGGGATGGGGCGCAGATTGGAAGGGGTACGAGCGTATCCATATCTCGATCCCCTTCGCCTGTAACATCTGCCCCCACCGCCATACCTCCCTCGCCCCTCCACGGTAGCAATCCCAGGCCTCATAGTGGCCTCCATTGATGGCAATTAATATTATTCTTTCGCAGCCTAAACCAATAAAACCTTAAAACAATAAAAACAAAAAAACAAAAACAACCCAGAAAACAATAGAACAATACAAACAAAAACTGCAAAAATTACAAATTCATCAAAATCTAACAAATTCCCCAGCCCACCCAAACATCCATCCCACCCCCATATATAAAATTGAAAGGGAAAGGGAAATATTAAAAAACAAAAACAAAACAAAACATGTTAAAAAGTATCTGCAGAAAGGGAGGGGAGAGGGTCGATATTAAGATTTGGTGTTTTAAATAGATTATGTAATTTTTTTGTTAAAATATCTGTTCTGTAAAATAATAGAATGAAAAATGAAATGAAAAAATAAAGGAGAAGATAAAAAAAATTACTTATAACAACTAATTCGTTGCCCAAGAAAAACCTCATTTTTTCTTTGGGCAACTCACGATGATCTGAGAGCTTTTTCAGGGTAGCCTCTGGTGGGCCAGAGCAAATGGACACGTCCACTGTCAGCCTTCCATCCCACTATGGGCCATGGTGGCACGGCTGGGGCAAAGCATACTCTCTACGCAGCATCTGATGAAGGAGACTCTAGGCAATACATGTCCTGCTGCCCCAAAGTTATTGTTTCTACAGTAGTTTCATGCCTCCCTTGGTTCTTCCATGTACAGTAAGGTTTCCTGCTCCCATTGCAGCTCTTTTCCTATTCCATTCACTTAGAGGGTTTCTCCATGGTGTGGGTTTTGTGGTGTTCCTTCCACACTCATGAATTTCTCCCCAGCATGGGTTTTGGATAGAAGTTAAGGCTTCCACTATGTCTGAAACTCTTTTGATGTGCCATACATTTAAAGAGTTTCTCCCCGGTTGGATTGGTCGATGGGATCTGAGGCTTAGAGAGGTTCTTTCCACATGCCATGCATTTAAATGGCTTCTATCCTGTGTGGGTTCTTTGATGCTTAGTAAGGTCACCTCTCCCAGCTGAAGTTCTTTCCACACTCCATGTGTAAATGTGGCTCCCCAGTGTGGATTATTTGATGTAAAATAAGAGGGTAAGAACAACTGAACCTCTTTCAATACTCCATACATTAATGCGAATTCTCCACTGTGTGGGTTCTTTGATGTAAAGTAAGATTACTCCTTTGACTGAAGCCCTTTCCACACTCCATACATTTAAACGGTTTCTCCCCGCTGTGGGTTCTTTGATGTAAAGTAAGATTACTCCTCTGACTGAAGCACTTTCCACACTCCATACATTTAAATGGTTTTTCCCCACTGTGGGTTCTTTGATGTAAAGTAAGATTACTCTTCTGACTGAAGCATTTCCCACACTCCTTACATGAAAATGGTTTTTCTCCTGTGTGGATTTTCTGATGTAAAGTAAGTTTACTCCTCTGAGTGAAGCATTTTCCACACTCCATGCACTTAAATGGTTTGTCCCCTGTATGGATTCTTTGATGTAAAGTGAGTTTACTTCTCTGACTGAAGTTCTTTCCACATTCCATGCATTTAAGGGGTTTTTCTCCCGTGTGGATTCTTTGATGTAAAGTAAGTCTATTTCCCTGACTGAAGCTCTTTCCACACTCCATGCATTTAAAGGGTTTCTCCCCTGTGTGCATTCTTCGATGCACAGTAAGGTCACAAGTCCTACGAAAGTTCTTCCCACACTCCATGCATTTAAACGGTTTCTCCCCTGTGTGGATTCTTTGATGTGATTTGAGGCTTCCCCTATCACAGAAGTTCTTTCCACACTCCATGCATTTGTAGGGTGTCTCCCCTGTATGGGTTCTTTGATGCACAGTAAGGTCACTAGTCCTACGGAAGCTCTTTCCACACTCTCTGCATTGAAATGGTTTCTCCCCTGTGTGGATTCTTTGATGCACAGTAAGGGCACTACTCCGAGGGAACTTCTTGCCACATGCCATACATTTAAATGGCTTCTCCCCAGTGTGGATTCTTTGATGTGATTTCAGGCTCCCCCTATCACAGAAGCTCTTTCCACACTCCATGCATTTATATGGTGTCTCTCCTCTATGGGTTCTTTGATGCAAAGTAAGATAGTAATTGCGACTGAAGCTCTTTCCACACTCCATACATTTAAATGGTTTCTCCCCCGTATGGGTTCTTTGATGTGCAATAAGGCTTCTGCTCTGGCTAAAGGTCATTCCACACTCTATACATTTCAGTAGTTTCTCGCTGGTATGGATTCTGTCATGCACAGTAAGGTTATGCCTTGAACCAAAACTCTTTCCACACACCATACATCTGTGAGGTTTTGCTCCTGTATGGGTTATCTGATGTGAAGCAAGGTTTCCACTCTGACTAAAACTCTTTCCACACTCCATACATTTAAATGGTTTCTCCCGTGTGGGTTATTTGATGTGCAGTAAGTCTTCCCTTCTGGCTAAATCCCTTTCCACAGTCCATACATTTAAATGGCTTCTCCCCAGTATGGGTTCTTTGATGTGCGATAAGGCTTCCTTTCTGGCAAAAGCTCTTTCCACACTCCATACATTTAAATGGTTTCTCTGCTGTGTGGGTGATTTGATGTGCAATAAGTCTTCCACTCTGACTGAAACCCTTTCCACACTGCATGCATTTAAATGGTTTCTCCCCTGTGTGGGTTTGTTGATGGAATCTAAGGTTTCCACTTGTGCTGAAACTCTTTCCACACTCTATGCACACATATGGTTTGTTCCCTGTGTGTGTACTTTGATGTACATTAAGATACCCACTGCTACTGAAACACTTTCCACACTCCATACATTTAAATGGTTTCTCCCCGGTGTGCGTTCTTTGATGCTGAGTAAGGTCACCTTTCCCACAAAAGCTCTTTCCACACTCCATACATGTAAATGGTTTCTCCCCTGTGTGGATTCTTTGATGTGCAGTAAGGTTTCCACTCTGGGAAAAGCTCTTTCCACACTCGATACATGTGTAAGGTTTCTCTCCTGTATGGGTTCTTCGATGTGAATAAAGGTAACCTCTCCAACTAAAGCACTTTCCACACTCCTTGCATTTAAATGGTTTCTCCACTGTGTGTGTTGTGTAATGTAACTTAAGGCTTCCACCATGTCTGAAACTCTTTCCGCACACCATACATTTAAACGGTTTCTCCCCCGTGTGGGTTCTTTGATGTAAAGTAAGGGTATTCTTATGAGTGAAGTTCTTTCCACACTCCATGCAGTTAAACGGTTTCTCCCCTGTGTGGGTTCTTTGATGTAAAGTAAGGGTGTTCCTATGAGTGAAGCTCTTCCCACACTCCTTGCATTTATATGGCTTCTTCCCTGTGTGGGTTTTTAGATGCTTAGTAAGGTTACTAATGCCACTGAAGTTCTTTCCACACTCTCTGCATTTAAATGGCTTCTCCCCTGTGTGCGTTGTTTGATGCTGAGTTAGAGTTCCACTGCGACTGAAGCTCTTTCCACACTCTAGGCATTTGAACGGTTTTTCCCCTGTGTGAGTTCTTTGATGTTGAGTAAGAGTTTTACTATGACTGAAGCTCTTTCCACACTTCAAACATTTCAGTGGTTTCTCTCCTGTGTGGATGTTGTAACGTACATTAAATTGAGTTGGGTGACTATATAGTTTGCTGCGTTCTGGACATGCTTTCCCAGTGTTTCCTGTGTGATCTTCCTGTGAACTCAGGGGTACATGGACATCGATGTCCTCAGTAGCCAAGGATTTAATTCCCCCACTCTTCAACATGTTTCCTACATGCTTTTGGGGTGCTCCTTGATCTACAAAAGTCTCTTTCCATGCTTCTTGCTCTACATTTTCTGATGACACCATGGATGGCTCCTTGTTATTCTCCCTGTTTTGCCCGTTACCTTTTCGGAGGGGAAGGAGAAAAAGAAAAGGTCATTCAAACTGCAAGGTAGAAGCAGACACTTTGAATCGGGCCCATTTCTCTGCTACTCTGATTTTACCATTTTCAAGCATCTCCCCCTTTTCCTTTCCATGCCCAGCTGAATCTGAGTTATCAAGGGATATGTGTCATGTAGTGAGGGGGGCACAGTCCCAAGGACTAGCTGGAGAAGCTCTGGGGTCCACATTTGTCCTTGTGGGTTATTCCAAGAGCCCTACATGGGCCAAGTAGATGCGGACAGGAACCCAGAAGCAAGACATAAAGGCAACAAACCTCTCCTTCCTCTCTTTTCAGAAGAAAAAGAACCCCAGAACACAACTAAGTACCAACCTGCTGAGGTCTCCCCTTTTTTGAGATCCTGGAGAAATGGATCGTGTCCTTCTTCCCAACAGGAACGGAGGTCTGATTCTTTCAAGGAAAGAGACTATGTTAGACACCTGACCTGTGGTCACAAAATATCCAGCCATTTCTAATCGATCCGTATCCATGAGTTCAAAGCCAAGGAAAGGGATTAGGCATTGAGATGCTATAAATATGCACCACATGACTAGGAGGCGCCTGTGTGGTCCCTGCTATTACAAAGTGTGGGTTTATAATGTATTATGTATTTACCCAGTAACATCATTATGCCCATAAGAAGTTCATACGCACAAGAAGAATAAAGGAAGACTGGTTAATTACTTGAAATGCAAGTATAAATGGTCGATACCAGGGAAATGCAACATGGTTTGATTTCAGAAGAGAAAACTTCCCCCAAATGAGGAGGCTGGTAAAAAGGAAGTTGGTAAATCATTCCACTTGATTTTATACTGTAGATCAGGAAAGGTACCAGGACAGCAAAGAGGACACTGGGACAGTTAATCAGCAGAGACAGAGAAGCAGCGAGAGACTAGAAGGTTTCCTTCGAAAAACTGAAATCTTGTCCAAATTAAGAGAACAAAAAGGAACACAAACTCTGGCAAGAAAAGGTGCTAACAGACAGAAAGGGATGTTAGAAAAGACACTGAGGAACGCATTGCTAGAAACATACCAAGGCCAACGACAAGAAGTGATTTAAATATGATTTAAGTTATTTAAATATCACTAGCAGGAAACTGTCTAGGGAGGCAGCTGGAAACTTGGGTGGCAAGAGAGTCAAAGGAGTTGTGAGGAAGGAAAAGGAGACTGCAGAGAAGCCAAACAAACTATATCACAACAGAGGAAATAGGGTAAATTCCAGGACCTGAAGTAACCTTTGTAGGAGACAAAGTCTAGAGAAGTAAGGCGGATAGTGAGATATGAAGTTCTGGGCCTAATAAAATAAAACTCAAGGGGTGGTCAGCTGTCTTTGTCATGGCCATGTCTGTGGCAGTGTTGCACTGCTGGAAGATAAAGGTACTGCCCATTTTAGCTGTCAGTCAACACCTCTGTTCTGGAGGCAGCTGAAACCAGCCTGGAGCCATATTGTGCTTCTTCGAGAGTGTTCTGAGCAGTTAATACCCTGCTCAGTGCTAGACAAGAAGCTTACGCACATGGCCAACATGCAACGGCTTGGAATTTCTGTGGCAGATTCATTTACCATGTATTATTCTCTCCTGGACCTTGCTATTCCATTTTTCATCAGAGCACCTGATCAGCTCAAAGATTAACGGGGCTCCTTATTTTTCTCTGAGCAACACTTCAAAATAGATGCCAGCATAGTCAAATGAATGTATCAATCATTTTTTTTTATAAAACAATAATAAATTTAATAATAATAAATTTTGATTTATACCCCTCCCTCCCCGGCTGGGCTCAGGGCAACTAACACCAAAGATGAATTACAATAAAACGTAATAGAAAAAACAAAAACAAACAAACAACAACAACCAAACAGTTAATTAAAATACAGCTTAAAATGCAGCCTCATTTTAGTAGTAGCCCATAAATCAAGACCATAAAGGGAGGAAACTTCAGATATTCACCCGAGCCAGCTATCCATGCTGGTCCTACATGGGCCAGCAAAAAAGCCAAGGGAAAATTTATATACCAAATCACATATAAGGGGTCAGAGTGAGTCTAAGCCGAAGGCCAGGCAGAACAGCTCCGTCTTGCAGGCCCTGCAAAAAGATGTCAAATCCCACAGGGCCCTAGTCTCTTGTGACAGAGTGTTCCACCACATGGGGGCCAATGCTGAAAATGTAGATGTTTTGATTAGTCCGTGACATGCTAATTGATTTATTATCGGCAATTAGCTCTTTATGGCAGCTTCGGCAGGTCCGGCACACTTCCTCTGCGCGATCTGCTCCTTCTTCTCCGTCACGCCCAGCAGAGTAAAACACAGCAGCAAACTGTCACTTAGTTTCCCACAAACACACAGAGCACAGTAATGTCCATTTACAGCTCTTTTATTGCATCATTTTCTCAGAAATTTCCAGGACTCCTCGCAGCCATTATGAACTGCGTCTCTCTCTCTCAACGACCCGAGAGGAACAGAGATAGACTCCTCCCAAATCTCCTCCCAGCTTCCAAAGCTGACGTCAGAATGCTGAGGCATCATGGGAACAACTTAACCTCTTAAGTTCCAACTCCCATAGAAAAGGCCCTGGCCCTAGTTGAGAGCAATCTACACTCAAATGTAATTTAAAATGATGTTTTAAAAAATAAAAACAAATAAATAAAAAAGATCGCTAGATCCAGTGGGCATCCATTCCAAGAGTTGACGAAGAACTTAAATTGCTGATCTTATATCAAAAAATGTAACTTGTGGCTTCATCAGCTTCCGTACCCGACAACCAGGATAGCTCAGTTGGTTAGAGAATGGAGCTGATAACGGCAAGCTTGCAGGTTCGATCCCTGAACGGGACAGCTGCGTATTCCTGCATTGAGGAGTTGGACCAGTCAAGAGGCGAGGGGAAAGTTGCTCTTGTGCTCATATCCTGCTTGCGGGTTTCCCACAGGCATCTGTTGGGCGCTATGAAAACAGGAAGCAGGCCAAATGGACCACTGCACTGGCCTATTCGTATGTTCTTCCTACACTGCATGATTAAATGGCACAAACAGCAAATTCACGCCTCCAACGTCTAATAGCCAAGAGGAATAAAAAATGCATCCTTACCTAGAGAGGCCACCATCTCATAATTCTCCTCCATGACTTCCTTGTGCAGAGCTCTTTGGCCTGGATCCAGCAGAGCCCACTCCTCCTCCGTGAAAAACACAGCCACCTCCTCAAAGGTCAAGAGGGCCTGGAAGAAGAAGAGGAAGAAGACAGAGCTGCTCTTAGATCCCCATCATCCCCACTCAACACAGAGGGAGGCTGGGTGGTCCCATCTGTGCCTCTTCCCTCCAACCTGATTCCCCAATGCTCTTTCCCTACCTGAAGAAGCTGCCTGGCTCCTCTTCCCACTCCACCTTGAAGAAGAGAAGGTCCAAACGGTGCCTCTGAGGCCATTGGTGAGGCGATTCGGAGGAGCCGTAAAGTTGGCCACTTCTGGGACTCTCAGCTGTTGTCACGATGTACTTCAAAGCAGGGAGCAGCTCTTAAGTGGTGCCATTGCAGGGTCTGCAGGAGAGAGAAACAGGGAACATGTCATCCTGTGTACAGGAGGTTTATAGCATTATAAGCTGTCTCAGCCTTTAGGGGACATTCAGCATATGTTCATCCAGATACACAAGTTAGTAAAGTTTTAGGATCAAATTCAAAAACACATAAAGAAAGGTTATTCTTAATTAATAATAATAATAATAATAATAATAATAATAATAATACTCTGCCCATCTGGCTGGGTTTCCCCAGCCACTCTGGGCAGCTTACAACACATAAAAACGGTAAAACATTAGACATTAAAAATTTCCCTAAACAGGGCTGCGTTCAGATGTCTTCTAAAAGTCAGATACAGTCATATCTCATGTTACGTTTGCTTCATGTTATGTTCTTTCAGGTTACGTCCCGCGGTGACCCGGAAGTACCAGAAAGGGATACTTCTGGGTTTCGCTGCTCGCACATGTGCATAAGCGCTAAATTGCGCTTAAGCGCCAAATCACAAGCCGCACGTGCTGCAGGTTGCGCTCTTTTCATGTTGCGAACGGGCCTCCGGAACACATCCCGTTCGCAACCAGAGGCACCACTGTAGTTTTTAATTCCCTTGACATCTGTTGGGAGGGCATTCCACAGGGCGGGTGCCACTACCAAGAAGGCCCTCTGCATGGTTCCGTTCAACCTCACTTCTCGCAGTTAAGGGAACCAGCAGAAGGCCCTTGGAGCTGGACCTCAGTGTCCAGGCTGAATGATGGGGGTGGAGATGCTCCTTCAGGCCTACAGGGCCGTTTAGGGCTTTAAAGGCCAGCACCAACACTTTGAATTGTGCTCGGAAACGTACTGGGAGCCAATGTAGGTCTTTCAAGACCGGTGTTATATGGTCCTGGCGACCACTCCCAGTCACCAGTCTAATTGCTACATTCTAGATTAGTTGTGGTTTCCAAGCCACCTTCAAAAGTAGCCCCACGTAGAGCGCATTGCAGTAGTCCAAGCGGAAGATAACCAGGGCATGCACCACTCTGTGGACACAGTCTGTGGGAAGGTAGGGTCTCAGATGGAGATGGTAGATAACTGCCCTGGACACAGATTTTGACCTGCACCTCCATGGACAGCTGTGAGCCAAAATTGCTCCCAGACTGCACACCTGGTCCTTCAGGGGCACAGTTACCCCCCCTCACGACCAGGGATTCCCCCACAGCTGCCCACCCTGTCCACCCACAAACAGTACATCAGTCTTGTCAGGATTCAACCTCAATCTGTTAGCCGCCATCCATCCTCCAACCTCTTCCAGACACTCATATATCTATAGACCTCGCTTTTCGTTTCCTTCAAACAGCTATTTGTCAAACCATTTTCTGACCTTTGCAAACATTTTTAATAAAGAAAAAAGCAACCTCATAAATTATTGCCCATCTGTGGTTGAAAGAAAACTGGTATTTGGAGAGAATCAGGTTGCAGAAGCTCCATACAAGCTGGGGTGTGAGGTGGGAAGCTTGAGAGCACTCTCAGGTCTAACCAGGACTAGGGGAAGGAGATACGAAGTTTGGTGATATTGGCACCCTAGGCCAAAATCCAGCCTTCGAGTCCTCCCCATCCAGCACTCAGGAATCTCCCCAAGCCAAACACCCTCTCCATCACTGCCCTGAGTCCTTGCTGACAGAATTTACGTGGCCGGAAAGGATCCTTTGAATGGTACCTCGGGTTACATACTATTGTGTGAATACAGTGGTACCTCGGGTTACATACGATTCAGTTTACATACGCTTCAGGTTACAGACTCTGCTAACCCAGAAATAGTACCTCAGGTTAAGAACTTTGCCTCAGGATGAGAACAGAAATTGTGCTCCGGCGGCGCAACAGCAGCAGGAGGCCCCATTAGCTAAAGTGGTGCTTCAGGTTAAGAACATACCTCCAGAACGAATTAAGTACTTAACCCGAGGTACCACTGTACCTACTGGACAAAGCTCAGTCACATCCCTAACTCCACCCACTTTTGTCTCTGGCCCCGCCCACAAATGGAAGTGGCCCCTGGAAGGCTGCTAAGGGATCAAATGTGGCCCTCTGGCTGAAGAACGCTCCCCTCTCCTGTTCCAACCACTACATTTTGCTCTGCTTATAATCCTGGCCAACCTCACAGGTTTGTTGTGGTGTAGTGGTGTAGTGTAGAGAGCCAGTGTGGTGTAGTGGTTAAGAGCGGTAGTCACGTAGTCTGGGTAACCGGGTTCGCGTCTCCGCTCCTCCACATGCAGCTGCTGGGTGACCTTGGGCCAGTCACACTTCTGTGAAGTCTCTCAGTCCCACTCACCTCACAGAGTGTTTGTTGTGGGGGAGGAAGGGAAAGGAGAATGTTAGCCGCTTTGAGACTCCTTAAAGGGAGTGAAAGGCGGGATATCAAATCCAAACTCTTCTTCTTCTTGTTGTTGTGTGAGCACTGCCCAAGTGGTGGGCTTTGGAACCCCTTTAACGCTAAGAGGTTTCCCCCTGTCAATCTGGATGTTTTCAAGGCGGACGAGAATGAGGCTGGCAGCCCCAGCAGAGAAAGACCCTCAGCATCCCTGAGCTGAGCCAATCCTCAAAGAGAGTCCAGATCCCCCCCCCACACACACACGGAGGCTTTGATCTCCCCTTCCAACAAACTCCCAAGAGGGTACCTGGAGAATATCCCCTTTTCGGAAAGAAAAAGCATCAAAACCTGGTGGTGGGGGGGGTGCATGTTCTTCCCCTAGTGAGCTGGACAGGAGGCATTTATTTGATTCATCCAGCCTTGAGATTATTTAGAAGGCTTTTAAGTCCCTAAACCATTTCATATCCCTGCACCAAATGCAAGGATCAAATGCAAGTCTCAGAATCCATTCCTTTGTTCAAACATGGGTTAAGACAGACAGATAGATAGATGATAGATAGGAGGAGCAGGCAAGCCCCACTTTGCACAATCAATCACATGACACGGCTCCCCCCCCCCATTTGAATGGCAATGCCCATCCACTTGGGTTAGTGGTAGCGGTCCCCTCAAATATTTTATGGGGGGCATCGAAGGGACCCCCCAGGACCTGGCTCCTCTGGGTGGGGTGGAGAGACGACACTTTCCAGCTGGGTGGCCTGGATCAACGTCCCGGATCAACGTCTCCCATTCTCGCCCCCCCCCAAAAAAACCCTTCCCCCCCCCCCAGCAATGCAAAATTACCCCCAAATATGTTGCACCTCTTTCCCTTCTTCCTTCTCCACTTCCGGGGAAAGCGGGTTGAGATCCCTCCCCGCCTCTCGAGTAGCCGGAGGTCATTGAGCTAGAGGGAAGGGTGAAGATCTCCCTCTCCCTGCGAGCAGAAACCGGTGGCGCCCCCACTGTCTGCTCCCACCCGCAGATCACAAGCTGGGAGGGGCGGCTCTACATTCGTAGCTCTATGGGCCGCCGCGTTCGAAAGGGAACCCGAAGTGTCGCTGCCCTAGTTTCCAAAGCTGCAGGGAGCGCTGTTCGGAGGCTGTTTCCAAGCGCGCGGGGGGGGGGGGAGGGTAGGGGATGGGTCCTCTAAGGCGGCAGATTTTAAGAGTGGGGAGGGGAGACTTCTGAAGATACCCCTCCACTCTTTTTCCTGGTAGGGGAAACCCGCGAGGTCAGGTCCCTTGGACTGAGGGGGAGGCCGGTTCCTGGAGAGGGCAAAGAGGTAAAGGCGCAGATTTTTTTGGGGGGGTGATAATGGTGGGGAGGCGGGATGGGGGATCTGATCCATGCAATGTAGATGCAACTAAAAAGTTGCCTATTTTGCATTGCGCAACATTTTTTTGCATTGCACAATTCTTATTTTTTTGCATTGCACAAAATTGTTTGACGCCCGCCCCCTCTCCAGTTTCCTGCACGGGATGAGCGGGAGGACGAGCCTTGTTGCGGAGGGAAATGGCCGTCGTTGAACTAGGTGACAGAAGGAAAACAAGCTCCTTCCCACCCCCGACCAACGACGAGCAAAAACAAAAGGACGGCGAAGAGACCCCCCTTCCTGGGTACCCACGCTTCATGATAGGCTCTTCTTGACACCCCCCCACCCCTGTGGATCAACCCTCTGCAAAACAGAAATTTGCAGCTGTCCCTTACGGGGATCGAACCTGCAACCTTGGCATTATCGGCCTACCTAGGTGCTTCGGAGAATGGTTTAGTTTTAATCTGTTTCAGCATTTTGACTTTTGTATATTGTGTTTTTTTGTAATAAAATATTTATTAAAATTTTACAACAACATAGGTTCAAAGAACCAAGAAAACTATACCAAAGATTACACATAAACACAGATTACACAAAAAAAGAAAAAAGATAACAAGAAAAACACCAAAAAGAGGACCTAAAAGAGAAAAAGGAAAATACAAAATACAAAAAACAGCTGGCTGGAAAAAGGAAAAAAAAATTAAAAAGAAAAAATCAAATTTTCAATATCTTTAGGCTCATTTACTTATTTCCTTGACCTCCTCACACCTCCCCTTTTTGTATTCCTGCTTACAAAATCCTTTCAGCAAATCCTTACCCTCTTTCATTTATCTTTGCTCTGTATCTTAACCTATTATAACTATGTATTTCCATCCATATAACGATCTATATTTGCATATTCTTATTAACCTTATTACCAAAACCGCTTATTTCCATTCCAACATCATTTTAACATTCATTAATTTTACAGTATTTCTGCAAATAGTCTTTAAATTTCTTCCAATCTTCTTCCACCAACTCTTCTCCCTGGTCTCGGATTCTGCCAGTCATTTCCGCCAATTCCATATAGTCCATCACCTTCATCTGCCATTGACTTTTGTATATTGTAAAGTACTCTTGTATCTCCCCCACCCCCCATCCTATTGGCTGTCCTGGCATCTGCCAAAGAACCCTGGGAACTGTAGTTTAATAACAACGACAACAACAACAATAATTTATTTGTACCTCGCCCATCTGGCTGGGTTTCCACAGCAACTCTGGGCTGCTTCCAACAAAGACTAAAAATACATTAAGATGTCACACATTAAAAACTTCCCTGAACAGGGCTGCCTTCAGATGTCTTCTGAATGTAGTTGTTTATCTCTGTGACATCTGGTGGGAGGGTGTTCAACAGGGCGGGTGCCACTACCAAGAAGGCCCTCTGCCTGGTTCCCTGTAACTTGGCTTCTCGCAATGAGGGAACTGCCAGAAGGCCCTCAGCGCTGGACCTCAGCGCCCTGAATGAACAATGGGGATGGAAATGCTCCTTCAGGTATACTGGGCCGAGGCTGTTTAGGGCTTTGAAGGTCAACACCAACACTTTGAATTGTGCTCAGAAACATACTGGGAGCCAATGTAGGTCTTTCAAGATGCGGACTCGGGTTGCGCGCTTATCTCACTTTACAGGCCGAGGGAGCTGACATTTGTCCATAGACAACTTCCAGGTCATGTGGCCAGGTCATGTGGCGAATCAGAGCAGCACATGGAAATGCCGTTTACCTTCCCACCAGAGCAGTACCTATTTATCTACTTGCACTTTGATGTGCTTTTGAACTGCTAGGTGGGCAGGAGCAGGGACTGAACAATGGGAGCTCACCCCGTTGCTGGGATTCGAACTGCCGACCTTCCGATCGGCAGCCCCTAGGCTCAGTGGTTTAGACCCGCGTCCCAAGGCTGGGCTTTTCTCTCTGGCCAGCTACTAGGGGGCGGAGAACATTTCCTCGGGATTAGCCTCATCGAAGCAGGGGCACGCAGCTGTCAAAATCTCCACTTTGCCGTAGTCTCGTTGCTGAGCCGCAATGTTCAGAGCTCAGTGGAGTGAGACCAGCCAACTCGACGAGTCTCTGAGGTGCTAGCATCCAAAGTCAAGTCCAGACCTAGGGCCGGACGAACAGCAATCCACATGGTCAGATGGTCCAGGGGTCATGGAATCCAATGGTCATAGTGATAAGGGTCAAAGCGAGCAGGAAGCAGAAATGTAGGGCCAGAAACTATAAGCGTTGTTTCCAGCATCTGACTGCTGCTTGATGCTCTGTGGCAAGGCCATCTGGAAGAGCTTTACCTTTATGCCTTATGTATAACCATGTACCCTAACAATGCATAATTGTTAATGCTAGAAGTGCCTAAAATCTTAAGAATCAAAGTCTCTCTGCCCTGTTGCTGTGCTTGCAGAAAGCAACTACCGTATTTTTTGCTCTATAAGACTCACTTTTTCCCTCGTAAAAAGTAAGGGGAAATGTGTGTGCGTCTTATGGAGCGAATGCAGGCTGCGCAGGTATCCCAGAAGCCAGAACAGCAAGAGGGATTGCTGCTTTCACTGCACAACGATCCCTCTTGCTGTTCTGGCTTCTGAGATTCAGAATATTTTTTTCCTTGTTTTCCTCCTCCAAAAACTAGGTGCGTCTTGTGGTCTGGTGCGTCTTATAGAGCGAAAAATACAGTAAATATTTAGCTACGTCTGCATTCTGTAGGGAACATTCCTCAGGCTGTTTCTTAGGCTCACGAAAATAGCACCAGACGGTCACGCCGACCTGAGAAACAGGAAATTGGATGTTTGCCACATAACATAAGGCATCTGCCTGATAACAGAAGGGGGGATTTTGGCTTCAACTGCCAAAGGGTTTTCCCTCTCTTTTTGCTAGTTTGCTCCCCCTCTTTTTGCTAGTTTGCTGAAAATAGGGTAAAGGCCGTTATTTCTTATGCACATACCAGTATATGGAAAAGCAGAAGTAATCTTTACATAGACATAGGAAGGGCTGCACCCATGTTCATTGGTTTGATTTTGCTGCAATATATGAATATGTAATGTTTAATTGCTGTTTGGAATAAGGTATATAAACCTAAAGCCCCTAGGGCTCTGGGCCCAGGCTCTGGAAATCATTCCCCTGGGTCTCTATTGCTCAGCAATAAATTTTTACTTTCTTTTTCTCCACTGCTGTGTCTGTCGATTCTTGAGCATATCTTGAATGGGTAACAGGTATTCCTTATCTCCTTGCAACAGTTCTGCAGTTCTCATCAGTGTCTTCTCCTCTGTGTCCTTGAAGGCTGGTCAGCTGAAGGTGGAGTCTCTCTGCCTTCTCTTCGTTCAGGCTGCTGTTCAGCAGGCAAAGTGGACTCCTGACCCATGGCACTCTGCAGATTTGCAAACTGCCATTTGAACCAGTTTCCTGCCTCCTGGAAAACTGTATTTTTGTCTTCAGAGGTTTCCATAGGGCGTGGAAATAGGAAAGAGAAGAACTCCAGAGGTGATGAATGAAGAAAAGCAGGTCGTTGGTTTTGACTGCTGATCAGATCATTGGTTCCTGCCTTGAACTCCTAACACATTTCCCTTCTTCCTTCTTTCCCCCAAACAGGCAAAGGACAGGAGAAAAAGTTGTCCGTGGTGTCATCAGAAACAGGCAAGCAGAAACCAGGAAAAGAGGCGTCCGAGAATAGAAAGGGACTGATAAGGACAGAGAGAAACAAGTCAGAGAAGAAATTGTATACTCTTCAGGGTCCCGATACTTATGAACGCTCAATCCCACAGAAAAACAACAAAGGGAAAGAAAAGGTGAAGTATCCAGTGGGGAGGGAAATACTGAAAAAGTAGTCGGTTGACTTCCCTATAAAATTCCATCAATGCCCCTATAGTTTTCAGTGCTTTAGATTTTACTGTTTCATATGTCATTTCCATGAAAGGGTTTCCACTAATAAGAACATCCAGATATCTAAAAATGCGGGTTTGGTTTGTTCTATGGCTTGCTGGTCTAAGAACCATGTATGCCTACCAAAAACCACAATATTGGTCTTAGTTTATGGATAAACATCCCTGCTTGCAATACACACTAAGCACGTTCAATAGTTTTTTGAAGACCCAGCCGCGGGAGGGAGAGAAACACCAGATTATGAATTTCAGTAGGGACAAATATAAGGTGCTACACTTAGGCAGGAAGAACCAGATGCAAAAATATAGGATGGTGGATACTTGGCTTACTAGCCGTACATGTGAAAAGGATCTAGGGCAGGCATGTCCAAAGTCCGTTTCAGGGGCCTAATCTGGCCCACTGGTCAGTTTAATCCAGCCCCTGTGGAAGTTTATTTTCTGGGGTAAAATCCTAAAAAAAGCTCTCTCTGGCCATCTTTGAAAAAAGTTAGGACACCCCTGGGGTCTTGGTGGAACACAAGCTTAACACGCTATTCTAGGCTGCATCAACAGAAGCCTAGTGTCCAGTACTACTCTATTCTGCCTTTGTCAGACCACACCTAGAATTCTTTGTCCAATTCTGGGCACCACAATTTAAGAATCATAGAATCATAGAATCATAGAATCATAGAATCATAGAGTTGGAAGAGACCACAAGGGCCATCGAGTCCAACCCCCTGTCAAGCAGGAAACACCATCAGAGCACTCCTGACATATGGTTGTCAAGCCTCTGCTTAAAGACCTCCAAAGTAGGAGACTCCACCACACTCCTTGGCAGCAAATTCCACTGTCGAACAGCTCTTACTGTCAGGAAGTTCTTCCTAATGTTTAGGTGGAATCTTCTTTCTTGTAGATTGTTGGTTGTTGACAAGCTAGAACATTTGCACAGGAGGGCAACCAAGATGATCAAAGGTCTGGAAACAAAGCCTTATGAGGAACAGTTGAAGGAGCTGAGTATATTTAGCCTGGAAAAGAGGAGACTGAGAAATAATAGCCATCTTCAAATATCTTAAGTGCTGTCACATGGAAGAGGGAATGTGCTTGTTTTCTCCTGCTCTAGAGGGTAGGACTTTCTGACATTAAGAGCTGTTCAGCAGCGGAATGGACTTCCACAAGAGCGGGTGGACTCTCCTTCCTTGGAGTTTTTTAAGCAAAGGTTGGGTGGCCATCTGTCATGGATGCTTTGGCTGAAATTCTTGCCTTGCAGAGGGTTGGACTAGGTGACCGCTGGGTCCCTTCCAGTTCTAAGATTCTATGATCTGCAAACATCAGAATACTGATATTTGGGGTATGCTGAAAAAGGGGTGTATGGGGTGGTATCTCTGGTGGGGGACACATCATGCTCCTTCTCAGGTAGTTGGTCCAATTTTGGTCCACAACCTGCACTCAGCTCTCACCTGTGGCTCCTAGAAGCTGCCAGCAGGCGACAGCAGTCACACTCTGGGAAACGGCTTCGACTGGCTGGCTAAACCAGGTGAGGGTAGCTGATGGGTCTCAAAACCTTGGCAAGTTGGCGACTTCCCCTGCATGTGAAGACGGGCTCTGGTAGATTGAGCAGACAGGATCATGAGTGGGTCCAACAGTTGAAAAGGTGCTTTCTGTTGCAGAGGGAAGTGAGGGGCACCCACCTGGAAAAGGGAGCCCATCTAGGAGAAGGAAAAGTCTGATCCTTAACCTCCATTGCCTTGCAGGGTATCTTCAGGAGAGGAAAAGGCTGCACAAATCCAGAGTGGAGTTCATAAGATGGTGCCTCGTATGCTTTCTTCCAGAAACTCCTGCAGCCAAGCTGGTGCCAAACATCTTCTCTGACTGTCTTGCCAGAGTGCTGCATGCTCTGGTTATCTCCAGCTTGGACTACTGCAATGCGCTCTCCGTGGGGCTACCTTTGAAGGCGACCTGGAAACTACGACTGATCCAGAATGCGACAACTAGACTGGGGAATGGGAGTGGCTGCCGAGACCATATAACACCAGTCCTAAAGGATCATCCCTGGCTCCCAGTACGTTTCCGAGCACAATTCAAAGTGTTAGTGCTGACCTTTAAAGCCCTAAATGACCTTGGCCCAGTATACCTGAAGGAGTGTCTCCACCCCCATTGTTCAGCCCGGACACTGAGGTCCAGCTCTGAGGGCCTTCTGGCGGTTCCCTCCCTGTGATAAGTGAAGCTACAGGGAACTAGGCAGAGAGCCTTCTTGGTAGTGGTGCCCACCCTGTGAAACGTTCTCCCATCAGATGTCAAGGAAATAAACAACTATCTGACTTTTAGAAGACATCTGAAGGCAGCCCTGTTTAGGGAAGTTTTTTATGTTTGATGTTTTAGCGTATTTTTAATATTCTGATGGGAACCTCCCAGAGTGGCTGGGGACACTCAGCCAGCCAGAAGGGCAGGGTATAAAAAGTAGAGCTGTTCTGAACAGAGCATTTTCCTACTATAAAGGTAAAGGGACCCTTGACAGTTAAGTCCAGTCGCAAACGAATCTGGGGTTGCGGCACTCATCTCTTACAGGCCAAGGGAGCTAGCGTTTGTTCTCAGACAGTTTTTCTGGGTCACGTGGCCAGCATGACTGAGCTGCTTCTGGCACTTTGATGTGCTTTTGAACTGCTAGGTGGTCAGGAGCTGGAACCGAACAACGGGAGCTCACCCCATCACGGCACAGTGGTTTAAACCACAGCGCCACCCATCTCCCTTCCTACTATATGCATTGGAATTTTAAACAGGGACATTTGAGAGGGATCAGTGGAGAAGACTGAAGATAGAGAGCTGGTATCTTTGGCGGGAATGCCCCAAATCCAACTATTCTAGACAACGATCATATAAGAAATATGCAAAATAACTAAGCAAGTATTAGAAGTCACCCTACTAAACATCTTCCAAGACAATAATGCCCACTCACATCATAAAGAGCTCATAACCCACTGTCACGGGACTGCCAACGAACGCCTTTGAGTCGGGGTGGGTGGGTGGGTGGGAGAAGAGTCAGAGTGGGAACAGTCAGAAGGAGACAGAAAGGAAGTGACGGAAGGGGAAGAGGGAGAGAGCCAGGAGGCGGGAAGGCTCCCTGATGCTGAAGAGACCCCAGCACCGCACAGGGAGCTCAGGAACAGACGGAGAGCCTATGCAAAGGAGAGGGTTAAAGCGCAGGGATCAGAGACGTCCCATGAAGTTCCCCCGCCTTTTCTATTGGAGGAGAAGCAGGAGAAGACCACTCCCCAAATCTGAACCGGACGATTCAGATGCATGATTGTACTGTGCTGCTTGTACATATGTAAAATAAAGCACTGTAAATATCTCTCTGAGTGAGCAGAGGGTGCTTATTGCAAAGAGCATACACAAAGCGTCACACCCACCTACTCTCAACAGTCAGAAACATCATAGCCAGACACTGGAGAGACCTGTCAGGAATAAGCATGGACCAATGGTACTATATAGTATGGGAAACAGCCTTATTAGAAAAACTAACCAATAAACTGAAACTGACACAGGGACAAATGGAAGAAGACGCCGTCACCCCGGTATGGCTCCCCTTTATCACATACAGAGCCCAACAAGACAATGACAAGAATCCGCCAACAGCATACGAATCAATATGGTTAACCTGATTCAAAAACACCCGCCCACCCCACTCACACATGAAAACAAAGTTCACCACAGCCAATCACACACGACCATACGCTAAACCAACTCCAACCTCACCACCAAAGGAACACAAGCGATCCTGCACAAGTGACGCCGACACAAAACCCCACATATACATTAAGTAGAAGCATGGCCACCCGACCCCACCCCCACTCACCATGCCCCCTCCCTTTCCCCCCTTCCCAATGCATCACTAATGTCTCCACAAATGAAACTGATCTGTAGAAAATGGACCTTGAAAAAAGAAACATTGCACATACTTTTGTAAACCAATAAATCTTTAATAAAATAGGTTAATGAAACAAAACAAAACAGATGGTTGTTTGAGCTGTTTGGAGGCTTGATGGTGAGCCGGTTTGTGGCTGTGCGCTCCGCTAGAGCCCAGTCTGAGGGGTAGAAGCTACTGCTGAGAGGAAGTTGGAAGGAGTTGGAAACCATCAGCAGATATACTTAGCTGATTGCAGCTTCCAGGATCTTGTGAACGGGGGAATTTGTGAGGGTGTTTGGTGGGGAGGCTTGCAGTGCTGCCTCAGGGGCATAGGAACGCAAGGGAGCTGCTGCAAGGACTTGCCAGACCTGTGCCACGTTTATCTTTCTGCCGGAGAATGTGCAAAAGCACACCTGTGGCACCTTGCTGGAAGAGAAGGTATAGCGACGAGGTCCACCTAGTTGCCAGACTTCAAGCTTTGGGGCAAGATGTGGAGTCCCTTGACAGAGCTGAGTGGGCTGTGCTGGAACACCAACTTGGATAGGTGCCCCTACAGAGGTGGAAGATCACCCATAGCAGGAGACAAGATGCCTGGAGGTACGTGGCACAGAAGGAGGACTGTCAGGAGCCAGGCCGAGTCATTGGAGCTGCAAAATCAATTCCACGCCCTCACCTCGGACACAGTTTCTGGGCCGGAGGAGCTAGGACAGCAGTTGCTGACCTCAGAATGCACCAAGGTGGCTTCGAAAGGTACAGTGCCCAGAATGATTTCTGCCACACACAGAGGAGGAGATTGACTTAGAGGAGTCATTTTTCATTCTGGATCTAAACTCTTCAGATCAAAGGCTACTGATTGTGGATGCTCTGACAACTCATATATTCTAAAACTTTATAACAACAGATCCCAGGAAACCTTATCAAATACTTTCTCAACATCAAACATTAAAGCCCCTTGTTTTTGTTGCTGTGCGAGCAGCCACAGTGAATACAACAATTCTGCCACTCCGCAGAGGTGAAAGAGACACTGCTGGTGTCTCCCTACTGAGGTGGACAGAGGCAGCAGTGTGCGGAGGAAACAGAATGTCCCGGGAGGTATGTTCGTCTTCCAGGTGCATAAATTCAAGATTTGGCAGAGAAGTTGCCAAGTCTTATAAAGCTCACTGGTCAACTACCCGTTCCTTCTTATCCGCAACACACAGCCTTCAACATTTAACAAGGGACTCTGGGCAGGAAGCTGAAAGGCTTTTGGGCACAGGTGGTGTGTTCATCATTTCTTGCTATTGAGGGCTGTAGCCCAGGGAGAGAGAGGAAAATACTGGAAATAAACCACTGGCTGTGCAAGCAGTGCCGTCACGAAGGGTTTGGCTTAAGCAAAATCCCACCGAGACTTTGGTTGCAGAAGTCCTGGAAGGTGGCCATCACAGTCACCTGACTTGCACTCCATAGAAAACCTCTGGTGGGATCTGAAAAGGGCGGTTGAGGCATGCAAACCCAAGAATATGACTGGAGGCCATTGCTCATGAGATTCTTCAGCTGCCAGAAGCTGCTGTCTGGCTACGCATCTCATTTGCAGCAGGTCATAGGAGCCAAAAGCTGCTCTACTAAGTGCTAAAGATCCTTGACATTAAGTGTTTGAATAATAGTGAGACTGCATAAGCCAGTGTAAGTTGCATTGTCAGCGGAATTTGGGGAAACCATTGGAAACATCCGTTGTGTTGAGTTTTTTCAATTGCCTTTCTTTGATTTGCTCATGGCAAACAGCTGAAAGTCTGTAAATTTTGTTAATGAACCCGTTTTGCAATGGAGGTTGAATAATTTCAATTGCAACTGTATTTAGAGAAACAACCGCGTAGAAGAAACTGAAAAATTGGATGATACCTTCTGAGAACAGATGACCAAACATTTAAACAGGAGATATCGTAGTCATCGGAGACTTGAGCTACCCCAAACTCTGTTGGAACTCAAATTCTTCCAAGAATTCACCCATTGCCTTGCTATTTCATTTCCCAGAAGATGGAAGGAACAACAAAGAGATCGTTTATCTTGGACCTGATGCTCACCAACAGAGAGGAACTGGTTGAAGTACTGGGAAACTTGGGAGGAAGTGATCATGTCCTCCTGGGTTTTATGATACACAAGCAAGGAAAAGCTGAGTGTAGTCAGACATGCACTCTGGGCTTTAAGGCCAATTTCAAAAAGCTTAAGGAGCGCCAAGAGGGAGTCTAAAGTGGATGGGAGTTTCTTAAAGGTGAAATACTGAATGCCCAAATGCAGACAATCCAAACGAGACAGGAACATGGTATGGCTTAGAGATCAGCTGAGAATTAACAAGGGCATGTATAAGAAATGGAAGTTGAAGGGTGAATGTCAGGCGGGCTAAAGCTCAGGCTTGCAAAAGAGCTAAACATAATAATAAAGGTTTCTTCAGCTATGTTCAAAGCGAGAGGAAGAACAAGCAAGCGTTAGGTCCTCTCTGTGAAGAAGACTGAGAAATACTATTGACTAAGGGAAGGCAGAACTGCTCAACGCCAACTTTGCCTCTGTCTTCACCCCAAAGGAAAGCAGTGCCAAACCTGGCGACAACAAAATAAATAATGTAAGGAAGGAGCTGCAGCCCAAGATAGAAAAAGAGGTGGTTCTAGGTTTTTTATGATTTCTTCTTTGTGTGGACTCTTTGATGCTTAGTAAGGTCACCATTCCCACTGAAGCTCTTTCCGCACTCTGTACATTTAAACGGTTTCTCCCCTGTGTGTGTTCTTTGATGTAAAGCAAGGTGAGCACTTTGACTAAAGCTCTTTCCACACTCCTTGCATAGGAACGGTTTTTCCCTTGTGTGGACTCTTTTATGCTTAGTGAGGTCACCAGACCCACAGAAGCTTTTTCCACACTCCGTACATTTAAACGGTTTCTCCCCTGTGTGTGTTCTTTGATGTAAAATAAGGTGAGCATTCTGACTAAAGCGTTTCCCACACTCCTTGCATAGGAACGGTTTTTCCTTTGTGTGGATTTTTTGATGCTTGATAAGGCCATCACCCCTACTGAAACACTTTCCGCACTCTGGACACTTAAACTGTTTCTCCCCTGTGTGTGTTGTTTGATGCTGAGCAAGGTCACCACTCCCACTGGAGCTCTTTCCACACTCCAAAGATTTGGATTGTTTCTCCCCTGTGTATGTTCTTTGATGAAAAGTAAGGTGAGCTCTTTGACTAAAGCCCTTTCCACACTCCATGCACTTGAAGGGTTTCTCCCTTGTGTGGATTCTGAGATGCTTAGAAAGGTCACCGCTTCCAGTGAAACCTTTTCCACACTCCATACACTGAAACGGTTTCTCCCCTGTATGTGTTCTTTCATGTAAAGTAAGGTGAGCGCTCTGACTAAAGCATTTTCCACACTCCATGCACCTGAACGGTTTCTCCCTTGTGTGGATTCTCTGATGCTTAGAAAGGTCACCACGTCCGGTGAAACTTTTTCCACACTCGGTACATTCGAATGGTTTCTCCCCTGTGTGGATTCTCTGATGCATGCTAAGGCTTCCACTATGGCTGAAGCTCTTTCCACACACCGTACATTTAAATGGTTTCACCTCTGTATGAATCCCATGAGTTCGGTAATGCATTTTTAATTGTGATCTATATCTAAATATTTCACCACACTCTGTACATTTGTTTTCTGTGTGATCTTTCTTTGAGACGAGGGGTTCAGGGACATCAGTGCCCTGAGAAGCTGTGGATTTCTTTTTTGCTTTCTTTGACTTGTTTCTTTCATGATCTGGGGTTTCTATTTGATCTACAGACATTTCTTTTGATGCTTCGTGTTCTGAGTTTTCTGACGACACCACGGCGGATGTCCCCCCGCAATTCTCATTGTTCTGCCCACTGCCTGTTTCAGGGGAGGGAGAAAAAGGAAATGTCACTCAAACGGCAAGCAGAGATCTCGTTACGGATTGAGCCCAGTTCTCTGCTTCTCTATTTTCAGAGTGTCTGGGGCAACGCAGCCAGATGGGTGGGGTAAAAATAAAATCCTCATCATCGTTATTATGATGATTAAGCATCTTCCATTTCTCCTCTTCATGCCCAGCTCAATCTGAGGTTAGCTTCTGAATATCCTACAGTCTCATGACGACAACAACACAAGCCCCTTCCTGCTCTATCTCCCACCTTGTTTCACTAAGCACAAGTGTGTCTCCTTTGATGCAATTGGGGTTGGGGGTTGGAGGAGATAAGACATGAAAAAGGTGGGGAGGAGACCAAGCGGGGAACAAAGCGCTCCTCCTTGGTTATGGTTTTGGCTGCGGTCAAAACACACTTGTAAATTATAGGAGCACAGAAATCTGCCAGGTGCTCAGCCAGTACGTCTTGTTTTTCTTTGATAATTGATAAAGCTTACCAAAAAAAAAATCTCATTCAAAGGGAAATCTGAGCATCTCTCGCTCTTTCATTTGGGAGGAACATATCACCTGTTGCTCGCTGCCCAGTTTGATTCAGGTAACTGGGATTTAATCAGGGTTAATCATTATTTTTAGAATGGTAATGCTGATATTTTATCAGGTTTTTATGTCATTAACCTCATTGATCTTCTTTTCTGATTAAGTCTGATTAAGTTTGATTAAGTTCTATGGCAGAAATGTCTTTTCCATGTGCTGGAATGCTCACCCTTGTACACTAGACTGATACAACTAACTTCCTTAATGTGGCAGAAGTTAAAGAAGGAATCCAGCTGAAAAAGTTAACTGTCAGCTCCGTTTCTGCTGCGCAAAAATCAGGTGTAGATTTGTCCTCCAAACAGAGTGAAATTATCACACCTTCAAATCCCTGAGCAAACACAACCTACCTGCTGACGTCTCCCCTTCTTTGTCATCCTGGAGAAGCTGCTCTTGCCTTTCTTCCCAGTACGAACTGAGGTCTGATTCTTTCAAGGAAAGAGAGAGCAGTTACTTTGGACCACAAAGCACCCAGCCATTCCCAGTCAAGCCAAGTCTACGACCTCAAACCCATAGCGCCAATTCTGATCCCTTATGGACTAGCAAAAGGGCTCAGCGTGAAATGGAGCTCAGCATGAAACCTCTGTTGCAGGGATGACGCTGCAGAACTTAGCAAAGCTAGCTGTCTTGATTTGGACTACCGTGGCTCAAAACACAGAAAGCAAAAACCAGCCCCCGGAAGCCAGCCCTTCTTCCTCATCCACAGCAAGCCAAGGCTGTGGGGTACTTCAAATTTACAATTCAAGCCACTGCAACATTTCTGTGTTCACAGAATTGTAGAGTTGGAAGGGACCCAAAGGGTCATTTAGTCCAACCCCCTGCAATGCAGGAATCTTTTGCCTGACGTGGGGCTCAAACCCTTGAACCCTGAGATTTAAGAGCCCCATGTTCTACCGACTGAGCTAATGGAGGAGAGGGCTAATGCTTTTGGAAGCTGAACGTCTGACGGGGCTTCTGAACGTTTTGGAAGTCGAACGGACTTCCGGAACATATTCCATTCGACTTCCGAGGTACCACTGTAATAGTATTAATAATAAATCTTGAGGTTACGTGCAAAAGTGGAAGTTTTGCAACGGTTTGCTCTTAAGACTCCACCAAATGTATTGGTTTTCTCTGGGAACGCCAGGAACCACAGGTGGGCAAGATGTTCTTAACCATGGGTAGGCAAACTAAGGCCCGGGGACCGGATCCAGCCCAATCGCCTTCTAAATCTGGCCTGCAGACAGTCTGGGAATCAGCATGTTTTTACATGAGTAGAATGTGCCCTTTTATTTAAAATGCATCTCTGGGTTATCAGCGGGGCCTGCCTGGTGTTTTTACATGAGTAGAATGTGTGCTTTTATTCAAAATACATCTCTGGGTTATTTGTGGGGCATAAGAATTCATTTTTATTTTTATTTTCAAAATATAGTCCGGCCCCCCACAAGGTCTGAGGGACAGTGGACCGGCCCCCTGCTGGAAAAGTTTGCTGACCCCTGTTCTTAACGCTAAGCTCCTGCTCCCACAGACATTTTCTTGGGATGAACAGGATACTACCGTGAACAGGACATTGGGCTGGGGGGTCACTGGATTGGACCAGTTATTCCTCCACTGCATGCAGAAATATGTTTCCTTACCCAGAGAGGTCACTGTCTCGTAATTCTCCTCCATAACTTCCCTGTTCAGAGCTCTTTGGCTTGGATCCAGCAGAGCGCACTCCTCCTCCGTGAAACGCACGGCCACCTCCTCAAAGGTGACCAGGCCCTGGAAGAAGAAGGAAATATCTCTTCTCTTAGATCCCTTCCCTACTCGACATAAAGGGAGGCAGAGTTGCCTCTTCCCTCGTCCCCATTGCTCTTTCCCTACCTGTGGGCGCTGCTTGGCCCCTCTTTCCACTCCATCCCTAAGAAGAGAGGGTCCAGGTTGTGCCTCTGACGCCATTGCGCTGCCTTTGGAAGAAGATGAGGAGATAAGGAGATAAGATAAGGAGGCAGAAACTGGGCTGCACTTCAACGAAGGGAGTAGCTCTCAAGCGGTCCCTGCAGGGGAGAGACAAGGGAGGGGAAGAATTTCATCCTTTATATGGGAGCAGAGTGGATTTGATTTAAATCAAATCGATTTAAATTACGATTTAAATCATTAGTCAGTAAGACTTGATTTAAAACTTTCTTTTTTTGCAGAAAGACTCATTCCTGATGGTATAATCTTAATATTTACAACCAGATAAAGGTTTCATTTTTGGAATAATAATTCTCAGAGTAGTTTATACAGTTATATCAAAAATTACTAATTTGGTTGTACTGTTAGAAATACATAGACTGATAATTTCCATAATAACAATTTAAACAATTATGTAACAATAATAATAATAATTTATTATTTATACCCTGCTCATCTGGCTGGGCTTCCCCAGCCACTCTCGGCGGTTTCCAACCAAATATTAAAATACAGTAATATATCAAACATTAAAAGCTTTCCTAAACAGGGCTGCCTTCAGATTATAGGATATGTATCCACGTTTGTTAACTGCTGTGGTTAAACACTTTAAAAACACACACCTTAGACTGAGTTATAGCACACATGAAAAACTTAAAACAAATCCTTATTTCCTGATGAATAGCCTTTTGCACTATAATGGAACCTGAAAAGAAAACGATGTTTAGAAAAAGATTTTCCCTCCAAAACATTTTATTTAAAAAATCCAAATAAAATTTAAAAAACCACAACCTACGACCCTGAGAGTAAGAGGCCTCATGCTCTACCAACTCAGCTATCCCTGTGCACCCCCCCCCTCAAAGATGCTCTGCATCCCTGTTCTAACCATTTTACAGTGTTGTTGAGAGCGCAATGTGGAGGGGCTGCATCTTATCCTCAAACTAAATCTCAGGAGGAGCTCTGGACCAGTCTCTTCAATGCAAGAAACAGCAGCAAAACCCCCTGGGGCAGGGTGGTATTTATTTTCTCCCCCCCCCCCCAAGTCCAGCTAGGGCAGGGGCATTTTACGTATCTCCCCGATTAAGAACTCAATACAGTGGTACCTTGGGTTACATACGCTTCAGGTTACAGACTCTGCTAACCCAGAAATAGTACCTCGGGTTAAGAACTTTGCTCCGGTGGCGCGGCAGCAGCAGTAGGCCCCATTAGCTAAACTGGTGCTTCAGGTTAAGAACAGTTTCAGGTTAAGAATGGACGTCCGGAACGAATTAAGTACTTAACCCGAGGTACCACCATAGTTTAGTATGGCAGCACAATTAATTATTGAGGCCGGAGGAACATTGCCCAGATGTGAGTGCGAAGGCTGCTCCCTGCAAGGCCCCTCCACCTGGCCTAGGGGGCAGGGCCCACACTCACCAGCCCCACTGAAGAGGCCCCTCATGAGGCTGGAGGAACATCGCCTGGGTATCGTTTTATTGATTTCATAGAATCATAGAATAGAATCATAGAATCCTAGAGTTGGAAGAGACCACAAGGGCCACCGAGTCCAACCCCCTGCCAAGCAGGAAACACCATCAGAGCACTCCTGACATATGGTTGTCAAGCCTCTGCTTAAAGACCTCCAAAGTAGGAGACTCCACCACACTCCTTGGCAGAAAATTCCACTGTCGAACAGCTCTTACTGTAAACCGCTCTGAGATTTTCATTAAAAAATATTAAGCGGTATATAAATATTTATTTATTCTTATTTATTGAATTTGCATACTGCCCTAAATCCGCAGGTCTCGGGGCAGTTACAGCATAAAATCACAAAAATACATAACCAAAACAAGAAAACAATCCAATAAACGCCCCCTTCCCCAACATAATTTAACAGGAACTTTGAAACTCCCTGCCTATGGATATCAGAGGCGCCTTCCCTGCATTTCTTGCTAAAGATATTCTTATTCAGTCAAGCCTACCAGATGTTCAGAAAGTTTGTATGAGTTTTAATTTGCCTTGGTCTGTTCTACTGTGGTTTTAACTGTTTGCATGTTTGAAATGATTGTTGTGATTTTTTCTTAAGTGATCATTTTACGGTGTTTTCTTTTTTTTGTAAACTGCCTTGGGGTTCCCCCCCCTAAAACCAAGAGCTTTATAAATTCTGTTAAATGAAGAAATCTCCTCCAGCCTTGTCTCTTTGTCAAGACAGAGCAAAGGAATCTCACTTGGCCAGTTTGCCATTGTCTTATTACTCACAGGCTATTGTCTCCTCCAAGGGTTGTTTCCATTCTTTTGAGTTGGGGACTACAAAAGCAGAGCAGGAAACCCTCTGCTTCCTTCCTCTGTAACAAAGATTTACCTCCCCCACCCCCACCAACAAGACCTGGGTTGATCTCTACAGAGAGGTGAAGGCAGCTCCAGAGAGGATCTGTTCTAGGGTTGGAAAAGGGCACCTCCGAGGGTCATCTAGTCCAACCCCTGCGATGCAGGAATCTCAGCTAAAGCATGCATGGCAGAGGGCAGAATCTATGGATTCCCAGAGGGAAACGGGGTTCCCTGCTTTCCACTCGGCATAGCAACATCTCAACTAGGGCCAGGGCCTTTTCAGTACTGGCCCCAACTTGGTGGAACGCTCTGTCACGAGAGACCAGGGCCCTGCGGGACTTGACATCTTTCCGCAGGGGCTGCAAGACAGAGCTGTTCCGCCCGGCCTTTGGTTTGGACTCAGTCTGACCCTTATGTTTCCCTCCCCTTATGGTTTTGATCTATGGGCTACTTTTAAAATGAGGCTGCATTTTAAATTGCATTTTAACCTGTATTTTAAATCGGTTTTATGTTTATGTTATTTTTTTTTAAGTAATATTTATTGAAATTTTAAAAACAATAAAAAGTTTCAAAGTTTAAACATAATAGAAGAAAAAAAGAACTACAAAAGTACAAAAACAAAACACATGAAAAATGCAGAATAGAAAGCAGTTAACAAAAAGAAAAAAGAAAAAAACCCCAATATTTCATATCTTAGACTTCATTTACTAGTTTCCTGACCTCCTCACACCTCCCTTTTTGTATTCCAGTTCAAATATTTAATTCAGAAAGTCCTTACCCTCTATCATTTATCCTTGCTCAACATCTTAACCTATTTTAAATATAGATTTTCCACCATTATCAATCCATATTTACATATTCTTGTTAATCTTTTTACCAATACCGCTTATTTTCAATCCAACATCCCTTTAACATTCATTAATTTTACAGTATTTCTGCAAGTAGTCTTTAAATTTCTTCCAATCTTCTTCCACCACCTCTTCTCCCTGCTCTCGAATTCTGCCAGTCATTTCTGCCAGTTCCATGTAGTCCATTTATGTTTATGTTAAATTATGTTTTTACTGTAATTTTACTGGTGTTAGCCGCCCTGAGCCCGGCTCTGGCCAGGTAGGGTGGGGTATAAATAAAATTTATTATTATTATTATTATTATTATTATTATTATTATTATGAGAGCCAATGGCCTATCCAGCACCCAATTCTCACAGAAGCCAACAAGATGCCCGTGGGAGACAAGAAACCCAGGATTCGAACACGGCCACTCTCCCTTCCCGCTGTTTCCAACAACTGGCATTCAACGTGAGACACCAGAGCACAACCTCCCAGGCTGGCAGCCTTATGTATAGCCCATGAGTTTGTCTCATTTCTCTTTCAAAGCCACCCAAGGGTGGCCCATCGCTGCCCCCCTCCCTGGGGGCGGGGAGCGAGTTCCACAGTTTGATTTTGCACTGCATGTAGCTGATCAAAGAACCGCAGAGTTGGGAGGGATCGCCACCCCCCAGGGTCATCTAGTCCAACCCCCTGCACTGCAAGAATAGGCAGCCTGTCCCACGGGGGGGGTGGGGATCGAACCTGCAACCTTGCCCTTATCAGCACCCCCCTCTAACCAACTGGGATGCTTTAGCTGAGATTCGTGCATCCCAGCGGGTCAGACTAGATGGCCCTTGGGGGTCCCCTCCCGTTTCTACGATTCCTGAAACTTCCAACTTGCAGGGGGGGGGGAATCCACTAGTTCTAGCACTGAGGGAGAAAAAATTTTCCCCCTCCGTGCCATGCTCGGTTCTACAAACTTCTCTAAACTGCAAAGTCCCAACACGTGTCGACCTTTTTTCACTCCCCCACCTCCCAAATTTCCCCCCTCCCTCCTCCTCTCCCGGCTGCCCGGTTTGCAGATTCGGCATGGGGAGGGATGCAAATATCCCCCCACCACCCATAATATCTCCCCCCCCAAATATGTTGCACCTTTCTGAATTCTTCCCTCTGCAGCCACCTCGCCTCCTTACCAAAGTCTCTCCTCCTCGTGTGGCTGCAGAGACCAACGCCCCCCCCCTTCCCAGATAATAGCCGCTCCCGCCTCCTCTGAAACTTCCTGTCTCTCTAGGAAGCGGAGCTCCTCGTCCCGCGTTGGGGAAGGCGTGGCCATGGGTTCCCATACCTGTGCGGGCAACCTGAACGGGATCCTGAAGTGTTTCATAGAATCCAAGAACTGGAATGGACCCCCAAAGTCATCTAGTCCAACCCCCACCTGCAACGCAGGACTTTTCCACCCAACACTGGGCTGGAAACTACAACCCTGACCTTGAAGAGTCTCTTTTAGGTATAATTGATCAGGTTGCCGTATTTCAAAAAGTGGAAATCTGGATAATAATAATAATAATAATTTTATTTGTACCCCGCCCTCCCCGGCTGGAGCCGGGCTCAGGGCAGCTAACATCATAAAACTAACACAGTATAGGTAAAGGGACTCCTGACCGTTAGGTCCAGTAACAGACGACTCTGAGGTTGCGCCGCTCATCTCGCTTTACTGGCCGAGGGAGCCAGTGTACAGCTTCCGGGTCATGTGGACGCAATAATAATAATAATAATAATAATAATAATAATAATAATACCGCCAATTACGTGCCCTCTTAAACAATCCAGTAGTAAAATCAGCAGCAACTAGACCCCTGACAACCTTCGAAAACCTCCTCCTAACAACAAAGGGACACGGCAAAGGGATGGTATCCACAATATACAAAATACTACTCCAAAACTCCACGAACCCATAATCAGCAGCCCCACTGAAGAGGCTCCTCATGAGACCGGAGGAGCATCACCTGGCTAATGTGTTATTGATTTAATATGCTGTAAACCGCTGTGGTCTAAACCACCGAGCCTAGGGCTTGCCGATCAGAAGGTCGGTGGTTCGAATCCCTGCGACGGAGTGAGCTCCTGTTGCTCGGCCCCAGCTCCAGTGTGGTGTAGTGGTTAAGAGCGGTAGTCACGTAATCTGGGTAACCGGGTTCGCGTCTCCGCTCCTCCACATGCAGCTGCTGGGTGACCTTGGGCCAGTCACACTTCTGTGAAGTCTCTCAGCCCCACTCACCTCACAGAGTGTTTGTTGTGGGGGAGGAAGGGAAAGGAGAATGGTAGCCGCTTTGAGACTCCTGAAGGGGAGTGAAAGGCGGGATATCAAATCCAAACTCTTCTTCTTCTTCTCCTGTCAACCTAGCAGTTCGAAAGCATGCAAGTAGATAAATAGGTACCACTCTGGTGGGAAGATAAACGGCATTTCCATGCACTGCTCTGGTTTTGCCAGAAGTGGCTTAGTCATGTATTATTTTACTGTTGTTAGCAATTTTACTCTGAAAGGAGCTGCGGCATAGGAATTGATACTTTGAGGAATTTGAAACTTTGCCAGAAAGCAAGGAGTGCATTGCTCTTTCTACAGACACTGGCAAATGAACTGAAATTTGCAACATGGCTTAGAGTTCTGAAGCCCGAGCACACATGAGAATGCAAGGAACAGAGGAGGCCCCTGAAGCCTACTTAAAGAGGCTGAAGAAAGCCTACCACCAGTATATCCCTGTGGACCCAGATGAGGCTGCCAATGCCCCTATCATAAAAACTGCCTTTGTAGCCCAAGCGGCGCCCGATATCCACCAAAAAAAATAAAAAAAAAAAATTGAAGGTTTTTTTTTTATGGGCCACACCCTTGAATGGATGCTGGAATTAGCCCAGACCATTTATAATTAGAGGGAAAAAGAGACCCAGAAGAAAAAGAAGAAGTACCAGGCAAAGAAGTTGATGGCCCTGAAGACGGGAAGTCCACCGTTAGGAGAAGAAGAGGAGGGCGAAGCCACTTAGGAAAGAATCAGTGTGCCATCTGCCGAAAGGCACCTATTTCTTCCCCCAGGCTAAAATGAGGAAATGTCAGATGCTACTACATCCGCGTTAGAAATTCCAAGTCACCACAGCCCTCAACCCAGCTACCCTATTACCGGTAGGAGAAGGTGAGGAGCCCACGCATGACTGCATTGAAGTAATGAATGAGGTGTATTCTAGCAGGCCTGACCTTAAAGATGAAGCAGATCCCCAATGGCCATCATGGTTTATAGATGGAAGCAGCTTTGTTGAGACTGGACGGCGGAAGGCAGGCTATGCAGTGGTAGCCCTGGAAGACCAGGTGATCGAAGCAAAGTCACTCCCACCTGGAACATCGGCCCAGCTGGCAGAGCTAACTGCGCTTACCAGAGCCCTGAGCCTGGCAAAGGGACAGAAGATAAACATTTATACAGATTCTAAGTATGCATTCCTGACTTTACATGCCCATGGAGCCTTATGGAAAGAAAGAGGTTTGCTTACCTCCAGAGGAAACCAGGTGACCCACCCACGAGCTTTATTGAACCTTCTGGATGCTGTATGGGAACCCGAGGCAGTGGCAGTTGTCCATTGTTATGGACACAAAATTGGACCAGGGGAAGTGGCCAGAGGAAGCCGATTGGCAGACAGAGTAGCCAAGGAAGCAGCCCGAGAACTGGCCCCAACCCCGATCATTAGAGCACTAATCCCAGAAGAGATTTTAAGCACCGTTGACAAGCCGGCCTACACAAAGCAGGAAAGGGACACTGCAGATGCCCAGGAGTTGACATTGTCCAAAGAAGGATGGTACCTCACCCCTGATGACAGCATATGGATTCCAGAGTCCCTGCCCCGGCAGATAACTCAGAAATACCATGAGTCAACCCACATGGGGCCAGATGCCACAACCAAGCAGCTGGAGAAGTATGTCTATATAGCCAACCTTTATCAACTGGCAGCCCAGATTTCCAGGAAATGCCTGCTATGCCAAAAGAATAATCCCAGAACTCACTCCAGACGATGTGGAACCACGTTACACCCTTGATGAACAGCAGTGAACCAGCCAAGAAGGAGCAACGCTCCAGGAAGGACCAGACAGCCGTGTTTTTGTGCCCCAACATCTGGCCAGCACAATTGTAAAGAATTACCACGAGTCCACCCATTTGGGAGGCCCAGCTGCTAAAGCACACCTTGGGAGAATATTCTATATCCCAAAATGTGCCCTGTGCGCCAACCAAAAGACTGAGAACTATCACCCTTTGAACTTCTATATGGCAGGCCGACCCCTTTCGTCCGAGACATCCCCACCAGTTTGGGGCAGATGGGAGATCACATCACCCAAGAACAAGTGCAATCCCTGTGTTTGTTGTGTGTGTTTGCTTCCTTTCCAGGTGTTCCCTCGAGCGTACGCCTGCAGTCCCGCGGCAGTCTCGCTGAGCCGGTTCACCAGTTCCTCTGGGTGGCAGCGTCTGGCGACCCCCTCATCCCCAACTGCGGTGAAAGTAGTCGAGGTGATCCCCTGGGTACATCACACGCATCTAAAGAAGGGTGTCTGGACTTGCAAGAGAAATCCTGCTGACCCTCTGAAGTTGATCATCACCTTGTGTCTGACGCTACCAGGGAAAAAGCGTTAGGCCACGGGCAACGAGATCCTGCGACTAATCATCACAAGGACAGTTACAAAGACTTTCTCTTTTCTCTCTTATTTTCTTTATTGACTTGCTCTATGTCTTATTGCCCTGACCCTACCGAACCATACCAACCCTATTGGCCTGCTGGCCTCTGCTACGACTGGTTCGTCTTGCCGGTGGTAAGAGATGGCGTGCTCTTTGGCTATTGGAAACTGGGGTTTGATGAGATTGCCATATTGAGACACCCCACTGCCCCGTTGTGGCTCCTCTCCCACACCACTGTCCAGCACGCGTGGAGAGTGCTCATACGGGAAGTTGCAGAGACGATCGAAATCTATCAAGTTCTGGACCGCTCTTGCTGTTGTGGGAGGGTAGTCAACTGTTATCTAGGAGGTAGAGCACTGTACCGACCTCATTTGATAGACCAGGTCCTACTCTTAATCCAGGTGATAGATGGGACGGAACCTATCTTAATGCAAGTATTGCAGGGGTGGGAGCCTTAACCAGGTGTGCATTGAAATTGCTAAACAAGTGCCAGTAAGAATTGCCACCCCAGGATTTCAGCTTCCATTTGCTCTGGTCACTAGGGAGGCAGCACGAGAGTTCAATCCACCCAACAGAGTTAGTAGAAAAATTGACCCACATAGTGGGAGCATCAGCTCACCGGTAGGCTCTCACCCTTGAGGAAGTTCGCCACAATGTTAAATCTCTCCAATTGTTGGCTGTGTATGCACATACCACCTTGCCAGGTTTGATGCTACATAGAATTCCCATTGGTAACATCTTCAACATAGAGAGGAGTTTGTGCGTTAGTTCATTACCACATGGAAACAATGATAGCTGAAAACCCGCTAAAAAAACTACAGAAAGTGATCCATGGAATTGGTTATATTCTTGGTTGCCCGATGGTGGATGGATGGGGAGAATATTTACTATGGTGATAGGCCCAATAATGCTTCTATTGCTTTTCTGCTTCTGTATGCCCTGCTTGATGCAATGTATGCAAAATATGATGGAGAAGATCATGTCTCGCATGATGGGACCTCGCGTGCTTGCTTTCATGAGAGATTATAGACCCCTACCCCAGAACGAACCTAAGTATTAGGTTGTTCATAAGAAGAGGAGGGAGTGAAGGGAGAGGGAAGGGTTGCTTTCTATATTTTATACCTAAGAAGGATCTTCATATTCTCTGTAAGTTAATTTCTGAGCTAAGGGCCCCTCAAGGAATGCAAGATAAGACAGAGACTGTAAGCTAGAAATAGCCTCGCTTTAGGAATGCAATATAAAAAAAAAGACACAGACGGGAGGAGACGGGGGGGATGCAGGACGCTTAGAGAGAACAATAGGGAGGGCTGTTTTAGAAGGCTATAGACATGCTAAAAATAAGTTGAAAACTTATTTTGGGAGGGCGTGGGGAGGAGGGAGAGAGAGCCCACTCAAGGTATAAGAAAATCTGCAGAGGGGTATTTTCGGGGCAGTCAGTTTTTCAGAATTTATTCTGCTGGCTGTCTCCTGTGCACAGAGAATAAAACTGCTTTCCTCCAAAGAAGGATCTTTCCTGGAGTTTTCTTTTACTCTCTCTCTGGATCTGAGGACGCGGGCCAACGATTCCCTGGCATGGACTAGGCTCAGCCTACATCTATTTTATTATTATTATGCTATATGCGGACAAACCCCGGCTCTCTCGGCCAGTAAAGCGAGATGAGCGCCACAACCCCAGAGTCGTCTGCAACTGGACTTAACAGTCAGGGGTCCCTTTACCTTTACCTTAAACTGCTTTGAGATTTTGATTAAGAATATAAAGCGGTGTATAAATTAATAAATAAAATAATTTTAAAAACATGTCATGTGATAAAGACACATGAGAGCAGAAGCAGCAAAGCAGGCTGGGAAGTGCTGGGACTGCACAGTCATTTGGGCCTACTAAAGTTATTCAGGCCTAACTGCTAACTGTTGAGTCACTCCGACATGTGGCTCATTCTCCTTATAAGCTATTTATAAGCCATTTTATACTTATAAGCCCTCTGTGTTCCTAGTAAGATTTCAGTCAGTCAGTCTGCCTCAGTTGTGAGCAGAGTCAGTATGTAATCTCACTCAAACTGTTTGGAACCATGTTGTTTATGCTATGTCCTGAGTTGAATAGGATCCAAACTGCAGCAGTCTGATTGGTCCTAGAACAATAGGATTCAAAATGCAGCAGTCTGATTGGTCCTAGAACAATGCAGCAGTATGATTGGTTGGCAGGAACCACCCAATCCTGCTCCAGATAGAAGTGAATCCACAACCTGATTGGCTTACAGTAGAATTCTGGAATTAGCCAATCATGTGCAGCCCATTGTGTAAATAATGTATATAAAGCAGATACTGTGAGGGGACTTTCATTCATTCCTCCTCACCACTATGAGCTGAATAAAGAGCATGAAATCACTTTGCGACTCTGAGTATATTTCAGTTTATGAAGAAGTTTATTTTAACTCAGTAAAGCTCTTATTCTTTCACTTAAAAATTCCGCATTATTAATTTACGCTGCGCATCACAACAATGTTGTGAGGACGACATAGGCTATGAGATTAACCCTCCTCAGTGGACCAGAATGTGGTCCAATCCCCCCTTTAAATCCATATAAACGAAAGGAAGGAACTCACTCTAAAACTCACCTACGGGTGACAAGAATCCACCAACAGCTTTTGAATCAGTATGGTTAACCTGATTCAAAAACACCTGCCCACCCCACTCACACATGAAAACAAAAAGTTCACC